>NC_081417.1:88043435-89243435 GCF_949786415.1 Peromyscus eremicus
GTTTTAGAGGGTTAGTCCATGATTACCATGGTAGAAAGCAGACACAGTTTTAACAGTAACTGAGAGCTTACATCCTAATCCACAGGCAGCAGGGATATATAAGTACACACACACACACACACACACACACACACACACGCACGCACGCACGCACGCACGCACGCACCGCACGCCCATGCTCACACTAGCACGCATACATATAAGAGGGAGAGGGAGAGAGAAGGAAGGGGGCTGGGCCTGCCCTGGGCTTTGGAAACCTCAAAGCCCACCCAGCTGTGTCACAGGTCTTCCAAAAAGGCCACACCTCCTAATCCCTGGCAAATAACTCCACTAATTGGGGACCAAAGCATTTAAACCTATGTGCCTATAGGGGCCATTCTCATTCAAACAACCACAATCACATTGTTAGCTTGCTAACAAAACAGAACAGAACAAAAGCAGGAAAACAAAAGCATGTTCCTATCTCTACATATTTAATAAACAAGTATTTTTTTTTTCCAAATAAAAGGAGTTAACACATGGCTTCTACCTGTGCTGTCCTGAGTTGCATCTGTATAACCTTGAACCTTTGCTGTGTTCAGAGAGGTCTGCTTCCAAGGACTGCTTACCTAGCTTCTCTGGTAATTCCTGCAATGTGCTAAAGGACTGTACCAAAGGGCAGCAAGAAAGAGATGGAATAGCCGAGTAGAAATTTTATTTCCAAACCAAAGAAACATTTTGGTGCCTAGGAAATCAACTGAGCTTCTGTTAAAAACAGTGACACATCTGGAGACTACAGATGAGGCCCGATTTATCCTCCTGTACCAAGAATTGCATAGGCTGAAAAGTCAGGAGGTTAAAGATTTATGCTTTGTTTTATTAGAGTGCTCAGAAACAGAGACTCCCTTCTCTTGCTTATTTTTTATTCTTCTCAAGCCTGTCCATTTTTCTGTTCAAGCTAGACAGTAGACAGTGAAATGGGGAAATATCCTATAATAAGCCCCCCAGAGCTTGCTGTCTCCCTGATGGCAGGAAGTGTGTGAAGCAATGCAGACAACCTCCTAAGGCCAGCTTCAGTGACCCATACAGAAAGGGCACTTGTCTCAGTGCACCTGGTAGATCTTTTTAGCCTCTATTCTGAACTGGGATTTATTTGCTTTTCTAAGCAGATGGATGTAGCTCTCTCTGAGCCCTACAAAATGATATGTCACTGTCTACGCTAATAACCTACCGCAGTCTGTAAGAAAGTCAGCTTGAAAGTCCAGCAAATAGAGGTGGTGCCTTAGATCCCGTTATGTCTTTACATTATTAGGGCTTGTGTGGGCCACTCAGATATATTTTTGTCTTTTTGAAGTATATACCTTCATGTTGCATCCCAGAATATCCATCTCAGAAAAGATTGTAAAGGATAATAGATACATGTATTTGTCACTTGTTGGTTGTGTTCCTTAATACCAGTCATTATGGACATGGTAACTTACTAAAAACGGATTGGCCAGGCGGTGGTGGCGCACGCCTTTAATCCCAGCACTCGGGAGCCAGAGCCAGGTGGATCTCTGTGAGTTTGAGGCCAACCTGGGCTACCAAGTGAGTTCCAGGAAAGGCGCAAAGCTACACAGAGAAGCCCTGTCTCGAAAAACCAAAAAAAAAAAAAAAAAAAAAACCAAAAAAAAAAAAAAAAAAAAAAAAAAAAAAACGGATTGGTCCATAACCTGGGGAAATACATAAAGCTTACAAATATTTAACCAAAGGCAATCTTACCCATTTCTTCTGTTTCTGCCCAAAGGTGTGTGTGTGTGTGTGTGTGTGTGTGTGTGTGTGTGTGTGTGCAGAGCTAAAATCAGCAGACTTTGACTTTTTTCTCCTTCATCTCCAGTCAAATCTCCATCTCTCTTTATTACTGATAGAACCTCAGAGAATGGTCCCTGCTTTATCTCACTATCATCTCTCTGACTTGGATTATTACAATAAACCCAGAACTGATCTGTCTCTTTAGTTTCTATCACTTCTCCAGAGCCCATTCATCTCAGCACAGCACTCATCTATAAAAAACATTTGTGTTTGCCTATCCTTTCATTTCTAATGCAAAACCCTGTATCTTTAACGTGGCATTACTTTCACTCAAGTGAGGCCCCCTCCTCCCAAAGGTTTTACAACCTCCTAAATCAGTTCCACTGGTGGGAGGGGGGCAGCATGTGTTCCAATACATGAAACTGTAGGATATATTTTATATCTAAAATATAAATATCACTTTCTGTCCCTAATAAAAGCAGTTTGGAGAACTAATATAGTTGGTCCCTACCTTATGATGGTTAGACATGATTCTTGACCCTGGTAAAATTGCAAAGGAAGTATTCATTCAATGGAAAGTCCACTATAGAGTTTTAATCTTGATCTCTTCCTATACTGAAAATCAGGATAATGTCATAGCTACCTGCATCTCCCAGCTGTGCAGTCACAGGTGGAAACAACCAACACTAAAAAGACAGTGTAGTATTTGGTAAGATAGATGCATCCAGCTCCTGATGAACATAGCAGGCTGTAATTCTATAGTAAGTCAGGGAATAGCTGTGTTGTGTCAGTAATAATATTATTGATGCCAAAGCTGCAGTGTTGACTTGCACATTCTGTTCCTGTAGGTCTTTGGTCCTAAAAGTAGCAATGGTATCAAACACAGGAATTAAGGCAGTATAAATGTATATTCATTTATGCAAATTACAGAAAGATTAGAATTAGATTCTCTAGTTCTACCATACTCTCGAAATTCTGGAGTGTGTACATTTATGAAGATAATTTGCATCCATAGCATTATCCACTCAGAGCAGAAACACCTGTCACACTTCTAAGATCTCTCTCCAAGATGATAGCAGAAACCACTAGTTACTATATTGTCAAAAACATTTACTTCATTTATGTAAACATTTCTCGATAAAATTACCATGAGAAATTATGTATACTGTATTGTAACAAGACAATCTAGGACAATCCGTTTTGTCTAACCCTAGTCTAATCTTGAGCTTTTACTCCTGTGTTTATAAGAACTTATCCTTCTATCCTAGAAATTTCTTATCTTGCTCTGTGATTTCTTACTAGCTAGCCTGTAAGCATTCTCCTGAATCTATTGAATTAAAGTGATATATTTTCAAACTAAGCTTAGGATACTTACTTGTCCTTTGAAAATGGTTCCCCTTCCAATATAACTAACAATCATGTGCCAGTGAATTCATAACAATAAATTCTCATGTAGCCCAGCATTAGTTCAAATCCATGTGCCATTGAAAGTGAGTTGTCTGACTTTAGAAAAACTACTCTAATGTTCTTTGGATCTGTTTTGTCATCTGTAAAATGGATTCAATAAATATGTTAGCCTCATTAGGCTGTTAAGGAGATAATGGATATGAAGCTTATGTATGCTTTCTGGTACATTCAGGCCTTCAGTGAGTGCTAAGAAGCATGGCCCTGGTAGCAGTGATAGAGGCTATAAGTTGATACATGTGCTTGCGCAGGCTCTAGGGAAATGGATATAAAATGTACAAAGGGTCTGCTATGTAAGGGAAAAGAAATGGAGAGGCAAGAGGGGGATAAGGAAAAGCAGTAACAGGATGAGTATGAGCCAGAGTTAGGGTCCACTATACCATCATGTGTATATAAAGCTGTCATATAATGAGGAATGGGACCCTTCTATATAACTGATACAACAATAAAAAGTAATTGTGGTATTTTCAATGGAATCATTTTGATAAATAAAAAATGCTCTGCATGATACTGAATAGCTCTTTTCTTAGCTACCTATAAACCATGAAAGACCCATAGTTTTAAAATAGCAAATGGTGATACTAAACAAGTCATTGCTGAGGAACAGCAAGAAAGCAAGACCCAGAGACCAGAAAAGTCTTTATCAGGGATTTTCACAATCTTGTTCCTGAAATCCTGGGCAGAAAGGGTCTGCTTTCCAGCCAAGCAATTAGTCTGGGACTCTAATAACACAACACCACAAAGCTATAGCACCTGGCTTTGTACTTCAAACCTCTGTTCATGACCAGATCTTGCATATTCAGGATTGCTCTTATTTTTACAGCCCCTATTCATATAACAGATTACATATTGAACTTCACATGCAGTGGCTCACAATAACCATGACCAGATCTTGCATATTCAGGATTGCTCTTATTTTTACAGCCCCTATTCATATAACAGATTACATATTGAACTTCACATGCAGTGGCTCACAATAACCTCTCAGAACTTCACATCCACCATTCTAGCCTGATCTTATTCACTTGGTGGTAATTTCAGCCACAGAATCACATACAGCAAAACTCTTTCTAATATAATAAGTACTCCTGTGAACCAGAAGCCCTCGTGGCCCCTTGTCTTAAGCTAAGGTGGTACTCTTGTTCCTGTCCAGCTTGTTTCCCTTGGACTGTAGTCACACATTATCTACTTTTCTCATTGCTGTGACAGGATATCGGACAAAAGCGATTTAAGAGAAGAATGGCTTGTTTGGGGTTATGAATCTGGGGGATAGTTCATTGTGCTGTGGAACTCCTGGCTACAGGAACTTTGAGACATTTTGTGTCTGAAGTCAGGAAGCAGAGAGCCATGAGGCACTCTGCTCTTTCTTCCTTTCATTTATTCAGCCCATGTAATGGCGTTGCTCACATTTAAAATAGGTCTTCTTATTTCAATTAACTCAATACAGAGTCTCCCTACAGACATACCCATGGAGTGTCCAGGGAGCAGCACCCTCACCTTTTCCATGTTGCTTTGACTGGGATCTTCACAGCCATACTATACGTGTGTGATTGGATCTATGGAGGCTTCTAACACTCCTAGGATAACAAGACTTAGGACTCCTCTAAGGGCCTTTTGCAGTTGTCGTGTGTGGGCTTGATCCCTCAAGGCTGATTCAGACAAAACTGTCTCAAATGTGTCATGTGGATTCTGCTCCAGTTCTTGACTTGGGGTTCTCCATGTCACTACCAGATGAGCTTACTGATGTCTGTAGACTTCTCGCTGAACATTCCTGGTGTTACAAGAAGGGCTTCTTGCTCCCATATTGGACTGGTGTACCTTAAACAACTCCCAGAGTGCACAGATTTCCATCTTTTCCCTACACTCCTTTTCTCTTCTCTTCTGTCTATCATTCCTGAAACAGACCACATTCATGGCATCCATCTAAGGATTTGTAGCATCAAATTGGTGATTCTTTTTACTATAATAAACAATTATAGGCTTTAGTACCAGGTCTTTTGTTGATATCACATCCCTAGATGTAGCAACAATTAATGAAAGAAAAGGGCACAGATTTGAAAGAGAGAAGGAGGGTTTTATAGGTGGGTTTGAGGGGAAAAAAGGGGGGAGAAAACATGCAATTATATTAAAATCTCAAAAAATAAAAGAAACAATTAAAAATTTCTTTTTAAATGACTGGCTTTGAAATTTGTATTTGGAGTTTCTGGCAGATTTCCCTTCCTTAATCATTGATTCTGGCCAGGAAGTCCATTTTAAAGGAATGATGCCCACTTCAAAATTTTTACCTTGAAGATGCTCCCTGGACATCCTTTTGAGAGAAAGGATTCCCCCTTCAAAAGCTGTATCTCAAGTCACTTCTAGATACCCTATTCCTAAAGAACTTTCAAAAAGCATGACATATTTCTTGGAGGTTGCGTATAGTTTCCCTTTCAGGTAGCCTATCAGGAGATGCTTTCGAGAGCTGATAAACTTTTTAGTCACATCTAAAGTACCTCTCAGATGTTTAGGACTCCTTTCTTTGAAGAGACACTACATTGGGAATTTAGGGTCACAAAACACTGTCTCAACATGAAACATGCCCCTCTATCCAACTTCAGTATTATGAAGCACTATAAAGAAGTCAGACAAGTTTGATTCTCAGACCCTAAAAATAAAATGTTCCTTCTCTTAAAATACCACAGTTTCTCCTTACCATATAGCTGGGCCCTCACTCCAACTCCTAACCTGATTCCTTTCTATGATATTGACTATCTTCTTTATGTGCATCTGCACAAAAATCTTCACTTTTGACTTTTGACCTTCAGTTTATTGACTTCTCTCAGTTAAGATATGCATTCCAAAGTACTTAAGAACAACTGTAAAAAGAAAAGACAGAAAAAAACCAAACCAGTACAAAAAAGGGTATGAAAATTATAAACATGGAAACACATTTCTGATAAAAAGAATGAATGTGCTTCCAGTTAAGAAAGAATATTGTATGGGAAATTATTTTCGTTCTAAAATAAACTATTTTCCCCTAATAGAAATAGAGATTAGCATAAAATGTAAAGGTCAAAACATTATAAGAAGGTTTATAGAAGTTAAAGATGGAATGAATTTAAATAAATTGATCATAATTAAAGATTATTAAATTTTTCTAAGATTAAATGAATGAACTGATGTAAAATTGTGATGATTCTCTGAAGCTGTAAAACTTCCTTAAAATGTTAATCAGTTCTTGGCTACATTCATAAGATTAGGTCCTAAAAAAACAGTTGTATTGTTTATCACAATAATGACTTATTCTTTGAGCTACATATGCCAGTACTTAAGAACTGAATCCTAACAAAATATGGATTTGGCTAAAAATATCTGTTTTTCAAGCTTTATCTAAGTGTTTTACAAAATAATTCTAAAAGTATTATCCATTCTTCAAGACTAGATTAGCTGATATTTCAGCTGTTCAAACAGCTACTCTTGAAGGTCAAAGCCAAAGAAATTAAAGCGACTAATAACACAGCCAGTATTTGGTCCTTGTTCTCATGTAAGCCAGGTCTCAGGTGATGATGAGATACTTTTCAAAGAGTCATGCAACTCCAATAAGTCATGTGTCCTCGTGAGGACCCTGTAGATTATATTCTAGCCAGTGTACTTTGTGCAGAGAGGAAGATCATTGCAGATAAAATACCATCTAAGGGAAGGAAGCTACAAGGTCAGTATAGGCCACCTCCACAGATAACACAATTAGCAGGAAAAAAAAAGAACAACAGCAGCAAAACTAAAGGAGTCATGAGACTCCTGCTAAGTCCTTCAAAGTAGCTATTGAGGAATTTCAAATGACCATAACAAAAAAGTTTTTCTTTTTCTTTGCCAACTGCACAGTCTTAAATACCCAGTAGGGACATATAAGGAAAAAGTCAAATAACAGTAGTATTATAAAACAAATTTCTTCTGACCCTCAACATGATGCAGTTCACCCCAGCACCCGGAGCTCCAAAAACTTACACAGGCACCCACTCAGGGCCGGTGTAAAAGGACTTCCAGGACACCTCAGGACAACTGGCACATGCAAATGGATATGTCTAAATGTGTCTTCTACCAGGATTGTCTCCTGCCTCATGAGGACTCCCAAAAACCCAACCTCCACTTCTATAACACAACAGGCTCATACCTCCCTGCTTTGTTTCCTAATGGGCACTTTCTCCCCATTTTCTTCTCTTTCCAAAGGCTAGCCCTATAACTGATGAATTAAATAGCCATCTGCCAAACTTTCAGTGATACAGGAAAAGTTAAATTCATTTGTAGGAGTTGTACTTTAACATGGCCAACCCCAGATTTCCCAAGTACTTTCACATGGGAAATGAAGAATGGTGCATTTTTGTTTAGAAATCTGGAAAAGTAAAATTTCCCAAATATCATCAACTGCACCAGCAACTTAGGAGAGACAAGTATTTTATAACTAGGAACTACATGCCATACAGGTCATAATTGTTCTGGTTTTTTACATTTCTGGGACCATAGAAAGCCAACTGTGCATGCTGGTTATTGGATAACTGCATTTTAACCCAATGGCTCAATATCCAGATGGTATTTCAGCAAGGCTTTCAACCGGACTGTCAGAAACACATTTCTCTTAATCCTCCTGAACAATGTGTAACTGTGAACTTTCTCCCAAAACTACTCCTAAGTATGGTTGCCTTTCAGGGAGTCCAACAAAACCCCTACCAGAGTAACAAAGTATCAGTAGAGTCAGTGTGTCACCCCTACTCAGCTTGAAGCAGTTTCACAATGAAGAAGACCCACTCAAGTTCCCAAGTTATTCTGGAAGGAGAAAGTTGTGTGTTGGGGGTGAGTATTAAAGAGACCCAGAAAACTGCAACACATTTCAGTTAGGAATTGTCACATTATTTTCTCAGAATCCCAAACTGGAAAAGCTTATCTGCAGCCATACTGACAACAACAAGTTCTAGAACCTGACACCACAGAGCTGTAGCTCGAGACACTTCCACCCAAGTCTCTGTTCAGGGTCAAACTTTGATCAACCAGGACTGGCTTTATTTGCTTGGGAGACATTACAGAGTGGCTCAAGATCACCTCCCAGAACTTGACCCCAACCTATATGACTACTTCATCTACACAGCAGGAACTACATCCAACAGATTTCACACAAAGTGACTCATACTGGAGCACAAGTGCTTTTCCCAAAAGGAGACCACACTGTCTTACCCTGTGGTGGTCCTGGTGTTATTTCCAGGTTGCTCTTTTCAGAATACTTAATAAACATGACCCCCTAACTCTGGTGCAAAGGGTAAATTAATTCATTTCCACCAAATCACTTTCCCATCCACAACAATCATTTTGTCCAATCTATAGGAGGTATTAAAAGCTTATTAAAATTATTTGTGGAGTTCCAGGCATGATGATACAGTCAGAAGAGGCTGAGGCAGAAGGATTAGGAGTTTGAGGACAGACTGAACTAGTGAGTAAAAGTGTATCTCAATAAACAAAACAAAAGCAACAACAAGTAAGCCAACAAAAACAACCCAATAGTTCTATGATAGGGAAGACAATGTTGTGGTAATGGAAAATTTTCTCCAAAGTAGATAGGGACATTCCAAATGTAAATCTGTCAGTCTGCTCTGGAATTTATTCTCCATTTCTTTTTTTTAATTAAATATTTTTTTAACTCATACTCCATTTCTAATATGAGTCCTTAGTTGGTTTGTCAAGTTTAATCTTCTCATGTTAATCTTCTACTCCATCATGATCTCAGCATATGATGTTTATATATTAGTATGATATGATGGTGAATAGTTCTATTTTAGACAGCATTTTCAAGGGTTAAAGACTCAAATTTAAACTAATAGAGGCATATGAAAATTTGAGGTTCACAATCTAGAATCCAGTCCACATTTCACTGCTTCCTTCCTAATTAACTATAAATAAATTTCTAAACTTTTTCCTATGTATTTCCAAATGATAAGTCATTTATTATACAATATTATTATACATGCTATTCATATATTATATTGAATATATGCACAATATATGTTATATACGTTAACATATTTATAATATAAATACATTATATATTATAATATATGATATTCTGGTGTTACATTGGAATGAAAAGACTGGTTGGGCTTGCTATCTGAGTCTCTTTGAGATTCTGGGTCTGCTCACAAAAAGCTGAAGCTGCTGCCTGATTCTTCAATGAGTTCCTAAGATGGAAATATTTAAAAAGAACTGTTTATTAGTGTAAACATAATCTTAAAGCCAACTGTGGGAAACTAAATGTATGGCTAGAAAAGCAGAGCACTTAGCTGTTTCTGTAAACAAACAAACAAAATAAAATCTGTAAACTGATTGGTGGACCAGATGTAAAATGAGGATAATTAGAAAGAGGATAATTAGGAAATGGAAGGAGAGGAAGGAAGTGGGAAAGAAAAAAATGCATGTGGACAATAATGAAAATCTAGGAAAACATGAACAAAAGTATCCATTTCTTCCACTCAGTGGTTGCTCTGTCAATAATGCATTAGCATCATACAAACGTTGGTTTGAACTGCAGTCTCAGGACTTATTTCTGGTCAGATGTATGACAGTATTAACATCTAAGCAGACCTTTCCCTTCTGATAGTGTCACCATTCCCAGCTGGCCTCAGTGTTGGCTACTAACACTAACTCAGTTATCCTTTATTTACCCTTCTCCTTGGCCAAATGAGAACGTAGTCACCTAATGATCTTTAGCTACTAGCTTCATATTTTTTTAATTATATTGTCATTGCATCATTTCTCCTCTCTATTTCTTCCCTCTAAACTCTGCATATACACACATCTCCACTTTTGGACTTAAGACCTACTCAACAAGAGAAAAATTGTACCTAGTTCTGGAAGTATAGCCAACTACCTGAAGGTAATAAAGTCAAGTATCTTGGAGAAGAACTGTCTTAGTCACTGTTCTCTTGCGGTGAAGAGACACAATGATCAAGGCAACTCATAAAAGAAAGCATTTAATGTTGGATTTATTTACAGTTTCAGAGGTTTAGTCCATTATCATCATGGCAGGGAGCATGGCAGCACACATGGCACTGGAGCAGTAGCTTAGCTACATACAGATCTGTAGGCCTAGAGAGAGTGAGACTGGGCCTGGCTTGGGCTTTAACCACAAAACCTAAAGACACATCCCTAGTGACACACGTCCTCCAACAAGGTCACACCTACTCCCATAAGACCATACCTTCTAATCTTTCTGTTCTTTTCAAACAGTGCCATTCCCTGGTGAATAAGCATTCAAATAGACGAGCTTATTATGGGGACCACTCTTAATTAAACCACTTAAGAATCTAAAACAACCACTTTAATAAACCAGCATAACCCAACCTATAACTACATTCTAAATATTTCTCCTTATAACTGGAGATATGTGTCATCTTCATCCTTTATCAAGGAAACTACTTCTCCTCCTCTTCCTTCTTCTTCTTCCTAATAAACAACAACAATACCAACAAAAACCCAGAAGCCATTACAGAAAACCACAACTAGTCAAAGTACAGAGTTGTGGAGCCCAGTTCCAACTGATATGTATACAACTACAATACATTGTCTGCACCTAAAGCTCAGGGATTGTGACAGAGGAGGGGGCAGAAAGATTGTATGAGGAGCAGGTACTTGGCTAAGAATGTCTTCAATAAATGTCAGAAGGTATATCCATGGCATCTTAACAACATGGCTACCTAAATATTGAGGTGGTATTGTGTTTCCCAAAATATTGTGCACCCTAATAAACTTATCTGGGGTCAGAGACAGAACAGCCACATTATTAAACATAGAGGATAGGCAGTGGTAGCACACGCCTTTAATCCTAGCATTCCAGAGATAGAAATCCCTCTCGATCTCTGTGAGTTCAAGGCCACATTGGAAACAGCCAGGCATGGTGACTCACGCCTTTAATCCCAGAAAGCAAGTCTTTAATCCCAGGGAGTAATGGTAGAAGGCAGAAAGGTATATAAGGCATGAGGACCAGAAACTAGAAGCATTTGGCTGGTTAAGCGTTTGGCCTGATTAAGCATTCAGGCTTTTGAGCAGTTCAGCTGAGAGCCATTGGGATGAGGACACAGAAGCATCCAGTCTGAGGAAACAAGACCAGGTGAGAAGTTGGCCAGGTAAGGTTAGCTGTGGCTTGTTCTGTCTCTCTGATCTTCCAGAATTCACCCCAATACCTGGCTCAGGTTTGATTTTATTAGTAAAACTCTTTAAGAATCCTGCTACAAAACATGACCCAAACAACATAATAAGCAAATTTTGATATCAAGAAAAGAGGACTGGTCCTTCACCTCAAAAGAAGGCTACACTGCTATTCTCCTCCAAACACACCATCATTTCAGTAAATCTAGTCTTCAGTTGAGATCACCTTCATTTATACACAGCTGTAATTCCAGGCTTCTTTGATCCCTTTCTCCATGGAAGCTTAGCCCTCCTCTATTGAATAATTTGAAGAATGATATACATCACAGGGTCTTCCTTGCAGGAACTCAACATATGTCTGCTTCAGAGGTAAACCTGAGAATCAGTTTCTGGCTCTGATTGCCAGAGGGTGACTAGTGGTAGGGCTTGTGGGATGTTGATAGCTCTGGGGTGATGGTGCAACTAAGATGCCCACAGCTGGGATTCAGAGAGAAAATGCAATTTCTCAATATTTCAAGAGACATGAGAGACTGCAGAGGCTCTGACATTGAGTGGCTCTTGCTGAATACTATTGATTTGGGGAAAGAAAGTGCCCATATCAGACTTCTTAATGATTTAAAGTAAACTGTGTCAGAAGACTTTTTGGAAGCTTTTAAAAAAGATTCTTGTTTCTGAGACAGAAGAAGCAGCTGAAAATGAGGAAGAGAAATAAAAGTGACATGAGAGAATCTGGGGCTGATATAAACTTCATGTGGCAGCCTAGAGCTCTGAGGAGGAAAGAGAGGGGCAGCAGTACTTGAAATGGCATTATCTTCCTAAATAATTTGTGAACCATACATCCCCAGTTTCTCTAAATCCACTAGGCCAGCAGATCTGGCCCATTTCTCTTTGAAAGAGAAGTCATCACAACCCTTTTAAGATTACATGTAAGGCCTCAAGTAAGTCAGATAGTAAACAAGAAAGAATGTGTCTTGTCCTTACTGCCTAAGTGATTGTGAAACTCAGATCGTCCAGTTTGCAAAAGGACTGAACTTCTAAGGAGTAAGATGATGATATTCGAGAATTGGATCCTGAGGGTGCTAGACCAAAAAGGCTATAATATATAGATGGGAAAGGGAGACTTTACAACATGGGGTACATCTTGTGATATAGGTTATAATTTCCTGGCAGCAATGGTGAGTAACACCTCTAAAACATTGTTACTATAGAGATGATGTTGCACTCTTCTCTAATTACTGCCCTGCTCTAAGTTGTGTGAAACTGGCTTTCATACTGTGCTTCGCCCTTCGTGACTCCATTTTGAAAAGAAGAAGTTGGCTCCTTTTTTTAGAGCAAATGGACATAGAGACCACCACCTGTGCAGGCTCTCAATGAGTCACAGATTGATAAATAACTTATCCACGAAAGTAAAAAGATAGTGCATATATCCTCATTGAAATAGAGGGAATATATGAGCTCTTGGCTGTTTTGAAACAATATTATAAAATCAGGCCAAAGAACCTATCAAACACACAAGACTAACAATAAGTGCAACATTCAGTAAAATTGCATTTAAAACCTGGACATACAGTGGTGGAAATAACAGTTAGGAGTGTTACAGCAAAGCTAGAAAATCTCTGCTGTAGGCTTCAGATGTCATGTGATATTCTTAGCTTCGGAGTTGTTGGAAGCTAGGCATCTGTTGGAACATTACAAAATGGTTTACCTAAGAATCATAAAGATGTTAGGGAGCACACAGAGGTGGGCATTAAGTGGCTACTGCGGGACTCTAATGGCCTAACACAGCATGGCTGTGGCCCTTCATCGTTCCTGCTCTCACCATCACTGAAGTTCCGCTTAGTCAATCAAACTTGTAGAAAGTTTGATGTATGTGTGCCATCTTTCTGTTTTTGTGTTTTCCCTAAAAACTTTATTAAAATGAGCTATCAAGGGATATCTATTTGGTAAACTTCAATGAAATCAAGATGGTTTGTGAATTTATTGCTCTTTAATAGTATAGTATTAAAAAAAAGACACAAATATGTCCATCTGGGGTCATGACAAAACTTACAAAAGTGAGATGACTCCTGCAAGCTTGGAAATGGAAATGAGTGGTATGAAGTCAAATGTAGGTGGTAGAGCTACAAACTGGGAATAAGACTTCAGGAGTCGTGTAAGCTCAGTCCTCT
This sequence comes from Peromyscus eremicus, assembly GCF_949786415.1. Taxonomy (NCBI): domain Eukaryota; kingdom Metazoa; phylum Chordata; class Mammalia; order Rodentia; family Cricetidae; genus Peromyscus; species Peromyscus eremicus. The sequence goes on from NC_081417.1 coordinate 88,057,004, forward strand.
GGATTTGATGCAACCATCAGCCACTATAAGGCAGAGTTGCTGTGGTCACTGCCATGGGTGTGGTGCACTATGACAGAAATATAGAAGAACATGTTTGTGTCTTTCCATAATGTCGTAATTTATTAAATAGCAATAAATTCACAAGATATGATGGTTTCATTGGCACCAGCTAACAGATATTCCCACTTTCCTTGATAGATTCACAAAGAAAAGTAGCTCTTACTGGGAGAGCAGAAATTGATAAAAGTGGCAGAAGAGAAAATGAAGACACATAGAGAGTGAAGGACTTGGCTAATTTGAAAAGTCTAATACCACTTCCAGGTATGGAAAGGAAATAGGAGATTGGTATTTAATAAATATGCCCTTGCCATATGCCATCCACTTCACAATATGTAGGCTTTACTCTTCATGTTGTGCTAAAGAACACAGAGGTTAAGTAGCTTGTCGAAAATTTGCAGCTAGTAAATGGCATATCACTGGTTCAGATCCAGAACTCTTTTTCTTGTAATTCCATGCTGTAGAAGATGTCCCACAGGGAGGGAATGCCACATATCACACACTGATGGCTCCACCAGATAATTAAGACATGATGAAAAAGTGAAAATGGCCCTGTTCCCTGCAATCTTCTGCTTCAGCAAGGCAGGGCTGGAGGCAAAGCAAAGGGCTGAAGGGAAGCCTGGATGCTGGGACGTGCTGCGCTCTGCTGTGGCTGCCAAAGAAAAGACCCCTGTGAAGAAAAGACTATTAACAATCTCAGCTCCATTAAATTTAAAGCAGCTGCTAACAGTAGGAGCCTTTACATTGTCAATTATATGAATTTTCTTATTACTATGTCACACCAAAGACCAATTACAGCACATTCATCAAATTAGGTTTCCACCTATCTAGTTCTGTCCATTAATGCCACAGTGGCAGGCCTTAGAAATCCTTGAAGACAAATCTGACATGCAGACTTTAATTGTTTCAAGGATTTGTGGTCAGAAACAATGCTGAGTGAGTAGCAGGGGGTCAATTATACAATTAGATGGTGAAAGGTAAAGAGCAGCTGAACTCACACAACACACCAAATATTTATATATCTGTTCACTTTGCAAAGTTCTTCCATACCTATTCCTTCCTTAGGTTGACATCTATCCCATTATTGGGTCTAGGAAGTATTTAATTTTTCTGTTACTTTTTTAGTAGCCAACGAAGACCTTGGAGTCTGTAATAGCATAGGCTGAACAAGAACCCACCACATGATTCCTATGAAACTTCAACCCTATCAGCAAAGAGCTCCAGCAAAGGACCATTCTTACTGTGTCACACTCTACAAAGGAGAAATAAACAGTCCCACATATAAATGAAAGTAAGAGAATAGAAAAGAAACGGAGAGTATTAGAGGAAGAGTGATGGATAAGCTCCAACCAGAGTTCTCTGGGTGTGACTTGGGCCAACAGTAAGTTGTTCTTCTAACTGGCATGGTGTATGCAGTGCCATATTTCCACAAAAACAGAGAGACAGTTTCCCATAACCTATGCATTGAAGAGAAAGGAAGCAAAATTTGTTCCCTCTGGTACAATTCAGCATCAGATGAAGCCTTCCTACTCTTCCAAAGGCAGGTTCTTTGTTGTCTCAATACAGAGGGTAATATTTACCCTCTGCACAGGTGACCTCTCTTGGTTGCAAGCAATAGAGGACTCACTCAGCCTCTATTTCAAATTTCCTTTTTAGACAATTGGTAGGCACTAAAAATAAACAGTGAAACTTCTCCCAGTAAACTGTCTGTCCTTGGAAGTGACCCATGCACTGGCAGGTGATTCAATGAAGCATGTGAAATGACAGTTTGAATTCAGGTAGTTGTGGGAGCAACAGCAAAGAGGGGACCTACATAAGCTTTGGATGTTTATCTAGAGCAATCCTGTGTAGCAGATGAGACACGGTCAGAATTTATGAATGACAAATGAATCCAGGGAAGATATTCTGGCATAAGGTACATATTCTGCCCCAGCATTTGGCAAAACACATCAAAGAAGATGAAAAATGAGCCAGCATTAGTGAAAGATGCTTCTGACCAGGTCCCATGTAAATTGAGCCTGGTATGGGGTAGGAGGGCACAGCATGCATTGACAAACTGCATATAGTTTCCCATCAAACATTTCTCAATCGTAGACCATGTTTCTCTAGATTCTTCACTGCCCTGACTCTCCATGTTACTTCTTCATGTCCCTGAAAACATAGTGATCCTAGGATTCTGCAGCCAAGAGGGAAACAAATCCAGTATTTCCATAATTGGAGGTGATAACCATTCCAAGTAAGTAAGAATACATTTCTCTAAAAACCCTAACAAAAAATTATTGTCAAGATTTGAAAATCAATTCAAGCAGTTACCTATCACTGCAAAACACATTACCTTGATTCTCAATGGTTTAGAAACAATGATTTCATAATTTTATGAAGAAAAATTTTAAAAGAGTTTGACTGGCTCGTTGTTCTGTGTTCAGCTGCACATACTGAAGAGGGAGCGCCCTCTTTCTCCTCCATCTCCTCCTCTTCTCTGTCTTTCTCCTTTTTCCTCCTTTGCTTCATCTTCCTTCCTTCCTCTTCTATTGCACTATGCACATGGCCCAGGATGCTCCCAACATAGAATTCTTAAGCATATCCCATCCTGCATACCATTTGGCTCCCAAGGAGGAGGAGAGAAGTTTCCAAGATTCTGTTGAGCTTCTGCAACTTGAATGACTCTTTTTTTTTTTTTTTTTTTTTTTTTTTTTTGCTGTGTGGTGTTTAAACAGAGCCATAATCGTGGTGATGTAAATTTTCTATCAATGTAAAGATGTTAAAAAGTCTGTGACCATCTTTATTAGGTTCATAAAAACAGGAGAGACTGTTGAAAATCTTGATGAAATTACTGCTCAGAACAGAGCCCCCTGTCAGGATTCACACAACAGTTTCCTGAGTGCACATAACACATGACATAGTGGCTTCACAGACACAGCAAGCACCATAGAATATGGTCCACACTGACACCTGTGAGCCTCATGCTGCTTGTGGAGCTCAGATAAGGTTCAGACAGTGAGCTTCTGGGAGCTGGGAGTCTCCTCTCTCATCCACAACTGTAGATGTTGCTGAATTTTGGCTTTGTACTAACCCCTTAATCTGCCTCGATGTGTAATTTGAATTTGAAACTTTTTGCTCTGATTAGAGTCAGTGGCAAAAAGTTCAGTATTAAATTTCCTGTATGTCTCACATAGAATTCACCATGAAAACCATTCTGAATATTAGGTAGATTATCCTTATGTAAATCACTATTTAAGCCTTTAAAAAATGCTTTGAATGTGAGGCCATCAAAAAAGTAATTGATGAAGATGAGGCTAGAGCCCTGGATGGCTATTTGATAACCTGATTCCTCACCTCATCTTTCTGTTATCTGTACTCAACTTCGTAAGACAACTTATGAAAAGAAAAAAGAAAGAAAGATCTAAAGAGGGATAGGACTGAAAAATGCTGTCCTTGCTGAGAAAGGCTGAGAGCTGTCAGGAGGCCTTGACAGGCCAGTGCCATAAGCGAGCTGCCAATGAACATAGGGTCTGGAGACAAGGAAGGTGGAAACCTTCTGTGAGCAGCTAGTGAGGGTCATTCAGGGTGACCCTAGGCAAATATTCAGAGTAGGAAGCCTGCCTTTAAAATTTCAGTTTTCCCTCATTTTATCACTCTGGAATGCTGTAGTTCATCTGTCACCCACCAATTGTCATGACAGCTTCTTGAGAAGCAGGATGCCCACCAACATCCTCCTCCCTCGATCTACCATCAGAGAGCTACTGGCTCAAAGGAATGATTCCAGCATCTGTCATTTACACTTGCTTAATCTTTAACGCCAAAGCTTCTATGGAAGAATTGGTTTTCAGCCTCTTCTTTCCTCTTCATTGGCACCCTTCACACTGAGTAATAGAAGCATTGGTCCCTTAGTCATAACTCAGTCCTGAAATACTTTATTTAATCTAAACATATTTTATCCAAAGAACTTAAAGGAAAGAGGAAAAGGAGGCAGTGAGTAATTTTATCTCTTATCAGCAGTAAGCACTTTTTCTGAGTAAGTAAAAATTTTAGTTGATTCTTCAAGGCCATGCCAATTAGCAGCAAGGATCCTCCACATATAATGAATCACTCTTGCAGGTGGGAATACTTTTTAAAGTGAATGATACCTATGGATTTAATTTACCCTATATGAAAGGGAACAAAAATAGTGCTATTACTGGGACTCAGATCACCTGACTCCAAATCCCAAGATGATTCCATTCCCCTATTCCCAGTTCTCAGCTGTCTATGTAGCAATAGAATCAACTTTTCCTCACCACTCCATGGGTTACTAACTTGTATAAGTGTGATTTCATGTACTTGAGGATATGGGGCAATCAAGTCAAGGATTCCACTTTGTTTCAAGCAGATTGAGTCAGGCTACAATAAAGTGAATTCCAAAATATTAGGAATGGTGCCCAAGAAAAGTTTATTTTTCACAGATATCCAAGTCCAAAGTGGGTCAATAAATCAATCTTCATTTTCATAATCCTTAGACAATGCAAGTTGAGAAAGCTACATCTTACCAATGCCTTCATGGAGTCCTCTACATTTCACTGCTAAAGCCAGCAGTATGATTATGCCTAAATTTACAAGGGATAAAAAGTATCCCCACTGTGTGTCTAAAGGAGAAGAGAAAGAATATAGTTATCAATCAAAACTATTGCCACATAGACAAAGTAGAAAAAGGAAACTAGAATAAGTTATTGAAATGTCAGTCTAGTTGACTTAAAAGAATGATTCTGTACAATTACATGAACACTTCACACACATCGCTGCCCCAAATACAGATGGAACTCCAGCACACAGTTATCTGTATCCATCTTCATCTCATTGCTCCTCATTTCTGTCTTTTTGTCAGTTTTTCCTGGAGACATTCACTTGAAGAGCCAAATTTTAAAGCTATTTTTGTCCCATTACTATACACTCAAAAGTAGGTTTAAGTCTGGAAATAATATTGCAGATTCTGAATTCTGAAAGCTGAAATTATTTAGTCTCTCATTTACTCATAAGTAGTGTCAATAAAATAATAGACATCCTTAGAACTAAAGAGAACAGAAATAGAATCTGGCCTCTCTAGGTTAAAAGAAATAAGACTTAAAAAATAACACCTCCTTGGTATTGCTAAGCACTGTGAGCTTTAGGGGACAAGATCTGTATATAATATAATAGCTGTAAGCCTTGCCTCTATACTATGACTATGTCTGCTCACATGGCTCCAATGATGTGGTAGCTTTGAAGCCATGATTAAATCAATACTTGTGAGATAGGGAAGGTACTAGGGAAAGTCTGTATAAGAGACAGACAGGAATCCTTTGGTCAGAGGAAATGAAGAAATGGAAGCTGAGTTAAGGCAGCTTCTGAGGTTACAAACCAAGGAATGAAGGCAGAACTTAGAAATCAGAAAAGACAAGTAAATCCATTCTCTGGTTCTTCTAGAAAGAACATAGCCAGCCCTACCAACAATGTGGATCTTTCAATGAGACCCATTCTGAACTTGTTTTGTTTTGTTTTGTTTTGTTTTGTTTTGGTTTGGTTTGGTTTGGTTTGTTTTGGTTTGGTTTGGTTTGGTTTGGTTTTTTGAGACAGGGTTTCACTGTGTAGCTTTGGAGCCTGTCCTGGAACTCTCCTGTAGACCAGGCTGGCCTCAAACTCACAGAGATCCACCTGCCTCTGCCTCCTGAGTGCTGGGATTAAAGGTGTGCACCACCACCACCCAGCGATTCTGAACTTCTAATAATCTGACTTGCAAGGGAATATATTCAATATTATTTTACAGCACAAAATTTGTGGTACTTTGTACAGTAGTCTCAGAAATCAGTGCAAACAGACTAGAAAGCTTGGCTCTTAGCCTTATCTGAAATGGAAATCGTGTCTCCTAAAAGACCTACCTCATCAAAACTGCTGGGCAAGCACTGTATAAGCAAGTCCCTGTAAGTTTCCTCAAAGCCTGGGTAACTGCAACACCGTTGAGTATGCATAGTTCATCAAGAGGAGACAAAGTTCATGGTAAATACAGAAGACAGTAGACATCAGTAAGTGGGGCCTAGTGAACTAGCCTGTTTTGTCACCCACAAGTCTTAGTCATAATGGTTTCCTCTCTTAAAGAGCAGAAGTTCCTGCTGCTCTCTGTTGCTAGACTGAAAAGGTAGCCCTGGGTGCTCTGGCCTATCTTCACAGAGGCACTCTTCTTTTAGGCTGAAGGCAAAATAGTTTGAAGCAGGTAGCAGTAATGCCCTTTGCCTCAGGCACAACTGGATCTTTCCAGACACCAGAAATGTCATCAGGGGTGATAGTCCATTCTCCCTCTGGCAAAACCAAACATACTTTTCTTTTGGTTCAGCAATGAGAATATGAATCAGAGGCGAGGCAGGCTACTCCGGGGCTTCCCTCCCAGACGTTTTATCTATGTCTCACTGACAGGTTGAACTACGGAGGAAAAAAGAACAAGAGTTAAGTATCTCTAGGTTCCATCCTGCCCCCTACTGAAGATTAGAGGCAGATATAGTGGAATCCTCCCAGCCAAGGCAGTAGGCTAAATGCTGGTGACATTGTAACCAGTGGACCCAGAGGATCATGAGTCATCTCCTGTGCAGCCTTTCCCAATCATACAGAAGTCAGGAGTTCAAGTTCCTCTTTAACAGACTGGGAGTCAGGTCTTTCGCCTTCTAAGGCCTCAAAGTCATTTTTACCTGCTACTTTGGAAAAACTCTTAGTGTTCTATTAAGTTTAAAGAGAATAGAAGAAAACGGCTGGTGACTATCACCCTGGTTATGTCACTGGTGTGGAAGGGACATGCACGATTGAGAAATTTTGCCAAGATAGTAGTTTCAGTCTCTCAAAGACAATTACAATAGTCCAGAAAATTGAAACTGAAGGCTGCTCACTCACCTAGAATTCAAAAGACATTAAATATGCTTTATTCCAACCTGTTACGGTACTGTTATTTACACCAGTTTCACAGACGTCTTTAGTCTGATCAACAGTTGTTCATTGGGATTATGGCCAATATCCTATGAGCTCAAAAACAAGCAAGCTGCTAGCAGACTGCTATGTGTGTCTTATCTAGTTAGAGGGCCTAAGCAAAGTACAAATGTCTTCCAAATGGGCTCTGCCTCTGTGTACAGGAGGGAGGTTGTGGCCATGGGCTGCCCTTTAATATTTCCAGTGTCAACTTACATTCAATGACTAGAAGCTTTACTCTGCTACTAAAAAGGTAATGGGTTGATCTTTAAGGGCTGCCAAATACAACCATCATTCACCACCATCAACCCTCCACCCCCTAATTTGTTCATTAAATATTTGAGGGTCTTTTCTATGTGTAGGGAGAAGAAGATGGATGACTCCTTATCTGGAAGCTCTTACATATGCAAATAACTTGACAGGACAAAGTCAAGATACAAAGCACAGAGTGGCCAATGGAGGGGTTGAGTAAAGAGTCATATTACAAGAGGTACTTGAACAATCTTGAGAAACTAAATTAAGTCAGAAATCAAAGACAGTGGCTTTCCATATCTAGCTAAGCCATGGTGAAGTGAGCAGCATCCAGCTGAAGAGGGCAATAGTGATTCTGCTGATAGAATTGTAGGGCAATGCATGGGTTGGCAGAAAGTTTGCAGAAGCTGTATTAGAGAGTGCTGGTTTGACTCAAAAGAATGTCAGCTGTAGACCACATCAAGGAGAATTAACAAGTTTACTCACTTGAGATAACAAGCTGAGTTGGAATGGAAATGACCTGTGTTCTTTCTGTTTACTCAGCTTTCTATTTCTATCAGTTGGTATTTCAAACACAAGGAATTAGTTTTCAAACAAGGAAAATCTAATAAAAGGCATTATTTACATAAGTGATGGAAAAGATAAGAAACTAAACTCTCAGCAAGGAAGCACAGACACGAGTAGCAAAGCTGTTTTCTGGTGTTAGAAGGAATGTTGATGTCTGGCTGTGACCAGCACTACTGTGGGGATTGCCCCTAAAGAGCATTAAGGCAAAGCAGGGGTCTCCCTGAAAACAAAACAAGGGAGCCAACTCCCCAGATGCTGCCTTTTTGCCTGATTTCAGGAAAAATAAATACACTTGGTTTTCCCTATTTTCTCTTGATACCTCCCATCGTTCAGACACAGCCAAGAGTTATAGGCAAGAAAATATGGTAAATACATTTTAAAACTTATTTTACATTGATTTATGTATTGGGAGGGGGCAGGCAGAAGTGCATTGTTGTGTGATATTTTTATTGCATTCTGATCCTCTGGAGACTGACAATAAAGTTTGTTTTGAATCAGAGGGCAGAGCTAGCTACTAGCTGACCAAAATTAACCAAAGATGTGTTGGAGGACTGAGGACAGGTTAACAGAGAAGGTGGGGCTTAGAGAGGGTCTTGGCCCTTTTGGATGGAGGAACGAGTGAGATAGGAGGTCACTGGTCACTTCACCACTTCTCTGATCATTCAGGTTTTTACCCCAATATCTGACACCTCAGTTTTTATTGGTAAAGAATAATTAGATAAACACTTCATATGGTGACCAACATACATTGATGTATATCTATATAAGGCCTGCCAAAGCTTTAAAAAAATGTTCGGAACTCAGAGTCAAACACAGCTTCTTGGTGACCACAGTCTCTCAAGTAGGCTTGGTGCTAGTGGCATACAGAGGCATGGTTCTTTTAAGATGACCTGGTACTGAGCACTTGAATGGGGTTTATGAGCAGTATATGTTGCTGCCTGGTGAAATGAGATGAGGTAGAAATGCTTACAACAGTATGGACCCAGAAACTTCCCTGAGCCAGGACAGGAAACTTGGCACCCACTAGTACCTCCACCATGAGGATAGACTCTCAGGGAACCAAGGAGGGCAAAGCCAGCTGCCAGCCTGCCATGAACAAAGCTGTGAGGCAATTTAAGACTTTGCTCATGCAAACAGAAAAGGTTACAGATAGGCAGTAAAACAGGTTCAAAAGGAAAAAACCTCTCAACAGGTTACAGTGTGTTTAACAATGTGAATAGGCTTAAGAAAGAAAAAAAAAAAGAAAACATGTATAGACAGTCATAAAAAAATAAATAAAATAACAGATTAAATTATAGTCTTTAAAGAAAGAGTGAAGTAACAACAATAACAACAACAACAAAAGAATAAGCCACATAGAGATGGGAAATAAACAGGAAGTCTGGATTTTGTATGCTATTGTGTTGTATTTAAATTTTTTGATTTCTGATGAGCAAACAATAGCTGCTGAGAGACACTGGATTACAAAAACTACTAAATTAAACCAACCTATCTATTTTTAAAATGTTTTAATTTCAAAATGTAAGTAAAAAATATGTTGCATTGGAGAAGAGGTTATGCTTTTGTTTCCACAGAAAATGAAAGGCTGTGGATTCATTCAAGGTTGAAGGAGATCAGATTTGATCAGGAAGACCTCAGAAAATCCTGGCTACAAATATAAAGAAATAAACCTAGAAAAACTACAATATAGAGCAAGGGGATCAGACACCAAGGAAAATGGGTGGCCCAGGTGATCCAGTCTCTTAGAATGTCTATGTTGCAGATTCCTCAGAGTTCTTCACCTAGAACAACTTCAAGGCTGCTGGCTGAGATGGTCAAGCCTCACAGATTATTCTAGCCATGTCTTGACTGTTATCCTAATTTTCTCAGGATCCCCCAAAGATGCCAGTTCCTCCAGCCAACAGGAAGCAGTCTAGAGAACACAGTGCCCACATTCCCAAGAGATGGGATAAGTGGGTTTTGATCATTGGTGAGTTATGGATGTTTGTCATTGCTTAGGGGGTTGGTTACAAATTGTTATTGGTCATGGTAAAAAAGAAAGACTAAACAAAGGAAATTAGATTCAGGGATCTCATTCTGACAAGAAAAGGGGGGAAATTTAGAAATAATATGATAAAAGGGCAGATTATTGAATCTACTTTTAAACTAAAAAAAAGCAACTACTGCTCTTAAATATTTTACAATGATATGGATTCTTGTATACTGATACACATTTAAAGTTATTTTGGTTAGAACATCCTGTGCATACGTTTCTACTCTTGTTTAAGGTGTTGTACCTATGAAGTTCATTTAACAATGTAATTAGATTTCTAGTCCTTGAAAGTTATTATTCCAAACTCTTTAGGATAATAAAAAAAATGCAGGTTAGCAGTTAGTCACCTATCACAATCAAACTAGTAGTCATGTTACATATGTTCTAGGTCAAACAGAGATATATTTTAGATAAACAGGTGGTCTTCAAACACTTCAGAGATCTGCATAATATGGCATTTAAGATGTTTTAATAATATAAGGCTTTTCATGACAATGAGACACATCTGCTCCTGGCAGCATCAATCTACTTCAGATGAGATGACAGGCATCAAAGACCTTCCACATGGAGTTTGCTTTCTTTGTGGCAAAAGGTAGACAGTAGGCAAGAAACTGCCCTTGCCTCAACTGCTGACAGTATGCTGTCTAAATTGGACAAGCAGGACACAAATGAAAGTGACTGTCGAAATTTGCCAAGACAAGGTGGGACAGTCCTTCAAAATTCCTGCTTCACAGAAAAGTCTATCAGATATTCTAGACCTATAGGCCAAAGATGGATGCCCCAACATTACACAAGAACCCTGACTGACTGCCCAGGCATTCAGCTCTTTTTGTCATTTCTATAGATTTGAAAGTTGTTTGCTCTATACTTCTTATTTACTCAGGCACTATTATATCCTTCTTGGGCTTCTGATGGAGTTGAAGACTAGATAGTTATAGTTTTCCTTGTTACCAAATTTAGAAAAGAAACTCACAAAAGAGCTGTAAAGTGTATAAGATTGAGAGACATAAATGGATAGTTTTGGATTGGTAATACATGTTAGGATAGAAAGTGAATTAGCTACAAGGTACAAAACGTTTGACTCACCAGGACAGGATAGATAATGGAGTATTTTCTCTGAATTTGACAAATGCAAGTGAACTGGACATTGTGAATGTGATTCTTACCTGATAATTTTTCTTATTGTATTTATTTTTTTCTGTGTCAGAGTTAAAACATCCCCTTTTTTATTTAGACAAAAGGGGGACATGCTATATATTTTGATTGCATTCTGGTGCTACTGAGACTGACAATAAAGTTTGTTTTGAATCAGAGAGCAGAGTTAGCTATGAGCTGAGTAACAGTAACCATAGAGGCTTTGAAGGACTGAGGACAGATAGACACAGGATAATAGGGTGGGGCTTAGAGAGGGTCTTGGTCCTTTTGAATGGAGGAATGATAGAGATAGGAGGTCTCTGGTTGCTTCTCTACCACTTCTCTGATCATTCAGGTTCTTATCCTAATATCTGACTCATGAGTTTTATTAGTAAAGAACAATTAGATAAACACTTCAGTGCATGCCAGGGCTTGAATATGGAGACTAGAGGACAAGTTGCCATAATTGGTTCTCTCTATCTCTCTTTATCTCTATCTTTGTATGTGGATTATAAAGACTGAACCCGTATCCTCAGATCATCAAGCTTACCAACAACATCTTTCCTGCTGAAACATCTTGCTGACCTCAGAAATGTACTTTTTAATATCACAGATTTTAAGAAATACAGAGAATTAATATGAGAGAAAGAGTCAGGTGACTCACACAGCTCACCTTGTGTGCTGCTCTAAATTCATTGTGCTTTTCTGCTCATATTTAATTCCATTCCATAACAGCTTCATTCTCCCATTACATAGATTATTATCCATGGAGTAACTACCATGCTTTAAATAAGCATGTTCTCTTCACCTTCCCAAGGTCCATCAATGACCACATCTGTACTGAATATGGTTACTGCCAGCATAATATGTAATCATCCTCTTTAGGTCATCACAGAGAACTAGCAAGGAACTTTAAAAGTAGTCTCTCCTGATACATTGGAACAATACATCACTTTAAAGAAAGTGAGAGAACTAAGATAATGCATATATATATAAAATATAATCTACAACTAGTTATCAGGTAGAAATGGTCTAATTTTAACTGACATATGAAGAAATATATGTAAAATATACAACTCATATTTTGACATATGAATATAACAAAGACACCATTACTCACTTCAAGCTTCATAGCAATTCTCTCCTCTGTTTCTTGCTTTCAACTTCAGTCCCAAGTAAGCACTGATCTATCATTGTAAACTACCTTGCATTTTCTGGAATTCTATACCCATGAAATCATAGGTTATTTTTCTGGCTTTATTCAGCTGACTTATTTTGATACACATCAATGTTGCTGTGTGTTCAGGTAAACCATTCTGGTTTATTATTCTGTCAAAGTCCATTACATAGTTTATAAAATGTGTCATTCTCACCTGGTGATGCCTATTTTTATTACTGACAATTTGTAGCTACTACAAATAATATCATTGCCTATGCATGTGGATGGCCCCATGTAGAGACATAGTTCCTTTTTGGGCATAAATTCTGAGTACTAGAAAGTCCAATGCATTACCTCATACAGCAATCTTTATTTGTTCTACATAATTGATACTGCTTGTTTCTTTACCAAATACAATGTTTCAATGGCCCTAAGCCAATTCTTAGCTGGTGAGGTATTCCAAACATTTATTCTTTGATATCTAGATAATTAGCTTTCTGTTATTATTGAATCCGTATTGTTTTCATTGACACTGTTACATATAAATTACTAAGAGGAGCTAGCAAATTCACTAATAAATCTGAGACCCAAGCTCATAGCTCTTACCTATTTTTATGATATATAGCAGTGGTTCTCAATCTTTCTAATACTGTGACCTTTTAATATTGTTATTTAATGTTGTGGTGACCCATAGCCATAGAATTATTTCATTGAAACATCATAATTGTAATTTTGCTACTGGTATAAATCATAATGTAATTATCTGATATGCAATTTTAAAGGGCTCATGAACCCCAGGTTGAGAACCACTGGTATATAGGACCATCTTAATTACTCTCATTGGTGAAAATTAGTCTCCAACACAGAATCAGTCACTGACTCTTCCTATTAGTACAGTGGCACAGGTAGCCCAATATAGCTCCCAATTATAAGGGCTAAATGTGTTCCCTAGCAGAAGTAATCTCCCTTCAGAAACCAATACTTCTCCTTGGGCACAGGACTGAGGATAGAAAACACAAATTCTGTACATGTGTCATTTGATAATTTCTGGTTTGCTTTTAGTTCAGAAGCAATGTCTTTCTTAGAACCTCCTGTTTTCTTCCCTCAGTTTTCTGACTATAGACATTCACACCCATACCCAGTAGTCATTAAGTATTGTGACTAAGGGATCCACTTCTATTTGCACTTTGGTACCAAGATTTTCAAATTCTAGAACGTGGATTAAAAAGTGGCCTGTGATATAGATGTATCCACTGGACCTGGACTCCAAATGATCAGTTGATCTCTCCATCATGATCAGTTGTGGCTTTTTGTTATGGTCTCCATTTGTGGCAAAGAGAAGCTTCTTTGATTCAGGGTGAGAACTTTGCTGGGGAAAGGCTAAATTTTAGAATGCAGTTAGGAATTGTGGTGCTCCAGTACAATGGTGATAAAAGATTCTCCTCTATGAAAGAAAAAGAGGTTACCAATTTGAAAGGGAGTAAAGGGTGACACAGGAGGGATTGGAGGGTAGGAAAAGAAAGAAAAGTGATATACCAAAAAAAAAAAAAAAAAAAAATTTAAAAGTAGTGTGTGTTTGTCACTAGTTCAAAACAAAAGATGCATCCTTTGGGTAAGCTACATAATCTTACTGTTCAAATTGTCTCTAAGCTCATGCTGATTCTGGCTTCTGTTGATGATATATTATTCTATCAGAACATCTGCTGTAGAAAGAGGTTACATTAGACTAATGAATTTCACATGTACTTCTTTTCTCACTGAATAATCATTCTGATCAATAATTTCAAGTACATTCAGAGAAAGGGTTTGAAGCTGGTTTCCAGCATGAGGTTGTTCCTATGCCAGAATCCTTCAGGGGAGACCATTTTCGTTCTTAGGTTCCAGGTCTATAAAGTTGGTCAAGTCTGTGAAGAAGAAGAAAGTCTATAGCTTCCTATCACATGTCTAGGACAGCTTTCCAATCAATGCATCCATAATTTTTTGCTCAATGAAAGAAACAAATTTTGTTTGAGAAATGGAATAGCAATCTTTCCTTTCCATTCTTAGGGAAAATGTGATCAATCAACTACCACCAAAAATCCCTGCTAATACAGTGCTCTAGACTGCCACTCCACCATGACTGCTCATTGGGCTATCTGTAACATGAATTGCTAAATGGTCTTATTAATAAAAAAATCCAGAGCCAAATATTGGGTGAAAGCTGAAAGATCAGAGGAATAGAACAAGCCAGCCACAAGTTCTTACTGCTAGGAAATCCTCAGCCCAAGAGAGCTACTTCCTGCATACTCATGCCTTATAGCCTTATATACCTTTCTATACCCTGCCATCTTACTTCCTCTCTCCACTCAGCTACATCACTTCCTCTTTCTGCCCAGCTCTGTCACTTCTTGTCTGTCTGTACAGACCTCCAGACCTCTATGGTTAACTAGTGCTGGGATTAAAGGCATGTGCCACTATGCCAAGCTCTGTTCCCAAGTGTGGCCTTGAACTCACAGAGATCCAGATGAATCTCTGCCTCCCAAATAATAGGATTACAGGCATGTGCTACCACTGCCTGACCTCTATGTTCAATAAAGTGGCTGGCTTTGCCCTCTGATCCCCAGGCAAGCTTTATTTGATAGAGCACAAATAAAATATCAACACAGCTGTCCATGATCATTTTGCCTCTGGCAGCAAAGTGCCAGTGCTCTCTGACGCCTCATAGTTTAACTTTAAGCTTATCTTCCAACTGAAATAATTTACATGAAATCATCATATTTTCTACATCATAGATTCTGAGGACATATCATCATACATAACTAAAGATATTGGAGCTAATCTGATAAATGTACTTATCAGTGGTTTAAAAAAGAAAAGCTCTCTGGATTCTCAACACAAACAGCAATAGAATTAGTGGATTGAGTATAATAAATAATAAATGCAACCCTGATTCTCTTCATCTTATGTATTTGAATTATTCTAGGAAAGTTCTAGCATCTGACTGCCATTTCATGTAGGTCACTATTCAATCCAGTACTTGTTATCCAATCACAAGGAGTTTTGGTATAATTTTAGGTTCCTGAAACTAGAGCACTTAAGCTAGACTAAGAAAATGCACATGTATTAATAATGCATAAAAAACCAGACACTTCTATCCCTCTTTTCAAGACTCAGAAAGGGGGAAGATAGAACGTAAGAGCTAGAGAAGGCTGAGTGGAGTGTACATATTTTCTTAGATACAAACATTGCCTCCTGGAAACAGAAGGGAGGCTCACAAATCTTAAGAGGCTCTAAAAACATACATAACTCAGGTGGCTCACCAAAGTTACAAGATTCATGAGTTAACATTCCATCATGGGAGTGGGAAGAGGCAGGGTGCTGGGGAAGCTCTCAGGAATCCACAGGGATGACCTCACCTTGGACTGCTGGCAGTGATCGAGGGGGTTCCTGGACTGGTCTACTCTGATGACCAGTCTAGTAAATACCCTAACTATCATCATAGAGCCTTTATCCAGTGACTGATGGAAGCGGATGCAGGGATCCGCAGCTGGGCGCCAGTCTAAGCTCCGGGAATCCAGTCGATGGGAGAGAGAAGGAATTCTGCAGGCGGGGGACATGGAGATCATGATGGGAAGACGTGCAGAGATGACCGGCCACACTGGTGGAGATCCATGAACTGTGGACTAGTGGCTGTGGAGCCCCCATGGGACTGGACTAGGCCTTCTGGATAGGGGAGACAGTTGTTTAACCCAAACTGTTTGAGGGACACCCGAGCGGGGGGGGGTCGGAATCCATCGGTGCATGGGCAGGCTTTTGGGAGCCTGGATCCTGCGGTGTGGCATCTTGCGCAGCCTTGGTGTGGCAGGGAGGGGCTTGGACCTGCCTCTGTTTGGTGTGCCAGGCACTGCTGACTCCTCATGGGAGACCTTGATTTGGGGATGTGGGGACTAGGGGTGGCTTGGGAGGGAGGGCTGGGGGGTAAGAGGAGGCGGGAAGTGAGATCTGTGGGTGGTATGTAGGGTGAGTAGAAATTTTCTTAATAAAAAAATAAATTAATTAATTTAAAAAAAGATTCACGAGTCAACATTCAAGATGCCTGAGGTTACATAACCAATAATTACAGGGGGTATAGGAGACTCTTCAGTGAAGCTACCTAAAAAATGTGGAAGGAATCAGGCAAAATTCTGTTTTCATGAGCCATCACCATTTGGGGATGAGCTTTGTGATGATATAACTACCTTAGAGTCACCACATACATGTTTGTGTAACTCCATATTCCCAATGAACTCAATGAACCGAATGAACTCACCTGTTCACCAAGATAGATGTGGGTAGAAACATTCCTTTGATCTCCCTTTAGTCCCTTTTCTGGGATTAAAAAAAATAATTGACACTAACTCCCCAGGAAAAGCCTGAAGTTACTCTATTAGTGCTTAAAACCTCATAGGAGACACACCTCTGGGGATGTCTCTGTGGTCATTTCAAGAGAGTTTCAAAAGATGTAAAATCTACCCAGAATGTGAGTGACATCATCTCTTGGGTTAGGGCTCTAAATTGAGTAAAATAACAAAATGGAGAAAGTAAGATAAGATGATGTGAGATAAGTCTCTTTCTTTCCTGACTGTGGATTTGATGTAACTAACTGTCTCACACTCTGCTGCTGCAGGTGAAGTTCCTCTCAGTATTGGCTTTACTAAATTTAGGACTGTACTTTTCAATCTTGAGCTCAAATAAAACTTCCCTTGAATCACCTTGGTCAGGTTTGCTGCAGCAATTAGAGAGGTAACTGATATACCTTCTTCATTCAAGGACTGCTCCAAAATATTGCACATATTTGCTAATAGTTATTATTAAAATTCCTCTAGAAAATATATGAATGTGGCATTAACTAAAAAGGAAGAGAATTTTGATATACTTTTAGACTGCTAGAAATAGAGCACTTAATCCAGACTAAGAAAATGCATATGTATCAAAAAGGGCACCGAGGACAGACCAAGTCAATGCTTCTACCCACATCTAGTTTGGTGAACAGGTGAACAGGTGAGTTCATTGGGTTACATACCAGAATGCAGTTACACAAGCATGTGTATGGTGACTCCAAGGCAGTTACATCACCACAAAGCTCATCCCTAAATGGTGATGGCTCATGGAAGCTGTTTCATTTGCGTTCCTTCCACAACTTGGAGGCAGCTTCACTGAAAAGTCTTCCCTATTTCTGTAATTTTTTACTGGTTATGTAGCCTCAATGATGTCAAATGTTGGCTAAGGAATCTTGTAACTTTAGTGAGGCACCTGAGCTATGTATGTTTTCTGTGTTTCTTAGGACTTAGGAGGCTCTCTCTGGCTCCCATGAAGGAATGTTTCTATTTGGAAGGGATAAGTACACTCCACTCAACATTTACTTCTAGCTATTGGATTCTGTCTGTTTCCTCTTATATAATGTTCTCTAAGCCTTGGAAAGAGTGACAGGAGTATCTGGTTATTTTATTCCATCTGTGGTTGGACATCAGGCCATTAGGTAACACACAGCAAGAGCCTCTTATTCTCAGAAACCTGATCAGAAATGGCCCTCTATGCTGAGACTGACAACACGCACCATGTATAGGAGTGAACACAAATGCTTGGGAGGCAAATCGACAGCCATATCACATCGGTTTAAAAAATAGTAGTAGATTTCCTTCTGGAATCTACGCTCTCCATTGTCCCAGCTTTTTGTCTGAACCTATGGAACCAAATGTGAGTTTCCTCCTGTTTAGCAGCCCTTAAGTTCAACCAGAAAGGAGTTGGCTGCAACCATAACAGCACAGCAGCTACTGTACCAGTGGACACATTTTGCCTGGCATGTTGGTAGTATAGTACTTAGGGCTTGTGGCTAAGTAAGACTGTTGGAGACAATTCTTCCTGAGCAGTATTCATGGTGCCATCTACTACTACAAGAGCTAAATAGCAAGGAGGGAGCTTCCAGTTTGGCCTTAGAATGATTTCTCCATGTCCTACAATTAAAATGTGAAGAGTCTTCAGCAATAGTGTCTTAAAGTCTAGTTCTGATGTGTAACCAACATCAGTACCAATATTGGTAATTTCCAGGCCTTAGTGTCTTCATTGGGAATTTGCCTAAACACCTGATTGCCATGAGTGGGATGTGGTTTTTTTTTTCCCTCACTTATGCAAGATACCTTCTTTCAAACTATTGAACTATTGTTTTTATTTTATTTTCAGATTATTTCCAAATCTGTAAGACACTTATCTAATGAAATATTTTTTATCAAGAATGGGGCAAGATCTTTGAAGACCTCAATTTTCTCTTGGATTCATTATTTATGAAGATTTAAATTAGGAAGGTCTGACAAATCATCAAAAGATGTCATCATTTGTATCATTAGTTTTATCAGAAGAGAAGTTATTTGGTACAGCAATATGGACATGGGACACAAACTGGTCTAGCCTTCTATAGTTTATACTAATTCCCCAAGAGCCTTTTAACATCTTCATATGAGGTCAGTACCACAGATTCACATACATCTTCAACCCTCAGTGCGTTCCATAGGGGATAGTTTGAGCTGCTCCTCTAAGTCTGAGACTAAGGGATATCAAGTCTACACTCAACTGCAGAGCCTAGTATTCATGTTCTTACATGGTTCAAACTAGTGCCATCATTCTTCTCTCTCTATCAGTCACATCTGATGGCTGAACAGGATCTGGGCTGGAAGAAGTGTGTATAATACATCTGGGGAGATAAATTGCCCTAGACTAGGACAAGCTTAATCTTTCACACCTACACTTCTCTGTCTTGTACTCTTTCTTTCAGCCACTTGATGAACTGTTGTATGGGTCCAAGAATTGCTGAGGAACAGGTCCTGACCCCACTGCCTGGGGGCCCCCTAAACAGTTCAAGCCAAACAACTGTCTCACTTATCCAGAGGTTCTAGTCCAGTACCATGGGGGCTCTTAAGCCATTGGTCCACAGTTCATGTGTCTCTACTAGTTTGGCTAGTTGTCTCTGTACTTTTTCCAATCTTGGTCTCGATATCTCTTACTCATAAAATCCCTCCTCTCTCTCATTGACTAGACTCCTGGAGCCAGCTTTTTGGAGCCTGGTGCCTATGGTGGGACACTTTATGCAGCCTTGGTGCAGGGAAAAGGGGCTTGGACACAACTGAGTGTGCTGGGCTCTGCTGACTCCTGATGGGAGGACTTGTCTTGGAGGAGTTGGGAGTGGGGAGTGGGTTAGGGGAAATGCTGGGGGGTGGGAGGAGGGAGGACAGTGGAATCTGTGGTTGGTGTGTAAGGTGAATAGAAACATCTCTTAATAAAAAATTAAAAAATAAAAGAAATGTACTTGGTGGACCCCACAACAAATGAGTGATGTGGGGTAAACTATATCCATTCAGATGTTATATCATACTGACAACCATGTTAGACAACGTTAAGTAGCTCATTAAAAAAAAAAAAAGAATTGCTGAAGAAAAACCCCAGACTCAAATAGTATGCAAATACAGAGTGTTTATTCTGCAGAAATAGCCAGCATGCAGGGGTCAATCATCCACACAAAATGTCAGTGATGACCTGGGACAAAGATGCGCAGGCCCTTTTAAAAGGAAATGGGGAATTCTAGTGTAATGAGCTAATTTCTGTACTAATTGGGCAATGTAAGGGAAAGTTGCATGGGGTGCATGTTGATTGGACAGGGTCAGTAACAGTCCCATCCATTGTGGGCTTTGTCATATATGATATAGCCATATCCGTTAATTCTGGGTCTCCCAGCCTTATAAGGCCAGGTTTTAAACTATTTATCTGATTGGCTGAACTTGCTGGGGATTTTCTGGACACAGGCTCAGGCCATTATCTACAATGGAATTGCTCCTTGTCTAAGATGGGGTCACATTCTCACCTCTTCATGGTTGCTCAGGCTTTAAACTTACCCAAAGACTAAAAACACAATTTTTGGCTTTCAGGAAGTTTTTCCTCAAAACTTCTGACTCTACACAAATCTTGTCATATTTGATTTTGGTGATCCTGGTTTGTTTTTCATTCCCTCTTGATTACTCACATACCCAATCTAAATCATACAGCTCCACCAGAGGCTCTTGCACCTTGTTCAGATAATGCCCCACACCCATGGAGATCAGCAATGTCACTAAAGAGCCATATAAGTCCTGAAATTCCTTCTTAATTAACTTTTTTCTTAAGATATCTGTTAACAGTCCCATCAGGATGTTTGAGTAAATAGGACATCAAAAGCAACTTCTCTCATCCCAAGTTCCCTCAAAAAAAAAATTTCTGTTGCTCCCAGTCCCTGATATTCATATCTCATCAGGAAATAGCCAAGTGTACCTAATTTTTCTCATATTGACTCAACTTTTTTTACATATTGTGCTTGTAGCTTTTATTGAGATGATATAAATAAATATCTACCAGATCCAGATTTTGCACCAACAGAAGACAAAAGAAATTATTTCACCCATTCTAGATTACTGCACCATTGGCATTATTGTGTTATTTATAGGAGTATGGATGACTCAAAAGCAACTTCATCACCAAAAATTTCACTTCAGCTTGAGTAATGACTCACAAAAGCTCCATTCTTGGAGCTCCCTTAACAAGTTTCAGGCAAATCAGCCAGTTGGAGCTTTACCTGCATGTAGTAATTGTTACTGTTTAAATAACTTTAGGAAGAGGTTTTGTGAATCTTGTGAGTTTCAGGACATTCCTGAGACTTGTAAGTTCTATTTATTTTATAAGCTTACTTTTATGTTTCAATTCAGAAGTAATAGATAGACAATACTCCACCACTTCTTCAAAGTATTACATTCTCTCTGATTGGCTTCTGTGATCCTTCCTAAGCCCATATATATATATATATATATATATATATATATATATATATATATATATATATATATATATATATATATCCTCCATTTACTGCTGAGTATTAGGCTATTATGCCACAACAATAGAGAGTCTCAGATGCTTGACTACCTATGAGTCTCTACAGTACACTGTTGTAAAAAGAAGTTTATTTTTATAACAGGATGAGATTGACAGTAGAAATAATCTATAGGCCTGAACAAAAATATTTAGAAGGCAATTATACATAAACAGCACATGCTTTTAAAGAAAATAATAGCATTGGACTCTGGAATGAATGGGACATATATCCCCAAAGCTATGGGCTTTTGTCCTCCAATAAAATGACAGATATGAGTTCCCTCCTGTGGAGTAGGCCTTAGTAATAATGAGAAAACAGGTAGCTGTACCGTAGTAGTTTCATTATTGCACTACAAGGCACATCTTGCTTTACATGTTGGTGGTATAGCACATGGGCCTACAGTTGAGAAGAACTATTAGTGATAATTCGCCTTCTAGCAGTGTACTTGGCATATTTCAACATTAGGAAAGCTACCAAGTAGGGTAGGAGTTTCCAGTTATTTTAATACCAGAACAAATTTTCCATGTCCTGCAGCCAAACCATATAATATCTTCAACAGTATTTACTATCTAATTTTGGCTTGCAACCAAACAGCATTTGTCACATCTCTTATAGCTTGTGAGTCCTCAGGACATTTCTTAACAACTTATAAGGAAGTAACCCAATCTAGGACTGAAATTTTCACCCAACATCATAATTCCATTGTATATCTTTCACCACTCACATAGTGTGCCTTCCTTTAAAATCTTCAACTGCTATCTTTACTGTTCATTCAGATTCTTTTACATATATGTAAGATACTCAAGGGTTAATATTTTGTAATGAAATACTTTTAAAGAGGGTGAGCAGGAGCTCAAGGCTTATCATTATTCATACCAGATAGGTGACAGTTGGTTTTGGAGATTCTAAAAAAGAAACATTAGTAGGATCCAATACAGTACTGAAAGATCTTCTCACTTCTGTCAATCATTTCATTGAGAGAGCAGTGTTGCACAGAGCAGTAATGCAGTACTGGAAAACAGTACTGCAGCTACCCCTGCATAGTCCACAGATATTTTCAGTGAGACATCTGGCTTCATCATCCTGAGATACTGTTGCTATCCTGGGGTATCTGTTCCCAGATCTAAATTGCACTCCATTTGTACTGCTCAGCCTGGTTCAGGCCCAAGGAAAGCATGGCCATGCTCCCTAGTTCTGACAGGCTCTGGGGCTGCACTATTGCTCCGGCTTTGAAGCCTTTCAAAATCCTATTGCCATAACATTTGCTTCTCTGTTGACTTTCATTCTTGTACTCCAGTTCAACATGTGTCTTGTCATGTTTGCCGTTGAGTGATCTAAATGGACCCTTTTGACGGATTTGTCTTTTTATTATTCCCCTTTGATTGCTCTTGTACTTTGTAAACTTGATTTAAACACTGGTCAAAATCATGCAGACTTTCTAGTTCTGCTACTTTAGAAAGATCTTACCCTACTATGAGGTTCAACAAGGGCTTTGGCCTTGTGAACTGGATATGAAATGTCACCCAGCTCATACCTAGCTGCTCAGTAATGCAATCCACTCTCTGTTGTGTCTCAATTCCTGATAGTCATGGGGATTTCAGCTGATGATAACTAAGGGTCCCTAATGACTCATATGAGCAAGTCCATTAGGGACTTCTTTCAACTGTATTGCTTCAGATCTCTCAACCTTTGTTTCAAAGACAGATGTGTAGTTAGGTAGGTTAACCCTTTTGTCTGCTTCCATGATATCCTATCACATTCCTTGTTCCACAGCCTTGTGATCCAGGCTTTCTGTTGCTCATTTAAAAGATTATCCCAGTTAAAATAGTAAAGATGTTGAGCAGTGCCTGAAGACCACAATTTCTTGTACTTGGGATTTTCCCTCCCTCTCTTTTTGAGTCAGACCTGAGTATTATCTTCTATCATGTTTTCTTCCTCATTGCCCATTGTTAAAGTCCCTGTATACATGACAATCATATTTAAATGTCAGACCTGAGAGCTTCCATCTGTCTCTTCAGCCTTATTCTCTTCCTCCCCACTATCCTACTCTTCCCATGGGTTCCAAGTTTTTGGATTTCAGCAAGAGCTCTTTAGCACAGATCTAATTTGCACTCCATCACTTACATCCTGCCAGCTGTAAGAAATGGGAAGTCAATGCTTCTATCTCAGCCTCCCTTTCATCCACTTTTCCTGCCAAATTGGAGGCTAATGAAGAGGACAGCATCTGTGTCTTTTTCCTATTGTAATTTCTCACTGATTTGGGTAATTTTTTCAATTGCATATCTTACCATTCATAACAAGAGCTATGCAAACAAAATCACAACCTACTGGTGATCCTGGCACATACATACAACTTTCAGGAACACTGTAGTCCATCAGTGGTTGTTGATGGGGACAGTCATTCTCATATTCATGTGTTAGAACTCATTTATTAGCAAAGAATGTCATGCATGTGACTCTGCGAGGATGCTTCACTGTCCCAGGATGCTACACTGTCATATACCTTGCTTACCTGTCCTATCACTCATCACAGAATACATACACTTGTTACAGCAAGGAGTCACACACTATCCCTTACTACAATAGAAAACAAAGCCCTATTGAGATTGTGGCTACAGACATTCCACCCTCATGAGTCAGCTTTAGTTACCTGCCTCAGCAGTCATTGCAGGAACCATGCAGCCACTCCTCTCCAAGTCATCTTTGGATTTTTTTTTTTTTTTTTTTTTTTTTGGTTTTTCGAGACAGGGTTTCTCTATGTAGCTTTGTGCCTTTCCTAATCTTTGGATTTTTTGATCCCTGTACAGGAAACAAGTATATTGTGTGACTCACTTGAGAAACGTTAACAAATGTTGATTCTTAGGGCACAGAACAACACATAAAAGAAACAATTTCACCCACTCTATCTAGATGAACCACTGAGTTAGTAGAAGTTCTTTCCAGGAGTATGTCAGAGGGGTTATTATATGACTATAGATGACTCAAAAGGAACAGCACCCTCCAAATGCCCACCACAGCATGGGGGATGGTTTATGAAACTCCAAACCTGGAATACCTTGAATGGCTGACAGGCAGCAAGCAGGTCAGTCCGTTAGAGAATCCTTACTACTTACAAAACCTTGAGGAAGGGTCTACCTTGCAGAAGCTCTCTGAGCCTTGTAGACTTTGTTTATCCTCTGCATCTTAACAGGATGTTTCAATTCAAATTTTACAGCCACATAACAATCCCAAGTCGGGGGATCTGTGGTTGGTATGTGGAATGAATAAAAAATTTCTTAATTAAAAAAAAAAAAAAAAAAAGCAAAACAACAACAAAAAAAACCCAACAATCTCAACAGTTAGGGAGTTGAATTACACAGCTTCTCAGCTTTCATGGCATTCAGGCTAATTCCATCCATCTCTGTCCTACAGCATCAAGTGACAGGTTATGTGAGTCTATTTTTGCATAAGGCTTTCCAAATTCAACAATTTCAAGGGCATAGCATACCCTGTTTATCATTACTTATTTTATTGAGCCATTATTAAAGCCCTGATATACATACTGAATCATGGATTGTCTCTTTTTCTCTTTCAAAAGTAAACACTATTAGCTATATTTATTGGTTCCTACCATGCTTTACTCATCAGAACTGTTGGTTCCTCCCACAGACAGCAAGGTTTGGGATCCCAGGAGTCCACTTCAGCATAGCTTACACTCTCTTTCCCTTTCACATCACCAGCTGTGAAAACACAATGTCAGCACCTCCATCCTGTCCTCCCTTTTCCCCACTTGTGCCAAATCAAAGGCTCATGTAGAAGATAGCATTCACATGTATTACACACAATGAAATTCCTCCCTTATTCAGGCAGTTTCTTTTGGGTCAAATAACTCAGCCTTAGTTATATGTCATATTGTCTGGAGAAGAGATGCAAACAAGTGTCACCACAGCCTGCTTATGACCATGTCTCATAAGTGCTGCTTTTCGGTGGCTGCAATGATGTCCTTTAGTCTATAAGTCATTTTGAAGGCATCACCCTGCTCCCATTGCGGATCTCATTTACCAAGGAAGCATGTTACATTATACACACAGAGACAGGTACTCTGGAATCTTTTCAATATTGTTCCATTCTCAGATAGCTTAGTGTCAGTTCTTGTCTTACCATTCATAGTAGAGAGCATATAGTTGCCACTACAGCAAGAGATACACTATATCATACCACATAGGGCAAAGTTGACACACAGAAGTTGCCCTAGAGGGCGTACTGTCTATAGGATAATAGGCTGAAGGAAAATCACCCTGACTTTGGCCTGCACCCAGAGCCATGAGACTTGGAAATCCCTATGTTGCCTGTAATCCCATAGCTTCTCAATGTCTTCGTGGCTCTTATGATACTTTGCAACCCCATTCCTGTCCCTTTTGTGTGGATGAGACCTCATTCCTGAGCTCTGTTGTTCATCCATTTTCTAGTAAACCTTTGAGTCTCTTTGAAAGCCCTGGTACCAGGTGCTGAGTCTCCTTGGGCTGTTAACTGTGACTCCCATTGAGTGTGAT
Organism: Peromyscus eremicus; assembly: GCF_949786415.1. Classification (NCBI taxonomy): domain Eukaryota; kingdom Metazoa; phylum Chordata; class Mammalia; order Rodentia; family Cricetidae; genus Peromyscus; species Peromyscus eremicus. The sequence continues at coordinate 88,082,611 of NC_081417.1, forward strand.
GATGACCTACTAGGCATCTTGATCCTCTTTCACTCCTCCCTGAGTCCTGAGGGATACCCTCAATTACAGGATGCTGCAACCTTTTTTTATCCCACCTCCATCCATGAGAACAGCAAAATCCATACCCTCTCATTCGCCCTAGGGACATCTCTTAGAAAACCTCCAGCCTATCCACCTTGCACCCATCCTGAAGGGACCCAAACTTATTCACTTTTGAAATCAAATTTGCCTTCAATATCCCTTAGGTAACCAATCCAAATGGCTGCCAACTGGCACCCTAGATCTCAGTTTTATTCAAAACTGTTAGAACTACTGGAAGCAATCAGGAAAAAGGAAAGAGAGTCCTCATTCCCTATGTTCCTCCTTTCTCCTACCTCTGCTCCCAGCCCTCTTGCTATTCTTCTTGTTCTCCCACCTAACTCCCCTTAGCTATGAAGCACAAACCATTACCAATCCAGCTTCAATACATCACCCAATCTTACAACTTCATCTTTCATGACCTTTACATGATTCTTACCAACAGCTTCCTCTTTGAGGAGTGCAGATGAGTCTGGGACCAAGGTAGGGCATGTGCAAAACAAATTCACCAGGCTAATGCTGCCCAACCAGTTGGGGCTGCGACAGCTCCCAAAGGGTACCCATAATGGAACTACAATACCATGGGGGTCGCATTCTATCTAGGGATCAACATATAACTTGCCCCCTTGCAGGTCTCCATAGGTTGTTCTTACAGCACTAAATTAGGGGGAAAAATCAAAGAGGTCATCCAGGACAAACATTAAAACGCATCACAATTCCTAGGCCACCTTATAAAGGCCCTCTTACAATCTGGATCCTGAGACCCCTGAAGGGAAACAACTCCTCATAACCTACTTGTTTTAAATGCCTAGAGAAGGGTCCCTGACTCTACAGGCAGAAGTCTTAGTGGTGGCCTTCAAGGTGTACAATGGGAGAGATGAAAACACCTGAACACAAAAATATCTGATGTTGGCTGGGGCCTTTCATCTACTTATAGCAACTGTCCAGGCTCCCTCACCTCCAAAAGCCAGAGAACTCTGGATCCCTGCTTCAAATGTGATCAGGAGGGTCACTAGACCTGGGCTTGCCCAAGCCCTCATAAACCACCTCAACCATGTGCAAGATGCCATCAAAAAGGACATTAGCCTGTTGACTGCTCCCATGTCCCTCATGGCATGGGGACATCAAATACAGATCACCCTCTGACACAGCTCTTATGCCTGGGCAAGGATTCACCTTAGTGGGGATTTGAATGCCTTTTGAATATAGATAATATTAAAGTTGTTTCATGTAGTTCTGCTTTATTAGAAAGTCAGCTCTGCAGTTGGGGTATGGTTTCCCCCTCCTCTAGACCCAAGCATGTTTATTTAAAGGTTTTTTTTTCAAAACCTCTAACTCATGCCACATAAAGCCAGCTGATTATGACAATTAAAAAGGAGCAAAACAAGACAAAAGGATTTAAAGGGACTTGCTTTGTAATGATTGCTCTCAGTAATAACTAATCATGTCTCTAGTAAATGGTTAGATGGAAAATGTCAAGACTTAAGTAAGTTTTAATGGTCAAAATTGTTATAAGGTCACCCATAGGAAATATCATGCAGTCACAACTCCAAGATTCATTTTTTTGTTTTTAGATCCTGTAAAGATGCCAAGTGGTTGAGTGATATTTTTCCTGGGAAGATGGGACAAGTGCCTATTTACCTCATATTGGACACTGATGACAGATGAAGGAAATTATTTAACTATGTCTAGCTTGATGAACCAATAAATTTATAAAGATTACTTACTGTAACATGTAGAGTGACTGACTCAAAAGCAGTACAGTACCAAAACATCCACATCAGCATGAAGATGACTCAGGAAACCTGCATCTCTGGAACCCTGTACACCTTTTTTAGAGGTCTCCACCAAAAAGTCTCTGCTCCTCCTAGCAAGTTTTTACTTCTTATACAACTTTAAGGAGGGGGCTTCATGAGTCCTCTAAGTTTGGTGAGCTTCCTGAGTCTTATAAGCCTTCCTTCTCCTTTCAGGGTATGTGTGGGAGGGGTAGGATATATTTCAACTTAGAGAAATAGTCACACAGCAAAAAACATGTTTTTTGCCAGTTTTAATTATGGATCTGGAAGCCATGTTTTTTAATGAGTTGTGAAGCAAGTAAGCACCTACTTTCAAGGCTACTTCTTCAGAGATATAAATTATAGGATTTTAAAGTAAAAGTAGATGGGCCTTCTTTAACATGACTGTATTTGGTGATAACAGGACCTTGAGGCTATATTAAGTTCAAAGTTCTTAAATTCAGCTGCATCTCTCAGATATCCACAATCCCACTTCACAAGATTCTGCTCCTTAAATTTAGTGTCTCTACATGGATGTAATGATTGATTAGCCTCTGTTTTCATACTTCATAGTAATTACACAGAGTTCTGATTTTCAGCTATGATTTCCCTCGTGTTGAAAACACTCTAAGAGTGTCCAGTTCTCTGGCTGTTTTTTGAACTAATAGTTTAAAGGTCTGTGTTCATTTTTTCCTCCTATAAGCAATGAAGCACCAGCAAGAATGCAAGTCCATTTTTTTTGTAGTCAAATAAAATTACTTGATTTTCCAGTGATGTGCTTGGCATATCACCCCAAAAAAAGCCAAGTTACAATTTGAGTCAATGTGATGTCACTTGATGGAATAGACTAATTATAGAGGCTCATTTTCGACATGAGAGAATCTACTGCATTCAAGCTAAAGACATTAAGAAATTTTAGCCCAGAATTCCTTCTTGAGGATCTGTTTTTCAGGATTAATCTCAATACAATAAAAATATGCTACTGATGAATATGTAAATAGTACAACATAAGTTAATTCACTCATCTCATATAAAGGAAATTTAGTACATCCAGTAATTACACAAACATTCATAACACACAGGTTAGCAATAGCAGAAAAGCCGGGGTCACCTAATAGGACTAGAGAACAGAGAGTGTAGTTTTATTGATGCATCAAAACCAAGGACTTATAATAGGAGGAAATCATCAGGTAATCTGCTTATATGGACTGGAGCCACTGAGTGAAACGTTCTCCAACAGGCTAGGCGAGGAGATGCAGCAGCTTTCAGGGATGCTGCCAATGTCAGCAGGAGAGAAGGAAAATTACAAAAGGGAATATGCAATAATTTACCAGAGAACAAAGGCCAAGAAAGTCCTACAAAGAGAATCATTCTCCATCATCGAATTTCTGATTTCCCCAGTACAACTTAGCTAGCATGTCTTGTACCTATTTCCTATAGAGTTAGTTTTTGTTTTGTCCACATTTCTAGTTCAATTAAATGTAGAAAATATATGCTTAGTAGGTAGTCCACAATACTCTTAAATGCAGAACATGTGATGTCACACAAAACAACTTCATATTATATTGGAATTTTATTATGAAAACTGGGTTTGGTTTATTGTCAAGTTACCTAATTAGAATAATGAGATTTAATTCAGACTTTGTTTAAGATCTTCCATTATCATTACTATTAAAATAACTGATAAATACAATTTTGTTGAGTTCTAACAAAGTATATTATATTAGTCCCTTTTTAGCTACTATAATGTAATATTCAAGGCAAGGCAATTTTATTAAAAATTATTCTTTCCCAAGATCAAATGCTGGTGAGGATGTGGGAAAAAAAGGAACCAACACTCCTGGTGGAAACATAAATTAATACAGACACGATGTCAATCAATATGGAGGTTTCTCAAAAGCTTGAAAGTATAACTACCATCAGAAACAGCTATTCTATCTCTGAATATGTAGCTGAAAATATCTAAGTCAGCACATAGTAGAGCTACTTGCATACTTAGGTCTGCTGCAGCAATACTCATCATAGTCAAACAGAGGAATCAGCTTATGAACTTACCAACAGATGATTGGATAAAGAACATTCTGTATATATACAGAGTTCTATTCAGCTGTAAAGAAGAAATTATACTATTTTTAGGAACATGGATGGAACCGGAAATCATGTCAGTTGAAATAAGCTAGACACAGAAATACAAATATCATGGTTTCTCTACATAGAATCCATATTTTAAAAACAGATATTAAAGTAGAATGGGAGCTATTTTAAAGAGAATGGTTCCCCAGAGCAAGGGGGCCAGATGGGGTAATGAGATGGTCCATGTGATAAAAGCATATGTATGAAAATATAATGCAATCTATTGAGTTTTATAACAAATATATACAAATTAAAAAATAAGACTTCCTTTTAAGAAGAAGGAAAATGGTTATCTTTATCTTCCTGTTTTAGAAGCTGAAAATCTCAGATCATGTGTCTCCCCTCAGTTTTGTGTTAGATGGGAGTCTAATGGTAGATGGCATGATGGTGAGAGTGCACATGAGGACACAGATAACAGACGAACAGAGAGCATGGTGTGGTGAGAAGCTAGCCTTATCATCCTCAATTATGCCACAATTATCACTTCTACCATTAAACTGAGGAGCATTATCCAACATACATGTCTTTATTTAATGAACAAGCCACATTGTACCACAATATCCAAATATGACAGTTGTGGACATTGAATGTCAATTTCAATGGTTCACCTCTCTGTCCGTCTCAAAGCAAATAAGAATCATTGGCAAATATTTTCCATCTTCATGCAAAAAACATTTTTTTCTTGGTTAACCTTCTACTTTATCTGATCTCAAAGGATAGAATACAATGGTTTGTCACTGTACCTGTAATCACTGCATTTGTAATGATGTAATGTTACAGGAAATTAAGTGTATAGCTATTAGTCATATATATATATATATATATAGATAGATAGATAGATATAATTATAGTTATAGTTATACATATAGTTTTATATACATACATGTATTCCAATTATTATGTCATGAAAATAGTCAGGCATCCATGAGGGAAACTAAAGGTGATTTGACTTAGTTAACAATAGAAGGAGTAATTAATAGTCAATAATAATGGATCTACAGAAGTTTTATAAGGAAACAAATGAGTTAAGAGTGACCAGCATGGAAACAGCCTGTATTGTTTTAGAGGTCTCCAGAACACCCTTAACCAACCATCCAGAACATCCTTAACCAACCATCTAGGTAAAATTTCCCCTACCTGTCACCGGATGTTATTTTCACTACCTGTTGCTTTTGGGGGGAGAATTTTCTTCCTTTGTGTAGGAAAACTCCAATTAGATGCTTTTAAACACACACACACACACACACACACACACACACACACGCACACACACACACACACACACACACACACACACATACACCTAACTTATAAATGGTAGGCTGCCATATGGCTTTTCTAAACATGGTTAGTGCTAGTTATTCCTCCTTCACCCTTCTAATGTCCTACTTTCTCATCCTTCTCCCCATTTAAACCACCCTGCCCAGTAGTCTCCTTCCTCTTCGTTTAATCTTGTGCTACAGTCCCTTCCCTCTTATTGTCTTTCTTACTGCTCTCCAGGATCCTTGATGATAAAAAACCCTATTCCTGAAGATATCATACACTTTGGTCATGGAACATGAACCAAAATCAAAGTTAGTAACTGACCAAGAAGCTTCCTCCTTATTAGTTAGCTTTCATAGTACAAGAAGATGCTACTTAGGCTGCTAGGAGGGATAGTCATTAAAAGTCTTACCCAGTTGTGAAGCCTGTGATCTGCAATAAAGAGTGTCCTGGCAAGATGTTCCCATGGGAGCAATAGTAGCACAAATGTTGTAGGAGTAACTAGATTTCTTATGCTTGCATTTAAAGCCTGCTCCACAGGAAGACACAGATGTCTAGTGCTGTAAATATGGTCAAAAGTTCATGGTTGAAGTTATCAGAGGCTCTAGGAGTGAATTCACCAGTATCTTACTATTATTATTATACTAAACGGACATAGTATCAAATTGGTCTCTAAATGTATACCTCTAAACCCATAAATTAGGACAGCCCTCAGATATCAGCAGAGAAGTTCTTTGAGTAGTGGATGGCAGCTAACACAGAATTTCACAATTGGTCACAATGCAGTAGAATGCTCAGCCATAAGTGAAATCACCACTGCCTCTACTTAAAGATCAAGGAATGTTTTGGAAGAAAGTTCAAAAGATTATAATATTCAGAGGTTGGAAAGGATCAGAAAACAGTCTTCTGAACATCATGAAGCTGTCCTCCTTACTAATGACATCTGCAGTTATCTACAAAAGATCAAGCCCATCAATATTCCAACATGGAGGATAGGGGGCTCATAAGCCTCTACACTTAACTGAGGAACTAAGTATAGCTGATAGTTGTTGAGGGATGGAGAGGCAATTTTTTAAGGGTTTGGGTCCTTGCAAGCTGGTCAGGCTCCAGTGGATAATCCTATACCCAGGATTTACGAGAATCACAAATTGGTTATGGTTGGTTATTAAAAAGAAAAAAGAAGAGGATATGAAGTTGTGAGGAAGAGTAGGGGAAAATGTTTGGATTTGGGGAAAGTTTAAGAGAAGAGTTAGAGATTAATACGATCAAAATACAATGTATGTCCATATGAAATTATCAAAGAATTAATGAAAATATTATGTTATAAAAAAAGAATTACTAGATGTGATGGTAAACGTTTATATTAGGAAGTACTCTGAAATAAATATAAAGTATTAAAATGCAAAAAAGTATTCTCAGCATGTGAAAATGCCCTGTTTTTGATGAATGTGACATGTCTATGAGACTAAGAGAAGAAAAATGCTCTCAGAGTCAGTTGAGGATAATGTTACAGTTTAGAGATTTAATGAAACTGAGCTTCCAGTAGAAGAAATCAACAACAATAAAACCAACACCAACATTGCAGCCCATTTGTTAGCTCTGTACACAGACCTCCTCCAAGGAGTGTTACTGTCCTTGTTTATTGTAGTTGAACTTGTTCAGATACACTCTTTTCAGGAAAACTGTATAGTTTTACAACACTCCCAATAAAACCACAAAGAAAAAAAACAGCCACAAATATTTCTTCTCTTTATATCTAGTGAGGAAGTTAAAAGAACCTCAATGTGTTTCCAGGTAAAATGAGTGAAAATGCATGACAGGGTTTTTGTTTGTTTGTTTTTTGTTGTTTTATTTTTTTTTGAGGGAGGGCCAGTACTTAAGAGACTAACACACATATAAGTAAATCCAATTAGTTAAGTTGTCAACTAAATTATGCTAAGGCCCACTAATCTTCAGATACTAATATTTGCCCTGCAAAATGGGTTATTTTTAAGGATAACAACTAAGAGCCATTGAGTAATTGCCACGACAGTACCTCACAACTAAAACCTGCCATATTATTTTCTTAAAATCCATATGAAGAAAAGCACTAGTAGAAAACTCACAAAACCATCTAGCTTGAGTGTTCTATCTCCTGGCAAATTTGACTAAAATTAGACTTGCAAATAAAGAGCATAAGACTATCCAAGTATAAGAATGTTGCCACCAAAAGACTGGCTTACACCAAAGTCAAAAACTGAAAAGAGAGTGTAAAATGTGAGAAACTTGCTGCCAATACTGAATGTTCATATATGCGAAATATTGCAATGAAAGGTCAGATAGTCTAGGAGGACTTTTATTAAATGGTGCAGTAAAAAAAACTATTAAGTTGGGAACTCAATCTATAGTACTCAGAAATAATAATTTATATATCAATTTTTCTATTACCACTATAATTCAGTAACCTTATAAACAAAATTGTTTTGGTTTATAGCATTTGACTCTGACACAGTTCTACTGAGATTAAGTCAAGGCATTTATAGGGATGCATACCTTCTGAGGCTCCTGAGGGCACAACTTGTTTCCTTGCTTTTGGTAGTTTCCAAAGATAAATCACATCTCTTGGTCTAAGGCTCCCTCTTCATACTCAGTGCCGGAAGCAGGGTATCTGTGTCTGCCTCGATAGTAAGACCTTTTCTCTGACCTTACTTCTTTCTTCCCCCAGTTTTAAGGACCCCTGAAATTGTATTGAAGTGAGCCATGTCATTCAGGAAAATTTCCCATCGTTTAGGCCTTTAAATTAATCTCATATCACATATAAAAAGTCTCTTTTGCTGTGTGAGCTAACATATTTATAGGTTTTAAAGTTAGTATGTGGATATTGTGACTGGGGGAAGCATTTTGTCCCACCATTAACATTGGGAAGGTGGAAGGACATGTTACTGAAAGAAAATTGCCACTGGAAGGCTTCTGTCTTCTAAACTCACCATATTCAAAGACAAAATGATTTTAAATTTTTGAAAGTTTTTTTAACATAAAATAATCAGCTAGTGGCAATAATGCCAGCTCCAAACAGGGTTTCTTTGGTGAAATGAAACTAGGTCTAAAGATACTAGTGGATGATTGAAGAGTTGCCCAGGATGGTCACAAGAAAGAAGTCATGAATTTGTTTTTAAAGTAGGAAATAGAAAAGATGCACTAAAAGTGTGCTTTAAACTATTACACAATAAAACTAACTGACATCCACAAGCAAAGGCTGATTATTATCATCGTACCACTTAAGTGATTATTGCAGAAAATCACTGAGATGAAAGGTTAGCTGATAAGTGCTTTGCCTGTCTCTTAATTTTTATGTCTTCTTCTCTTTTTGTCTCTGTGTCTCAACTTTCTTCATCTGCTTTCCTTCATAAGACTCCAGGAAGTATAACCCAAGATTTGGTTTATCAGTTCATTGCCTCCAAGGCATGGACGTTATGTCATCATGGTTTAAATTGAGAATTACTACAAAACTGCCTATATATACAGTTCACAGTTCTTACAAAAAAGTGTCTCATTTCAAGCCACACAGTTGCCAGTAAAGTTATACTTATAAGAAGGAGTAATTTTTTCATCATATTTTAAATTTGCTCTTTAAAAAAAACCTGGAATATAATGTCCATACTTTAAAAAAAATTGAGGCATGTGGTCTGACAAAGCATGGTTCATCATTTATAAATTTTAGTGAGAAGCATTACAACCCCATAAAAAATAAATTACACTTAGCTATACATTGAGTAAATTTACTTTATTGTAGAGTGAAATTAAATTATAAGAAACTAAGAGTGTCCTGGAAAACTGGGGACACATAATCACCAATATTTCCACCAAGCCATTCAGGACGCTATTTAGTCATAAAGCCCACAATTTATTTTGTACAGTGTCTGCCAGGACTCAAAAGCTATAGGAACACGTTTTTTATTTCATATGAAGTCATCTGAACTGAATATTTGAATAACTTGCTTATCCCAGGAATCTGGATTATTCATTCAGTCTGGCACACTAAATGCACAATAAATGCAGACTGAACAAATGCATGAACAATTTAAGATTAGCTATGTAGAAGAAAAGCCAAGTTTCCTCTGCCAGAATGAGCAAAAAGCTCTTAGATCAATCTAGAGAAATAAATGCTAAGGGCATTTGATACTAAAAGGAGAGAATCTCTTAGAATAACTCATTTATATATGAAAATCATATTGCCATAAAATGCTGTGGGTTTTTTTAAATAAAATATTTATATTTTAAGCCTCCATTCCTGCTGGGTTTCTGGCATCCCGTCTTACAAATGTTCATACTTATTTTGGTTCTTTTCTTTTTAAAACTTCAGTCTCATGTTTTATCCACAGTGGTCTTCTTCTGTAATATGATTAGCCCAAAGCTATCCCTCATAGTTAGTCTAGGAGGTGGAGACTGAGTGATGTGTCTCTCCTTTCATGTCATTCCCCTCCCATTTACAGTCATAACTATTGTTTTATCTACTGAGAGGCCGCGGAAAAGGACAGCAACAGAAAAAGCTGACTCCCCAGCTGCTCACTCACTTTCTGTCAAAATCTACTCCTGGGTTTTTGTTACACCAGCAGACATGAAGACTGTATCCTTCATCACTTCCTTCTCACCATTCTCCATGTTCACACCTAAGAAAATTAGCTTATCAGTTGACTTGGCCTGCTTAACTCTTGACTTACTCTTGGGCGCTTTCAGACTTATGAGAAGGTAGAACAAACCATGTAACCTCTTCTTCAGGGTCAAGTTTCCTATTCCCTATGTAATCTGTATTTACATACTCTCTCTAGAACCATACACATACGTACATACATATACATACATATATCATATACATTGGGGGAGTCAGAGAGATAGATGTACTCATCTCTCAGGTAACTAGTCCCCATGATTACTCCTGCTTTTCTAGTTTAGAAAATGTTACAGTTGAATTTTAAAGTCAACAATGCCAGTTTTCTCTGCATAACCAGTGCTTGAGCAATATCTGAAAATTGGGATCCTGAGGCATAATTACTATGTGTCTAGCTTTATCTTATGCACAGTACTTTACAAATCTGAGCCCTGTTTACTTTTCATCTTCATCTTTCTTCCTACAACCTTACAACTGTAAGGATAGCAGATATAGATATAACAATATAGTGCTGTGGGTATTGCTCTGTATGCTGTGAGTGTGTTCCTCTGATTGGTTAATAAATAAACTACTGATTGGCCAGTAGCCAGGCAAGAAGTATAGGCAAGACAAGCACAGAAGAGAATTCTGGGAACAGAAAGGCTGAGTCAGGAGTCGCCAGCCAGACACAGAGGATACAAGATGTGAAGGCAAAACTGAGAAAAGGTACCAAGCCACATGGCTAAACATAAATAAAAATTATGGGATAATTTAAGTGTAAAAGCTAGTCAATAGTTAGCCTGAGCTAATGGCTGAAGAGTTTTAATTAATATAAGCCTCTGTGTGTTTACTTGGTCCAAGTGGCCGCCAGGCCACAGGAACTGGACAGGACCAGGAAAACTTCAGCTACAATATAGCAATAAATTCACAATGTATTTATATATGTCCCTGTGCCTCATGAGCATGTCTCACTGTGAAAAGGGTGAGTTAGACTTAAAAAAAATTCATTGGGAGCTAGAGAGATAGCTCAGCAGTAAAGAGCACTTGCTACCCTTGAAAGGGAATTGTGTTTAGTTTTTAGCATCCATGTGGTGACTCACAACCACTTATAATTCTAAATTAAAGAGGCATAGTGCCCACTTCTGGCCTTTTAATATATCAGGCATAGATGTGACACATGTATGTATATGCAGGCTATGGTGGTTTGAATAAGAATACTCCCCATACTGCCATAGGTTGAGTATTTGAATGCTTCATCAAGGAGTGAAACTCTCTGATTGGATTGGATGGATTAGGAGGTATGGCCTTGGTGGAGAAAGTCTTTCACTGAAGGTGGGCTTTGAAGTTTCAAAAGCCTGTGGCAAGCCTGGACTTTCCCTTTCCCTCCCTGCCTCTCCTCATCCCCTCTCTTTTTGTTTGCAGGTAAGGATATAGCTCTCAAATACTTTTCCTTCTCTATTACCATGTCTGCTGCCATGCTACCTGCCATGATGATAATGGAATAAGTCTCTGAAATTGTAAGCAAGCTCCCATTCAAATGATTCCTTTTATGAGAGTCATGTCATGATGTCTCTTCACAGCAATAGAACAGTGACTAAGACATAGGCAAAACACTCATATACATAAAATATAAAAATAAAATATTCTAAAAAGGATCATTTAAAATATCATGTAGATACTGTATTATCACTATCATCAGCATGAAGAGACAAGCATTGCTGTTGTCCCTTTCATAATAATTTCTTCCATGTTACCTAGTATGTAAGTGGCAGATTTAGAAAGGTATAATTCTATTGCCAGTGTTTTTCTTTAATGCTGTACTAATAGTAGCAATTTGTACTTTTCTTCTTTTGAAGTTTAGGTCAGGAATTATCCTGTAAGATAACATCTATGACATTTTTCTGGGTGCATATAAGATACACACACACACACACACACACACACACTCATATTTACACACATACTCACACTCACATACCCTGACACACACTCATATACACATTCACACATATATACTCTCACACACATGCTTACTCTCACATCCTACATTAAAAAACAGAGACACCAAAGGCATTCATGAAAATGTTGACTAAGGGAAGCAATTCAATAATTGTAAAAAGTGAAACTACTGCACTAAAACATAGTTGAGCTCCTGGTACATAGTGCCCAGAGTCTTCCATCTGGACCATCTCTACTAAAAGGGAAAGTGCTCTGCAACACTGAAAGACAAGGCTACCCAGCTGACATTGGGAATCTTGTCTGGTAAGCAACATATTCACCACATAGTAATCAAGATGTATAAAAAAATGTCTTATGCTGTCTTAGATGAGAACTTTACATGTAGACCAGTAGGCAGCAGAAAGGGTGACACTGGGCCTGGCTTGAATATCTGAAACCTCAAAACCCATAGCCAGTGACACACTCCAACTAAGCCACACCTGCTTCAACAAGGACACACCTCCTAATAGTGCCACTCCCTGAGTCTATGGGAGCCATTGTCATTCAAATTACCACATTCCACTCTGTTTCCCATAGACTTGTAACCATATCATTGTGGTGATATTGTGTCCCCCAATATATTGTGCAGCTTAATAAACTTATCTGGGGTCAGAGAACAGAACAGCCGCTAGATAGACATAGAGGCCAGAAAATAGTGGCACTCACACACCTTTAATCCTAGCATTCTGGAGGCAGAGATCCATCTGGATCTCTGAGATGAAAGCCACACTGGAAACAGCCAGGCATGGTGACACATGTCTTTAATCCCAGAAAGTGATGGCAGGAAGCAGAAAGGTATATAAGACATGAAAACCAGGAACTAGAGCCTGGTTAAGCTTTTAGACTTTTAGCAGCAGTTAGCTGGGATCCATTTGCACGAAGACACAGAGGCTTCCAGTTAGAAGAAATAAAATCAGCTGAGGAACTGGCAAGGTGAGGTTGGATGTGGCTGGTTCTGCTTCTCTGATCTTTCAGCACGTTCACCCCAATACCTGGCCCCGAGTTTGTTTGTTTGTTTTATATATTTATTAATAAGACCTTTTAAGATCCGTGCTACATATCATAATGCAGAAATTCATCCAGTCCAACTTCAAAAGTACCCATCCACAGTCTATGATAGTTTGATAGTCTATCACTCTGTTTAAAAGTTCCAAGTTAAATGTCTCTTCTGAGACTCATGGCAATTCTTAACTGTAAATCAAAATGAAAGAGCAGATCATATATTTCCAACATGTAATGGTACAGGATATACATTACCATCCCAAAAGGGAGGAAAGGGAGTATAGTGCATGTTATGAATTATTGCGCTATGGGACTCCTGATGGTATCAGGCACATGCCAGAAAACATGCTGGGCAGATGCATGCCATGTAGGCATGGCAGCTATGGCCAATAATTTACAACCTAGATACTGCATCCACATGGAGAGTTTATTATAATAGAGAGGTGAAGAGAAAGACAGGAAAGAGAGACAGAGAGAAAAAGACAAAGAGAGAGGTCAAGGGTGCATACCTCGTGTGAGGAAAAGCAGGAGAAAGAGAGAGGAAGGGGAGGAATTTTTCCTTAGAATGAGGTTTTTGTGTCAGGGTGCAGGTCAGAACCAAGGGGTTGGATTTCAAGGGTTGGATCAGAATATTAACAATGAGGAAATACTGGACCAAAGCAGAGGTGAAAACCAGGTGGGCAAATTCCAAATTCAGCATTTCCATGTCAAAGACCTCTGCTCTTCAGATCTCTAACTCCTTTCAGCTTTGTTGACTGCAACATACTTTCCTCTCTTGGGCTGGTTCCACTTCCTGTTAGCAGTTTTCCTTATCAGGTATCCCAGAGCTCTGGCCTCTCTAATGTTTTGGTGTCTCAAAGGCAATCCAGGCTTCACTTGTACAGATTCATATAAAGTCCTCTCTAGGCCTTCGTGCAAAGACACCCCTAACAGATACCACACCTCAGTAGCTTCCTTAGCCATGGAGGGAGATTCTATAACGTGTTGCTGTATCCTTGACTCTAAAGCCAGAACCAGTTGGCCAAAGTTGCCAAGTTCTGTTGCTTTGTAGGGCTGAAAAAATGGCCCCCTTGTTCGAATACATTTTCACTAGCTTTCAGTTTTCAATGGTTTCCTTCACTGCTTAAAGTTGGCTGTCCTAGAATTCCCTCTATTGACAAAGCTCACCTTAAACTCAGAAATTCACCAGCCTCTGCCCTCTAAGTACTAGTATTAAAGGTGTGCACCACCTTACCTGGCCCTAAGCTTTTCTTTAATTGCCTTTCATTGTTTTTAATCCCTTTTCACAAGTTGGTAGCTTATCTGGGTGGGGTCTTGCTCTGAGGTCACCACTCCCTTTATTCTACTTAGAATCAGGCTGCTCTTTAATCTGTTTACACTTTCTGTAGCATAGCTCTTTTTCTCCTCCAACTGTACATTTTATAGTTTTCCTTGCAAAGCTCACTCCATTTTGTTACAGATCTGCATAAGACTGGCCACCAGTAACCACATAACACAGTCAACGCTTGGCTGTTTTGAAATTTCCTCTGTACACATAAGTAATCCAAAACTCTTCAATTTAGCCTCAGGCAGACTTTTTGGACAAGTCCAAAAGGTAGGCACATTCTTTGACAAAATATCACAAGAGTGATTTCTAGGCTACATACTAATATTCTTCTTCTCTGAAACCTACTGAGCCAGACCCCCATAGTTCAGATTGCCCTCCGTACCACTGTCTTCCATACTCCTACTAGGATTGCCCATTAGGCCCTGCTTAAAATATTCAATCATTTTTTTAGTCAAAAATCCCATTTTGCTCCATATTCCTCCAAACAAAATCATGGCCCAGCCTATCACAGCAGTACCCCAGTCCCTGGGTACCAACTTCTGTCTTCGTTAGAGTTTCTATTGTTGTGAAACGACACCATGACCATTTATTTGGGGCTGGATTACAGTTCAGAGGTTTAGTTCATTGTCATCATGGTAAGAAGTATGGCAGCACACAGACAGACATGGTGCTGGAGAGGTAGCTGATATTTCTACATCTGGATTGGTAGGAAGCAGAAGAGAGGGTGTCACTGGGTCTGGCTTGAGCATCTGGAAACTCAAAACCCACCCCCAGCAACATACTCCAAGTAGGCCACATCTACTCCAACAAGACACACTTCCTAATATTGCCACTCCCTATGAACCTATAGGGGACACTTTCATTAAATTACCACATATGTACTAATGTGGGCTATTCTGTTTCAGAACATTTTGTAATCCAATAAAACCCTATCTATACATTTATTATGTATAGGGTCAGAAATAGAGCACTAACAAGGCATCAGGCAGCATCTGACACACAGTAGGATGTGGGTATTGAACCAGACTTGGGAGAAAATGGTCAGTCCTAACGGATAGCTCACAAGAATCCAGAAAGCACTAGTTATGCCTGTCTCTATATGTAATTACATGAACAATTTTAGGTTAAAATTCAACTAATAAGCAATCCTTTAAAACACAAATACCAATAAAGAATTAAAGGTCTATTCATTAATCCGTTAATGGTGAGAAGATTATAAATATTGTTGAAGATGGCAATATTTGAATTAAGGAGGAAAGTAACTTTTAACATTGAAATATACACAACTATGGTTTTTGTAGCATAGCTTACAATTGTGGAAGTGCATAAATATTCTAGCTATTATCCCATAGAATATGATAAATTATGATAGTATTTCTGAGAGAATATTACATGGCAGTTAATATCAAAGATTAGATTAACATGTATCTTAAAAACATACTGAGAGTACAATTGGTTGCCTTGAATGTCAGCTTTGCCACTTAGTGTCTATATAGACTTATTTGTGCTGTTTAAGGTTTTCTTGTCTAAATTGTAGCCTCTGTAAAATTGAGACAATGATAACACATATTTCTAAAGTTATTTTCAAGAATCAAGGGAGGAATGAATATGAATAACATGGTACTAATGATCAGTAAGCATTAGGTAGTATTCATTATTAATGCACACATCAATATAGAAAAATATAATTGATGATTCTTAGTAGAAATATCAGAATTATTATGTGTCAATTTCTCCTTAAATATAAGGGTCTGTTTTAAGTTCCCTAATGTCTCCTGGCTTCTCTTATGACATTTAACTTGAAACATATGTTCTGGTGATGATGTTCACCCCTGACCTATGTGTGGAGCAGCTGAACACCATGCTGCCACTCGTCCTGGCCATGAGGAACATGGGGGCCATGGTACAGGTTCTGACAAGGATGTTCAAAACTTGTTTTCCCAGGTAGCTCGCACATACAGAGTATCAACCGTGCTCTTAAGCCAGAAAATCCATCACCTTCTGATATTTTATACTGGCTACTTTCCTTGCTGTCATCTGAATTCTTTTGATATATGGATTCTCAAAGACACTCACAACCAAAATTAGGTGATACTCAATTTCATATGCTACCTAGTTCTAAGGAATCTTCAATTGTTGAGATACATATTCAGTTAGAAGAAGCAAACCTCAATGCAAATGCCTTTACACTTGTTCTACACATACATGTCATACATGTACACAGTTTCACAGCTTATATATACACATTACCACATGTATGCTGATTAATCTTTAACACACTGCTCCTTTTTAGTAAAGGTAGACATAAAACTTCATTTAATGGATTTTATTTATGCTTTTAAAGATAACTTGCTCATTTTTTCAACTCTAGGGATGGAACCCTTGTTTACACCAAGCAAGCACTCCAATTTTCCATCTTCTTTACAGACACACCCAAATAACCATTGTTTCAACCTTATGGTACATTGGAACTGTCATTCTGTCATTTTTTTTCTTTTTTTTCTGTCTTAATTAATGAACAAGGGACATGACAGTTATCAGTGTGAGACTTGCATCTCTCCTCAGGCTTCTTCATGAACTAGATATTTTAGAAAGTGGTCAAAAGAGTCCCAACTCACATAGTTAATTGATCTTGCTATTTTTATTTTAGACAGATTTTGTAATAAAAGTACTAGTATTTTCTTTCCACACCTCAGTGGACCATCCTACTAGCATTATTGACTATACACTCATTTTCCATTCAGAGACTTACCACTGACATGAATGTTTCACTTAAAATAATATACACTTAAACTGTATCTAAAACATTTTGGAATAATAAAAACACTTGTATTGAATTTCACTTTCAAAATTATGTTAAGATCTTAACCTGATATACTATACAGTGAAAAATTCTAACTGCTTATGAATCACATAGACCCCCAGACATGAATTAAGAGAATCTGTAATGAAGATTGTTGCCTTTAAGCCTCATTGTTAACAGAAAACAGAAGTTTTATTTGGGTTGCAGTAACAGCTGCTTCTTTGAGCATTCTCTGTTTAGATCATACTTAGGATAATCTATTGGCTCACCAGATTTGGCCTTAGCCTGTCATATGTTAGATCTTGTATAAACTTTATGGCATGTTTGAATTTTATCTGTTTATGAATGTCATCCACCTCCAACCAGAACTGGCTAATTTAACTCATGAATTTCACAGAAGTAATGGTAGAAAGACAGATGTGGGGTTCTGAAATGAGCCCTTTCAACATCTCCACTTTCATTTTTCTGTGAGACATGCCAGCTCTGACAGGTTGTTGAAACTGAATTCTGAATCCACTGGAAAGCAGTGTTTCATTCATTAGATGTTACCTCAAGCCATCTTGTGAGTTTGGGAAATAAATTCATAAATGAGAACGAACACAAAGTTACTGTTCCTTAAATACATTCCCTCAGGATACTTGCATAATCTATTTATATTTTCACTGCTTACAACTCTTCTGAT
Source organism: Peromyscus eremicus (assembly GCF_949786415.1). Taxonomy (NCBI): domain Eukaryota; kingdom Metazoa; phylum Chordata; class Mammalia; order Rodentia; family Cricetidae; genus Peromyscus; species Peromyscus eremicus. The sequence continues at coordinate 88,100,299 of NC_081417.1, forward strand.
TTCAAAGAATGAGTAAAACATAGCTCAGTGTTCCATTTCTACACAGAGGAAGATGTGAATGTCTGTAAATAACACCTGTGGTGCAGATTGCTTGAGTGAACACTTTTTTCTGTCTAAAGAGCTCAGTGATGATACATATCTATCTGTAAATTAGTGACAGACCCCAGGGGTTAGTAATAATGTGATCACTTGTGTTTTTGAAGTTGCACATGACTACATGAGACATAAATTGACTTGGCTCTTTGGATGCAAGCTAAGCTCCAAATTGTTGTCCTATCTTAATTCTGGCAATTTGGAGCCATGACATGGATATCAGGACCAAAACTCCCAAATAATCTTTAATATTAAAAGATCATCAGAATAGAATATTGACATATGACCAACATGACCCAAAATAAAATGTGCCCATACGAACACTTTGATTAATGCAGAAGTAGTTACAATCACAGAATCCTATTTGTAAGTTGACCATGGTGGTGAACACTTAAGTATCAACATTCAGAAGGCAGAGGGAGGAGGATTACTGAAATTTCAAAGCCAACCTGGTCGATGAAGCAATGTCCTGCCCAGTTATGGCTACATCTTTACACACACACACACACACACACACACACACACACACACACACACACTATTCCAAACATTATTTCTCTAATGGAGTAGCTATAAACTTCCTCTAAGAATTGCCTTAGCTATGTCCCATAAGTAAGCTGTGCTTTTGTTTTCATTTGATTCTATCACTGTTTAAATGTCCTCAGTGATGCTCTGGTCACTCAAAAGTACATTGTTCAGTGTCCATATATTTGTGTAGTTATGTCATGTTTCTTGCTCTTGATTTCTACTTTTATACTATGATCTGATAAGAGAAGTTATTTTATTTCGTACCTGGTAAGACTTGAGTAAGTGTTTAAAGAGAAAGTTCTGCAGGCTACTGAAGAAAATGTGTGTTCTGTATGTTTTAGTGCAATATTCTCTATAAATCTGTTAAGTAATTTGATTCACTGTGTAGCTAATTGTTTTTCTTTTTCATTTGAATAAACAATATTAAAAACTTGGCAGAAAGGTGCTAAAGCCTTTCACTTTTGCTGGTGAATCCAGAAACCTATCTGACTTTTATCTGTTCATGAAATTAGGAGTCCTAACTGTAGGCACCAGATAAAACACTTTATGCATATAAAAATAAAAGACAAAATGTTTTTAAATAGAGAAATCTGAGCCAAGGAGATGGCTCAGTGAGCAAAAAGCTCTTGCTGTAAAAATCTGAGTTTGGGTCCCCAAAAGGCAGGAAAAAGGTGGATGCACAATCAGTAATCCTAGCACTCCTACAGTGACACAGGAGGTCATCCAGAAGGTTTCAAACCTGCTAGCCTAGAATCCACAGCGCAGCAGCAGACACAAGGATTGAGACCCTACCTCTCACAAGGTAGGAGGCAAGAATAACTCCCTCAAATTATCAATTGATCAACTTACCTGTCCTATGGCTTGTGTATATCTGTACTTAAATACACACACACACACACACACACACACACACACACACACACACACACAGAGAGAGAGGGGGGGGACCTTAATTTAATCTATTTCCAGTAATACACTTTAAAACAAATAGACGATGAGTGAATGATTTGGTTGTATTTGCTGGAACAAAACATGAACAGATATCTTCATAATTTGGATTAAAGTGGTAATTATTTTAAGAAGCCAAAGGGAAAAACCAGTGTGCAGAAATGTCCTATAATATACTAAATCTTACACAGCCAATGACAACGCCAGGAGTCAAATCCAAATCTGATGCTGTCTAGGTGAGCACAGTCAGTTAAACAAAGTGCTGGCACATGGACTGGACACCAGCTGACTAGATCATGGATTAGTGACCCTTTCTTAACTGAGCCAGTGCTGTATATTGAAATGTAAAGACTCCAAAGCCCACTTGAGAAATATCCAACACAGGAGTTAAAATGTTGACACATTCTTATCCTTTCCTTGGATATTCATAGAGGTAGAGGAGGACATAATTCAGGGGATTCTGCAAGACTAAACTGACACAAAAGTAACTCATAGGCTTCATGAGCACAGAAGCAGTGTAGCCTTTAGGCTTTGGACAAAGGATAGTCAGTCAGTATACCCACTTAGGGATATTCAGGGGTATTCAAACATAGTTAAGAGTTATCCTTAATGCTCAACTGTGTGGAAACTGTAACAATATAAACTAAACAAAAATTCCTTTAAAAGAGCCACCAAATTTCTTTAAACTTTTTAATCTCATCTAGCATACACTCTGCTGCAGTACATATGTACTCAAGAAATACACATGAGTGGAAGAGTTCTAATATTGTTTAAGTTCTATTCATCTTGAGCAGCAAGCATGCCAGGTGCTGTAGGCTTTAGAAATCTGGGATAAATATAAGAACTGAGCTTCTTTGCCAACCCAACCAATGGCTCCCAATACAAGAGCAGTTATACACTGGCATCCCTAAGATATGATGGCTCCCTGCCTAGTGAGAACTAATCTATATACACTGGAGCTGTGGTGAGGGCACCTGTAAATCTAGTACCCTATACAGTGAATGCAGGCTTCAAGGTAAGTCCATAAACTAGATAACCTATCTTTATATTGTCTTAATGTAATAGGTTGTTTCTGACTTTAAGAATTGCAGTTTAACAGAAAGGTTTTTTTACTGACAAGATCAAATTGAATATCAGAAAAAAAAGAGACAAAGTTTCTGATGAAGAGTAAGAGGATGTCAAACTGACAATGTCAGTCTTAACAAGTTGAGCTTTTGGATTTTTGCCACAAATGAAGCCAATGTTTGAAATAAAAACCTGAAACAATGGCCCTCCATTTTTTTTTTTTTTTTTTGGCAATCTCTCTGTCAAATCATGGATGAGATGACCAAATTGAGGATTTGAATACTCTCAGTCCAAAACTCAGTGTCCAAACCTGTTGTACTACAGATTGCCCTGGCAGACATGCTTCCATAGCAACAGCTATTCCTGCTATTTGGCATGTCTGCTCCTGCTTCATGGTAATGTATGAATCTGAAAAGATCTAGTTTGGCTGGGCTATGAAGTCTAAAATACAATAAGAGAAACACCCAGTGACAACAGTCTAGTACAGTGGTGTGGAATATGAAGAATCAAGAGAGCAGCCATGCTCAGTGGGTGGTTGGGGGTAGACAAAAGAGTACACTGGTGCATCTAGAGTACATTACTTTGTTCAATGGGGAGGGTCAAATTAAATCACTGAGTTAAGACCTCAGGGGTCTTAGCACTTAATTGTGTATAGCTACAGGGAAAGCAGAAGGTGGCAGAGGTTAAAGAGTCTCTCCATGATTCTGACTCATTTTTCTTGATAACATTTATCAAGATTCCCTAAATTTAAGAAGACTCGATTCCTAAAAAAAAAAAAAAAAAATTAACTCATTTACTAATGTATTTTTGACATTATTTTTAAAACTTGACCAAAATACAAAAGATGACAAAAATATTGCCTCATTAGATGTTAAATAAAGGCAAAACAAAAAAAAATAAAAACAAACAGAACATAAAAAAACTTTACAATCATATTGAAATGGATGTTTTCTGTGTACTTATCAGTGAGAAATTATTCTTGCTACCCAATTCAAATTCTAAGGACAAACTAAGTATACTTTTTGCTTTAAAAAAAAAGGACACAGGAAATATCTAGACCTGGCATTTAAAGAAACAGCATGGAAGGGCTCTAATGTGTTGCTAGCCCAGTGAAAGAATCTGTGGTGGTTTGAATAAGAAAGGCCCTCATAGGTTCATGTATTAAATGCTACTCAGGGAGTAGTAGGATTACTTGAGAGGGATTAGGAGGTGTGGCCTTGTTGGAGTAGATGTGGTCTTTTTGGAGGAAGTTGTCACTGAGGATGGGCTTTGAAGTTTCAAAAGCCCAAACCAGGCCCAGTGCCTCTCTTCATGTGCCTGTAGATCTGGGTGTAGAACTCTCAGTTACCTCACCAGCACCATGTTTACCTATGTGCTGCCAATGATTCCTGCCATGATGATGATGGACTAAACTGTCAAACTCTAAAACTGGAAACAAAAACCAATTAAATGCTTTCTAGGAGTTGCCATGGTCATAGTGTCTCTTCACAGATGTAGAATAGTGATTAAGACAAAGCCCAAAATGAAATTTTAAAATTATGTGTTTTGCCTGAGAAAATAATAAAGTGAAGTTGTAGTTGGTGCCAAAACTTAAGCAACACAACCATAGTGTAAATTGTCTACAACTGTTTTGTTTGCTGAGAATTGGGAGTTCACCAAAGCCAGTTGGAGGCTTAATTCCATCATCAGATTCTCCTGAGATGGTATCTGCTGCTCTCCTCTTCCTGCGTGGACAAATCAGTCTTTAATGGAGTCAAGATACACTCTCCTAGCCATGGTTTCCTAACAAACTTTCAAATATCCACTTGAGGGTTCAGTGGGATAGAGAAGGGGCTTTTGTTGTCCGTGACTATTTAGGTTCTTCTATTGTTAGCAAGAGAGATACATAATCATTGTCAGCTCTGTTTTGTAGAACAATGTGCTATGCATGAATCCCAAATACAACCATCAATCCAAAATGGATATTTATGTGATGTTTTAACTTCGGCACAGTGGGTGCACCTTAATCTACTCCTATCTCAGCCACCAATTGCAACTCCATAGTTACTGTCCTGCTTCTTTAGCAGCATCCTGGTAGGAATCCTGTTTTCACAGGCACAGGCTCTGTCACTGCCACTAAAGGCAGCTATAACTAAATCTCTATCATTCTATTTATAAATAAGACTCAAGATTCAAAGGCTGTGGTAAAAACCTACTAGCTCATAGAGGCTGGGTCACAATTAGCTAAAATTCCTTCCTCACTGGCATCTCTGATAGACCAATGCTTCTGCATCACCAAACCAGAAAAGGCTGTGCCACTACAAACCCCACCCTATTATTTTCTGTGTCCCTCTGTCTCTCCATCATGCCCTCTGATGCTCTAAGATTATTTTCTCTCAATTAGTTGCTAAGGCAGTCTCCTAACCCAAGGTTAATTTTATTTAATTAACACAAATGCAAACTCAGATTTCATAGTATCATCAAATACCCCCCAGCATTTTCCCCAATTTATCTAAATAAAAAGGAAATGTTTTAACTCTATAACACAGTAAAACAATATACAAGTAGAACAATTTTCAGGGATTGTCTAAATCAAAAGGAAAGGCTTTAACTCTAATACAATAAAATCATATACAATAAGAACAATTATCAAGTAAGGATTACTTTCACAATGTCCAGTCCATTTGTATTTGGAAAATTTAGAGAAACTACTCGATTATCTGTCCTATCTTTATGAGTACAAAGTTTTGTATCTAATTCACTTTCTATTCTAACTTGTATTACAACCTAAAACTATCTTCTTGACCTCAAAACATTCTCTTAGGAATACAATTTAAGCACTTATGTCTCTCTGTCTTATACTGTTTATACCTATTTTGTGAGTTTCTTTTCTGAATTTGGTAAGAAAGGAAACTGTAATTATAACTATCTCATCTTCAACTCCATCAGAGACCTTAGAAGGATGTAATGTTTTCTGAGTGAACAGGAAGTGCAGAGCAAACAACTTCCAAAACTATAGAAATCACAAAAGCAGCTAGCTGCCTGAACTGTCATCCAAGTTTCCTCTGGCCCACTGGCGCATCCATATTTGGCCTACATGTCTAGAATATTGTGCAGACTTTTCCATGAAGCAGGAATTTTGAAGGACTGTCTTACCTTGACTTGGCTACGTTTAGCAGTTGCTTTCTTTTGTGTCCTGCTCATCTAATTTGAACAGCATACTGTCAGCAGTCAAGGCAAAGGCAGTTTCTTGCCCAGTGGCTAAATTTGCTATAAATGAAAGCAAACTCCATATGGAGATGTTTCATTGCCCATGTCCTTTTTAGAAGTAGATTGATGCTTTTAGAAGCCGACATGTCTCACTGTCATGAAAAGTATTAAGTTATTGAAACATCTTAAATGCCATAGTCTGTACATCTCTGAAGTATTTGAATACCACCTACCTATCTAAAATATATCTCTATTTAACCTTGAAAACATATCCAACATAACTACAAGTTTGATTATTATAGATGACCAACTACTAACCTATATTTCTTAATTACACATTACATTTTTAAATAAGCTGCATAGGTACAATACCTTAAACAAGAGTAGAAATATATACAGTATAATAAAAATAACCTTAAATTTGTATCATATATAAGAATATCTTAAATAAGAGTAGAAACATAGAGTATGTTCTAACAAAATTAAGCTTAAATTTGTATCAATATACAAAAGTCCACACCAATGTAAAATATTTGCAATTAATAGCTACATTTTAGTTAAAAATAGATTCAATAATCTACCCTTTTATCTTACCCTTTCCTCATTTTTTCCAGAAAAAAAATGTCTTTAAGTCCAATCCCTCTTGCTTAGTTTCCTCTCTTACTATGACCAGTAACAATTAGAACCCACTCTCCTAAACAATGACAAATATTCATAACCCACTGAATAATCAAAAACCACTCACCCCACTTCTTGGTAATGTGGGCAATGTATTCTTAAAATTACTTCATGCTGTCCGAGGGCAATGACAACTTTAGGGAACCCTGAGAAAATTGATATAATGGTCAAGGCCTGGGAGAACTAGCTGTATTATTTTTGTTCAGTCTCTGTGTAATGGGAAAGCATAGGGCTTATCTAAAGTCTTGGCAGGATAGTCTGTGAAGCTGGAGCATCTCAGCTAACCACCTTGAAAGTATCCTAAGAAGTTTGTACTTCAAAGCTGATATTTGTGTGGTATTATTCATCCTAATGTCATTACCACAATCCAGGTAGAATTGTCATTTGTGGGGCTCCATCATCTTCTTGGAGACTTCAAAGGTCACTGTTAGGAATGAAAATGGTTATCTGAAGAAAACTTAACATTTTAGATATCATTTGCGGGAGATATCAGAATGCTTACTCAGAACGCTTAAAGGACCACAATCTTTTATGTATGTACAGGGTATGCAAACTTAATTCCTAGCTGCCTGCTTCAGACTTAAGCACAGAATTATGAATAGGGAACTAGATGAAGCCTATTTCTAGAATTACTTAGTACTCTATATGACCATTAATATCATGACAGAAAGTTTAAATACATATAGTGATCTTATAAATTTAGAGATAATATTTATATCTTAGTGACAATAGAATAGTCCCTTAATTTTGATTTTCTTCTGTTCCATATCAGGTGGCTTTTCTGACATGAGACAGAGATTTTGGATTTTATTTTAACAAGCACGCTTGGGTTTAGATTAGTGAAGAAGAGAGCCATGCTCCAACTCCAAAGCCAGCTTTGATTTTTAATTGAATTGGGACCACAAAAAGATCTATTGCCTTTTATGTTTATAAACAGCAGCAGAAATAAATATTTAGAAAAATTTCTGAAAATTCATCTTGTTGTAGATATGCTATACCATTAGACAATATTCGCTCTTTTTCTTGAAACATTTTTCTCAGCATGATTAAACCTTTTTTTATTAAGAAATTTTTTATTCATTTTTACATACCAATCACAGATCCCCCTCTTCATTCCTCCTGCCCTCTAGCCTTTCCTCCCAAAACACTCCCCCCATTCCCTCCTACAAGAAGGTAAAGCCTCCCATGGGGAGTCACCAGAGCATAGTATATTCAGTAGAGGCAGGTCCAAGCCTCATCCACTGCCTCAAGGCTGTGCAAGGTGTCCCACTATAGGTAGTGGACTCCAAAGAGCCAGATCATGCACCAGAGATGGATCCTGATCCTACTGCCAGGGGGTACCTTAAGCAGATCAAGCTACACAACTGTTTTGCTTGTGTAGAGGGCCTAGTCCAGTCACCTGGAGGTTCCACACATGTTGGTCTAAATTTCATGAGTTCCTACTAGTTTGGTTTGGTTGTCACTGTAAGTTTCCCCATTATGATCTTGATGGCCCTTGTTCATAGAATCCCTTTTCTCTCTCTTTGACTGGACTCCTGGAGCTTGACCTGGTGGTTGGCTGTGGATCTCTGCATATGCTTTCATCAGTTATTTGAGAAAGGCACTATGATGACAGTTAGGGTATTTACTGATCTGATTACTGTGGTAAACCAATTCAAGCACCCTCCCCACTATTGCTAGTAATATATGCTGGGGTCATCCTTGTGGATTCCTGGGAACTTCTCTAGCACCTGATGTCTCCCTCTATCATGGTATCTCTTTTATTGCTCTCTCACTCCAACCCTGCCTGTTCCAGCTCAACCACCATGTTCCCTTATGTTATCATGTCCCATCCCCTACACTCCATTGCCCTCCATCCCCATTTTACTCTTGGAGATCTCATCTATTTCCCCTTTCCAGGGTGATCCATGTGTCCCTCTTAGGGTCCTCCTTATTAGCTTGCTTCTCTGGAGCTGTGAGTTGTAGTCTCATTATCCTTTGCTTTACATCTAGTATTCACATATAAGTGAGTACATACCATGTTTGTCTTTCTGAGTCTGGGTTACTTCACTCAGGATAATATTTTCTAGTTTCATCCATTTGCCTGCATTGTTTTGTTTTGTTTTGTTTTGTTTTGTTTTTACTGCTGAGTAGTACTCCATTGTGTATATGTACCACATTTTCTTAATCCATTCTTCAGTTGACAGGCATCTAGATTATTCTTCTTCAGATGTCTCATTTGTCTAGTGGTTTTCAGATTCTGTAGTTTGATGCTTTTATTCTCCTGTAAAGAAAAACAACAAAACCCTTCCCCAACCCTAACTTTTGGGAGTTCCTTTTATGTCAGGTTATATTTTTGTTGCGACAAAATTTTTTTGGAAATAGGAAAAATACTGTTTTTTAATAATAAACATAGTTTATTTTATTACCTAATCAAATAAAAGGCATTTGTTACACTTGGAAGTTAGTTTGGATTGAATGAATAAGTTATTTGATGAACTATCACCTCTCCTAATTAAGAGGTCTCTCCTGTTCAATCTGATCTTTATCAGTCTTGATGATATCCATAGCATTTATTCTCCTATGAAAACAAAAGCAAAACCATTTCCCCAACATAACACATATCCTGTTTTCCATTCTGATGTCAACACATCTTTAAAATATATAGGCTGATTTAATTCAGACTTTTTTTTTCTATTATCCAATGTGTCTCTGCAACTGTTGCTCCTTGTTCATTAGCATTTAAAAACATTAAAATCAATAAAATACTGTGCAATCTATCTAGGAGTCTTTATTAACCTTTTCTGTTTGTTAAGCATATCTTTTAATGTGTAATTAGATCTTTCTATAGCTGCTTACCCTGTAGAATTGTGAGGTATACTAGTAATATGCTTTATGTTATATTTGTTTAACTCTGTGAAGCTGTGATACTTTGCCTGTCTAAAGCACCTGATAGTCTAATAAAGAACTGAAAGGCCAATAGCAAGGCAGGAGAAAGGATAGACAGGGTTGACAGGAAGAGAGAACAAATAGAAGGAGAAATGTGAGAGGAAAAAAAGATCTAGGATTGACAGAGAAGAGGGTGTTAGGGGTCAGTCACCTAGCCACCTATCCAGCCATGGAGTAAGAGTAAGGTTTACATAAGTAAGAGAATGGTAAAAGTTCAAAGGAATAAGGTTGATGGGATAATTTAAGTTAAGGAAAGCTAGGAAGAAATAAGCCAAGCTAAGGACAGGCATTTATAATTAAGAGTAAGTTTTTGTGTGTGATTTACTTGGGAGCTGGATGGTGGGTCCCCTAAAAGAGCAAAAACAAACAACAACAAAACACATCCATTTGCCAAATTTCATTGCTTTGAGTAGATTTTGCATTATTCCTGCAGGTAATGGAGTTTGATCATGCAAAGAACAAGTAGGGCATTTCCTTATAATATCTTTGACTTGTTGCTACATCAAAGAAAAATCTTTCTTTAAACCGTTGCTGTTAACATGGGTTTTCTCATGAAATTCTGAGGCTTCTAGAATATTTCCTACCAATATCTGGTCACTTCCATCATTTCCTAGTGTGAGAGGACCTGGTAGACTTGTATGGGATCCAATATGTGTAATATACAGAGGATGATTTCTATTTCTGATTACTTCTATTAGCTGACTAAGTAACAAAGTTAATTCTGCATCATCTGGAATAAGTTCAGCAGTTTCAAGATGAAAAACAACTCTTCGTACACATTGGGAGTCAGTAACTATGTTAAGAGGTTCTGAAATATCTAATAATATCATGACTAGCATATAATTCTGATTTCTGAACTGATTCATAAGGGATTTGATCCACTTTACTTATTTTTCTTGACTTATAACCTGCCTTTCCTGATTTATTTGTATCACCATAGAATGTAGGGACTCCAGAAATTGGTGTTACCTTTACTATATGATGAAGAATCCAATTAGTTCTTTTTATAAACTGAAGTCTCTTGTTTGGGAATATTTGTTGCTAATCTCTCCCAAGAAATTACTACAAGCTTTTTGCCAATGTTCATTTTCTGCCCATCATGAGAAAATGTCAGCATTGGTAAAAGGTACCACAATGTCTGCTTTGTCTATTTCTCCTAATTGATGAAGTCTCAATTTTACTTTCAAAAATCAATTCAGAAACATTTTCTACATAGATTTTTAATTTTTATTTTGTTTATGTGGTGAAAATATCCACTCAAACCTACTTTCTTCCTTCTTCATAAGAATTCCTGTAGGAGAAGGCATTGAACCTAAAATAACCAGAATACAATAACATAACATAATACAATTATAACAATACAACAAAATAACCAGAATACATTTGATTTCAAGTGATCCACATATGTATTATGTAATTTTTTTCTACCAGAGCCAATTCTCTCTCAGCTTCAACTGATAATTTTCTTGGACTATTTAAGTCCTTATCACCTTGTAAGGTTTGAAATAAATTACTTAGTTCTTCAGTTAATAAATTGTGGGCTATAACTGGTTAATATCTCCCACCAGTTTTTAGTTAATCTTTCCTGATATGTGCTTTTCTGTGGTTATAATTTCTGTAAATCTATCTTATATCCTAAATAATTACTAGAATCTCCTATTGCTGTTTTTTCAGGAGCAATTTATAATCACCAACTAGGCAAAATTCTCTTTACTTCATCAAACATCTTTTCTAAAATATCTGTGTCTGAATCATCCAATAAGATATCCATATAATGGTAAATTATAGATTAAGGAAACTATTTATGAATTAGTTTTAATGGCTTTTGAACAAAATATTGACTCAGGTGGGGCTGTTTAACATTCCTTGTGGAAGAATCTTCCAGTGGTACCATTTAACAGTCTGGGAATTATTATAAGCAGGCACTGTGAAGGGAAATTTTTCCCTATCCTGTTCTTGTAAAGGTATAGTACTATAAAAAGCAGTCTTTTAAATCAATCACTATAATAGACCATCCTTTAGATAATAAAGAAGGCAATGGAATTCCAGACTGTAAAGAACCCATTGGCCGAGTCACCTTATTTATGGCTCTGAAGTCTGGTAACACTCTCCATTTTCCAGATTTTTTTAAAACACAAATATAGAAGAATTCCAAAGACTAGTTTATTCTTCAATGTGTTAAACATTTAACTCCTTCCTTACTAGCTAGTCTAGTATCTTTAATTTCTCTGATGTCAAAGGTTCCACCCAAACATGTTTGTTAGTTAACCATTTTCAAAGCAGGGCTGTTGGTATTTTTGAAAAATCAGCAGCTGCTATTCCCTGCTTATGTATAACTGAATAGTCCATGACTGCCCTTGATAATACCTTTTAATATTTTTCTCAGAATCTTATGTTAATTTATAGCTTGTTTCTGAGATTTGAAGAATGTTAATCTGTGTTTTCCATTGCTGCAACAAATCATATTCCCATAATTTCATGGCTATATTAGCCACATATGGTTTCCATTTCTATCTGTCCTTATGGCCCTATAAGTTTGACCCATATTGCATTTGTTTTATCTGAGATAAATTTCCAGTCCCCAGAAGATGAACATTCACCACCCAAAGAGACCAATCTGGACACCCAGATTTTCGTGAAATGATTTTTATATCTGTTCCAGTGTCCACCAAGCCCTCAATGTCAGTACAATTTATTTGTATTTTTAGCTTTTGTTTTTGATCACTTAAAGAATTTTTACAAAATACTTGTTTTATAGTCTCCCCTGAAATTTTTATTTTATCTACTGATGCTGTGCTGTCATCCAGAGCAGTAATGCCTTAACAACAGGCATTAAGTTTTTCAATTGCTTTGTGGAGGGGTTTCGCCAGTGCTGACAGGAAATAATTGAACCAAATTTGACATTGGGGCCCTCAAGAGGCCCCATATGGCATTTCTCAATGGCAAAAGAAAAATATTTCCCATTTACCTTGCCTGTCCCATGTTGATCTGCATTCATTAGTCCAATGCTGGCCTTTGCCACACCATCTACATATTCCAGAAGGCTGAGATTTCTTTTTTGGATTATACCAAAAAAAATGTTTCTAGTAACATCTTACCTATATCTCTTTACAGATGACCTATTTTACCACAATTAAAACATCTGACCTTTTGATTTTTCTTATAATTTTTAAAAATTACTTCTTCTATCCAAGTATCACCATAAGTGTAAGATCCAATATCAGCTGTATTTCAGATCCAATTATCTATAGGTGATGATCTTGCCTTTAAAGGTCTAATCCCCTTTGCATTCTGATTTAGCATTTTCAAAAGCCAAAGATTCAATCAATATTTGTCTAACTTCTAGATCTGATGTCATTCTATTAACAGCTGAAGTGAATCTTCGCTAAAAATCGATGAAAGCTTCTTTGGGGTATTGTATAATTTTAATAGTCAAAGCATTCAAGGCTGCTATGTGGCTAGAATTAAATTTTTTTCATCAAAAATAGGCTGTCTTTGCAAATCAGCATACTGGCCCTCACCAAGAAGCTAGTCTTGGAAAATCTCATTATCTCCAGGTGTACTTCATTGTTCTAGGACCCTAGGTTCCCCTTTCCTCTATGTACTTCATTGTAAATGAGGAGCTGCTTCAAATACTGCGGTAACTAAATACTTCTAGTCTTGTAGAATAATTCTGTTTCTACATGATTCACAAAGGGTAAATGCATACCATATGGAATGACCATTTCTTTAAATCTCTTCAAATCTAATATTTCTACAGGACATAGATTAACTTCTGAATAGCTTTGAGTTTCCTGTCATCTGGTGGCCATTCTTATATGGTAACTGGATAAATTTATGTTGGTGTTCTAGTAACCTTAGATGACTCCTCTTCCCTTTCATATGGTAGGTTCTGCTCTAAATTCCTCTGTCTCTGTCTGAGTATTTTTCTTATTTTCATTAGTAGGTCTTTCTAAATCTTGTATATTATCAATATTAAGTTCCTCTGAGACTTGTATCTTGTCAGACAAATTTGCTTTTTTTTTTTCTGGAGCTGAGACCAAACCTAGGGCCTTGCACTTACCAGGCAAGTGCTCTACCACTGAGCTAAATTCCCAACCCCAAATTTGCTTATTTTTATTAGTAAGTCTTTCCAAGGTCTGTGTCTTATCGATCAAATTATTATATTTGGCAGTTATCAAACCACTTTTTTTAAGGAGAAAAAAATTAATTACCAAACTGATACTAATTACCAACTTTATGTCAATTCCAGCTTAGTCATTTATCCCCTCATTCAAATTTTCTATTTTCAAACCATTCATAGTAGCACTATATAGGCTCCCAGTGCCCTGGATTATGGTGGTCCTCATTCTTCACATGAGAAAGATTTTTTTTTAATATTATTTAACTCTTCCCTAAAGTACTTCCCAAAAATTTCACCAAATCCACCGCATTATCAGTAGTTTGTCCATGGTGTTGGTGGCAAACTCAAGTACCTCCTATAATTTCCAAGTGCTAGCCTGCTTTCCAGAGCTCATGCATATGGTGCTAGCCTGCTTTCCAGAGTTCATGCATGTGGCAGTCACCTGCTGTGAGTGCATGAAGAGGGCCAAGGCAAGTGTAGCAGAGCCATCTAGAGTGACTCCTCAGTTTGTATGATTGTGCCTTGCATTGAAGTGCCAAACACTGTTTTACTTTCAGCACAGTGGGTGTACTTTAATCTACTGCTATCTCAGAAAGCAACTGCAACTCCACAGTTACTGGTCTGCTTCTGTAGCAGCAGCCTGGCCACTCAGGCTACAGCCTGGTGAGAATCCAGTTCCCACAGGCACCAGCTCTGTCACTGCCACTAGAGATAGTTTTAACTAAATCTCTATCATTCTATTTATAAATAAGACTCAAGATTCAAAGTCTAGGGTAAAAACCTTCCAGCTCAGAAAGGCTAGGTCACAACTAGCTAACTTTCCTTCCTTACTAGCATCTTCAAAAGACCTGCATTTCTGCTTTGTCAAACCAGAAAAAGCTGCACCACTCCAAACCCAACTTCTGTGTCTCTCTATGTCTCCTGGATGCCCTCTGATGTTCTATGATTACTTTCTGTTAACTAATTGCTACCATAGCCTTCTGACCCAAGGTTAATTTTATTTAATTAAAGAAAATGCAAATGCAGTATTCACAGTATGATTAAATATTCTCTAACACTTATAGAATTTGGTAAAGATGAACTTTGACCTGAAAAATATTCCGATCATAAAAAACTCTAGTCATTTTCATTTATTACCTTTGTACAAGTTGTGCTTCCACAATAAGTAGATTTTTAAAATAAAAAGAAAATAGGTTGCAATTTTTAATTTTCCTTACTCAAACAAGTATACTTGAATAACCCCTTTCTGTGGATATTCCTGCTCTCTCACATATTAACCTTTCACATATAAAAAAAGACTATATTCCCATAAAATTTATTTGTGTGAAAAAATACATGTACCTACTGCTGATGAGGGAAGCTCAAAGAACTGACTGAAAACATGGGATAATCAAAACCTAACAGGAAAGTCCAATTTTAATTTTCCCATGCCTAGCCCCATATTCTATCCAAATCAAATAGCCTTCAATGAAATGTATGGCTGCAATATATCCCCAATGAAATGATATTCATAAGAATTCTATGGGGCAAAGGTTATCCACAGGTTATATCCTTCATTAGCTGGGTGATATTAGACAAGTCCCTTTCTTAAGAAATCTATTTCCTAATCTAGGAAACTAGGCTAACATCCATGGTTGTTGGTATTTCAATTAACTAATATATGTAAAAGTCTAAGATACAAGGAGTAATCAATATAGCACAAGTAAATGCAAAGCAATAAATATAGCATTACTTTTGATAGAAAGTAAATCAAAATTACATCAGGCTAAAATAGTTTAATATCATCAACTAATGAATATTTTTGATGCAAGTTCTCATGTAGACCAAGCAGACTTTGAGCTATTTATATAGCAAAAATTACCTTGAATTTCTGAACCCCATCCCCATTTCCCAAATTCAGAGATTATAGGCATATGCCTTTGTGCTGGGTTTATATAGTTCTGGGAATCAAACCCAGGATTTTATACATGCTAGGCAAGCACTCTACTAACTGAGATATACCCCCTAAGCACTTGTTTAAACCTTTTACATAAAAATTGAGAGTGTAAAAACCATAAATAAATTTAAAAAGAAATATAACATAATGAAAATTTTAAATCATCATCATAAAGAGTCAGAGGCTGGGGAAATAGTGCCATTGGTAATATTCTGAGAAAAGAGGCTTTACAACTTAAAAACTTTTCAAAAATCCTTGCCTCTTGATACAATAACATAGAGCACAGGGATTTAATTCATGAATTTGGAAAAAACATCAATATTCAAACTAAAATGAAACCCAAATAATAAAGATGTAGAAATTTTTCAAATTTTTAAATTTCAAATTAATTTATAAAAGAAAGTTTATTTAAAAATCACCTTAAGTAATTGGAATATGATAATATGCCTCTAAAATTGGCCTGGAAGATTGTCAAATATAAGCTGCATTCATTAGGATGTCTTGGAGATCCTTCCCCCAAATAATATAGGCTAATGCTTTTGCTCTTAGTTGTCCACCAGAACTTGATAGTAAGACTCTGTTTCTGAAAACACCACTCCTTGGACATGGAGAAATCAAATCAGAATTGAACAAGAAACTTCCTACCTTTTCACTAGGTCTCAAAGTGCTGGAAGGTTTATGCAGGCTACTTGGAAGAAAAGTCATCAACAGCCTTACTGAGCTGTGAAACCTGTGATCAAAAATAATGACTGATATGGCAAAGTATGCACATATGTGTAATAAAACCATTGGTTATATGAGTAACCAACAGCCTTCTGATTGGATTTAAGACATGCTTCAAAAGGGGAAATATATGTATGGTACTATGAATCTGGCAAATAACCTATAGTTTAAAAGCTCACAAGCTGCAGAAGTGATTTTATTATTAGTCTACTAAATGCATATAGGTTTCAAACTACCCTCTAAATTCATATATCTCTATCCATGAATTAGTGCATCTCTTAGCTCTTATCATACATGTATCATTGTACAGTGGATTGTGTCTAGGATAAAACTTTCAATTAGTTAAAGTGTAGAAAATAAGTGACTGTGAAGTGTTAAGCCTCGATGGGACATCTATATTACCTTCTTCCTAAGGATCAGGGACTGTCAGGAAACAGTAGGCAGAAAGACTATAAGATTGTTATGTGGATGTACCAGGACCGTTGTATTAATGAACTTATAACAGTTGTGATAGCCTTCACAAGATCAAGAAAGTAAACACAGAGTTGGAAGAGGGTCATGGGTATTCACACCTAACTAATGAGACAGAGACAATTGATGGCTTCTGGGGAAGGGAGAGATGGTTTACTTTCAGGATTTGTCTCGTGGTAGCTCTATGACAATCCATTGCATATTCTCACACTCAGAGGTACAACAGGTTATTAAATTTAAAAGTAAGAGTGTACAGCATTGTGGGCTTCACAAGATGGTAATGGACCTGGAAAGACTTCAGAAGGCATGTTGAGAGTAAATAATATGATGAAAATACACTATATGAAATCCTCAAAGATTTAAAGGAAATATTTTCAATATCAGACTAGATGGACTAAAAATAGGGCATGGCAAAGTTGATATGTAGGTGCACAGGAAGTTTATTAAAGTCAATTTAAAAAATATAAACAAACAAATAAAACTCAAACATCCAGTTTTTAGACAAGGAAATATGAATGTCAATAATGAAAAATTGAGGCTTGAAAGATGGTTCAATTAGGAGCACTGGCTGCTCTTCCAAAGGACCTGTGTTTGATTCCTAGCACATGTGAGGTGGTTTACAAAAATTTATAACTCCAGTTCCAGGGGGTCCAATGCCTTCTCTAGCTTCTGTGCATATAAGACACACACATCATGTACAGACACACATGCAAGCAAAGCCTTCACATATAACAATTAAGAAAACATGAAAAAAAGCCCCTTTTTTCTAAGAGTCATGCAAATTAAAATAACATGTCATTTGATATCTACTTTATTAAAAATTAAAACGTATTCTCTTTCATTAAAGGGCAGGATACTAGCTCTTTCTGGTTTCACAGAGGAAGAAATAGAAGGTATTTTGTAGATATGTCTGTTTCCATTTGAAATTCTATCATTAAAACTATTATTGGCTTACAAGTATTAAAGAAGGGGTGAGGGAGTAAGCTATATTTGATCCATGGACCAAAGTTTGGTGACACTTCCATATTTAAAAAGATTTGAAAATTTAAAATATTAAGTGCTGGTTCAAATATAACTAAGACTGTTGGCCAAGGAGGAAGCTTTGTTGTGTAGCTGTTATAAAGAACGGCATAGGTTATGTCTATTTATTAAATTAACATGTTTGTTATTTGTACTTCTTATAGATCAAAGAGAAAAATATGTCTATATTGCCAATGTTCAGTTAAAATGAAAGACATTTATGTAAATTTTATTGGTGATATTGATAAAGGAAAGATGATATTATGGATAATATTATTCAACATTAGCCACATGTGGGAAAAATAGTTAAACCTGGAACTTGGTGAAGTTTTCATGGTATGTTTAGGCAGAAGATAAGGCAGGTTGCTAGGTTCTCCAAAAATGCAAATGTAACTAAGAATAAAGTCCTTAGCTGGGACAGGAGATACTGATGGAATAGTTGAAAACATTCCCAAAAGTACATCTTGAAACAAAAATTATCTTCAAAGAAGAAAGGGCAGACCTAAAACATCCTATCTTTTAAAAGATTCCAATGAATAATAATTGTAGTCATTTTTAAAAATTATGAAACAAACTTCTGACAACTCTTAATGTGTACCATGATTTAATTCATGTATCAAAATCCATGTCAGTAATGGCGAAAATGAATATTGTTGTTGATGCTGATATAAGTAAAACTGGGCTGCATTGGAGTACATGTGATCTTTTCAAAATGAGCAAGTCCAGTTCCATAAATACTATCATAGCTTAGGCTTATTCAGGAATGTACTTTATCACAAAGGTGGGAATGCCACCTCTAAATTGGTTAAGATTGTCTTTATACTTAGAGTTCAATACTTTGTCATATGAATATGTTTGACCACTGGGAACATTTGTCTTCATTGTCAGAATAAAGAAAGACACATCTGTTTCAATTTCTGATCACTAGCCATTACAGACAATTGTTAAAGATAAGCAAGCACCTACATACATTGTGCTTGAGGTCACAAATTTAGTTAGAAGCTTCTAGACTAAAAGACACACCCCTTTATTCCTACTTTTTTTTAATTTCAATGTGGCTTATGTATAATATCAAATGAAGAATACTTAACACTTCCCAAAAAATTCTAGAGAACTGACCATAAAATTAAGAAGAAAAATGATTGACATATTCAAGTAAAAACTGTTTAAATATCATAAGTCAAAATTATTCTCTCTTAAAACTAATGTAACTTCTCAATACAGTTGAGGGGTAAAACTGACTGAATGTTACAAATCACATCTTATTAAGGTTAAGATGATAAAAAGAAAGAACCAAAGAGTCAGAGTGGCAAGAGTTGAGCATAGCCATCTGTGGGGGCCCTTCCTCTACTTTTTCCCCCAGGTTACTCTTGAGGAGTGAGAGACAAGAGATTTACATAGAAATGTAGAGGGGAGAGTAACAGATAGAAACACAGGATAGCCTCGGGGGTAGGAGGGGAGTCTGGATCCTTATCCACCAGCCCCTTCTGTCTCTTCTAAATGGATTTTTAAAGGAATGCCAAGGGGTGGAGCAAAAGATCTCCCCCTAGCACAGCCAAGTGCAGACCCGTCCAAATACCTGGTAACCACACACATGGTCAGTCCATCCTCTTATGCAGCCCTGCTGAGTAAAGCAAGCTCCGATCTTCCTAGGAAACATCTGTCAGCTCTCAGAGATCCTTCCTCTTAATTTTTTAAAGAGCGCTTCAGGCCCCTCAGACAGATTGGTTCTGTCTTAGGTCACCCTCCATGATTATTCTTCCATCATGGAGACATGCTTTCAATCAAGCATACTATGGCTAAGGTTGGAAGCTATCAAGAAGAAAGTTGCCCATCTCTTACCACCAGTCTCTGGCAGGAGTGGGTTACAGAGCTTAACTCAACTCTGAATCAGGAGCTTGCAAGTAGTTTGATCAACCCAGCAATCCCTAGGCTGCCAGAACCACCAGTAAAGTAGTACAGAGTGACCAAGATGGAATCTTCTCTTTTGAAAGAGTCTTAAGATGTCTATAATGGCCTTAGCTGTGGCAAGTCCTTTTGTAAATCAATAAACTCTTGATGCCAACCACATCAAATAAATTGCATCAAACTGGAAGATTCCCTTAGCTTCACCAAACTCTGTTTCATTAATATCAACATAATTCTAGTATGAATATCACTATACATATTTACAACTAGCATGACTGTTTACATTCTTACATTCTTTAGGACTACTTTATAAACCTTAGCAAACATCTAGAAGAAATCTTTTTATTGAACTATTATCACTATACATATTTGCTTTTTACAAACTTACATTAAGCATTTAGATTTACATTGAACATTTACACTTTTCACAAACTCACATTCAACATATACTCATTTATACTTAACTATTTTAGCTAGAAGAGATTTCTTAGAAGAACTATTTACCAAACTTATACTCAAGAGGAACTCGTAGAACTATTTTGTAGGCATCTAGAAAGAATCTCTTAACAGAACTAACATATTCAAAAGCAAACTCTATTAGCAAACAACTAGAAGAGGTTTCTTAACTGAACTATTAACAAGACAGAAAGTACACAAATTGTTTCTGAAGTTCAGAGTCTATAGTCAACTTTGATATCATTCTGAAAGTTTTCTTGAGAATTTGAAGTCAGAGCCTAGTTCATCTAAGCTTGACCGAGAGTAAAACTTCCTCTTCTTAATTTTTTAAAGCTTCTTTTTAAGATTACCACGAGTTCTTTGAATAATGCCAATGTTTCCCTCTTGTATCTTAAGCACACTCAATCCTATAAGTTTTTTCTCACACTTGAAGCAATTTCCCATTGTAAGGACTGTTTTCCCTTGTTTTCTAAAAGATTTCAAAGCAGCCTGTTTTTTTGTTTTTGTTTTTTTGGTTTGTTGTTGTTGTTGTTTGTTTTGTTTTTGTTTTTGTTTTTGTTTGTTTTTTTGTTTTAAATTTTTATTTTGCAATACAATTCAGTTCTACATATCAGCCACGGATTCCCTTGTTCTCCCCACTCCCGCCCCCCTCACCTTCCCCCCAGCCCGCCCCCCATTCCCATCTTCTCCAGGGCAAAGCCTTCCCCACAGACTGAGATCAACCTGGTAGACTCAGTCCAGGTAGGTCCAGTCCCCTCCTCCCAGGCCGAGCCAAGCAACCCTGCATAGGCCCCAGGTTTCAAACAGCCAACTCATGCAATGAGCACAGGACCCGGTCCCACTGCCTGGATGCCTCCCAAACAGATCAGGCCAATCAACTGTCTCACCCACTCAGAGGGCCTGATCCAGTTGGTGACCCCTCAGCCATTGGTTCATATTTCATGTGTTTCCATTCGTTTGGCTATTTGTCCCTGTGCTTTATCCAACCTTGGTCTAGAGAGGCCCACAGAAATCCACAAAGATACCCCCACAACACACTGCTGGCAATGGTCGAGAGTCAGCCCGAACTGACCTACTCTGGTGATGGGATGGCCAAACACCCTAATTGTCGAGCTAGAAATCTCATCCAACTACTGAAGGATCTGGATGCAAAGATCCATGACTAGGCCCCGGGTGGATCTCTGGGAGTCCAATTAGTGAGAATGAGGAGGGTTTATATGAGCGAGAATTGTTTTTTGGTTTTTTAAGGCAGGGTTTCTCTGTATAGCTTTGCCCCTTTCCTGGAACTCACTTGGTAGCCCAGGCTGGCCTCCAACTCACAGAGCAGCCTGTTGACAAATGGTATTAGCACTTTAATTATCTCCTGAGAGGCAAGCTGTTCACCTGTTCCTAGTTCTCAAGAGTAAGAGTAAGGTTTCTAGCATTGCTTGGAAAAGAATCTTCATTTGGAGCTGAAAAAAACCAGTTTCTGGGCAGTACCACCACCATTTTGAGCTGGAAAACTACATTTCCCATACTGCCTTTCTATTTATCATCCCAAGGTTTTAAATGATGTTACAGACTACATTTCCCAAGACACCTTTTGTATACACCACAATTCTGTTTCTGCTTACAAAGTTTGTTTTGTGCTTTTGCTTTTAGCATGGGAGGTTTTTGAATCAAGATTTTGCTCTTTTGCTATGGGAGATTTCTGTTCTGCTTGAGCTGGCATTAATAGGTATATTTCCTTTGTCTAGCATTGTCCCCAGAGTGGGGTCATGCCTGCCTACTCACACACATTCAGACAGGCATTTTGGTCTCAGAAGCAAAAACCCCTCAGGGCTTGTTCCTCAGCCTTACAGGGTCAGTGAAAGAAGATGAAAGTACTTTAAATAAAAGTCTTTTCAGAGAGATTTTTGGGAACTCAAACCCTGCGTCCCTCATTGCAGGGAGGATTTCAAAGCTTCCACTGCTTCCTCCATGCCAGCAAATCCTCCCTGAGGAGAATTGGAGACTAATTCTGATGGTACGGTGTTTTCATACAGTGGCAGCATCAGTGGAGGGAAAAGTTTTATTTCATCCACATCTGCCTCAAGGAAAATTCTTTCCTCTGCCTCTCAGGGCTTGATTCTGAGCTGTCTCCAGGCCAAAAGCTTCCATAGGAATCATTTTCTGCCCATTTTTTCCCTTATCTTTGATAGATTTTTCTGATTCTTCCCAGGATTTTGCATTCATAGCCACTTAGTTGGAAATCAAGGACATAGTTTCTCTGTCTTGTTGCTTATCTTATTCTAATTTTTTCTTAAACTATAGTCCTAACCCAATATTTCTATATTCTACCTTACTCTAAATTTCTTCCTACACTATATTCCTATGTTCTACTTTATATTTTTTATTAATTTTTATGAGTAGAAATTAAGAGAGAGAGAGAAAGAAATGTAGAGAGAAATATATGCTACAGCTTTACTTTCCAACTTCAGCATTCCACCACCTAACTTGACTGCTGAGAATAAAATACTGTTGCCTTTATCAATTCTTTATTGGCATGCCTTACATCCATGAGGCCCCCTGACATGACCTTTTGCTAAATCTCTGGGTCCCTGTTCAGGTGCCATTTGTGGGAGGCCTACCCACACCTTTTCCACAGGTTACTCTTGAGGAGTGAGGGATAAATGATTTACATAGAAATATAGAGGAGAGACAGATAGAAACAAAGAATAGCCTTGGGAGGGCCTGGATTCTGATCCACTGGTCCCTTCTGTCTCTTCTAAAGAGCTTTTTAAAGGAATGCCAAGGGGTGGAGCAAAATACTTCCCCATAGTATAGCCAAGTGCAGACACTTCCAAATACCTGATACCTATGTACATGATGAATCCATGAATCATAACAGAGGAAAAATGTAAGAGAAACATATTTACATGCATATTTACCTTAAATATTCCAATACTATACTTTTCACTTGAAGTGACTTATCTTTTCTTTTCAAAATTAAGATGATTTACAGGAATAATGCCAAATTACTACTCCACCTTTATCACTTTAGTAATGAAAAGGCACTACCTCTATGATCTGGCCAAAAACCAAAAATCAAAACACAACAAACAAGCAAATAAACAACCATGAAAGTAACTAGGATATTTTGACAAATGGGGCTCAGGAGAAGACAGAAAAGGTAAACTAAAAAGCAAAGACTCAAAATTTCTTAGAATGTAGCTGTGAGAAAAGAGGAACTTTAAAATTATTTAGGGCTATAGAAGATTCTTGTTAAGGTTTGCCCATGACTTTACATACTCAGGCAGCATTACCTTTGTCCAAAATACACCATCTTCATCCTATAGAGAATTATGAATTCTGTAATAATGATATTGGGATTTTCCTATCAGCATTTTAATGACCATCTTTCATTTCCTGTGGCATCCATGGTTTTTGATAAGTAACTAGTATGATTCCACTATGTGATTATATCTCTTTTCTTAAGCTAAACCTCCCAGCCCAGCTTCATCCGCATTAACATGTCTTATGTAGCATCCTTGTTCAACTCATGTTTAGGCAATCATGTTGGTGAGACTTTATTTTATAGCTTGTGAAATAACTAGGAGAGAGACACAATTTCACAGCAAAGTGCTTGATCTTTCTGCCTCCTCTTGAGCAATGTTCTCTGAGGTTTAGGTGTGGAAGTGTTTTGTAGATGTATCCATTGGGAATGAACTATAATGCGTTTTGATTGGTTGTAGTTTTCAGTAATGAACTCTGTCTGTTGCAAGTACAAGATTCCCTGATATAGCATGAGGAATACACTTATATGTGAATATAAAGACAATAATTTAGAATGCAGTTAGGGATTGTGTTTTTTTTTTTTAAAGATTCTCCTCCAAGGTACATAACTGTACAAGTCCTTGGTAGGTGGCTAGGTTTCCAGTACCAGGCATGGTTTCCACATTCTTGAGTGGGACTTAAGTTCAAATAGAGAACTGTTGGTTACCACCAAGGTATGCATGAAACTAGTGTACTTTTAGTTTTATCATGCCATGTAGACCGTTGCTGTGGTTCATAAGCATCATAGCTTAGTAGGAATGTTAGTTGTTTCCTTTCTTTGGAAGCTTACATATTGTCTTCTGCTACCATGAAAATTAGTCCTCAAGAACAAGGCTTGCAGATGAGTTTCAACTCAGCAGCCTATAGGACCTGAGTAATATTTCATTATCTGTGGTGGGGGCAGCACCCACATTTATTTACCTCATGGACTCTTGAAGAGTGAGGGATAAGAGATTTATATAGAAATATAGAGGAGAGAGAAAGAAACACAGGATAGCCTCGGGAAGACCTGGGTCAAAATCCACCAGCCCTTTCTATCTCTACTAAAGGGCTTTTAAAGGAATGCCAAGGGATGGAGCAAAAGACATCCATCAAGCACAGCCAAGTGAAGACTATCCCAGGCACCTGGTGACTAAGCACATTCTTAGATCATTCTCCCTGATTATTACTTCCATTAGATTGGAAGCCATCAGGAGAAAGTTGTCCATCTCTGGCTCTCAGTCTCTGGCAGTAGGGGTTACTGAACTTAACTCAGCTCTGGCCCATGCTCCTATTAGGCTTATAATCATTTAGACCAATCACCATAGCTGCTATTCTTCCCCCCTTATAGGAGTTGAGGATGATAAAGATGGCATTTCTTTTTTGAAATGGGTCTTAAGATGTCTACAACAGCCTTAGCTATGCCAAGCCCTTTCTAAATCAATAAACTTTTGATGCAAACCATATCAGATAAATTGCATCAAACTTAAAGATTCCCTTAGCTTTTTCCAAGCTCTGGTTCATTAACATAAACATAATTCTAGTGGGAACATTACTATACATATTTACAACTGTTATGACTATTTACTATATGTATTTATACCTAGCATGGCTATTTACTATATATATTTACACTGCTTACAAACATTCATCATTATATATATTTACATTTTACAAACTTACATTAAACATTTAGTCTTACATTCAACATTTACACTTTTCACAAACTCACATTCAAAATATTCCCTATTTATACTTCTTGCAAGTTTATATTCAAAAGCAAACTATATACCTATTTTATAAATTTATATTCATAAGGAAACTCTACTTTACATACTTTAGCACATATCCAGAAGAGATTTCTTAGAACAACTATTTACCAAATATATTCAAGAGGAAACTATTAGCAATCATCTAGAAAGAATATCTTAACAGAACTAACTTACACTAGCAAGCATCGCTTAGCAGACCTTAGCAAACATGCATAAGAGATTTCTTAACACCTAAAAGAGATTTCTTAACTAACATCTAGAAAAGATTTCTTAGCTACACTATTAACAAGACAAGGAGTACACAAATCATTTATAACATCCAAAGTTTATAGTCAGCTTTGATATCCTTCTGTGAGTTCTCCTCACAGTTAAAAACAAGAGCCACACCCTCAAAGTCACTTTTTCCTCTGAGCTCTCTCAGCCATTCCAGAACTGGCAGATATGCCTTAGTGGCAGACGGTTTCTAACTAGGGGCTGTCCCTTTACTGAGACTAATTATAGCTCCCCTGTGCTACAATTCAGAAAAAATGTTTCTGTTACAGCAGAACTTGATTTACTCTACCGAAAAACCTCACCTCAAGATGAGGGTGAAATTACCGTATTGAGCTGCTGTAAAGCTCTCAGCAAAAAACTCCTTGTGCAGATATTAGACACTGTCTCAAACCTACATTGATTTGTCACTAGTCAGACAAAAGCAATATGGCTCTGAGTTCCATTTCTTTTCAGATTTTCATTGGAGCTGATATTCCTCTGTTTCATACTAATCACCAATCTCTCAGACAATTTTCCCCTTCTTAATTTTTAAAGCTGTATTTACCATGAGTTTTTTTAAACAATGCTAATGTTTCTGATAGATCTTTATTAGTCCAATATATCTAGCAAGATTATTTGTTCACCAAAACTGCTACTGTTCAAAGAGTCAAGAACATAGATGTTGTTTCATGAAACACATCCTTCATTAGCTTACTCTGAGGAAGAACATTTTGATGACTTGGTATTTTCACTTCATTTATTAGCTTCTCATCCCCTAATGTTATTTTTATTAGCAGCTCTGACACACTCTGACTATGAGTTATTTAACTCAGACTGTAGTTGTAAGCTTTCAACGTTTAGTACTTGGTGCATTTTTTCCTATTCTCACAAACATCAGTGCATTTACTAAGCAAGCTTTCTAGTTTAGCATTGATTTCTTATAGAGAACTGTCAAGTGAAGTGACTCTATTTTATAATATCCTAGATTTTTCTGGAGTTTGATTCCCATCTTCAATGTAGTCACTCCTTTCTGAGTACATGCTTCTTTGTTCCATTAGATTTGTAACAGAATCACTCACTGCAGAACTTATGATTATTCTCATTTGTCTTCTCTAGTATCCTTATAATGCAACCCAAGTTTTTTCTTTTTACTTGCCTCTAAATTTTTCCCATGCCTAAAGCAATTTCCCAGTGTAAGAATCATTTTACTTTGCTTTAAGGGTTTTAAAGTGGCTGGTTGATAAACAGTATTTTAAATATCTCCTGAGAGGCAAGCTTTTGATCCCCTGTTCCTTGTTTTTTGGCAGGTAAAGCTAAACTTTCTAGTAGTGCTTTGAAAAAAAGAATCTTCACTTTCAGCTGAAACAAGTTTTCTTTGGGCCATACTACCATTTTTATCTGAAAAACTACATTTCCTTTCTCTATATCATACTCTAGTTATGAAAGACATTATAGACTACTTTTGCCACAATTCCTTTTGAGTCTGTGAGTCAAGCTTTTTGCTTTTTCACTACGGGAGATCAGGAAATGTCTGCTCTCCCTGAGCTGGCATTGATAGGTGTTTTTCTTTCCTGACACTGTTTCTAGAGCTGAATTATACCTGCCCACTTATGTGTGTATTCAGGCAGGTCCTTTTGTGCCCGAAGCAATATTCCCTTGGAGCTTGCTCTTCCACCTTCACCTGGTTAGTGAAAGAATGAAAGTACTTAAGATAAAGTTTTTTCTTACAGCCCTTTCGGAGAAATTCTCTCCCAGACAGATTTTTGTCTTGTCCTAGCTTGTCTCCTCCCCAGACACAGAGTCCCTGATGCCACAGAAGCCACAGGAAAGGCTCAGCTTTACTGCTTCCTCCATACCAGCAGCCTCCCCACCATGGAGAAATCTGCCTTGCTTGGCTCTCTGCAGTTCTCTGCCTGCACTTTCCTGGGCATCTATAACTAGGTTCTAGCTGCAGGGGGGATTTCTGGCTGCTGATTTTCTAATATTAGCTTGAAAGAGACAGGGCTAGCAGAGAGGGTCTGTCTAGTTCCAAGATGCCTCTTTGTTTTTCTTAGAGTGAACCACAGGTTCACTCTGTTCCTGTTAATTTTTTGTCCTTACAGAAAGAGAATCTGAGAAAGTTCTGAAATACTTACAGTTTTTTAGAGAGATTAAGTTTTTCCCAAGAACACTTTCAGTTTTTGAGAGAGAAAAAACAGCAAGTTTCCCCAAAACTTCTGTTCTCTAAACTTAGGCTTCATGGCCAAGAGGAAACTAATTCTGTTATTATAGTGTTTCCATACAGTGGCAGTATCTACAGAGTGAAAAGTTTTATTTCATCTGCATTCGCTTCAGGGAATTCTTTCCTCTGCCACTTGAAATTTAAAGCTTCCCACAGGAATCTTTTTCTTTCCATTTCTCCCCTTATTTTTCCCATAGTTAGAAAATTAAGGACATAGTTCCTCCATTTTATTGCTTTATTTTATTCTAATATTTCTTCCCAATATTCCTACTCTAAATATTTTCTATACTATATTACTATACTACCTTCCATTTTTTCTTAATTTTTATAGATAAAATTTTAATAGGGAGAGAAAAAAGAAAGAAACCTAGATAGAGAGAAATATACACTGTAGCCATACTTTCAAACTTTGACTTCATTTTTCAATTCCTACTTGCCATGCCTCACATCTGTGACACCCCCCTCTTCTTTCACCAAGTCCCTGGGTCCCTGTTTAGTGGTCCCATCTGTAAGAAGCCAGTACCTACATTTATTTACCCCATGGACCCTTGAAGAGTGAGGGATAAAAGATTTATGTAGAAATATAGAGGAGAGAGACATTTAGAAACACAGGATAGCCTCAGGAGGGCCTGGGTCAAAACCCACCGGCCCCTTCTGTTTATACTAAAAGGCTTATACAGGAATGTCAAGGGGTGGAGCAAAAGATCTCCCCTCAGCACACCCAAGTGCAGACCATCCCAGACACCTTGTGACAATACATGTGGTCAAGCCATCCCCTAATGCAGCCCTGCTATGTAAAGCAAGCTCAGATCTCACTAGAAAACCTTTGTGGGTTCCTACAATTATCTTTGAACTTTGAGTAATTTAATTTAATTGCTTCAGCATCTTGAGTGTGTGTATGTGTGTTTTCTACCCTGATTGAGTTTCTGTAAGATACTTAAAAACTTCAAAAATTGTGCCTGTCACTAACCTGAGAAATTTGGGGCAATTACTTTAACAAATATATCACTTTTCTTTTATTTCTAGCTTTCTGATAAGATGAAAGTGGGCATCAAAGTCCCATTTGTTTTAGTTTTTTTTAAACTCCGTGTTTACAAACAGTAATTTTATTAAATTGTCTTCAAGGTGACCACTTTTTTTTTCACCTGTCTTCTTCATTCCATAATTGTTTCTCTTTCAGCTTTTTTATCTTTAGGGGAGGTCTATCTACAATTTATACTTAATTATTTCTATTTGTCTTTCATTCCAAATACATTTTTCACCACTTATGAAACAGTTTTAATATCTGCATCTTCAATAGTTCTTTACTTTCATGACTGACTCTCATTTTTATAATTCTTCATATATCAATTTATCTCTTGTTCTTCCCTAAGCACCCACTAGACCTAGTTTGCCTAAATCTCAGTTCTTTGATTCCTGAAGCCAAAGATACGTGGTTTCCCCTCAGAATTTTAGTGCACACCAACCTGTGTCTAAATGGTCCCCATGCTGAGTGTAATAAATAGGGACTCTCACCCATCATTTCCATTTTATCCATTAAAGGTACAGTCTATTCTGGAAAGAACTTAACTGACAATGGCAAGAGATCTAACAACTATTCACATTGTTGATTTGTGTAAGTAGAACAAGAAACATGGATGCCACTAATGGAAATTATAGAAATGTTTAAAATTCTCCACAAGGAATATCTCTCTCGTGTAATTTTGAATGTGAAATCTGTAGTATAAATAGTATAATCAAAGTCCAAAGAGGTGATTTTAAGATTGAGGCCACTTGTTGTTCTTCCAGAGGACCTGAATTCCATTCCCAGTAACACCTCAGGTGACTCACAACCACCTGTAAGTGCATCTACAGGGGATATAATACCTGCTTCTGGTCTCTACTCACTTGCACATGTTCCTACACAGAGATGCACACAGATGATTGAAAAAATAAAGAATAAATGGGCTCTGAGTATTATTAAAAAGAAACAGAGCACATGAAGTTAAGAAGGGGAAGTCTGGGGCATGTGAAACTCAGGGGGAATGGAAATGAATTAAATCCAAACACATTTCATGCATGTATGAATATTAAAGTATTTTATTTAAAAATAATAATATCATCAATATAAGAGAAAACGTCCCATTTAAATATATTGTTTCATAAGTTCTTGTTTAGAAAAATCTCAAACCACAGTTAAAGCATATTGAAAACATGAGTAGAGACTTCAAGAGAAAGAAATAAAATGATGATGTGAAAATAAAAATATCCTCATGTGGGAAGAGAATAGTGTTTCTGTTTGTCATAGAGACAAAACAAGTGCCCACAAGGACAACTTTGTCAGTGTATGGCATTAGATCTCATGAGGCTAAAACCAAAGGCTCTGAGAGGTTTGTGTCTACTTCCTCATTCTTAGTTTCCCAGACTTAAAAATCTTAAAACAGTTACAGAAATTATTTGGTGACTAGGAAATTGTAAGTTGTTTTTTTTTTTAAAAAAAAAAAAAATCTGTCCTGTCATGTCAAATCAAAATATCTACAGAGAATAAATTGCTTAAAATACCCTACTAAGATACTAAAATGGGCATGTTTCTAGTACACTGTGATTTGAGGCTCCACACTCCTGACTATATTGTTTTAAACATGGCTCCTGAATGATCAGATCTCAGAGGGTTGGGCAATTTTTACTAATGCGATTGCAATTATGAAATGGAAAAATGACCCCAGGAAAGGAGGCTGGATGTGCTCTAAGAATGGAAAGAAAAATAAATTACCAAGGATATATTTGTTGCTGTAGTATCAGGAAGCTTGTGTCTAATATGAGTTGAGATATAGACTGTGTGCTCAATCCAAAAAAAAAAAGGGAAAATAATCTCATTTTATAAGGGAAAAAAAAAGGTGCTGAAGACAGGAAACATAGGCTTTTACACTAAAGTTCCACTGGCAGAACACTGCATTTAAAGTCCTATATTTGTTTTATAGTTTCTATGTGAGGTACACACTATTCTCAAGGGAATACAAAATGCAAAGCCTGTAAGATAATTTTACATGAATTCTGGTTATTTAGTTTAGAATAATGCACCTCCAAAGCTGCAGGAAAACAGAGAAGCAAAATCATTCCATAGCCATTTTGTGAGAAATCTTAGAAAAGGGAAAAGGAGCATGAAACCTGGAAAAAAGCCAGATAGCCCCACATTCAAGTAGAAAAAAAAATAGGTTTGGCACCAAATTTCTGAATATGTAGATGGACAACTGAAGGAATGGATTCTGGCTGCTTTGGAAGGGGAACAGCCACCATATATCTATTAGCAACAGGTCACCCTCCATTCAGGTTTTTCTCTGAAAGAATTACAGGATTTGACTTGTATACAACTCTGAGGCATAAAGGTCATGGACCTCAGTGAGTCAATGGGCAATCAGGTAGCTCTCTCCTTAGAATAGAGAAATGTATGTTAAAGTCAAGTATAGTATCAGATTAGCAGGCAGCAGGATTATTATCCACAAAATAATATCAATAGGTATTAAAGTCAAATTTCTTCTGCTGAAGTGGTATGCTGACTCCTATCTAGCAGCACATGTAAAGTCATCACAATATGTCTGTAACATGTTATTGAGTTAATGTGAGATCACTATCATGGAACATAATAAAATATTGCAGGTGGTCTCATGAAAAAAGGAAGCTACAGTGTGTGGACAGACACAGGAGGACTATATGTACAACAGAGGCAGAGACAAACAGCTATGGCTCCAGACTAAGAAAAGCCTAGAAGCCTACAGCCACTAATATAATCAGGCAGAAGGGATTCTTCCATGTTTATCTCAGAGGGAACATGGCCCTAATATATCACTTCATCCTTCCAGTGTGGTGACATATTGTATAACCTAATAAAATTTTCTTGAAGATCAGAGAACAGAACAAGCCACTAGATTAAACATAGATGCCAGGCAGTGGTGGCACACACCTTTAATTCTAGCACTCTGGAGACAGAGATTCATCTGGATCTCTGTGAGTTCAAAGCCACCCTGGACTACATGAGATTGATTCAGTCTAGGAGAGAAACAGAACCAGGCAGTGGTGGCACACACCTTTAATCCCAGTACTTGGGAGTCACACCTTTAATCCCAGTACTTGAGATCTCACGCGCTCAGTCCCAGTATTTGGGAAGTACACATGCCATTAATGCCAGCACTAGGAAGTGATAGCTGGGCGGAGAAAGGTATATAAGGCGCGAGGAGACAGGAACTAAAGGCTTTTTTAGCTGGACCCCTTTCAGCGGAGGACTCAGAAACATTCAGTCAGAGTATTCATTGAGTTGGTGAGGTGAGACATGGCAGTGGCTTGTTCCTTTATCTCTCTGATCTTTGAGCATTTACCCCAATATCAGGCTCCCAGGTTTTTATTATAAAACCTTTTAGAATTCCTGCTACATTCTAGTCTCCAGAAGAGCAGTTAGAGAAGCCGCAGACGTCTATCTAACCCCACAGCACATCCCAGGAACCTGCTGCTGTCTCTGTCTATTGCATATTGGGAAAGGACTAGGACAAACTCCAGGCCTGCTGCCAAAGGAGTGGGAACAAAAATCTTGAGAATATAGATGTTCTCGGTCTAAAACCATCATTTGTAACTAGTTTAATGTGACGTACAACCAATGTACTGGCAGAATTTATGCTTTCAGTTTTAGTTACTTAGAAACTCAAGAAAATCATTCCTAGTCTTAATAAGTTGTAGAGCATTCTCTTTAATAAGTCCAGTGAGAATAGAAAGCTCAGGGAGATTCATTAAAAGCTCTGAACAATGCGACCTAGTTTAGAGTTTGGTGGTTGGAGCAAAGCCAGAGTACGAGTCTGAAGTAAGTGACAGAGGCCAGGGCAGAGCTGCATGTTAAGTGTTAACTAGAAGCAGGCACTGCACTGTCTGCACATCAAAGTCACGTCTTTTTCCTGGACCTTGGAGGCTATGTGCCACGCTCACACATTTCTGTTTCCAAGGAGCATCTGCTATGGGAGAAAACTTTATTTTGTGGGTAGAATAAAAGTACAGCACAGCTGCTAGTATAAATGTCATCTTCAGGGAACTTTAGGACCACTCCTCCTCACCTAGAATAAAATTTTACCCTCACTTCCTGCCAAGGGCCAGCTGTAATAGAGTGTTCATTGATTGCTCCAGGGCAAACTTGATACAGTAGCTCACAATTCACCTTGCTTTGGCAGGTGGTCACATATTTATCTGCTATTTTAAGTCTTTAGTGTGGTTTACTTTGGTTAAAAGCAACACCAAACAGTTGAATGTGATAAAAGGCTGGGAAACTTAACTCTATTTTCTTGAAATGCAACAATCAAGTTCTTTATTACACCTAAGAAACCACAGGTTACTGTGTGCTGTGCTGTGTGAGCTGTGCTGTGTGAGCTGTGCGTGCTGAGTTTACTGGGCTATGTGTGCTGTGCTCTGTGAGCTGTGTGTGTTGTGTTTACTGTGTGTGCTGTGGGTGCTGCACTGTGTGAGCTGTATGTGCGGTGCTATGTTGAATGTACTGTGCTGCGGCTATGTAACAAATACTTCCTATGATCTGTTAAGTGATATGACTGAAAGCAAACAACGCCACCCGAATTTAGGAATGGTGAGAGAAAATTCAAAAGGAAAACTGGTTGGTGCAGCCCATCCAGGCACCAGACATCACTGCCACAGGCTTCAACCTCCTGCACCATCACACAGCCCTGCCACAGGCTGCATCATCTTTTAACGGGCATGTTTGTTTGTTTATCTTAAGAGAATATCACCAGTCTATGACTGATCATATCACAATGACTATTTCAGTTGACACCAACAACCACAGGAAATTAGGGCAACTCAGTTATACAACCACACGAACAAGGCAAAAGTGAGTATTAGTGAACTGGCTTACAATTACACATGTAAAATACGACAGAAGTGGAGCTAAAATGAAAGACTCTGGCTCCTATTCCACAGCCTCCCCTATTTCAGAATACAGGCATCATGTAGACTGAATTTCCCCTTAACATCTATAGAGATGGAGGCTAAGAAAAGGAAATTTTTACAATCTATACTATTTAAGAAAGGATCGTCTTTTGATATCCAATATATGTGTCAAATGAACAACTTTTTTTTTTCAAAGCCACTTTCATCATTTCCTGGCAAAATGAGAGCCTCAGAGAAGAAAACTTTCTCAGAAAGATGTTGCAAGTAACATAAACAAACGTAGTTGCTTCTCTCTTGGGAAAGAACTAATCAGAGCCAATTGCCTCCACTGAAATCCCCTAATTCTGAGGTTGCAGATATCCTAGGCTCCCATATTGATTTAAGTGCAAATACAAACTGATATTTTCAAATAGCTACATGAAATAGCAAAGTCTTTCATTCTTGGATTTGGAATAGAAATTTCATGTAAAAACTTACAGCATTCTATAACTTCAAGCGAGTAATACTAAGTTGCAAATATAACTAAGTTATTTGTGTATATTACACCTTAATCCTGATGACCAGTCTACAAAATATTGCCACTCCCATCACTGCCACCACCGATGTGTGTATATTTTATATTTTGTTCATCCCTTCATCTTTTAGTGGATGATTTCTCCTTTCTGGCTATTGTGAATAATGCTGATATTAATGCTGTTGTGTGAGTATTTGCTTAAAACCTTGTCTTTAATTCTTTTTGTTAAATGGTTAGAAGTAAGATCACTGAATCCTAAGCTCTTGTGAAACTCTGAAACGTCTTAACACAGTGGCTGTGCTATTTTACATGTCCTGTTAGCAGTGCACGGTGTTTCTAGTTCCCCACATCTTCAGTGTGTGTGTGTGTGTGTGTGTGTGTGTGTGTGTGTGTGTGTGTGTGTGTGTGATTGTGATGATTTGTGTTGATTGTCATTTTCACAGAATCTGGAATCATCTAGGACACAGGCTGCCAGGTACATCTTTGAAAGATGATTTAGATAAGTATAGGGAGTGATTATCTTGATTAGTGTAATTGAAGAAGGAAGACCCATCCAAATAGAGGGAAACCTCTTTTCCCAGGCTTGGGTCCTGGGTAAACAGAATAAAATAGAGAAAGCTAGCTAAGCAGGAATATTCATCTCTCTCTGTTTTCTGCAGATAAAACATGATCAGCTGCCTTAAGCTCCTGCTGACAATGCTTTCCCTGCCATGATGGACTTAACCTGAATCTCTAATTCAAAATAAACCCTTCCATTCTTAAGTTACTTTTGTCAGCGTCCCACAGCAATAGGAAAAGTAACTAATATGG
Organism: Peromyscus eremicus; assembly: GCF_949786415.1. Taxonomy (NCBI): domain Eukaryota; kingdom Metazoa; phylum Chordata; class Mammalia; order Rodentia; family Cricetidae; genus Peromyscus; species Peromyscus eremicus. The sequence goes on from NC_081417.1 coordinate 88,135,123, forward strand.
TTTTCATAATAGATGGGAAGAGCTGAGCCGCTATGGCCTTTGATGATTTGGGGGGTTTTTTAGTTGTGTGTGTTTGCTCGTTTGTTTTGGGATGGGGGTTGGTTTTGTTTGCTTTTGAGATGAGATGTTAGTATGTAACTTAGGCCAACTTCAAACTCTCTAAATATCCCAGGATGGCCTCAACTCACAAATCTCCTGCCTAGCCTCCTGAGTGTTAGACCACAAGATGCCATCACATCCACATCACAGCCAACTTTTAACTGGGCTATTTCACATTTTAGTATTAAATTGCAAATGTCCTTATATATTCCTTTGGATCAAACATCTGTTGCATGTTGGCAGTGCCAGAATAAGCAGATTCACCTATCATGATTCCATTAATATACCAGTCAAAAATTGCATGCTGAAACAGAAATGTCCATGTGATGAAGGACTTTTACACTGGCTTTCTGAAAATACTGGGATAGTGTTTCACTAAGTGTTATCAGCAGGAGGGGGGCTGCAGCTCCTGTCTAGCCTTTTATGCAGATTCCACATTCAAGTTTGTGTGAGTTTTCATTTTTTTAAGATTTGTTTCTTTAAGGGCCATTCACAAGCCCCAGAAATGCTTTAAAATTCAGAATAATTTCCAGTAGTGAGGTGAGAAGCTGCCATTTGGTGATTAATGAAGAGCTCTGAAAAGGCAATTTTAGAAAATCATGGGGTGATGGGAATGCTGCAAAATCTCCAGGCACAGATTGGACAGAAGAGAGTGGAGAGGTGTGGGGATAGATTGTGTACCCTAATAAAATTTGCCTGAAGATCAGAGAACAGAACAAGCCACTTGATTAAACATAGAGGTCAGGCAGTGGTGGCACACACCTTTAATCCTAGTACTCGGGAAGCAGAAATCCATCTGAATCTCTGTGAGTTCAAAGCCACCCTGGACTACATGAGATTGACTTACTCTAGAAGAGAAACAGAACCAGGCAATGGTGGCAGACATCTTCAATCCCAGTATTTGGGAAGCACACATGCCATTAATCCCAGCACTAGGAAGGAAGTGATGGCTGGGCAGAGAAAGGTATATGAGGCATGAAGAGATAGGAACTGAAGGCTTTTTCAGGCTGAGGAATCCTAGAGGTAAGACGTGGCACTGGATTGTTCCTTTGTCACTGATCTTTCAGCATTTACCCCAATATCTGGCTCTGGGTTTTTTATTTGTAAGACCACTTAAGATTCGTGCAACATAGAGGGGCAGCTGTTTTGAGAGGATAAATGGTGCCTTTCCATTTCCTTATCACAGAGCATGACAAAGCAGCACTCCATTCCCATTCAGGTCAAGCAGCCTGGACCACACAGATGACTGCTAAGAGAGGCAGCAGGGGGTGGGGGTGGGCAGGTTAGCAGCATGCACATTGGAGATTGATGTTGATCCTCTTTGCTGCCAAGTGAAATGCCAATAATGCTTGTGTAGCATTTTGGGAGGCAATGGGAGTATTGATTCCTGAGCGATAATAAAGAATGGAGCCACGCTCTTAGGTATAAAAATATTGGCAACTGTTACAAAGAATTGACTCAAGGGGCCTGAGTGCCAGCCTATCTTAATACAAATAATTCAGGCTTCCGAAGGGTTTCAGGGGCAGCCAGGCATGGCTTGCAGGCAAGGATTGTGCTATCTATGTACCTGCAGCTTTACTAGTCTCATAGTATATTGGACTGTTAGACTAACTAGGACTAGAGCAAATGTAATTCTGAGGTTTGTTGATAATGAGGAAAGATGATTAATGATTAAAGAAAAGGAAAGAAAGAAAAAAAGAAAGATTATAAAATATCCACTGATGCATTTTTAAAGTTCCAGATTTGTCTTCATTTTTTTTTTTTTTTGCTGTTGTTAAAGATGAAAGCAGAGGAACACTATACCTTAGATGTGTGTCTTCTGAGAACATTTTATGCTATAGATTATAGGTTTAACACCCAAACTAAAATGGAACTCTCACAAGCATACATAACTATTATATTTAATGATATCAAGTTCTTGATGATATGCTGATATAATGCTGAAGAGTTGTTCAGAGAAGGGATACTGTATGAACACTTACATACATCAATCCCTAAGTAGAATAACTCTCTGAAGAAATAAAATAAGCCATCAATACTGGAGCACCTATTTATCTTTACATTTACTAAGAGCAAAAATAATTTTGTCTCATATGAGCTCAGTCTGGTCTAGGAAGCATCAAACTACTACTTGAAAATAATTGTTAAAATGTTATTGTTAAAATGCAGAAATAACTGCAGATTGATGCAATCTTATATATGTATGATGCACAGATATATGTTGTAGCATGAGTCTCTAAAGGGTCTTATTAATAAAAACAAACCTGAAGTCAGGTATTGGGGTAAATGCTGAAAGTTCAGAGAGGTAGAACAGACACTAGATATAGAGGCCAGAAAATGGTGGCACACACACCCAGCATTCCAAAGGCAGATATCCATCTGGATCGCTGTGCTTTCAAAGCCACACTAGAAACAACCAGGCATGGTAACACATGCCTTTAATCCCAGGAAGTGATGGCAGGAAGCAGAAAGGTATATAAGGCATGAAGACCAGGAACTAGGCCTGGTTGAGCTTTTAGGCTTTTAGCAGCAGTTCAGTTGAGATCTATTCGGATGAATTAATAAGACCCATTAAGATTCGTGTTACAATATGTACTAATTTTATATTAACTGATGGCAAAGGAAGAATACATATTGGCTTAGACCTGGCCATCCTTTGACGAACAAGGATGCTTTAAGAATCAGAAAGGGTCTGGTGAGTAGTTCAAAAATACAACACTGCTAAGCATATGAAAGGGTCTATATTCAATGTTCAGCAGTACATCAATTGATCAATGAATTAATTAATATAAAGATTTTATGCATCATAATAAGCTCAATATCAATCACAGTACAGAAGTACCACAGCCTAATTCAGCTTCAGAGAGCCCAAGCTAGCCCACAGTGAGCTCTTCAGAAAGTTAGATTGTCTCAAACCACATACAAAAAGTGGTCAAATGCTTCCAAAAACATCTTTAGTGTTATCAAAGAAATTCTGCTAATGGGATAGAGTGACTTTCTCACAGATAATACACAAAATATGTATTGTGTTCTTAATAGGTTGTTTGATTTAATATTGAAATTGTACTCATAAACATTGATATAAAAATTTAGACATAAGATCTTCATGGCTGTGCTATATATAGTAAAATATTAAAAGAAAACCATCAGAATGATGTTAAGTGAAGCAGTGCTCAGCTTTTCTTTAAGAGTGAGGAGATGCTGCTCTGACAGAGACTGACACTGTAGGTTGCCCAAGGTCACCATTCCTCACAATCCCGTTTTTGCACCTGGTTCCAGATTGCATTAACCCAGCCACACTTCCTCCTCTGTACATGACTTGAGACAGGTGATCATCACTGTGCCCAGTCCGAGGGGAAGGACATGGCTGTGATCAGGTAACCAGAGTTATCCTTTGTATTAATGAAAATTACTTTTTTTAATCTTAGACCAATTTGATTAAAGAAGTTTTTTTCTTCTTAAAGTTGACTGTTATCTTACTTAGGGTTTCTACTGATATGAAGAGACACCATGACCACATACATAACTATTATAAAGAAAAACATTTAATTGGGTGGCTTACAGTTCAGAGGTTCAGTTCATTATCATCATGGTGGGATATGGCAGCTTGCAGGGTGACATGGTGCTGGAAAATAGCTGAGAGTCCTATATTTTGATTTGTAGGCAACAAGAAGTGGTTTGAGTTTCTGGGTGTGGCTTGAGCATGCATGAGACCTCAAAGCCCACCTTCACAGTGACACACTTTCTGCAACAAGGGCATACCTACTTCAACAAATCCACACATCCCGATAGTGCCATTCACTATGAGCTTTTGGGGGCCAATTATGTTCAAACTACCACAAATGTGTTAAAAATAATAGACAACTTTAATGTATTACTTCAAAATCAAAAGCACAAAATAGTATGCCATCTGACTCCATCTCTGTTACTACATATTCTACAAGTAGTTTTAACATGCTGATTATGGTACAGGGTAGTGTAAACATTATACACAATCTTTAGTTCATGTCTCTGTTCTAAATTTACATGAGTGAGTACTGTAACTGAATAAAGAAGATAGAACAATATTTCCCCCTATGTAAACATTTTTAATCTAATTTTGATAAGCATTTCAAAGCCCTCTTCTATTCTCAACTCCAGACACCACTATTTAACTATCTACTATGAATCCAGTTGTTCAGTTTCCACATAGAAGGTCTTTGTCTGTCTCAACCTCTTTCTTTTACTTTATGTAATATATTTGAGCTTTAGCTATGCTGCTCCAAACAACAGGGTTTACCAACACAGTAGGGCAACTAAAATTCACAAAAATGTATTATATTTTTAATGAAAAACTATAAGAGAGACATTTGAAGCTTTCCTAAATGATGTGTTTAAGGAGATGGAAATACCAAACACGGCAACTTAACTCTTAAACACTGTATATGTTCATGAATTATCAGTGTGCCACATAAATACATAAAAATGCTGTTAATTACATGACTTTTATATATCACCTAGCACTTCCTCTGTGCTAATAAATCTGATAGAATGGGGAGACATTGCAGAAAAGCAATTTTTAAAAACTATACTTATATTAGTTAGCATAAATAATTTACCACTGCTATTTGCTTATCAGAGACCAATGACTTTCCACTTATATCTTAGGGAAAAGAAAAACAAAATTCCAATGCTCTGCTCATTCTTTTCCATCAGCAGGCATCATGCAATTAGATCCCTACTAATTCATTTTTGTTTCAGCAGGTAGTAGATGAAAAAATACACATTGTATACAATTAAAAACATTTTTCTGTTGTCATTTTGATATGGTAATGCAGCTGTGCTTTTTGTTAATTTATCTAAAAACATTATTGAGCATCTGTTTTGGCAACATGCTAGTTAGGCACAGAAAGATGATAAAAATGAATGAAAAATGGTCCCTACACTGTGGGAACTCAAAGTCTAAAGGACAAACAGACATGCAAACATTGAGGTTGTAATACTTTGCTGCAAAAATAAAGATATGCAGAAAGGAAATAGTGACATGAAGTATTCATCACTCTCAATTATGGAGAAGAAAAGTATAAAGACATATTTGCATGAGATTTGGACCATAAATAATTTGTAAACCCAATGAACACATTAAAAAAGATAATCCTGGCAGAGTTGCAAAACAAAGGAGTTATGATTTCCCTGGGTAGTAAGCAGACATAATAGATCTGTTTGTCCACAGAATAAGTAACAAGCAACAGGAGAAGATGGGTACATATACATATGGAAATGTTTTCAGCCATAAAGAATAAAGGTATGCCTTTTGTAGGAATACAAGCCTAGATGATTATGTTAAGTGAATTAAGAGAATCACAGAAAGACAAGTGCTGGGTGATGTCTTTCTGTATGCTGTGAATATATGCTATCCCCATTGGTTAATAAATAAGCTGCTTTGGCCTGTGGCAAGGCAGCTTAGAGGCAGGCAGGAAATCCAAGTAGAGAGACAAGAAAGAGAAAGGCAGAGTGAAGGGGACACCAGACTGCTATGCTAGGAGCAACATGTAATGGGATGCAGGTAAAGCCACGGAACATGTGGAGAGCCATAGATTAATAGGTATGGGTTGAGTTAAATGATAAGAGCTAGCTAGCAAGAAGCCTGCCATAGGTCATACAACTTTTTCTTGACTGCTAACAGAAGGTACTACTTACATCTAGAGCCAACTAAAATAATGTGATCAAGAAACTCCTTCTCAGGAATTGCCAGAAGCTTGTGCTTAGAGCTTAGATGATACCATTTGCAGTCAGGTGGACAACCCAAGTTTAGCCACCACAATCTAATACGGCTACAATGTGCCTAAATATTTGCTCAGATAAATTATGCTGTGTGTATATGAGAATATTTCTGGATGGTAATAATAGTGTTTATCTGAAGGGAACATTATAAAGAAATTGATAATTTTATTAAAATACACTTAATATCTAGAATATAGCCACTATTGTAAACTAGATAATTCATATTTTCATGCTGTTTCAACCAAGTTAATGATTGTTGACCAAATTCCTTAATCAAGGTAGATTTTTTTTTTTTTTTTTTTTTTTTTTTTTTTGGTTTTTCGAGACAAGGTTTCTCTGTGTAGCTTTGCGCCTTTCCTGGGACTCACTTGGTAGCCCAGGCTGGCCTCGAACTCACAGAGATCCGCCTGGCTCTGCCTCCCGAGTGCTGGGATTAAAGGCGTGCGCCACCACCGCCCGGCTCAAATTCCTTAATCAAGGTAGATGACTGTAAACATAGTCCCAATGACAGGCATTCAGATACTGTGATCACATCTACACATACATGGACCTATACCCCACCTTCTAAGCCCATGATGACTTTTACGTACAGCCTTGCACCAAAAGCTCACCTTCTTCTATTAATAATCCAACTATTGATATTTTTCATGAATTCTAGGTAGGAGTTGATAGGTTTTTTTTTTTTATTTGTGTGTTAGGATTTTCACTACTTCTATCTCAAGTTATATGTTTTTATTTGAAATTAGGGCAGATGGTTCTTTCTTGTTTTTGAATCTTATGATAGCTTTTATTTGTAGTTTGGTTTCCACAAGATTTCTCTCTCAATCTCATGATGCTATTGCTGGAAATGACATTCTTTTGCCTTACTTTTCAGCTTGTTTTAAAAATCTCTTTCAGTTTTCTGATGCTATATTCCAAGAAATGAAACAGACTGTTGCCTGTCTAGAAATAAACAAAGCTCAACTATGTTCATTCATTTGTTCTAATTACTAGTCAATCTGCCCCTTTTCCAAAGATGTGCCACCCACAATATATTCCAGGAATGGATGAATTGCCTGGGCATCCTGTTACGCCCTGTTCACTTGCTAATCTGTGAAATGTGCAAGAGAAACATTTGTGTTAGTATCACCAAGACCATCTTCTGACTGAATGATTTTCTGGAATTATTCAAGGACTTGGAAATCAAGAGACAAAGAGTTATGGCTTAGACCATGACAAGACACATAACAAAATCAACAAGTAGAAAAAGCATATACAGAGAAGTCCAGGGAAAATCTCGTATATATGTCAGAACTTACACACACACACACACACACACACACTCAGATCCTTCAGAGAACCTTGACTAATACACACTTTAAAACAACCATCACAATCAAGAGGAGTTTGTGAATATGGTAAGTAATGCACATGTAACAGGATCACCAAAATAACTGAAGTCCAGAGGGTGCAAAATATGTGCCGAATTTGGTCCTGTGATAGCAGTGGGGAACTCTGTAGTTGTCAAAATAATAGCTGAAAACCATTCAGTTGTCAGGATTAACAAGGTTCATTTGTTATAAGTGGCAAGGTTGAATTCCTGCAAGTGTAGTGTGAATTGAAGTAAACTACACATTTGATAATAAAACATACTGCCCCAAAGCAATATTAGTAGGCAGCCAACAAAAGTGTTACTCAATCTGTATAATGAAGTCTTTAAAATGGTACATGGAGCATCAAGTAACCTTGTATCCAGAATGGCCTATCATAATCAGTGTTCCATCTAACTCACCAAGGTTCAAGATCCAATAATAATCCATTTTAAGAATAAATTGGCCAGGCATTGTTGACTCCCAATGGGATGCCTTACCTTTTCTGAGGAGTGGATGGGGGTGGTTCTGAGGAGTGGCTAGAGGTGGGTTCGGGGGATGTTCTGTATGTTAAATGTGTTGCTCTGATTGGTTAATAAATAAAACACTGATTGGTCAGTAGCCAGGCAGGCAGTATAGGCGGGACAAGGAGAGAGGAGAATTCTGGGAACAGAAAGGCTCAGTCAGGAGATGCTGCCAGCTGCCACCATGACAAGCGAGATATAAAGTACCTGTAAGCCATGAGCCACATGGCAAAGTATAGATGAATAGAAATGGGCTAATGTAAGATAGAAGAACTAGATAACAAGAAGCCTGCCACGGCCATACAGTTTATAAGTGATATAAGTCTCTGTGTGTTTACTTGGTTGGGTCTGAGCAGCTGCGGGACTGGCGGGTGAGAGAGATTTGTCCTGACCATGGGCCAGGCAGGACCAGAAAAACTCCAGCTACAAGGAGGAACTGTGGTTGGTATGTAAAATGAACAAAAAGATAAATTTAAAAAAAGAATAAATTGTTATCTCTAGATTTAGACATGATTAGGGATAAATGAAAAAAATTACCAGAAAAGGTAGGCCAGACCTTCTCAACTGCCATTGACACCTATTCTAGAGCTTCTTTGCAGTCAGTTAAAGTCAGATAGGATACCGAGTAGTTTAGCATGTAAACATGAGCTAGAAATGGATAACTGCATTGTATGTCCATTCGAGGAGGACAGTGAACCAGTCTACTTGGGTTAATTCTTCCAGTGAAGAGTTCAGCAATACAATCATTCACCTACTTTGTGGAAGAAGAGGACTGCCTGGATATATTATAAATTTGAAGACACAAACAATGGCAAATATTTTGGCTGGTTGGCCCAGGTGACAGTATTTGGGCAGGGCATAAGGAGGTGTGAAAAGAAACACATGTATTGTATGCACACTGAATGTGAACAATTTTGTAGTAGAGAGAATTCTTGCCAGATATCACTAGCACTCACATTAAATAAAAAATGAGACTGATATAGTTGGATAATGTACCTTAACTGTTCATTGTCATTTTTTACCCTATTCTTCTCCAGTTCCAGAAGACTGATCTATTTCTTCCCATTGCTTAAAGCCCAAGCTTTCACTCATAAAATCAAAAGCAAGGATTGGGAGCTAAAGATACATCCCAGTGGTCAAGGACATTCCAAGCATGCACAGAAACCTGGGTTTGTTCTCCAGTTCTCTCTCAACCTAAAAGGTAAATATCAGAGAGTCTTGTATGCCATTTAGGAGAAAATTGAAATTAGCATAAACCTTTAGACCTAGGATATGTAATAATGGTTCATCTTTGACCAGATTTAACTCAGACTTGGCGTGAGTTTGATTTTAGCCCCCATAAGACCCCAGTCTGCACCATTACAATGGACTTGCAGTATTTTGATCCATCAACATGGGACTCTGGATAATGTTTTGTAGGCTCAGTAGACCTTTTACTGAAAAGGGGTGATAGTGAACATAAGGTCACAACAATTGAATATATAGGATACTTCACCATGCAGAAGCTTCTGCCCATAGCAATCTGTTCAAAGTATAGCTGAAACATCAGTTGGAAATAAGATTCTGTGAGGCTGGACCTGGTCCTCAAAGATGTAGTTCATATTCTAACTCAACCCTGGTAAGATATGTCACTATTGTATTCATGTGGATTGTGTGTTTAACAGTATCTCTGGGTCCACTTAATAGGTACTTATAGCAACCTCCTACTACCTGTAACAGGGGAAGTGTCTCTGGACACTGCCATATATCCCCTAAGAAGATGAATTGCTTGCTCTAAGAATTAATAGCCCTAAGTAAATAACTGTAGTACAACCCCAGTAGTCAAGTACTATTACTTTGTGACCAACTCAGTGAATTCATGCTTTGTACCTAAAGTTTAGGGGTCTATGTTTAGAAATTTTAGCTGCAGGAGAAAGAACACACCTACTAGCAAATACAGCAAGAGTCCCAGTCAGTTTCGATTTATAACTATCAGCTAGCCATGCCAGGTTTATTGTGTTAGAAGAAAAGAAGGTAAATAAAAGAATGTCATGATTCTGGTGAGATAATTGATAATGACATCAGAGAGTTAGGCCTTCTGTTACACAAAAGGTTGAAGAGAAAGAAAGGGGTTTGTAAATATGGTAATCCATGCCTGTGATTCAGGGTATTCCCAATATTTGTTATTTGTTTGTTTGTTTTTTGAGACAGGGTTTCTCTGTGTAGCTTTGGCTCTCCTGGAATTCACTCTATAAACCAGGATGCCCTTGACCTCAAAGAGATTGACCTGCCTCTGTCTCCCAAGTGCTGGCATTAAAGGCATGGACTACCACCACTGTGATCAGTATTCTCAATTTTAATGACAAGAAAACATTTCACAGTCATGAGGAAATACAGCTTGTATCACTTCACCAGGAATTAGTCCCTTTTCCATTGCTATGACTACAATTTATAGCAGAAACAATGTTATAGGGAAAGATTTATTGTGGTTTAGTTTCCAAGGGTTTCAGTCTATCATGATGAGAAGGTAAAATAAAATTCATGGCAGTGGAAGTATGTGGCAGAGGCCCCACACCACTGTGAACCAAAAAAGCAGAGAACACAAAAACTAAGGCTGGGCTATTGCCTTCAAAGGTCTATCCTTGGTGATCAACTTCTGCCAGTTTTCCCACTCCTAAAAATTCCACAGCCTCCCCAAATATACTACTAGCGGGGGAAAGAAGTATTCAAAACCAGAGCCTGCAGAGGACATTCAGATTTGAAGGCAGAACACCAGATAAGCCTTTTCAACCACAGAGACCCTAATAAGTAGATACTAAAAACAGAAGAATCAGTATTAGGGGCAATCAGAAGAACTGTAGTCCACAACACCAACTGCCTTCTTGTTACCTTAAGGAGAGTACATCAGGGATCCTAAAGAGGCTTCTTGGAGGACTTTTGGTGAAGTAGTAGCTCCCATCATTGCAACAGGAAAACTGAGAGTGGCGAGGATGTATTGTCTGGACCTTTCCACTTTGTCATTCAAATGGTCTCTTCCCAGCCTCTGAAAGAAGCTGAGGCTGACACCTCTCAGCTGTCTGTCTCTTCAGGGATTTCTTAACCCTAAATGGAGTTAGCCATTCATGTGGAGACCCTTCCCATGTCCAAAACTAAGAAGAGTATAGATTCCCAGGAAACCCAAGCTGTACATTTATCTGAGTTAATATCCATGTCATCCCTTACACAGTTAATTATCTGGTTAACAAGACCCTAAAGGTAGAAGCCTGATCTAGTCACTGCCCCTCATACCTCAGTATGGCTATGGTCATTGTCTTTGTCCTAAGTTTCTTTACTGCCTCAGAATGTTTAGCTTTATAAGTCTTCCCTCCTAGCCACTTGCTATGAACTGAAAATGTGTTTCCTTAAAATTCCTATGCTGAGTCCCCGATCACCCAGTGTGATAGTATTTGGAAAGGGGACCATTCTCAGGCAAGTTCAAAGGAAGGTGGTGCTGTCATGCTGGAGCTAGTACCAAGAATAATAAAAGAGGTGCTGGGAAAGCTTCTTCTCTTCCATGTTCAGACAGAACTCAAAGGCACCTCCTGCAGGGTAAGAAGAGAGCACTCACTGTGCTACCATCCCAACTTGAACATGTAGCCTAGAGAACCCTGGGAAAACAAATGTCTACTGTTTATCCATCCCTGTCTGTGGTGTTTTAATGAATTTTAATCATTTTCTTTATTTTGTTCCTTGCAAAGTTATCTCCTGTGACGGGCTGATGAGCTCCTGCGTATTTGCTCACGTCTCTTACCTATATGTATATATACTTTAGCAGTTCTATACTTGATTAGGCCAGATTTTTTTTCAAAGTTCACGGACCTTGTATCACTATCTATAGCTCTGAAGAAATCTGAGCAATTTCAATCTACTCTTAAAAGGTCACCTCTCATCATCTGCCTAGATAACCATGAGATTTTTTTTTTCTATCCTTGAGTTTTATGAGATTTGCCATCAAGTCTTCACATGGCTCCAGTTGGATTCTTTCCTTTTGGAACATTCTCTAGCTATAGTTTTATGTCCATGCTTCTGCTCATTTGAATCTGGGAGATTGTTTCTTTATAATATTGTCATAAACTAGAAGAATATTCAGCTTATCATGCTTTTCCACAACATGTGTTCATCATCTGCATTTAGTTGTTCCTCATCCCTAATACTCATCTTTTCTTGTTCTTTTTATGTTATACTGTAACCATGTGTATATTTATCACATTGTGTGTGTATGTGAGTGGTGTGTGTTAGTTGTAATTGTGTCATGTAATTTTTTTTCATTTTTAATGGTGGATAAGTGCATAAAAAGGGGGAAGGTGGAGAAAGAATGAGGAGAGGGGGGAGGAAAAACTGTAATCAGGATGTAATATATGAGAGAATAAATTAAAAAGGGAGAAAAATATATTCAGTAATGAAATTGTAATATCCACACAGCCTCCATTGCAAATGGCTATTGGGTCTGATTAATTTTTTCATGTGTGATTTTCTTTTTATTTGCAAGTTTTTATGATGAATTTTAAATATTTTAAAAAATATTGTTGGGTATGACTCTTGCTTTTTTGTGTGTTACAAGTCCAATATTAACATTCATTATACCATTTGGATACATGTCTAGCCTAACTGATATGAGAAAACTTTCCAAGATATAACGTTAAGTAATACAATGTGCAAAACTTCATGTGTTATAACATAGTATGCTGATCATGTATGAAATCATAGGTGCATTTAATTACCTTCTCAAATAGAAGCAGAACAAATCTTTATCAGAAATGATCCCCAAAGGAGAAAGAAAAACCAAGGATGAAGTGAGTATATAAAGTCTAAGTGATAATTTGCTTCCTTCTAATATGAATATTTTTTTAATATTCCACAGAGGCAAAAAAAGTTATAAGAACAAGAGTGGAAGGAATTATAAAGTTGAATCCAAATAGTAATTCAAACATATTATATCCAAATGAGAAGACTAGATATCAAATTCCAAAATTTTCATGGCACAGTAAACTAATTGCCACAAACAACAATATTAAGCATAAACAGAATAAAAATAGAGTGGGAACTGGTAGAGAAGAACATGCAGGTATAGGGCAGACAGAGTCAGGAAGTTAAACCAAAAAGGCAATTGTCACTATATTCTGGGAAATGCCAAGGAAAAGACACTGATAAAATTCCGTTGCATGGATTTGGGCTTCTTGACTTATAGGATCTATGATTGTCTTCAATTATGGTTTAAAACAATTGGAAACACAGAATTTTCCTTTAAAAGCCTAAAATGTGGCTGGAGTAAGTAGAAAATGAGACTGATGAGAAAGATATAGCAATGTTCTCTGGGTACAGAGGTTGGGAAGATTGCCCAATGGGTACTGAGAACCTGAGTTCAGGTTCTTAGCTGCGTCATGAAAAAAAAGCTGGGTCCAGCAGCCATATCCACTTGAAATCGAGCACTGGAGGACAGAGATAAGAGATTTTCTTGGTCCTTCTGTCGAGCCAGTTAAGCATAAACACAGAGCTCTGGGCTGAATAATGGACTCTCTCTCAAAAAAAATAGAGAGAATGAAAGGTGTGTGCCACCATATTTGGTTGTGATTGGCTTTTCATCGTCTTAAGGTGTTTCTATTTAATGGTATTGTCAGTCTAGTTAGATTGAGTCTTTCGTTTGCTGTGTTTCCATTGTCCTACTTCCCTTTGTGCATTTCTTCCTTTTGCTATCTTTTGGATTACCAGGTATCTTTGAGTCTGCTTCTCATTTCATAATTTTTAGTGGATTTTGGAATTATTTTACATAGTGCTTCAAATATTTTTCTCAGTGTCTCATTATATGTAAATTTATGCTTAAAATGGTCTCATTTGTCAATGATGCCTTAAATTTTTTTAAAATTTTATTTATTTAAATATTTATTTGTGTTTCTGTGTGTCTCAAAAACAAAACAATCAAACCAAAAAAAAAAAAAATAGAGAGAAGCATGATAGATAAAGGCACCTGATGTTAACTTCTGGCCTCCACATGTCATAGGCATGCACACTGGCATACATATGCATACAAAAATAAAAAGATATAGTTTCTGTTTTTAATTTTTTTTGTTTTTTTGAGACAGGGTTTCTCTGTGTAGCTTTGTGCTTGTCCTGGATCGCGCTCTGTAGACCAGGCTGGCCTGGAACTCACAAAGATCCACCTGCCTCTGCCTCCTGAGTGCTGGGATTAAAGGCATGCGCCACCACCGCCCGGCTTCTGTTTTTAATTTTTACTGACAGAAAACCTAAGATTATCATAAAGGGTCCTATGATAGAGATTAAGAGATTAGAGAATAGACAGAAGAGGATTAATGTCAAGAAATGGAAAAATAGATATTTTGGAATTCAGATAACAAGTCTGTAGTTTTAAAGAAAGAGGGGGAAAACACCATTCTCTAAGGAAAATGGAAATATGCTTGGCCTTAAAGTGAGAGGGAGAAGCATGTGAACTAAATGACTTGAGTAAAATCTAAAATGATAAATAGTATTGTCATGGAATTGCTGAGCAAATGTAAGGTCAAGGATAGGAGTGCTTTCAATATGCCCAGAATATCAATGCACTAGAAACTGGAAAAGAGCAGGAAGAGGAAAATGGGAGAAGATGAACATGGCTGCATAATTAGAAGGCTATAGGAGACAGGCCCTGAGTAACAGAAGAGCTATAGAATCATCCTGGCAAAGAAAACCAGAGAGTTGAGGGGCAGGTAGATTTGTTTTAAAGAAAATAAATCAGAGAATCTACTTCCTAACTACAGAGATGTTTTTTAATGCTCTTGGTTTAGAAATAGAAAAGCTTGGATGCTTTTATTTATGGATAGGGAAACAGATTGTTTTCTAGTATTTCCTATATGAATTCTCTATTTATATTCTTTCCTCTCTATTCCCTCCAACTCCTCTCATTTTTCACCAACTCTAAATCAAATTCATGACTTCTTATCCTTTAATTATTGCTACATGTTAGATGATAGATGATAGACAGAGAGAGAGAGACAGACAGACAGATAGATGATAGATAGATAGATAGATAGATAGATAGATAGATAGATAGATAGATAGATAGACAGATAGATATACATTCACAACCTGTTGACTCTCTTTCATGTTGCTTGCAAGAATATGTAGTCAGTGTTGAGCACTTGGTATTGAATAACTAGTCCGGTGGCTTGTCCCTGGAGAAGGATGATTCTCCCTCACATATCAGTCATTAATCACCTACAACTCTTCATCTAGAGGTGTGGCCTTGTGAAATCTCACAAAAAGCCATTTTTAACTGGAAATTCCTATAATTCTTTCCAAGGAAGCCTTTAATCTTGGTTTATTTCATCTTAAAGCTTTGAAGTCCTTGGTATGGTGTGCACAATTTCCTGGCATTCCTAATGCTCTCCACAAATTACTGAAGATCTACTGTGAAAATGTAAAGTGGAGATGCTCTGTTGTGCTGATATGATTTACTCAGTCATTCTGCCTCTCCTCTCACCTCAGGGAAGCCAGCAATCCTTTCTTCACTCTACTGCTAGTGCTGAATTCCTCTCACAAGACTCAGTGGTAAAGAGCAGCTGAAGGCAGCTGCTGTCATCTCTGAATCTTATAATCTCACAATTTCTTCGTGGCCTCCTGCTCACCAGGGGTCACTGGAAAGCCCTCCACAGTTGCTGGTCTTATGTTTGCAACTTTCCCCTAGGACTTTCAAAACCACAGTTGGGTCTTAGTTTCCTGCTGGTAAAAGTCAAAGAAAGAGAATGAGAGACCATCATTTATGAAGCCTCTTCAGAGAATGATAGGATGAGCAAGGACGGCTACAAGACATCTATTTTTAAAGTAAAACAATCTCTCAAAGTATATACCTTGGCATCTAACACAGAAAGACTTAAGAGTAAACACTGCATAACTTCAACCTTCCCACCCTGCTCCATTTCCCATCTCAGTGACCAGGTGGGAAAGAGGAGTGGGCTCAAGCTGTGTAATCAATGGAGAAAAGTGTGAGGAGAAAATGAGGAACAGTGGGAAAAGAGGCTAAACATGCCCTCAGTTCCAGGTCCCTTCAGTCATCAGCCTCCCTAGTGGACTCTTCCTCTTACTGTCCTCCATTCCCTTGTTAATGCCCTACAGAGAGCCGTGGGCTCTATGCTGTCTGATTCTGTTACTCAGAATCACTTTCCATGCAGTGCCCCCTCTCCTTTCAGCTTTGATTAGACTTTTCTCTTTTCCTATCCTTCCCATCATTTAATCATTTTGGTTTCCCTGAGTTTATATGTTTACCTTCTTATGTTTTTAATATTCTGAATCATCACCCATTCCCATGTATTTATTCCATTATCACCATCCATTTGACTTATAACATTTTATGATCATCCTTCTCTTTCCTTCTTGTTACAAATATTTCTGATCTCAACTAGACAATAGCTATTTTCTGCAATCACTTGGAATTTCCCCTGAACATCACCATGTATAGTTAAAGCAAGTAAGTTTTCAGTGTGATATTTACTTATGACTTATTGAATCTACTTGTTGTTAAAAGTCCATTGGTAATAAAGAATAAGCATTGCCTTTTAAGTGTGTTCAGAATCTTTATTTTTCACTTCAATCAGATATCTTTAAATCATATTTTATTTGTTCAAATCTCTATTAAACAAAAACAATATAAACATCTTTTCACGGATTCATTCTTTTCCTGTAATTCCAGACATTACGTATTCTTGTTATACGACAATTCGAGGTAATTTTGCTGGAGTAAACAACATCAGGGACACTGCCCCTGTACTGTCTCCCTCTAGTCATGCTATGTTTGTGATTGGTTCCTCTGCCATCACTGCCATGGCAGGCAACGGGGAAAATAACACAAATAAAAATTATGTTGCTCTGTATAAAGCAGCCACCTTTGTGACATCAGAATCCCACAGGGTTAAGAGAGTCTGAGAGCCTTGCAGGTTCCACAAACACCTCTGATGATAGATTTAAAGAAATCTAAACATGTTTGTTGGTCCTTGCAGGATAAGCTCCCAGGCAACATAACATACCAGACTGTCATCATAATATCACATATCAAGTCATCCCAGCTGTTAAGTGGGTCTTGAATTGTATTGTCTTAATCTGTCACTGCATTGGAGGTGTTGCTCACAAGGCCATGTCCTTGCAAGTGATTTTTCTTTTCCTCTACTACCACCACAGTAACCTCATACATCTTCATTCACTGGTGACAATAAAAGTGTGGCAGATTATATCTCAAAATATGAAACACCTTTTCAAATATTCAAAACTATGATGAGTAAGATAATGTTATAGACCAATTGAATTAAAAATATTACCCCATATTCCTATATAGGGATAAAAGAACTAAAAACAAACAGAAAGTGCAACTGATAGCAAGAAAAGAAATGCTCACTTATTGTAGCACAAACACAAAACTAAAGCACATGGATAAAGGAAACAACTAATATGGTACCAGCGTCTACGTAACTTGAAGAAATGGGGAAAAAATGAATACTGACAACAAAATCCAATCTTAAAGGCAAAACCCATTACAAATAATTTGGTTA
Source organism: Peromyscus eremicus (assembly GCF_949786415.1). Lineage (NCBI taxonomy): Eukaryota > Metazoa > Chordata > Mammalia > Rodentia > Cricetidae > Peromyscus > Peromyscus eremicus. The sequence continues at coordinate 88,152,409 of NC_081417.1, forward strand.
TGTGAATATAATACATCTAAGCCCAAGATGATCTCTCATCAGTTTCCAGACTACCTGCAAGACACAACTCAGATTTCACTCTCAGACTCTGCTGAAATACCATGACCTCAGCAAGTCAAATCTGTTGCCTTCTATTGCCTGCCAGACACAGCTCATCAGTCTCTCCCAGGTGTCCTCATCCCTGTTCAAGGCAACACATTCCACAAGTGAGTTATAAGTGAGTCAATGTTGTATTGTAGATGTTGCATAACTATATCTAGATTACTTGATTGTTTTAATGTTTCAATATAGCCTTACTTTAAAAAGTGATTGCTTGTGGCTGGAGATGGCTCAGTGTTTAAGAGTGCTTATTCCTCTTCCAGAGGACCTTGGTTTAGTTCGCAGCACTCACATTGTGACTGGTATCCATTTGTAACTCCAGTTTCAAAAGATCTGTTGCCCTCCTCTGGCTTCTGCAGGTGTCACAAGTATGTTGTATATACAAACACTCATATGCAATAGAATAAATTTAAAAATCTGTCTGTGAAACCCATATTTTTAATTAATTTAATAAAAATTTTAGCTGTTATACCTACTTGATATTTGTCATGCAAAACAATATTAATCAGTTTTATTTCTAAGAGACCCCAGTATATGTTAAGGCTCCAGCTACATGAGTTGCTTAAACTTTTAGTTCACAACTGATGATGAAATTTGGGGGGCTTTGGGATCCTATGGAACAGGAAGCATGGCAAGAACAAGTATATATTAGGGATATGCCTCTAGGGGTCAAATACCTGTCTACTTCCTTTCTACTATTGCACCATGACTAACCATCTCCTGATCCAAAACAGCCCCCTGTATTGTCAAGATGGGCTGTGTCCTCTGAATTGGAGTTAGCATAAGTTTTCCTCCCTTAAATGACTTCTGTTGGTGGTTTTGTCACAGAAACAAAGAAACTAATGTAAGCGAAGCTACTGAAATATCCTATTTTATTCCTTTCTCTTTTTTTGGAATTTTTTTTATTTTATTTCTTTTTTATTAAGAAAATTGTTTCATTCATTTTACACACCAAATCAAAGATCTCCTCTTTCCTCCTCCTGCCCCCCAGCCTCTCCCTCCCAACTCACCCGCAACTCCCTCCCACAAGATGGCAAGGCCTCCCACGTGGAGGCACATTCAGTAGAGGCAAGTCCAAGCCCTTCCCCCTGTCTCAAGGGTGTATGTATGAGGTGTTCCATCATAGGTTGAGGGCTCCAAAAAGCCTGCTCATGCACCAGAGATGGATTCTAACCCTACCGCCAGGGGGCCTCCCAAGCAGATCAAGCTACACAACTGTCTGGCCATGCAAAGGGCCTAGTCCAGTTCCATGAAGGCTCCACAGCCATTCATCCAACTTTCATGAGTTCCCTCTAGTTTGGTTCGGTCATCCCTGCATGTTTCCTCATCATGATCCTGATGCACTTGCTCATAGAATCCTCTTCTCTCTCTTTGACTGGACACCTGGAACGACTAGCTGTGGATCTCTGCATCTGCTTCCATCAGTCACTGGAGAAAAGCACTGTGTTGACAGAGTATTCACCAGTCTGATCTCTGGGGCACTCAAGTTCAGTTCAGGCACCCTCTCCACTATTGCTAGTAGCCCAGGCTGAGGTCATCCTTGGGGATTCCTAACAACTTCCCTAGCACTGGGTTTTTCTCTATTCCCATGATATCTTTCTCTATCATGGTATCTCTTTCATTGCATTCCCCCTCCCTCCCTGTTCCAGTTCAACCATCTCATTCCCTTATGCTCTCTCCCTATCCCCTACCCTCTATTGCCTACCCCTCATCCCCAGTCTACTCGTGGAGATCTCATCCATTTCCCCTTCCCAGGGCAGTCCATGTGTCCCTCTTTGGGTCTTGCCTATTAGTTAGCTTCTCTGGAGTTGTGGGCTGTTGCCTGATTACCCTTTGCTTTATATCTAGTATCCACTTATGAGTGGGTACATACCATGTTTGTCCTTCTGAGTCTGGGTTACTTCACTCAGGATGGTATTTTCTAGTTCCATCCATTTGCCTGCAAATTTCATGATGTCATTGTTTTTCTCTGCTGAGTAGTACTCCATTGTGTATATGTACCACATTTTCTTAATCCATTCTTTGGTGGAGGGGCATCTAGGTTGTTTCCAGGTTCTGGCTATTATGAATAATGCTGCTATGAACATAGTTGAGCATGTGTCCCTGTGGTATGATTGAGCATTCCTTGGGTATATGCCCAAGAGTGGTATAGCTGGGTCTTGAGGTAGATTGATTCCCAATTTTCTGAGAAACCACCATACCGATTTCCAAAATGGTTGTACAAGTTTGCACTCCCACCAACAGTGGAAGAGTATTCCCCTTGCTCCACATCCTCTCCAACATAAGTTGTCTGTGATGATTTTGATCTTAGCCATTCTGACAAGTGTGAGATGATATCTCAGAATCATTTTGATTTGCATCTCTCTGATAATAAAGGATGCTGAGCAATTCCTTAAATGTCTTTCAGCCATTTGAAATTATTCCTTTGAGAATTCTCTGTTTAGCTCTATAGACCATTTTTGAATTGGATTGTTTGTTATTTTGATGTCTAGTTTCTTGAGTTCTTTATATATTTTGGAGATCAGCCCTCTGTCAGATGTGGGGTTAGTGAAAATCTTTTCGCATTCTGTGGGCTGTCGTTTTGTCTTACTTACTGTGTCCTTTGCCTTACAGAAGCTTCTCAGTTTTGGGAGGTCCCATTTATTAATTGTTGTTCTCAGTGTCTGTGCTACTGGTGTTATATTTAGGAAGTGATCTCCTGTGCCAGTGCATTCAGGACTATTCCTTTCTTCGTTAGCTTCTCTCCATTATCATATCAGTATTTTGCTATTAAATGTCTTTCACAAATTATTCACATGGATTTTACCACTTTCTATTGTACAGTACATTTTAGATAAAAATACAAGCACTTCACACTCTCATTTTACAACTCTGCATGCATTTGCACTTACTCTTATCAGAATAGTAGAATCAAAGAATAAGCTAATTCAACCACTTCATTTCTTTTTTATGCAAACAGATTCTATCAATATACTATACTCAACTTACAGATCAACTGAAAGGACAAAAAACATTACTGAGCTACCCTGTCTTTCTTTTTAATTCCAGGCCTTTTCCAACAGTAGTAATGAGCTAAAGGCAAGAAACAGCACTGGCCCAGAGGACACAATGAGCTCTCTGTTTTTTTCTTCAAACAGCATTATCTAGTTTCTGTTGTTGAAGCAGCTTCTTGTCCAAATGGAAACTGTGACATCTTGAGACTGACCACAAACTCACCCACTTGTTTTGTCCAAGTGAGCCCTCTTGCTTCAAGGATCAGCTGGAGTTCTGTACACCTAAGATCATGGCGTCTATTTTCCATGGGTAAGGCAACAGGGAACAGCAAATAGACTTACCTTGTGTATCTCTCTACTTACAAGCAAAATCCACTCTTCTGTTAGGCCTCACTAATAAAATAGAAGTCTAAAGACAAGGCTGAACCTGGCATGATGGCTTATGCCTTTAATCCCAGCATTTGGAAGGCAGAGGCAGGAAGACCTCTGAGAGTTCAAGGCCAACACATTTTAATGTGTTTCAAGCCAGTCACAACTACATAGTGAGAACCTGTCTCAAAACAAACAACAACAGTGAACTTCAAAATGTTTTCTCAGTTTGAAATTATCTTAAAGGATATTAAACTAAACACAGATCCTTCTGGGACCCATTGTGGGTCTAGACTTTATGGGTTGTCACAAGCTGTGTACCATATGACCTCATTGATTATACAAGATGTTCACTGAGTCATCACATTAGCAACTGTCAGATGGTTCCTAGTTCCCATTATTTCTGTTAAATTAGGCTTTTAAATGATCTCATAGTCACTTTGGGGGTCAGATACTGCTATGCACTCACACTGAATTTTAGAAAGCTGCCACAAGTAGGAATTGAGAATTGTAGCTATGCAGGTTCCCTCTTCTCTTACCAGCCTGCCTTGCTGAGCAGAGTGTCCCACTACACAGAAAAGTGCAGAGATTAGGAATGTACACCACATGAAGTCATGTTGTTTCTGCTCTCCAAACCCTACTGAATCTTTATAGATAGGAGACTGCAAGACCTGTGTTGTCAAGCCATTGTGGAGGAAGGAATCAGATGGTAGCAACCTTGTTGATCACTTAGAATGGGACCTGCTTAGCTGATAATAGAGCCTCTGCTACCCCCTGAGAAAGATTACTGTTAACCTTTGGATTCAGTGGCAGAGTGACCTTTCCTTCAGAGTGCCAAAGACCTGAAAGTGTCTGCTAGCTTTGCTGATGGATTTTGTTATTCTTTCTTTCCACACCTGGCATTCACCAGGCATTGAAGAGAGCACTTTAACCAAAGGAGCTCTTCTCGTCTGTGGAGCTCTGCATATTACATTCTGCCACTTAGCAATTAATTAGATTATGTCAGATGAGTATTTACTTTCCCCATCACTTTATTCTGCAAATAGAAGCACGCACTATCATAAAAGTAAGTGTGCTGTTTATTAATGTGATTCCTCTTAGATTTGGTGAATATTGGGTTTCAACAAAACCAGTGACACTGAAAAAAGAAAATCCACCAACAGATTGCATTTTGCTTCCTGAAACAAATGGGAGGTGGATAATTTTTGCAAGTTTTATTAAAGTATAATTTTTCAGCAGCACAATTACTAATTAAAAGTATGTAACCAAATGAACTTTGACAAATAGGTAGTACAACTACATGCCAGAGGCAAACCTTCCTCTTGGCCTACCCACCCCACATCCTTTGTAATACAACTTTTCTTCAGAATTTGTCCCTAGCAACAAATTAACTGGATTATACCACTATAGTTTAGCTGTTTCAAGTATTTATATATGGAATCATACATATGACTTCCTTCACAATGGGCTTCTACTCAGAAAAATTCTTTTATTCTCTATGTTGCTATATGTTAGTTAATTCCTTTTAGTAATGTGTAAAAGCTATATTTTGACTATACCAAGTATTTCGGTTGAGGGAAACTTGATTTGTTCCAAGTTAAAAACTATCATAAGAAAGTGTCTTATTGATCATCTTAATGATGATATTCACCATCAATTTATGTACATATTGGTCAACTATGAAATGTTTAGAGGAATTTTAGTGGATTCATGTGGAATTTTAGGAGTTCTTTATGTAAAAGGGGTTAGAATTATTTCTTACAACATCATTCACAAATATTTACAATTAACATTTTAAGTTATTAAATATTCTATCAGTTGTTTGCTATGACTAACTATGTATTACAAGGATATATATATGCATATATATGCAAAATCATTTCTTTTTTATATTTTTACATTTTCTTATTAAATTTATTTATTTTATATCTTGATTGAAATTTCCTCTTCCTCCTCTCCTCCCATTCCCTCATTCTACTTCCAGTCCACACCCCTACCCACTCCTCCTCTGTTTCTGTTCATAAAGGGGAAGGCCTCCCATGGGTATCAACAAAGCATAGCATATCAAGTTGCAGTAGGACTAAGCACCTTTCCTTATATTAAAGCTGGGCAAGGCAACCCAGTATGAGGAGTAGGATCCCAAGAGCCAGCCAAAGCATTAGAGACAGCCCCTGCTTCCACTGTCAGGAGTCCTATAAGTAGAACAAGCTATACAACTGTCACATATATGTAGAGCATCTATGTCAGTCCCTTGCAGGCTCCCTGGTTGTTCAGACTCTGTTAGTTCCTATGAACCCAGGTTAGTTGTTTCTGTGGGTTTCCTTATGATGCCCTCGACCGCTCTGTCTCATATAATCCTTCTTTCCACTCCAGCAGTATTCCCCAAGCTCGACCTAACGTTTGGCTATGGGTCTCTGTATCTGTTTCTATCAGTTACTGGAGTGAAGGCTCTCTGGTAATAGTTGGGGTAGTCACCAATCTACAGGTACAGCAGAACATCATTAGGCATTATTACATTGACATTTTTTTCTCCAATTCTGTTTGATTCTATCCTAGGCCCTCGACATGAAATCTCTGGGTCTGGGCACTCCAGGAGGTATCAGGGGTGGGCTCCCTCTCATGGCATGAGTTTCAAGCTAGACCAGTCATTGGTTGGCCACTCCCACAATCTCTGTGCCACTCTTACCCCAGTACATCCCATAAGCAGGACAAACTGTAGGTCAAAAGTTGTGTGGCTGGGTTAGTGTCCAATCCCTCCACTGGAAATCTTGCATGGTCACAGGGGATGGCCAATTCAAGCTATGTATCCACTATTGCTAAGAGTCTTAGCTGTGGTCATCCTTGTAGATTCCTGGGAGTTTTCCTTGCACCAGGTTTCTACCTGATCCTGAAATGCCTCCCCTTTAGAGTTATCTCTTTCAGTACTCTTCCCCTTCATCTGTCCCCCAACCTGATCCCTCATGTTCCCATCCCCACATGCCCCTAGTCCAACCATGAGATCTCTTCTATTTCCCCTTCCCAGACAGATCTATGCATCCCACCTTGGACCCTACTTGTTACCTAGCCTCTCTGGATCTGTGGATTGTAAGATCCATGACCTCACTAGACCTGGCAAACTGGCTAGGTTTCAAATAATAGGTAAGATATCCCTCTTGTTTAGGAGGTCTTACATCCAATTAGACAACTATTAGTTAGCACCAGGATATGACAGCAAGTATTGCACCTTTAGGGATATCTTACCATGCTGGTGATCATACTTCATAGGATTCAGAGCTGGGTAGAAATGTTGGATACTTCTCTTCCTTGAAGCTTATATAGTAGCTTCTGATACTATGGAGGCTAGTAGTCCTCAGGGAAAATGCATTCAGGTCATATCCAGCTGAATCCTGTGTCCAAAGTATGTGGTATTTTCAACAATATAGACATACCTACAGTTTCTGGAAGGCAACCAAAGGCAACAGCAGTAGCTTATGTTGTTTTTGGAGTCCTTTGGATAACTCTGACCAATAACTCAAATGGGGGAAGTTCATGCCTAGTACTAGGAGTTTTGTTAGATCTTGAGGGAAGCATAGTAAGGCCAAGTGGTGTAACTTCATTTTACTTGTGTGTGTGTGTGTGTGTGTGTGTGTGTGTGTGTGTGTGTGTGTGTGCAACTGTCTCCATTCAGAAAAGGCTAGGCCTCCCATGGGAGTAAACAAGCATAGCACATCAATTTGAGGCAGGACCAAGATCCTCCTCCTGCATCAAGTTTGGCTAAGGCAATCTAGCATGGAGAATAGGTTCCCAAAAGTCAGTTCAAGTACCAGAAATAGTTCCTGATACCTCTGCTAGGAGCCCTACAAACAGACCAAGTTACACAACTGTCACACACATACAGAAGGCCTAGGTCACCCCCTTGCAGACTCCCTAGCTCTTGGTTCCAAGTCAGTGAGCGACCATGAGCTCAGGTCAGCTATCTCTGTAGGTTTCATTTTCATGACTTTTACCCCCCTGGCTTATACAATGCTTCCTTTTCTTTAACAGGACTCCAAGAGCTCAGCCCGGCACTTAGCTGTGGATCTCTGCATCTGTTTCCATCAGTTACTGGATGAATACTCTCTGATGACAATTAGGATAGTCACCAATCTGATTATAGGAGGTGGCCAGTCCAGGCACCTGATCCACTATTACTCAGAGTCTTAGTTGAAGTCATTCTTGTGGATTCCTGTGAGTTTCCCTGACACCAGGTTTCTCCCTAACCCCAAAATGCTCCCCATCAAGATATCTCTGTCTTTATTTTCCCCATCCATCCTGGCCCCTACCCACCCAACCTGTTCTTTCATATTCCCATACCTCCATCCACCCACCTCCCACCCCACCCCCCAGTTTATCGGAGATCTCTTCTATTTCCACTTCCCAGAAAAATCTACATATCTCCTTTGAGGCTCTCCATATTGCCTAGCTTCTTAGGGGCTATGGATTGTAGCCTGGTTATTGTTTATTTTACCACTAATATCCACTTATGAGTGAATATACACCATTTTTGTGCTTCTAGGTCTGGGTTACCTCACTCAGGATGATTTTTTTCTAGATCCATTCATTTGTCTGCAAATTTCATGATGTTAGTTTTTTACTACTAATTTAATAGGCCATTATATAGAAGTACCACATTTTCTTTATCCATTCTTTGTTTGAGCAGCATCTAGGTTATTTCCAGGTTCTGACTATCATGAAATTTGCAGGCAAATTTTCTGATATCTTCTCCAGTTTCTTTCTTCAAACCTTAAAATTCTTGTCATAGAAGTATTTCACTTGTTTGGTTAGAGTCACCCCAATGTATTTTATATTATTTGTGGCTATTGTAAATGGTGTTGTTTCTCTGATTTCTTTCTCAGTATGTTTATCATTTGATTATAGGAGGGTCACTGATTTTTTTTTTTAGTTAATCTTATATCCAGTCACATTACTGAAGGTGTTTATCAGCTGTAGGAGTTTCCTGGTAGAATTTTTGGGGTCAATTATGTACACTATCATTTCACATAGTGAAAGTTTGACTTCTTTCTTTCCAGTTTGTGTCCCCTTCATCTCCTTTTGCTGCCTTATTGCTCTAGCTAGAATTTCAAGTACTATAATGAATAGATATGGAGAGAGTAGATATCCTTGTCTTGTCCCTGAATTTAGTGAAATCACTTTGAGTTTCTCTCCATTTAACTTGATGTTGGTTGTTACCTTGTTGTATATTGCTTTTATTATGTTTACGTATGTTTCTTGTATCCCTGATCTCTCCAAGACCTTTATCAAGATGGGGTATTGGATTTTGTCAAAGGTTTCTCAGCATCTAATGAGATGATCATGTGGGTTTTTTTTTCTTTCAGTTTGTTTATATGGTGGATTACATGGACAGATTTTCATATGTTCAACCATCCCTGCATCTCTGGGATGAAGCCCACTTGATCATGGTGGGTGATTTTTTTTATATGTTCTTGGATTAGGTTTGTCAATATTTTAATGAGTATTTTTGCATCAATATTCATGAGGGAAATTGGTCTGTAATTCTCTTTCTTTGTTACATCTTTGTGAGGTTTGGGTATCCTCATAAAAATAATTTGGCAATGTTCTTTCTGTTTCTATTGTGTGGAACAATTTGCAGCATATTGGTATTAGCTTTTCTTTGAGATTCTGGTAGAATTCTACACTGAAACCATCTGGCCCTAAGCTTTTTTTGGTTGGGAGAGTTTTAATGACTGCTTCCATTTTCTTAGGGGTTATAGGCCCATTTATATTGTTTATCTGGTTTTGATTTAATTTTGGTATGTGGTAACTTTCAAGTAAATTTCCATTTCTTTTAGATTTTCCAATTTTGTGGAGTACAGGTTTTTGAAGTATGACTTAATGATTCTCTGGATTTCCTCAGTGATTGTTGTTATGTTCCCCTTTTCATTTCTGATTTTTTTTTAATTTGGAAATTGCATTGTACAGTAAGTAGTGGTTAGTGAAAAAAGTCAGAGCTAGTCAGTATGCAGAGATTAAGTGACTTTGAATTTCTCCACCATAAATCGAACATCTATATCAGAGTTCATCCACAAGTCTCCTAGACCATCACGGAGAGTGGGCAGAAAATTTTTAAAAGCCAAAAATCAGAGAGAACTGTGAAAGTGTCTTCTGGACATGACATAACCACTGTATTCATGAACTCAGCATCTGTGGTTGCCTGCATAAGACCTGATTACAATCAAGCCATTCAACATTATGTCATGGAGTAAAAAGGGTTTTGTGAGCCCCTTCTTCTAACTAAGGAGCTATGGGCAGTTGATGGTTAATGGCGGAAAGTCAGGTTTCTTTAAAGTGTGGCTCCTGGTAGGTCAATACCTACCAGGTAGATGGTTCCACACTCAGGCTATAACAGTGCCAATTAGAGTCTATGTTTATTAAATTTTAAAATTTAGAACAAGAAGTTGTGGTAGGGAAGAAGAGTTAAGAAGAGAATATGATCAAAATAGAGCTTATAAAAGTTCCAAATAATTAATAAATGCATTACTTTTTAAAAGACATAAAAGAAAGGAGGATGTTGACTTGGAATTTGTTCCAATTTCAGGGAAAAATGCTTCAATCTTTGCTCCTAAAATGCTGTTATCAATTATTGTTCATAGTGTCTGTTTTGGATTGACACCACTCCCTGACTGCTCCCATTGTGATGAATTTGAATGGTAATTGTCTGTTGAATATTGCCAGATGCTTTTCTGCATCTATTCAAATGATAATGTGGATTTTCTTCTGCAGATAAAATGGTGAATTATATTAATTGCTTTTTTCTAATGATAAAGCAATTTTTCCTAAAATAAATACTTTTTAAAAATTAATGGATTCTATTTGCTAATATTTTGTTAATAATTTTGTGGGTACATTCATGAAGTACATTTTTCATAACACCTTATCTGCATTTGATATAAAGATAGTTATAATTTTAAACCTAAGATAGAAATCTTGCTGTTTCTTTTTATGGATGAGCTTGAGTAGAATGGCATTATTCAATCATGAATTCCTGGTGAATTCCAAAGAGAAGTCTTTCACCCTCTACATAAAGGTTTTGTTTTGTTTTGTTTTGTTTTGTTTTGTTTTCTGGAAAGATTCAAATATTCTAGTGGACTCAGAACTATCTAATTCTTTAGTGAGCTTATGCAATTTGTGTCTTTGGGTGAGTTTGTTCACATTATTTAAGTTGTCATGTTTATTGATGTAAGATACTTAGAATACTTTCTTATCCTTTTGACTTCTGTACTACCTACATTGATCCTCTTTTCTCTCCCCTGATACAGAGCATTTGTACTGTTATTTTATTATCTGTATAAGTAAGAGGTTTTCAAAATTATTTTCAAAGAGCCAACTATTAACTTCCTTAATTGTTTTCCATTTTACCTTTCTGATGAGTGTTTTTTTTTATGATACTGGAATCTAACATAGGACCTTCTACTTGATGGTCAAGTGTTCTACCATTGACCTACATGCATAGCCTTGATTTATCTTCCATTGATTATTGTTATGTTCTTTGTTTCTTTCTTCTACTTAGTAGAGATTAGTTTTATCATCACCTTTAGTCTCTTTAAGTGAATATCTAAACTGTGTATTTAAAAGTTTTTTTAATGGTAGCTATAGTTTTTCTTCTAAGAACTGTTTTAGTGACATACACAACTTTGGAGATTCTGTTTTTATTTTTAATAGTTTCAAACATCTAATTTCTCTACAAAAACTTATTTAATTCATTGTTAATTTTGAAGTGAATTGTTTAATATCCAACTACTTAATGACTATATATTTATTTATAATTTGTTTCTAATTCATTTCTGTTATCATGTAAGAATATATTTTCATAAGATTTAAATATATTTCTTTAATGAGATGCTTTTTATAGCTTAAAATAAATTATATTTTGATAAATGTTCTATTTGAAAAACTATATTCTGAGTTTTTTGTTATTTCTAAGTAACTTTCAACTAGAAGTTAATCTATGGTACTGTTCAAGTTTTTTGTGTCTTCATAGACTTTTTACTTACTAACTCCTTTCACTTCTCTCAGATATGCTTTTGTTCATTTGATATTTTATTGGGTACCATAGATAATGTCTCACTTTAACCCCAGCAATTTATCCTTTGTATGATATACATTATGAATATAATAAGTCTCACTTTCATTTGGTTAGTGTTTGTATAGTATATTGCTTACTACTTGCATGGTTTTTCACTTTCTCCATGGACTTATATATTTAAAAATAAGTTGTTCTTTAGACAATGTAGAGAAGAATATTTCTTTTTATGTAACCAATTCTGATTTTTTACTTAACATATTTGGACCATTTATATAAAATGTGATTTTATTCTGCCATGTTATTTTTTTTCCTCTTCTGTGAAATTAACTGTAGAGTTTATTTCTCTATTTCTTTTCCATTGTTTTTTTACTCAGTATCCTTCATGATTCAAAAAAGTTTTTAGAATTCACAAAATTTCTATTTTTATATATTATGTACATTTTAGAACAGATTATTTTTATAGTCATGCAATTATTGCACCAGTGGACCTATCTTGTTAGGCAAATTATTACTATAAATTCCATATCTTTATATAATTACATTAACAAACCCCTAAGGAAAATTAATGCTGTCCATATGCACATGGGTGTGAGGCCATCCATGAGGTATAAGCAATCAACCAGAAGTTAAGCACCCAAAGAAAATTACTCTCCTGTGGTGGTTTGAAAGAAAATGGTACTCAAAGGAAGTGACACTATTAGAATCTGTGGCCTTGTGGGAGTAGCTAGGGCCTTGTTTGAGGAAATATGTCACTGTGGGGGTGGGATTTGAGGTGTCCTTTATTCAAACTACACTCAATGAGACAGACCACTACCTATTACCTGTGGGTCAAGTTGTAAGACTCTCAGCTCCTTCTTCAGTACCAAGTCTGTTTACATGCCACCATGTCACTCCACAATGACAATGGACTAAACTTCTGAAAATGTAAGCCACCCCAATTAAATATTTTTCCTGTATAAGAGTTGTCATGGTCATGGTGTCTCTTCACAGCAATAGAACCCCTAACTAACACTTTCTTTCATCAGAATTCAATAGCTCCTCTCTGGGAGTAGAACCTAAGGGACCAATCCCTCACACTAAGTAGAATTTTGACTGACTTGATCTTGTGCAGGGTCCAAGCAAGAACCCATTTCTGGGAGTTTAAGTGTGGAATGCCATGTCATATCCAGAAGTTAACTTTTCACAGCTCTTCTCCACATTCAGCTGTACTCATATTTTCTCCACACCCTCTCCTACAATATACCCTGGGTCTTGGGAGGGGCAAAGTGGATGTACATAACCAATCCACAGAGGAGAATGCCAAGTTATTTATATTCATTACTTTGACCGCTTATGAGTCTCTTGATTAACCACTACACACTGCTAAAAGACTCTTCTCTGAACAAATATGAAATTAGCACAAATCTAAGTAAGCACAAATATTTAAAAGGCAGCTAAACAGCATGGGCATTGAACAAAATGACAATAGTAGGGTCTGTCCTAAGGCTTACCATCTCCTTAGTCATGGGCATTTGACATGGTTCTATGTCATGATACCAGATAAGAAATTTCTCCTGTGGAGGAGTTCTCATATCCAATCAAAGAAAGGTTGATTTTCCCCGTAACTCATGCTAGGCAGATTGTTGTTATTGCATCCCAAGAGTAAGATCATTGATGTATTTCTCTCCTAGAAGCCTGCATAACATCTTCTAGCAACTATGAAAGGTGGACATCAGGGAAAGGATGACCTAGTCAGTTGGTGTATTAGTCAGGGTTCTCAAGAGGAGCAGACCTGATGGGATATATACATATATGGTATGGGCTTACAGACTGTTGTTTAGTATTTTGAGATTTCGTTAGAAAATTTCCTTTTTAAATTATATTTTCATAACTTGAATTGTCTTCTTAATTTCATTCAGTTTTTTGATTTTGTTCTCATGGACTGCATTTATATCTTCCTTGGATTATTTGAATGTAGTTATAATCATTACTTTGTTTGGCAGTTTGTTCAGGTTATTGACAGCTGTTCCTGTGGGATTAGTAATTTTTGAAGGGGATATGTTGTGGGTTTTCATATTACTTTTGTTTTTTGCACTAGGGCTTGGACATCTAGTTAAACCTTTTTGTCCAAATCACCTGTCTTCCTGAGTGGAGGGATGCAAATGTTGAGAAGACTGAGTTGCAAACATGCTGGGACATTTTTTTCCTCTGTGGTGTTGGTATTTAAGGCTGCTTGTTCTATCTGTAGCTTCTTGTTGAGATTCCACCACTAATGACACTAGCAGTCACTATCCAGGGATCAAAATTTCCCTAGCTGGTCCTCCCTTCCATCATCTTCTGGTGTGGTTCTTAATGTCTGTCGGTGCTACCAAAGTTAGCTCTACTCTGATCCTCACATTCTCAGCTTTCCATGCCTGTTTTAGGATTCTGTAAGCCTGGACATATTCCCCAATTCCCTGTGTCCTCAGCTTCTGCCCTGGGTGAGCTCTGCCCTCCTTCCTGAATCCTTAACAATAGACTTCTGCCACCCCAAGTTGTAGAACTCACAGCCTGTATACCTATGACCTCCTTTCTGTCTATCATGAATCAAGTAGCAATAAACATATGTGTGTAAGTATCTCTGTAGTAGAATATAAATTATTTGGGGTATATATCCATAAGTGGTCTTTCAACTGTTCTATTGTTTTGTTTGTTTTTCTAGATACCAGTATACATTGATTTTCACAACTGATTTCCATAATGGCTGCATAGTTCACACTCTCACCATAGACTCACCAGCATTTGATGTTACACACACACACACACACACACACACACACACACACACACACACAAGAATTTCTGATGGAAGTGATAAAATCTCAAAGTAGTTTCAATTTTCATTTCCCTGATGGCAAAGGAATCTTTAAAAATATTTATTAGCCATTTGTATTTTGCGAATTTTGTATTCTCTGTCTTAAGGTTACTATTGCTGGGAGCAGGAGTTGATTCTGAAACCATGTGGGGTTGCTATTTACTTGCTTGTGCTTTGTGATTGCTCAGTCTACTTTCTTGTATGACCCAGGACCAGCAGCCCAGAACTGGCACTACCCACAATGGGTTGGTCCCTCCCCCATCAATCACTAATTAAGAAAACTCCTGACAGCCAGTCCTATGGAGGCACTGTTCTCAACTGAGGTTTCCTCCTTTCAGATAAGTCTAGCTTGTGTAAAGCTGTATAAAGCTAGCCAGCAGAGTTCTATAACCCAGTTTTAAAAAGTGAATCAGAGCCTATATTCTTGAACACTAATTTTAATGGGAATATTTCAGAAACATTGCCATTGAACTTGAGCCTTGAAAGTGAGTTTGGCTTGCATCGGTGGAAAGAGGTTAAGAAACAAGACGGGGGAAATGTCATCACAATAAATGTGAAGCATTGGTGGGTAAAAACCAAGTAACAGGAATGTTCAGAGAGCCACACTGAAAAGGCATAGACCACAATGACCCTCACACGCCTGAGAAAAGAGAATTAATCTTCTTGGCACTTTTTAATTATGCATTTAGTATTAGTTTCTGTGCTAAAACTAATAACTTCATAAGCTTCAAAAATATGTAGCCTGGCATGTAAATAAACAAATGGGGGTGGAAGGAAGCAACATGGTATAGGAAAAATGTATAACCATGGCTTGCTCAGGATGCTGTAGAGTGGAAAACTATGAATTGTGACATTTTCTAGCTTCAGGCAACTTTAGTCAGTAAACAAAGAAGAATATGAGAATAAAGAAGCTATCTTAATCCATTTAAGAGATAATCCATAAAAAGAAAGAGAATTATAAACATGGGGCACTGTTGCTTAGCTAGTTGAAAAACAAACCATGAGTGATTTATTATACTGGGAATCAAAGTGGCAGTTTTTACTTTAAATAAGTTTATATTTCTTACTCTATGTTTTGGAATTTCCTTCTCATTTTTCAGTTTGGAGAACATGCTGTTCTTTATGTATGTACTGATGTCTAAATGTGGGTACAAATAATTTTGACAATGAAATAAGGCAAAGGAAACTTCAAACTGAATTTCATTTACTTTTCCATTGAGATCACTCTTAATAATTGGTTCCATTTCAATTGTCCACATTTAAAAGTGACTCTTAATTTGATTCTCAGAAAGACTCTGAAATCTGTTTTATAGATGAAAAGAGAGTTGAAATAATAAACTCGAACACAATTCTAGAAACTCTGACTCTATTCTGCTCTCTCTGTACATATAACCTCATAAGCTTGGCCAAGTTGCTCTGTGTACCCCATTGAACATGATGTGAAGTTAGTGTAGTTTCAAGTTCACAATTAAATTTCACCATGCAAATAACATGTCATTTTTTGTTCATTTATAGATTTATTTTTAAAACATTACTCAGTATTCATTATGGGAAAACACTGGTTTAGGCCCTAATAAAAACAAATTATAGACAAAATCTTTCCACAAATATTACAAGCTAGTAGAAAAGTTAATGTATCCAACTAAAGAATTACCATTATGGAAGATATGCTACTTATAGGATGGGAGTAGCACAGAGTTTACACAGAGGATGGGTACTCCCTTGGGCTAGCATGATCAGTAAGGTAGAGTAACAGTGGAAGATTTTTGCTGTGTCTTGAGAAACAATGTAATTCTAAGAACTGGTATAAGTGGTTGAGATTGTATATGTTTAAACAAGGGTAAGATTAAAACTTGTTATAAGCAGAAGTATGGTCTGAAAAGCTAAGGAAGTGGAAATCAGGGTAACTAATTTTCTCAGACATGTAGAAACAGTATCACAGACATCCACAGAGGTTGACCATCCTTGGGCAAGATAACATGCTGATATTTGCCATATTTGGGTCAATGAGACTCAGTACAAACCTACACTGAGAAAAGAACCTTGACACTAGAGGTGGTTCTGCCTACTCAACACATTACAGCATGCCATGTATAGACATATCCTCTTTTGTGGGTGAAAAATTATTAACAAAAATTAGGATAAAACAACCTACTTATGATGAGAACAAAACAGTGGCTATTATATGTCAGATCCTAATTCTTCGGGTATGATCATACAATAAGACAAAGAATTCTGTGACAGAGCTTATGCCACCTATGATGAAACTGGCATGTGTGTGTGTGTGGTGACCACACTTCCAATCATGGAATGAAAAGCCAAACTTTTTGATCATATAACAAGTATCTTAGTTTGAGTCAGGTAAATACCATGCAGTGGCAATATCACATTGCTATACAAAGCATTGTCCCACAACACATAGAAGGAATTTAGGGATGTAGCTGATAGGCAAAGCATTGGAGACAAGTTTAATTCACTTTTAATGATAGATAGCAAATTTATAAAATATAATGAAGAGTTTTTAGAGAAACTGTCTTTTGGACAAAAGAATTGGCTTGGAAATGATGGTATTTCGCTGGAGACTCAAGATAGCTAGAATAAAATAAACAAATACTGATGGATGATATTAGGACTCAGAATTCAGAAGGGATTTAGGTCCTGGTCACTTTTTTCATAGACACAAAAAAGCTGTATAGTCATGAATTAATTTTCTTTCATCCAGTCTCAAAGGGGATCACTGATGATGGAAAGAGTGCAGACTTCCAAATTTATAAAAATTTCCCAAGGCATGTATAAAATACACTGGTGGGCTATGGTGGGCCATGAGCACCTTCATTCCAAGAACAGACCTTCATAAGACAAATCTTGTGTGTAACCACAGTTAGGAGTTATTCTGATTACCGTCCCAGTATTCCCTGTGGTAGAGACAGGTGCCTGGCTGCATTACAGCACACAGTAGACGACAGTCCCAAGCCAAGAGCACAATGGTGAACATGTGGTTTTAGTCCCCACTGATCTGAGACACAGAAGTTACTGGTCTGTGGTCACCTGTAATGAAATCTGTTCATCATAATACGTTGTACATTGGCAAGGTCCTGTTCTAATGGGAAGACATAGCAAATGCCACTGTAATTCTGACATTGATGAAATTGAATTGTATCATAGAAATAATGGTAAAATTCAAGTACCTCATATTAACAAATAATCTGATAATACTGGAAATGCTGATCAGATGTATTAAAAGATTAAATTGGAGCCTCCCAAGGATGTAAATATTAATGAAAAATGAATGGCTTGTGGAGAACTTAGGAAGAGGTAGCTGAGTAGGGAGTTTTTAGGACAATTTTACAACAGATTACAAATGATAGATCAGGGGGAACAAGCAATCAAATTATTAGAAAAGAGAAAGATAAATCTTTGTGAAACAGCCTTACAGATGGCTTGATTGTTCTTTACATCTATTCCCACCACAAATTGGTTCTGTAGATATTAGGTATATTCATATCCTTACTGTTGCTGTATTGTTTATATTAATATAAATGCCCAGAAGAATTCAAGTGCTTTACTAAGACAGTACCGACCACATGGCAAGGAGGCAAACTGGGAAGTAAGGTATTGATCAGTAAGCTGGAGCTGATTAATTTTGTACAATAAATGGCTTTTTAGTCCTTGACTAGTTCTGAGAGATGAGCACCAGGCCCTGAAGTGCTCCACCTATTAAGAATGTACTATTTCTTAGGACTTGGGTTTTGAAGTGAAACCATGGGAGGAAGAGTTGGTGTTCATGCAACTCTGCAAAAGAGGATACCTGATGTATCTGCTCCTAGAGTTCACCACTCACTGTTCTAAGATTAACAGTTAACTGTGATTATAATAACTCTTTTTGGTCATGTGTACTTCTAGCAAAGACCTAAGCTTCAAGATTAGTTTGAAAACCCCTGGCACAATGTGCTAAGTTTGACTTAGGTTTTTTAGTACATAAAACTCAAACACACAAAACAGCCACTGTATTGGGAGTTCTGATTGCCATTTAAGAGATACACTTTACTTTCTTTAGGTTTCACAGTGAAATCTAGCTGTCACCTTGGCAACAACCTCCTGGGTGTTAGTTCAGTAGCAATCTGAGTCCTGAGTTCTCCTGAATACATTCCTCTACTCTGTAATATTTAAAACCAAGGAGACTGGTTCTAAATTAGTCATTCTTATAGTTCATTTGATTAATAAAATCTATATTTTATACACTTGGTACATGAACATGTGTATATGCACATGAATGCGTAATGAATATGTGGAAGTTAGAGGACAATTTGTAAGAGCTATTCTCTCTGACCTTGTAAGTCACAGAGTTTAAACCTTGGGTTGTCGGGCTTGGTGGTAGGTACTTTTACCTGCTGGGCCATCTTGTTCCCTCTCATTTTCCATTTTTTTTAATTAAGAAATTTTCTACTCACTCTACATACCACCCACAGATACCCCCTCCTCCTTTCTCCCACCCTCCAGCCCTCCCTCCCAAGCCACCCCACATCCCCACATTCCCCAAATCAAGGTCTCCCATGGGGAGTCAGCTGAGCCCAGCACACTGAACCTAGGCAGGTCCAAGCCCCTCCCCTCTGCACCAAGGTTGCACAAGGCATCATACCACAGGCACCGGGCCCCCAAGAGACTGTCCATGCACCAGGGACAGATCATGATCCCCCTGCCTGGGTGCCCCCAAAACAGTTCAAGCCAAACAACCATCTTCCATATCCAGAGGGCCTAGTTCAGTCCCATGGGGGCTCCACAGCCACTAGTCTACAGTTCATGGGCTTCCACTAGTGTGACCTGTCATCTCTGCACATCCTCCCATCATGATCTCGATGTCCCCTGCCTGCAGAATCCCTCTTCTCTCTCATTGATTGGATTTCCGGAGCTTAGCCTGGTGCCCAGCTGTGGATCTCTGCATCTGCTTCCATCAGTCACTGGACAAAGGCTCTATGATGGCGGTCAGGGTAATCACTAGACTGGTCACCAGAGTAGACCAGTCCAGGCACCCTCTCAACTACTGCCAACAGTCCAAGGTGGGGTCATCCTTGTGGATTCCTGAGATAATTTTCCATTTTTAAGAAAGGTTGTGCATCAATGCACAAAGTACATCAACTCATGTACACTATAACATACTGATTTTATGACGTTCTTGGTTTCTCCCCAGCCTTTGCCAACTATAACACCCACTTGGTTATCAAAGGTACAGACAAGCTATCTATCATCTAAGAATAATTTTTACTATTGGTAGGGTCCCTGAGGCTAAGTTCAAAGCATAGTGATCATAACTGTCTCAACACTATCTTTTAATTTCATCTTAACAATTACAGATTAAATGCAACACGTTTATTTTTTATTTGCCTTGATTCCATTTGGTTTGCATTCCCTAAAGTATCCAGTGAGACAATTCTGCAGTACTTGGGTGTATTGTTTCTCTAGGACCTGATTGAAAAATATCACAGATGATTCAGTAGCCATCCAAGCAGCTAAGGTCCATCAATCTCACATCATCATTGTCTCTATCCCTATTCTAAGGACTCATGTCTCTTTTCCAGAAAACCAGCCAAGGATCCACCCTGAAGATAGGCCTGTCTTGGAAATGAGCAGAGTTTGGATAGCCCATACCTGGTAATTTAACCATGTTCCACACATATCTTACTCACTTTTCTGAAAAGCAAAGCTGCAGAAGGAAATTATAAAGCATCCAGAAAAGTGTCACTTTATATAGAGAGAACTGTGATAAGAACTCTGTTTTATCATTAGATACAACAAAACCAAAACATAGTATACTTTTTATGATCCTAAAAGATAATAAAAACCGTTACTGAATATCTCTATATCTGGTGAAATCATTTCAAAATAATAGTGAGTAAAAGCATATTTAAGAAAATTGCATCTGATAGAAGTTGGCAATTTCATAGAAAGAACTTCAATCAGGGAAAAAATGATTGCAGATGGACATTTGGGTACATAGAAAAATGGCAATATTGTGAGAGGTTGACCTAACAGTAACTATTAAAGGGTGGAGTTCTTGAGTGAATAACTACTGAGGATTAGCTTCAGAAGTTAACCATGCCAAATTAAAGATCCCTTGTGGCAGCATTATGCTGATCCAATCAGTACTGCCAAAAGCAAAGCACAAATTTCCCAAGGGTGTCCCATAGAGCACACTGGGATGTGGCCAGTCACAGCTAACAGGGATAATGAATCCATCCATCAACATGCCTACTTCTAAAATCCCAACATTTACCTGAGCAGTGGCCTGTGGCTACATTTTTAGGCAAACTACATAGCCCAATACTTGATAACTAAAAAATACCTCTTTACTAAGTGTTTCATTAGCTGAATGTATGGCAGAGACAGAATTTGAAAGTGTACAAATTCTTTGTAATGATTATCTCCAGTTAAAGATAAATCAAGTTCAAATACTAAAACTGTTCTAGGATTCATCACCTACATAACAATGTTTGGCTTGCTTGTGTCAGTAAAATGCTAAATTCTTTGCTCATTTCCATTTATTCTGTAGTCTATAACTATTTTCTTTATGGTTACCATGGTGATTATATTTCACATCTGAAAGTTATTACACTCTAATTTGAATTTATACCAGCTGATCCCCAGCTGCTTCTCACTAGGTTGTCGAGAATAATCACAAGAAGAATTCCTTAATCATCTCCTCAAAAATCACTCATCACCCTGGGTTCTAACACTTTGTAAACAGCTTTTTTACCTGAAAGTATGTTTCACACCAACTTCTATTGAATGACTATTGTTTTCCAGTTTCAAAGTCAGCTGTGGCAGTTAGATTCAAATACTATTCCAAGTGCCCAATGCCCTGTTGCTACTTAGGAGATCTTTTGTCCTAAGAAGCATAAGATAAAAGAAAATATGTCAGTAACAAATTTATTAATAATTCACAATAATTGTATAGACTAAAGTTCAAGTTATCAGTTACATAATGACGGGAATAAAAATATACAGATAAATAAAGGTGGGCAATGACTAAGTTCAGGATGTATGAAGATGTCACCTGGAAACATTAATTTATAAGTTATTTGTTAAAAGGAGTTTGAACAGACCTGTGCACATGTTCCAGAAACATGTTTTCTACCTGGAACTTACAAGAGCCAAGACTGTAAAAGAGGACCCTATATTAGCTACTTTTCTACTTCTGTGATAAAATCCCATGAGCAAAGAAGCTTATAAAAAAAATCACTTAATTTGGGGACCATGGTTCCAGGGGTTATTACAGTCCATGACCATAATGACAGGAAACATGGTAATACACAGGCAGGCATCACATTGGAGAAGTAGCTGAGTGTTTATATGTTGAGACAACAACGATGAGGTAGAGATAGAGTCAATTGGTATGGCATGGGCTTTTGAAACCTCACAGCCCACTACCAGTGACCTAACTACTCCAACAGTGCCATACTTCCTAATCAAACAGTTCTACCAACTAGGCACCAAGCATTAAAACATGAGCCTATGGGGGATATTCTGGTTCACACCACAATAAATCCTCTCTTAAAGACTGTAGATATCTGCATTTTGATCTCTGAGTTTGAGAGAAACATGTGGGCAGCCATTGATGCTCACACATTCCATTACTGATGATGGCCTCTCCCTCCTCCTGAAACAATGTGTAGGAAACATGTTTGAGGCTTAATGAGGAAAGATCTATGCTTAGACCAAAACACAAAGGAGCATGAACTGCAATATAAGTCTCTGTGTTTACTTGCTCGGGTCTGAGCGGCTGTGGGACTGGCAGGTGAGAGAGATTTGTCCTGACTGTGGGCCAGGCAGGAAAACTCTAGCTACATAAAATAGAAGGTGCTGTTAAATTAAATTATTCCTTACCACTAGGTCAACTTTATGAATCTAAGCAGAAATGAGCTGCAAGCCCCCTTCTGCCTGTTTCATTATAATTCTTGGTCTCCACTTATACCTTTCAAAGACAGGGACTGTTAGTATGTAAGCAGTACTACAGAGCACAGCTGAGAGCTGACCAAATCAAATGTTTCAGGTACAATTCCTGTCCTCTCTGGTGAACTTGGAAATTAGTTCCCTGGATTTGGACTGAAATTAAGGTGAATACTGAACTTAGTTGTAATTTTCTCAGTACAACACATGACAGCAGAAATTTCATTTCAAGCACAACAAAAAGTAGAGAACAAAAAGAAAGGACAAAAATAAATTTACTACAATTCTACATTTCTGTTGTTTTAAGTTGCTTCTCTTTCTTGATTACAAAATGAAAGTAATTTGGAGATTATCCCTTGTGCTTTTTGGAAGGACATTACACTAAACTGTGTGGGATGACTCATCCCTAATAGGCTTGAGGGCCAGCTGGACCAAACCAGTAAAAGATACTTTCTGAGAGCCAACCTGGGTCTGCCTAAGGGCCTTAGCAACAGCAGCTGAGACATGATCTGGAGATGACCTGGACCAATGAGAGGCAGCCAAGTCACACCAACAGATGCATATTTATCAGACCTTCTCCCAAGGTGGGGTAGAGGGTATATAAGGCTTGCCTCTTCCTGAATAAACTGAGCTTGTTGTTTCAACATTCTCCCAGAGTCTGGGTCATTGACTCTGCACATACATGGCCCCCTCTCCCAAAGGGAACAACAACACAGGACCCTGTCACAAAACTGAACATCAGCTCACAGACATTAAGACATAATGGCTGGTGAACTAGAAAGCTGCAAGCTTGTGTGTAACAAAATACACACAGTAGAATGTAAGCATGTTTACTTTCTAAGACAAAGAATGCATAGTGACCATCAAATCTGGATAGAACATGCAGAAAAAGTTGTTCTCATCCTTCTACTGAAGAAGGCACATCACACATTTGCAGCTCAGCTATAGAATCAGAAAGATGTACAGATGAGAGCTTGGGTCTTTAGTCAATTTAATTGTTTTTAGAAGTCTAAGGAATTCATCTTTTGTCTACAGATTGGCCTACAGTGAAGAAGAATAATGCTGGTTTAGGAGGATTGAAAAAGAGAATGCAAGTTAACTCCTACATGTGAATAACCATTGAAAAAAACTCAAATTAATCAAATATTTGTTGAGCAGAGGTAAGAATTTGCCTACTGCTTGCTGTGTGTCTAAGCTGCTTCTGAGAATTCCTGTGATGACCATGTTTCCTGTTTCCTTTACTGATGAGCCTCACATAGGGCTGACAGAATCACCTCTCAGAAAGATGCTTGAGCAAACATTTCTGAGGTTTGAACAACTAAAATATTTCCATTCTGATGTTGATTTGTGTGGAATGTGGGGCTCTTTAGATGAAATGTGTAATTAAATAAAGTCATATAAAAACATGGCACTCCAAATTCTTTTTAACTGTTTTTGAATTTTTTGAAATTATAATATAATTACATCATTTCCCCCTTCTTTTTCTTCCCTTCAAACCTTCCCATGTAACACCCCCTTGTTTTCTTTCAAATTCATGGCTTTTTTTTCTTTAATTATATATAGAATTCTTTTGCTTATATATATATATATATATATATATATATATATATATATATATATGATAGATACACATACATGTATATATTATACATATTTCTATGTGTATAGATATGCATATATCAGATATAGTCCTAAATACATAAATATAACCTGCTCAGTCTATGTAATACTATGTACACACACACACACACACACACACACACACACACACACACACAAATACACGTTTTCAGAGCTGGTCATGTGGCATTGTTTTTTCCCTGGGGAAGATGATTTCAACATTCTTTAGGTACCTGTAGTTCTTTGTTAAGGGTTAGTTACTCTGTTCCTCTGGCTAACCTTGTATTAGCAGAAACTTCACTAAAAAAAAAATGATCTGTCAGTTGGTCATGTGGTTACACATGATGCTTCACATGAGAAAAGCAACATCATTTTTAGAGTCTGAGAGTGCTCATTCAAAATTTGTTTTGAAGTCTTAATCCTTACTACCTCTGAATGTGACAAACCATATTTGGATATGGGGCCTGGAGAAAGATAAATAAGGTAGAAGAAGGCCAATATGATGAAAATAATCTAATCTAATTAGTCATCCTGTATGAACTCAGATACCGGGGGTTGTTGCTGGAGAATTTCTCTCCAGGTCCCACCAAGCCCCGCAGTCCCACAACCCATGTATAAAATAATCACTCAGATGCTTATATAGCTTACAAACTGTATAGCCATGGCAGGCTTCTAGCTAACTGTTCTTATATCTTAAGTTAACCCATTTTTATAGAAGGAGTTTGGTAATGTTCCTTCTGTTTTTATTGTTTGGAACAATTTAGAGAGTATTGATATTAACTCTTCTTTGAAGATCTGGTAGAATTCTGCGCTGAAACCATCTGGTCCTGGGCTTTTTTTGGTTGGGAGACTTTTAATGACTGTTTCTATTTCGTTAGGGGTTATTGGACTATTTAAATAGTTTATCTGGTCTTGATTTAACTTAGGTATGTGGTACCTATCCAGAGAGTTATCCATGTCCAGTTGATCAAGCAGTCCAGGCAAGAACAGTTTCTTGCCCAAATGGTTATTTTTGCCAAGGTGAAGGTAAACTCCATATGTAGTGTCTTCGATGCCCATCCTCGTTTCTGAAGTAAATCGGTGCTGCCAGGAGCAGATATGGCTCACTGTCCAGAAAGTCTAAATTTTTAAAATATTTTAAATGCCATATTCTGTAGGTCTTTGAAGTATTTGAAGATTACCTATCTATCTGAAATATATCTATGTATACCTAGAATACTTAACTAATATGATTATCATAGATGACTAATTATTAATCTATTTCTTAATTATCTATTACAATTTTAAATGAGTTACATAAACATAACACCTCAAACAAGAGTAGAAATATACACACAGTATAACAAAATCAACTTTAAGTTTGTATCAATAAACTAAAATTTATACCAATGTAAAACATTTTAAACATAAACTAAAATCTATACCAATGTAAAACATTTTAAACAAATTGTTGCTCTTTAAAAGTAGGTTCATTAATCTACCTTTTTATCCATTGAGGCTTCAGCAACTGTCACGCCTACAAAGCAGGGCCAAGGGAGGCTCCTGGCGACCCAAGATATGGATGGGCAAGTGCTCTCTCTGTTTCTGGACCCTAGATGGTGGAGGTTGACTGAGCAGAGCTCCAGAGAACACCGCTGGACTTGCGATACACCTTCCCCAGACCCCGCGACCTACCTATCTCTTCATTTGTAAGTTACCCACTAAATAAATCTTCCTTTTAACTACTTGGAGTGGCCTTAATAATTTCACCAATAGGGGGTGATTGCATTGAGTAAAGTCCCTGTGAGAACAGAGCA
Source organism: Peromyscus eremicus (assembly GCF_949786415.1). Taxonomy (NCBI): domain Eukaryota; kingdom Metazoa; phylum Chordata; class Mammalia; order Rodentia; family Cricetidae; genus Peromyscus; species Peromyscus eremicus. The sequence continues at coordinate 88,178,125 of NC_081417.1, forward strand.
AGAAAGTGGCCTCAGAGGAAATCAGCCCTGGCAGAACGTTGATGTTGAATTCCTATCCTCCATAATTATGAAAGAACAGCTTTCTCTTATATAAGTGTCAAGCCTATGATCTTTCATTATGGTAGCATATGAAGCTATTATAAACATAGCTTTTAGGACATAATGCACCTTATAACAATGATTTTCCAGCTGATTTTAGTGAAGGGCCTCTTTTGAAAATTTATAACCATTGCAAATCAGTTCTTCTAAAAATAAAATATATGTTTCAGTGTTACAGCAATATCAACTTGTTATAATATTTCTAAACAGTCTGTACTTTTGTTGACACAAGTTAGTAAATAATAACATATGGACTTTTAGGTCCACAGGCCATTCTTTAAGCAGAACTGTCTGTCATCATCCACTTTTGATGCTGTAAAATACTTGAAACTGGCTAATTTATAAATAACAGAAATTAAGTTATCACAGTTGTAGAGCTTAAGGGCTCATGTCTAGTCAGGGATTTCTTGCTTTTTCATCCAGTGGTAAAGGGCTGAAGGGCAAAGAGTCTGTGTTGTCCGTGGTTGGGCATTCATCCCACATTTTTGCTAGGTAACAGTACCATAAGAGTGTTCTGAATCTACACATAAGGGTAAAGACCTTAGAAATTAAGCCCTTCCTAAAGGTTGTGATCTCAACAGTGTTTTGTTGGAAAGCCAGAGCTCAGTATACATTCATATGTTAGCACTATCCTAGAGTTTACTTTGTCCAACCTCTCCAATTTACAATCAGTGAAACTGAACCATGAGATGTTCAATAGCAGACTGGGTATCATGAAGCTTCTCAGAGTTCTCTCTACAACCAAGCATGTTTCTAGTCAGCTTTCAATAAATCACCAAATGTTTAATCTACTTCCTTTCTAGTTATGTTGATAACAGCCTTGCTTTTCTCATCTGTCCCCCTAGATGTGTATGTCCCCTCCTGTCATCACTAAAGAGTTAGGAAAACTGAGTCATTTAATTATCTAGTTTCAGAAACATTACATCTTGTCTCAATAAATTACATCTGCCACCTGTGAGAGACTCTTGCCTTCTGTACAGGCATCTTGTTTTCATGTACTTGAAATGCATCTTATTATCAATCCTCTTGGGCAATCTTCCCTTCATTTTCTTTGATTTGCCTGAGCTTTTGTATACTACAAATTTATTCTGCAATCTTCCAGCCTCTTCTGTCCTGGGTGTTTTGTATCTTGCACATGCCTCCTACTCACCCTTGATTACTCCCTTTCCACTCCATCATTTGCATGGCTTCCTGAAAGCTTGTATTGTGTTTACCATTCACACTGCTTTGCATAGCCCACAGACATATACTAATTTTGTTTCAAATTCTCTCATTTACCTTGAATCTTTCCCTTCTATAATCATGTTTTATTTGTTCTTCATTCTACAAAAGATTAAATTTACAGGTTACATTTCATGTGTGTGTATTTGTGTGTTTGTGTGTGTGTGTATGTGTGTGTGTATGTGTGTGTGTGTGTGTGTGTGTGTGTGTGTGTGTGTGTGTTGTAGTCTCTTGAGACAGGGTCTCTCTATGTAGCCCTGACTGTCCTGGAATTCTCTATGCAGATCAGGTTGACCTTGAACTCAGACATTCACCTCATTCTGCCTTCCAAATGCTGAGAATAAAGACATGTGATGCCAAGCAGCATTTTCTTAGACATTATTTTGTAAAACTTAAAAATTAAAATAAATTTAGTGAGTGTTTGTACAATTTCTCAGTTGTAAGTGAGAAATGTACAGTATATTTTTCCCAGTATGTTGTAACTGACCAAATACATAGTTTTGGACTAATCATCTAAATTCGATGGGTCTCTTTTGTTTTTAACATGAAATGATTAAACTAAATTTTTTACAGGTCTCTGGTTACTAACATTATAAGTTTAAAATATTTATTTTCACGTACCTTTGAAAGAGGCTGCCTAATCAATCATGCTTCTTGAATACTCCATTGTTTCCTTTAGAAAGTTTAACCTTCAAGTCAAAGTTGACTTCATACCTTAGGCAGCCATCTATCATTATTACCTCAACTATATTTTATTTCCACATAGAATTATGCCTTATGTTGAGTAGTTAGCCTTTAAGTAATATTATAGTTAGTTAGAATGCTGAGTGTACTTTAAAAGACACATATGTGGAAGGCTTTGTCTCTACCCCCTGAAGCTACTGAGAGGCAGTGGAAGTTCTAATAGACAGAGTTAATGAAAAGAAGTCTTATTATTTGGAGTTGTACCATTAAAGAAGATCTTGTGTCCCTGGACCCTTCTTGCTTCTCATTTGCTTTATAGAGGTCAAGAGGTGAATAAGCTGACCTACTATGTTCTGCTTCCATGATATATACAACCTCTAAAAGCCCATGGATTGAACTCTCTTAAAACCAGTATCTGAAATAATCCATTCTCTTTTTACATCAATAATCTTAGATATCACATGGCAGTAACACAGAACAAACACTAAAAGCAATAAGGAATACCTACAGTCACCATCTCCTCAATGGAAAGTCATTGCTGAGAATACACATGAAGCTTAGCACATAATATGCATTAGGTTAGATTATGAGAAATTGTCTTTTTGTGGTAGTTAAAAAACAATGACCCAAAAGATCAAATATCAACACTATGTTTTCACCTGACACACAAATTTTAATTAAAGTTCTATTGAACATCTATAATTTGTCCTAGGTCTAGCTAACAGATATAGTGTTTATTTTATGGTGAAAAGAGCTTAAAGAGTTAAATATTGTTCTCTGTGTTTTATAAAGGAAAGGAGTTAGATTTAAAAGGTCTTAAATAATTTGCTAATATCACAAAGTCAACCATATGTAGGACCACAAGTTGCAGTCTGGTGCTTCTGGCTGAAGAGATTTGGATTCACTCTCAAATTATCTAGAACAGTAACGTTGCACAGATCAGTGAATCCCAGTTCTAAAAAACAACCTTTTAAACTTTCATTGTTTGTTTTTATTATATACATTGGAAAACAAGAGATTGATGCAGTATATACTAGTATAGGTGGTCAGCAATGAGGCTGTTGAATTAAAGTTACTGAAGTACAAGTTATAATCTTATTCCATTTAGAGATTTAGTAAAGTCTACAAATGTATCTTTGTGATAATACAAGAAAATAGCCATATCACTACATATCTGTGTGCACAAAAAATGGTATCTGTACTGGTACATGAAGTATTCTGGAAGAGCTATCCTAAAACCCAGAGAGTGAGAGGAGTGAAAAGCAAGGGAGTTTACTATTTTTACTTTTTAGTCCTCTAAATTGCTTCTAGCTTTTCCGATAATTACATTATTAAGTCTAACAGAAAAAATAAGAAGCATTCTCTTAAGCCTTTATTTAATGGTTAACTACCTTCTCTACTAGAAATATCTAATGCTTCTACTAAGTCCCCTGTGGTACAAAACATATAATTTCTAATACTAACCTCAGCATAAGAAGTTGTGCTTGTCTCTGTGTGTCAATTGTCATAATTTTTACATATGTTATCTTTTATTGATGCTGTTATGAATGCAACTTCCATTTAACAAACAATAGTAAGTCTCCAGCACTCCCTATGACTTACAAAAAGAAGAATCAGAGATGAATTAATTTCTCTTCCCTCAGTAAGAAGTTACTAGGATGTGAGGTCACCAAAAGTTAGAGAAAGAACAGAGAATCGTGTAGAATTTGGACAGTTAAAAATGAGCCACTACCTACCTACCTTTCTTTCCCTTCTTCCTTCCTTTCTTTCTTCCTTCCTTTCTTTCTCTTTCTTTCTTTCTTTCTTTCTTTCTTTGTTTCATTCGTTCTTACCTTCCTTTCTTTCTTTCTTTCTTTCTTCCTCCCTTCATTTTTTCTCTTTTTTTCTTTCTTTCTTTTTTTTTGGTTAACTAAAAATGTAAACACAAAACTTTGTTATGTACATGATCAGATTAATACTTTATTAGAAATTCAAGCCTATGAGAAAGGACTAAATGACTGCTCTAACTGCATATAAGTTCAGTGAGTTGTGTAGTCTTTAGGTCTGGTGAATTTAGGTGTATAATGGTTTTTAATGGAAATATTACTGTGGCTTTTTAAAATAATAAGATGTGTGTGTGTGTGTGTGTGTGTGTGTGTGTGTGTGTGTGTGTGTACAGTGGTGATTTGAAAGAAAATGGCCCCCAAAGGGAGTGGTGCTACTAGGAGGTATGACTTTATTGAATTAGGTATGGTCTTGCTGGAGGAATTGTGTCACTGTGGAGGCTTACTTTGAGGTCTCATATATGCTCAAGACACTTTCTAGTGTTACAGTTTCTTTCCTGCTGCCTTCTGATCAAGATGTATTCAGCACCATGTCTTCCTGAACACTGCCATGCTCCTCACCATGATGATAGTGGACTGAACCCCTGAAACTATAAGCCACCACCTCAGTTAAATGGTTTCCTTTATAAGAGCCGCCATAATCATGGCATCTCTTCACAGCAATAAAAACCATAGAACGTATATACGTATTTCAAGTCTGTAAATACTAAGGAATAAAGTCAGTTGAATATCTTCCATCTGCTTTGAGATATTGCCTTGATAAATAGAATGAAAAGCACTTGCACCCCCTCTATGCTTGATACCCCAGAAAGCCCTGAGTTCTCTGAATACCCCAGAGCATTGAAGAGAACCCCCAGAGGATCCCTAAGTGCTCCCTAGAATTTTAAAGCTCCCCCACAAGTATCTCAAAGCACACCAGGATGTTCCTTATTCCTGAGGGTTCCAGAGCCCTCCATAGCACAAACCATGTTTCAGACTCATCAGTGTGCCCTGAGAAGTACCATTTCTAGACATATCCTCACTCCTTCCGGGCTCTGTGCTCAAAATGAGGTCAGCTTTGAAAAGATTCTTGACACTAATTACTGTACCATTCCAGAATGTTAGCTCTCTGGAGCACAGCCTGAAGCTGTTGGGAGGTCACATATTTGAAATCCACTTACCTTGACACCAGGACACTCCTTGTTCCTTTTGAAACGTTATGAAGAAAGTGACCTACCATTCAGTTCACAAATCTGCATTAATTCTTCCCACTTAGCATGTCCCAATTGCTGCCCAGGTATGTGGTCTGCAGATTGACTATTGTGTTAAGAGCTTATTCAAGTGCTTGATTATATAGCTTTGGAAATTTTGTGAGCCCACAGAGCAAGAGGAGCAGAATCTCCCTCCTCTTATTGCAGATCAATAGTCCATCTCAAACCAAAAGTAGAAAGATTTCTGCTGGAAGAGCAGCCAGTTCCAGAAGTAGCTGTTTCTGTGCAGTCTGCCTCTGTGTTTAGAATTCTCCAGAATCTCTTTAGGATACCTGGGCATCTGATTGTTACTATTATTATGACAAAGCCTCTAGGACTGGGTTAGAGGACAACATCTGAGGACAGGATGGAAAGGGATCATGCTCAGAATTCTTCACAGGAACCAGTTTTCACAGATCTATTAGTTAAACATGAGAGCTGGAGGATGAAATAGCTTACCTGCTTATTTCTGCATAAAACAAATGAGGGCAAAAAGCCCAAAGAACAAGCACTGTGCTATTTACTGAAAGCACACTGTGTCCTGTTGAGAAGCTTTAGTGATGATGTACACTGATGTATGTTATGGTGCAATCTCCCTTTGAAGTAGCTTGGGTTCCCAGTGTTCTTTGGGGGTTGGTTATTGGGAACAAGAAAAGTCCTTATCCAGTGTCTTAGTTAGGGTTTCTATTGATGCAATGAAACATCATGACCAAAAAGCCAAGTTGGAGAAGAAATAGTGTATTTGGCTTACACTTCAGCATTCCTGTTCTTTACTGAAGGGAGTCAGGACAGGAACTCAAACAGGGCAGGATCCCGAAGGCAGAAGCTGATAAAGAGGCCATGGAGGGGTGTTGCTTACTGACCTACTTCTCCTGGCTTGCTAGAGGCCATGGAGGGGTGTTGCTTACTGACCTACTTCTCCTGGCTTGCTCAGCCCACCTTCTTATAGAACCCAGGACCAACAAGCAGTCCAGAGATGGCATCACCCACCATGGGCTATGCCTTTTGTCATTGATCACTAAATGAGAAAATGCCTTAAAGCTGGATCTCATCGAGGTATTTGCTTATTTGAGGTTCCTTCTGATGACTCTAGCTTGTATCAAGTTGACACACAAAACCAGCCAGTAATCCAGTAAAGCCATGTCAGTACAGTAGTTAAAAAAAAAATCTTAAAACAAATTTTCATCAACAATTTAGCCATACAATTGTAGACTTTATAACACTTTTGAGACACTGTTTCAATCTTGGCAAAAATTATAATCCACACTGTAGCTAGAGTTTTTCTGGTCCTGCCTGGCCCATGGTCAGGACAAATCTCTTTCACCCACCAGTCTTGTAGCTGCTCAGACCCAACCAAGTAAACACACAGAGACTTATATTACTTATAAACTGTATGGCTGTGGCAGGCTTTTAGCTAGTTGTTCTCATATCTTAAATCAATCTATTTTTATTAATCTATAAGTTGCCACGTGGCTCATGACTTACTGGTATCTTAATATCTTCTAATGACGGTGGCTGGCAGCATCTCTCTATCTTGGCCTTTTATATTTTAGAAACAGTTTAAATAATATAAGCGTCTGTATGTTTATTTTATAAGTGGGCTACGGAACTGCTGGGGCTTGGTGGGACCCAGAGAGAAAAACTCTAACTATACCACATACTTCTGAAGATTTGCGCAAAGCCATGCAGTTTAAAAAGAGGCTGAGCCATGATTGAAATGAAGGTTTGTCTGACCCCACACAGCAACTCATAGGCAAATGGTTTATTGTCTCTTGGAATTGCTGCAAGATAATTACTCCACCAGGAAAACAGCAGTGTCTAACATCTTTATTCATGTAGAATGAGACTTAAGTTAGACTTCCAAGTCAAAATGATAAATCATACTTTCCAGAAAGGTGACTCATGGAGTAACAGCAAAACTTTCCTCTCAAGTTCTTTACAATCCAACAGCTTCTTGGGCCTGTGCTTATGAAGCAGAGTGGATCCCTTGAGAGATGAGTTGGAATGGATCCCCTGTGAAGTTTGTTGGAATAGTTGCCCTGTGAGATGTGTTGGAGTTGTCATCATGTAAGGCAGGACGGAGTGACTGTTCCATGAGGTACGTTGGCGTGGTCACTCTGTGTGGTCAGTTGGAATGGTCAATCTATGTTATAGGTTGGAGTGGTCAGGTGAGTTGGAATGGTCACCCCGTGATGTAAGTTAGAATGAACCTGTGATGTGGCTTGGAGCAGTTATTCTGTGAAGTAGGTTGTAGTGGTTGCCCTGTGGTATGAGTTGGAGAAGTCACTTTGTGATGTGTCTTGGTATGGTCACCCTATGATGTAGGTTAAAGTGGTAGCCATATGGTGTGGTTAGACTGGTCATCATCTGACATTGGTTGGAGTGATCACCTTGTGGCATGGGTTGAAGTGCTTGCTCTGTGAGGTTGTTGGAGTGGTCATCCTGTGAAGTGATTGAAGCAGTCATTCTGAGAGAAGGGTTGCAGTGGTTCCATTTGTACTTCACAGCTCTGAATGCAGCCACATTCACTTCTTTGAACTTCAAGCACTCACTCTACTCTCCAGTAGACAGCGTGTTCTTGAAGTCAAGGATTGTATTGATCTTTCTTTGACATCCTCTCAACAGATTGGTCTTCAGAAAAGTACCAGTTGTAAGTGATTCAGTTTAACAGGGGTGAGGTTGCACAGATGTTCAGGAAAGGGCTTAGAGAAGGCAAGGGTCTCCTGGAAGGATCCCCTCCTTAGGACCCTACTATCATACTAGACACAAGAGTATTTATCTGCTTCAAATATCAGTCTAGTCATCTCTGGTGATACTCAGCTGCAATCAGAGTGCTATAGTAGAAAGACTAACTTCTGTGCTAGCCTGGGATTCATAAAGTTTCTAGTCCTGAGCTGTGGAGGAAGGCCCTGTCTGAACAACAAACAAGTCGATGTCATTTTTGTCGATGTCTCTGTAAGAAGTAAAAATCATTGTGGTCTATTTTCAGTATGGGGTGTGTTCAAAACCTCTAATGATTTGAATGAGAAATGCCCTGCCTGGGCTCAGATAATAAAGCCTTTAGGAGGCACAGCCTTGATGAAGAAAGTATGTTGTTGGAGGTAGCGTTGAACATTTACAGCTTTGCCCCACTTCCAGTTGACTCTCTTCACTTTCATTGCAGATTGAGAATGTGATCACTCAGCTTCTTGCTGTAGACCCCCCTGCCATGCCTCCTCTGCCATTATACATTCTCCTTCTGGAAATGTAAGCCCCAATAAACTAGTGTTTGTGTGACACTTGCTCATGTTTTATAAGAAACAAAAAAAAAGATACTAACACATAAGTTTGTGGTAAAGAGTGGGTTGTTACTGTGAAGAACCTGACCATATTCTGTTCTGCTTGGTTTGATTTGTTTTGTTTTCTTTGTTTGTTTGTTAGTTTGCTTGTTAAGGTATCTATCTGAGAGATTTTTAGAATTTTGGACTAGAAAAGTAGTTGAATGTTACATGAAGAGCTTAAGTAATGCATACTGTAAAGGTCCAGCTCAAGAAGATTCAGAAAGGAACATTATTTACAACATAGCTAGAGGCCAGTTGCATGATATTTTGGCAAAGAATCTGGTTGCTTTCTGCTCATTTAATAAGAACTTGCCTGAAGCTGTACTGAAAGGTAATGAATTCACTTCTTTGGCAGAGGAGATTTCAATACTGCATAACATTGAATCTGTGGAGTACTTATCATTAGCAGTGCTTATGCAGGTCTACAATGAAAAATAGCAAAGTGGAGTAGAAGGAATACAAAATGTACAGTTCGGAGCGAAAAGGAAAACTAGGAAGCTCAATGTTACAACCAGTCTGTGTGCTGAAAGGGAGACTCTCACTGTTAAGGAGATTGTCACAGTACAGTAGAAGCTTCCTGCTCTGCTCTGGAACTAAGGGTAGGGTGCACTCAGGGAAAGACTCCACCCAGCAAAGCTTCCAATTTGTATAAGAGAGCATGAGGGAGTTGTCTGCTCCTAGAAAGAAACTGAATTAAAAGCACTGCAGCTATTGTGACTCCAGGGGGACAGAGTCCAAAACTAGCAGGTAGCTGAAATTGACAGTGTCAGTTTCAGGTATGAAGCATGCAAGAGTAAATGGGTCACGGAGTCTTCACCCACAATTTTAGAAAGTTAACAATACTAGGTTGTGTGTAGAAGGGGAATCCCCTCATGAAGATCATAAGAGGGCAGAAGTCCCTAAAAGAGCACTGTGTGAAGCCATTAAGTTGAAGTCTGGGTTGAAATGACAACCTTGCAAGGTTAGAGATGCCAGAGCCATGAGACATTTGCAAAAGAGCTATGCATAGAGGATCCAATCAGCTTGAAAGAGATATATGCTTAAAAGAGAAAATCTAGAGGGGTTGAGCCATCTTAGCCTTTACATTCCCACAGATCAGACATGGAGCCACTACCTTTTTCACCAATTTCCATTTGGTCCTACACTATCTAACACAGCAGAGTGGTCATTTGTTTGACAACCCACAGTCAAACAACATTTGGACAAACTATATTCCCAGTCTACTAATATAGCTAGAGACTGAGTCCTGACCAAATGTGAAAAGAGGTGATTTTTCTCTGCATTCAGTCCTGACATTTAAAACTTTCCCCACAATTCTTCACTAACTCTTTCCTCATTTGCAAGATAGATGTCATCATCCAGGGTAAGGGGACAAGCACTGTGGAATGTGTCAGAGCCTTGCTAGCCTGGGCCCCGGAATATTGCTCAGAGTATAAATTGGTTCACCAAATAGCCTTCACCGGCTAACATTTTTCCATGTTAAGATTTCACAGACCCTAAATCTTGTCTGATGAAACACAAAGCTTTATCAGAAGAAGGACACAAATTGATTTTCTTTTGAAACTTGCCACCAAACATCACACCTCTGAACAGGCATTTCATTCAATTACTACATGCTAAAAGGCTGAAGGCCTTTGCCTGAATCCCTGGCTTATATGAACTCTGGATTCTGCAACAGATGACAGAAGCAAAGGTCTCAAACTCTATGATGTCCAAAAAGACCACTTTGGGTGACAATTGCATATTCAAACACACTGCCTTTTTTGTTTATTCAGATATTCTTTGAATGCTTTATCAGGTCTGTGAACAAACTGACCTACCTTCCATAGTATCCATATAGCTGTGCAAGATAAAAGCAAAAGGCTTTCATTAGAAACTTTAGTTCATCCAAATATTCACTGAAAGGGGTTTCTATTCCAAATGATAAGGCAGATATCCAAGGTGTCTCAACAAATCCTTCTTCAATTATTGGAGTTCTATGGCTTTACCAAGGGCCACACTGATGGCTGTTTACTTTTAAGATCTGTGGCAAATACTTGGTCTGAAGAGCAGGGTTTTTTATGAGCTGTGAACACAGTCCTTGCTCTCTCCATTTCAGCTGTAACCCTTACATACCAGCAAGTTTAATGGAGTCAAGATGGCTATTAACATAGAGGACCTATGAGGCAGATCTTGACATTATTTCACAACCCTAATTGGGCTGTCCCGTCAAGAAAATGTCTCTTAAATACAATGGCATTCATTACAAGCCCAAGTGCTTGCTTTAAATGACACGTAGTTTGCATAATATTTAAACTAATGATTCCATTGTCTGTTATAAGTAATAAAGTCTACATTCAAGGGAAACAATGAAGCAACTTTATGTAATTTTATCAGTTCTTTCAGGAAAGTAGAAAAGACTCTGACATGTGAAGAACGTTGGAATCTGTCTGGCTTCTTTTTTTTAACAGCAGTCCCAGCGGATTTTGAGCACATAAAATCAAACATCATCCATTATAACTTCACTCTTTTTTCTCAAATTGTTCTAACTGTCCCATCGTAGTCCAAACACGCCATCATTTTCTTCTCTTAGATTGATAAATTAAGTATAGGAACAATTACAAATTTAAATAGAATGTGACACTTACCATCCCTGAAGTCATCCATGTCCTGAAATGCCTAAGTCAGTGTTGTGGCTCCCAGAAGGAAACAAATGAACTGGAAAAAGCTCCCCACAAGACCACAGTCAAGTGCTTCTGTCTCCTACTATTTACACATTAAGAGCTAGAGTCTCATGTATTTACAAGAATACAGTGAAAAGAGACTCTAATTACAGTTAATATATTTGAAGAGGATGTGGAGGATACCAGCTTACCAGTAAGTCGGGGAAGCTTCTGATTTAAAAAAAGGCAGATGGTATTCTGCAAATTATAGCTCCATGAAAATGTATCCGTCTATTGTGTATAAAGTTTCGTGTTTGATACTCAGTATCATATGCACATAGAAACAGAGACAAAGACAGAGTCAGTTACTGGGACAGAGAGACCCAGGGGAAGGAAAGAAGAAAAGGAACAGAAAAGAAACAGAATTCATCACATTACTTCACATTTTCTTTCTGATCTGAGAACTTTCTGCACTAAAGTTCCACAACCACAGTACTGTTAACATGTGGCAAGAATAATACCATTGACATTCATTATAAGCTATGAACAAGGACAAATATGTCAGTGAACACTAACAATGCCTGTAGTATAATTTACAGCTATTTGTACACAAACATTCAAAAATTACTAATCCAAAATGATCAGTGAGCTGGGCATGTTGGTGCACACCTGTTGTGCCACCACTTGCAAGGTTGAGGCAAGAGTGCTGTTGAAATTTCAAGGCCATTCCCAACTAGAGACAAAGGAATCATTTGATCCTACAGTATGAAGAAAAAGGATGTGGGCCTGTGACAAATAGAAGGGTTTACTGACTACAAAGACCCAATTCACACCTATGAACTATACATGAAAAACATAAAATTCTTGCCTATTATTAAATTGACTACAAATCCCAACACTCAGGAGGCAGTGGCAGGCAGACCTCTCTGAGTTTGAGGCCAGCCTGGTCTAGAGTGAGTTCCAAGACAGTGAGAGCAACACCAGAGAAATTCTGTCTAAAAAAAAACAAACAAATAAAAATTGACTACAAATTAGTGTTAATGATTAATAGGTTATATGGAAAAACCAAAACAGACATCACATTCAAGTTCTCTGTCCATGGATGTTGCTCTTCCCTCTAGGAACAGGCCTTTGGCTACTAGCAGAACAAGGAGAGACAGCAGATTCAAGCTGTATCAATCAATGGCCCCTATTCAGAACTTAAAATTAGAATAAATGCCCTAGTTGATTAGTAAAGTTACCAGTTCTATAAATAACTGGACCTAGTGACTCAAAGTATGGCTTAGGAATGTCCATGGAGAGGACAAATGGAACACATATAAGTAAAAATAAAATTTTGAAAAGTGTTTATTTGCCCCAAGAAAACAACCAAAAAATAAATTCATGAATGTTTCTGAATCTTCCTTTCCTTTCTGGAAGAAACTAGATGTCCTAGTTAGCTTAATTGCAAACTTGACACAGACTAGAGTCATTTGAGAAGAGAGTCTCAGTATAGAGATTGCTCAGATCAAATCAGCCAGAAGACATGTTTGTGGGAGGTTGTTCTGATTGTTAATTGATATCAATGATGGACTGTGACTTGAAAGTACAAACCGGCCAGGTGGTGGTGATGCACACCTTTAATCCCAGCACTTGGGAGGCAGAGCCAGGTGGATCTCTGTGAGTTTGAGGCCAGCCTGGGCTACCAAGTGAGTTCCAGGAAAGGCGCAAAGCTACACAGAGAAACCCTGTCTTGAAAAAACAAAACAACAACAACAACAAAAAAGTACAAACCGAATAAACTTTCTTCCCATAGTTGCTCTAAATCAGAGTAATAGAAATTAACCTGGACTACGGAATCTAAGAACCTAATAGACTCTGCTCTAGGACAGTATTCTACATCCAGGATTCTCACCCAGTGGCCTAGTTTCTCAGAAAAGTTAGTCTCTACCCTACCCTTGTTACATGAGTTCTACCACTAAAGTCATCTCCTCTGACTCACACAAAGTACTATTGGGAACTCTTAAAGCACTGAGAGTCAGGATTGAGTTTTGTGTTTGTCTAAAAAATAAATATTTACATGTTAGACTTGTCTGAGGCTGCTATTTCAATGAGGTTGTGGGGGAGATAAATCCCTATCCTCATTTATTATTACTACTACAGGGCATCAATATCTACGAGAGATGGTGATGTAGTTGTGAGTCACTAGGTTGGATTGGTTATATATGAAACAATATATCAAAGGCAATTCCAATTAAAACTTTACTAAGATACCCCCCCTTTTTTGTTCATTCCAGGTACTAAAAGTTTGTAAGCAGATAGATCTTTGTATAGTCTTTTGGAGCTGTCTGATAGAGAATGTCTTATCTGTAAACATTTTCATGTCAGTAGAACAGTCTACAAATGTGAAATGGTCTCCATATGAACTGTGCCTATCACTTAAATACAAAAATCAGGTAACAATTTATCAGACAAGTCAAAGAATGGGAGACTTGCAAGTAAGAAATTCCAAAACTATATCTGACAATTTAGAAATCTCTACACTGTTAGAAACCACTCCTTTTTACTGTTTCTCCCTTATCTCTCTCTCAACAGAGTTTCTTTGTAGCTCAAGCTGAGCTCAAACTTGTGATCTACTTTCCTTATACTACAAAGTAGCAAGATTATAGACATTCATCTAATATTCTTGACCTTCTCTTCATTAAGCAATACTAAGCAATACTTCAGCTAGCCATCACAACAATCTTATGTGGTAGACTCTGTCACTCTCAATTTATATGTGAGAAGATTTATCCAGAATCATCCAGTTAATAAGTCACAGAATCAAAACTCTAACCCAAATTCCTATGTATGCCCATAATACAACACAAACACATTATGTAACAGTCCAACTCACACCAGAAAAACTCTTGCTCAACAGCAATGTGAGTATTTAGTTGTAATCTAAGAACTGAATAGGAATAGATATTTTTGTTTTGTTTTGTTTTGTTTTTAAGACAGGGTTTCTCTGTGTAGTTTTTGTGCCTGTCCCATATTTCGCTCTATAGACCAAGCTGGCCTCAAACTCACAGAGATCTGCCTGGCTCTGCCTCCCATGTGCTGGGATTAAAGGAGTGTGAGATTAAATAGAAATAGATATTTTAATAAAATTTTTGTGTTTAAGACATAGTTATACAGAAAAACAAATTCAATATGAGATGGATAGACTGACTAGATGAAAGGTTAAAATTTTGGTAGATTGATGATTGATAGGTAGATAGACAGATAGATAGACAGACAGATAGATGATAGATAGATGATAGATAGATAGATAGATAGATAGATAGATAGATAGATAGATAGATGATAGATAGATGATAGATAGATAGATAGATAGATAGATAGATAGATAGACAGACAGACAGATAGATAGATAGATAGATAGATAGATAGATAATGCCCACACTGTATTAGTTACTTTTTTGTTACTTTGATGAAAACCCATGACCAAAATCAATTTTAAAGGAATTTACTTTTGGCTTATAATGCCAGAGGGCTAAATGTACATAATGGCAAAAAAGGTATGGTGAGAGGAACAGAAATCTGAGCAATCATATCTCAACCACATCTAGGAAATAAAAGGGAATGGAAGTGGGATGATCTATAAATTTCAAAAGTGCACACCCAGTGATATACATCTTCCAATAAGGCTCCATATCTAAAAATTATATAACTTCTCCTAATAGCACCTTCAACTAGGGTTCAATATTCATATCCTGGAACTAATGGGGAGCATTTCTCGTCGAAACTCTCTCTCTCTCTCTCTCTCTCACACACACACACACACACACATATGTATACAAGAGAAGAATTATTATGAGATTATCTCACAAAATTATGAGTGCTAAGAAACACCATAATATGTCATATGCATATTATGTCATATGCTGAAGAATCAGGTCAGTATTGGTAACTGGGGAATGATCATGGAACTTCAAATCTAAGGCCAATGGCCTTGAAATTAATCATCGTTCAGTAACCCATTCTTTGTAAACTGTGTAATATTCTATTATATGACTAAATTACAATTTGTTCATGTACTTACTGTTATATACTTATGTTGTTTTTAGTTTGGTCTTCTATAAATAAATGTGGTTTGAGCATTTATTTATAAGTCTTTGTAAGGTTACTGTTTTGGTGAGTTTTCTAATCACTGTGATAGAATTCCATCCCCCCCATACACACACACACACACACACACACACACACACACACACACACACACCAAAATAAAAACCTGGAGGAAATATTTTTTAAATTTATTTTTTATTTGTGTATGTATGTTTCGGTATCTGTGTGGACTAGAAGAGGACATTGTATCCCCTGCAGCTGGTGGCTATGAGTCGCCCTACATGGATTCTGGGAACCAAACTCAGGTCAAGAAGAGTGTGTTTTTAATCACTGAGCCATCTTTCTAGACCCAGAGAAAAGGTTTATTTTGGCTTATGATTTCAAGGGTTTATCATGGCAGGAAACTGTGACAGAACTGAGCTGCTCCTATCTTGATAGTCAGGAAACAAAGAGAAAATGCCCAAATTCCCAGATTTCCTTGTCTTAACTAGGATTTCTATTGCTGTGAAGAGACACCAACTCTTATAAAGGAAAACATTTAATTGGGGTGGCTTAAAGTTCAGCAGTTCAGTCCATTATCATCATGGTGGGACGTGGTGGTGTACAGGCAGACATGGTACTGGAGAAGTGGCTGAGAGTCCTTTATCATGCAGGCAACAGGAAGTGGTCTCAGTGCCCCACTGAGGGAAGCTTGAGTTAAAGAGACATCAAAGTCAACCCCCATGGTGACATACTTCCTCTCAACAAGGCCATACTTCCTAATAGTGACACTCACTTTGGGGCTGTTTTCTTTCAAACCATCACATTCCTCTTTCTTTCCATGTTATTCTGTATCTACCTCCAGCCTATTGTGTTGCACTGTCAACATCCAGGTCCTGTTTTTCATCCTTCATTATTTCTCCATGGCAACATCCTCACAGACATACCAAGAGGCATGCTTGACTAGTCTGGATCTCTCTCCCCAATCATTTTAACAATCAAGGTTAACCACTGCAGATACTGCTTTTCCTTTCTCTCAGCAAGTACTCACAAGCAAACTGGCAGAAGAATGTCATAGCAATAATTCAACCACATAACAAACTGCCAGGTCTTCATAGTGGCCATAACATCTTACATGCCTGTCAGTGATATAGGAGATTTCCAGGTCCTGTGCATCCTCTCCAACAGTCCATATAATCTGCGTGATGGCTTCCCTCTTTAGGTAACTTTAGGAGTTTTACTTTTAAATTTTTTAATGTGGCATCAGAAGAGTAGTTATTATTGGGTCAATCACTTCCCATTTCTGAAGCAAGGGCCTTCTGAATGAACTATCCTTATTCTAGTGGACGAGAAAGTTTTCCTTTGTGGCTTTGAATATAGATGTAATTCCTAGCTCTCTTGTCAGACATTGTTCTCTCAAGCCATCTTGGGTAGTTCTTTCCCTGACCTCTGTCACATCTGTGTCTTTGTGACTATCAGTTCTCAGTCAGAAGCTTCAGTGATAGGGGAGGCCAGAATCACATTCTTAGTCTGCAGCACACTATAATTCTGAACTCTGCTGCTCACAAATTCACATACATCCCAAGCCCCTTTCTTATCCTGCCAGCCTGAATTCCAAAAGGCAGCCAGCTGGGACCATTGCAGCATTCACTTTCTCTGTTTCTTGTCCCTCAGTGGACACTGCCCTTGAAAACTATGATTTTGTTTCTGAGTTTTACCTTTTTTATATTGTATTAGGAATGAGAATAAAATTGATCCCCACTATCTCTCCTTTACACAAGAAAGAGAACTTCGCTGCCCTTTGGGAATCTTTAACAATTTGGGCCAAGTGGACGCACTCCTATTTTGGAAGTTAAGAATAAGAGCTGCTAATTTTCCTAGGTATGCAACCAAAATTAAGACAATTTCCCTTCATTTAAGCATGCTATTATGTGTCCAGTGAACAGCTCCTGTGTTTGGATGAGTATCTCAAATAATCCTCTATGCCCTTTCCCCACTTTCTCTCTTCATGTGAGAAGGCCTAAGGCTGGGAGTCTACTAAGTGGATTCTAGCTCAGGTACATTTTAGAGAAAGAGAGTCCTTCCTCTTCCTCTAATTGTTGCTTTAAGATACACCCTCCCATTCCATTCTGACATTTTTCTTGAAGTCTTCTGGCACTGAGATGCTACCATCTCAGGGAATTAACTTTCACTTTTGCTGTTTGCCTGTGTCCCTTTAACACTGCTTTATGTCCATGGTACTTCTAATGGAGTTACAGGGTTGAAATTCCCTCAAAAGTCTACATTCCTGAGTCATTATTTCTTCAAATTTAGATATGAGTGTTATAAAAAGCTAAGTTGTGAAACTGAAGAGCATCCAGACACAGTGGACTGAGCAGAACCCAGCCTCTTCATTTTCTCATTGATGGCTTGTAGAACTCATTAAATGTAATAATTAATACTGGACATCAACCTGATGAGATCTCACATCACCTGGGAGACAAGCCTCCAACACACCTCTGTGGAGTTGTCTAGATTAGGTAGCCTCTAGACTATCTGTGAGGGACTTTTTTTATTAGGTTAATTAAAGTGGTAAGACCTAAGTGGGCAGCACGTTTCACTGGGTTTGGATTCTGAACCCCATGAGCTGCCTCAAGCTCCTGCAGCCCCAACTCCTCCACTATTGTGTATTCTAACCTCCAACTGTGATCCAGCACAAACCTTTTATCTGTTAAATTGTCGTTGCCTGGCTGTTGTATCACAGCAACAGGGAAAGTAACTAATACTGTATCCTGAACCAAGACTTCCAAGAACTAAGATTCACCAAATAGGGAAGACAAGTTGAAGATTAAATAATAAAATGTGATGACATGATGGAATGCCTTGTTTCCCAAATAATACTGGATAGCCATTCAGGAGAAGTAAGATGATGCACTATATTGAAGAACCTCAGAGAGTCATTATTACAATATCCCCAGTTCCTGCTACAGTGCCCACAATATAATAGGTATGAAGTATGTATTGACTTTAAGTATCTCCCTCCTTCCAGTAAAATGAAGGGGGTTGGCTAACAAAATTAGGTCTGCCAATTAAAAATTTCTATTGAATTTAAAGCTAACTTAGTTATAAAAGCAAACCATGGGAATTTCCTCCCTCAGCAAGAGTGAGTCAAATTTCAGTATCTCATTTCACCCTGACATTTAGCAAATTTTCTTCTCACTAACCTCACATCCAAGCCATTCCTTAGAAAGACAAATTTTATTATTTGAGTTATTACTCACTCAGATAACCATCTAAAATTATTAAAGATTTCTTGTTCTCTCTGGGACTTCTGACAAGGGGTGTATAATAAACTAGTGCATTAATAAACTAGTGTCATCTAAGAGTTACTCCTACCTCAGTAGGACTGTAAAACAGCATGCCATCTAAGCACATCAGTATTTTAAATTTCAAAGACAAGTTATTGTCAAGCATCTGAATGTTCATCAACTGAAAAACACTGTTTACTGGTACTGACACCGGGGCAGCAGACTACCTTCTCAGAACAGTTTGTTTTGGTGTAAAGGAACCAGGCAAGGATCTATTCAAAAAAACTTTCCCTTTCTCTATCTTTGAAGAAATATAAACCCACTGAAGATGGCTTGGAACACCAGTGAAGCAAACATCATTACAGGGCAAAGGTATTGAGTTGGATTGAAACTAAATGAATTTCTAATAATGACAGCTGTTTGAAAATGATGTCTTAAGGTGTCTCCTCATAACCTAATTTGTTCAAGCATAGCTACTGGGCCTACATTTTCTGATCTTTAAAAGCTTCCTTTCTCAGAAGTAGATCCATCTGATCTATTGATTATAATAATGAAATTTTAAAATGTCTGTCTCTATGGTAAATCAGAAATTCAATGAGTAACATTAATTAGTGAGGAAATGCCTAAAGTACAGAGAACTACTGTTCCTTTAGTGTGTTATGAACCAGAAGGGAGTGTAGGGAAGAAAAGGAAAGAAACAATTCAGTGGTATTGAGAGTTGGTAGAGGGGAAGATGCTGCGTAAAGCAACATCAAAATACGTGCTTATCCAATCTTGAGCTTCATTAAGCAGTTCTATCCATAATACTTCAGAGAATGGGATGTCTCATTTTAAATGCTTTGCGTTGGTGGGGTTTGACAGCTCTGATAGTACAAATACAGCTCCACTTGACATTTTTATTAAAGGAACCGATGACAAATCCATTAACAACTGCTGAATCTAGAGATCTGTATGAAGCAAGTAAAATGTGTTAAAGTAATTTCCTTTGCCCATTGTTAATATATCTGGTATAGTTACTGACGGTATTGTGAGACCCTCACCACCCCTCCCCATATTTGTTTTTAAGGGGACTCTTTGACAGTAAAACTCAGGCCAGTTTCACATTCCCAGAGCTGATGGTGGTCCAAACCCCATTCTGGGAAAATTCCAAAGCACAGCGTCAAAACGACTGTCCATCTAGTGGTGATTGATAAACCATGAGATGTCTTGACTCAGGGACAGTGTGACCTGACTCATAGGGTGGACTGTATAACTTCAGACAAAACAAAGCAAGACAAATAAGGATGAAAAAGAGAACAGAGACCTCCAAAAACAAAAACAAACCAATCCGAGTTGCACCTGTGCCAAATTCCCAACCACCTGGAAGGGCCTGTGGTTTTTGCCTTTAAAAAGCTAGCCTTACAAAGAAATAGGAACTCCTCCCTGCCTCGCTGTGGCGAGTGCTTATGGACGAGTTCCCTGCCCAGCTTGTTCTGTGCCCACAATAAACCTTGCTGTTGCATTCTGGATATCCTTGGTCTTTGGTGGTCTCTCTGGGGGTGATTTGGGCACAACAGTATACCAGAAATGAAAATTAAAAGCTTATGGATTTAGTATTTTTAATGGATTTAACCTCTTATTTAAATGAGTTAAAGAAGTGTCTTCAAGGTGAAAGCCAACTTATCAATACAGTGTTTCAGATCATAACAACAGCATAGATTAAACTAAAATTATTACTATCTCAACCCAAATATACACTTCAACATGTTGATTAAACACATTTCTGGAAATACTGAAATGATCTAGCTTTGTTTTTCAAATTATACAATATTTTGAAAGCTAATTTTAAGATTTTAGGGGGTAATATTTTGGTGTATTTGTGGTTATATTTTCAGTTGACATAAATGTGTTACCTGCTAATTTTCAAATGGAATGTATTGATCTGTAATCTATCATTTATCATAAAGAAATATTTGGTCATGTCACTTTACTGGACATCCATAGGTCCCATCTCCCCATAGAAACATACCCCCTCACTTCATAATCACGGGTTATACATGTCATGGATTTTGGCAGCATCTACATCTGTGAGCAATGGTTTTCAGCAATAAAGTATGAGAGTGAAACTAGTACCAAAATGTCTAATGAGCACTGTGAGTACTCACTGAGATTGGCAATTACTTCCATCAAACCAGTCACTGACACATCAGTTTCTCAATGTCCAATACTCCACTAGGTTTATTTTGTCCTGTTTTTTCTTATTTTTATAACAAAACTAACAATAAAAAAGATTGGTGAAATTAGTTCATACATATGTTTATTTTCTTCATTAGTGATGAATTTGGGAACTGCTCGATGACTTTAAAATTGACTTTTAAAAATGACATTTCTTTAGGGTTGTTTACCCTTTACTGCATAGGCAGATTTTACTTCCTGTCATCATCATCTCCCTTCTGGAGAAGTAACCCTAACTGCTTTTATAGAATTGAGATGACAACCAATCGGGCTCTCTCCATCTGAGCAGAGGTTTTAAGTGTGGCAGTCGGATTATCCCTCCAAAGGGCAAATACAAAAATCCCCCAAAGTGTATCCAAAGTTTTAATTGCATGAATGTCATATGTAGGGGAGAAAAATAAGTCACTAACTGATACCTGGAAAAAGACATGAGAGAGGAATAAAGGCAAGAGCTATTAGCATTAAACGTCTAGGCACAGCCCAGAAGCTAGAATGGAGGTTATTTTCTAAATGTCCAGATCACAGTCCATTAGAATCTCCTGATGACATCACAGCAGCATCCATATGCTGTGTCTTCTTGTCTTTCTTGTGGCCTCCAAGGCTGGACCTGAGAATGATTAACCCAGGAACTGATTTAAGGCATTTTGATGGTTATTGGAGAAATGTGAGATCCTTCCCAGAATGCTTCTAGAGATGGAGAGAAAGAATAAATTTAACTATTATTTAATTTTTAGATTAAAATAATAGTGAACCTGTCTTGGTTGCAGGTAAAGTGTTGCAGTGTTTTATTGAGCCAGGTCTGAAGTCCTACATCTGGGAAGCATTTTTTTTATCAAGAGGAAAATCTTTAATGAGAATCAGTATCTAATATCTCATCCGGATTTAAATCTAAGATCTAGGAAATATGATCCCTTGGACTGTAAATGTACCATACTAATCATTTAAATCTTTGGTTATATTTTCCTGTTGGGTTGGAGACCTTTCAGATGTCTAAAATTAATCATTTTGTTTCCTTCCTTTCCTTCCTTCCTTCCTTCCTTCTTTCCTTTCTTTCTTTCTCCCTTTCTTTCTTTCTTTCTTCTTCTTTCCTTCCTTTATTTTTTTGGTTTTACAGTGAAGGATTTTTACAATCTAGTTCTCAAGGGCCACTTGGTGTCTCTCTCTCTCTCTCTCTCTCTCTCTCTCTCTCTCTCTCTATCTATCTATCTATCTATCTATTTATCTATCTATCTATCTGTGTGTGTATGTGCATGTGTGTGTGTGTGTGTGTGTGTGTGTGTGTGTGTGCACTTTATCACTACTGCTCTGTCTCCATTAGTCTTCTTCCTTCTATCAATTGTTCCATCTATATGAAGATAAGTAATGCTTTTGTCTTGGTCATGTGTTCTATTGCCTTGAAGAGATACTATGATCATGGCAACTCTTAGAAAAGAAAGTATTTAATTGGGGCTTGCTTTAGGTGTCAGAGGTTTAGTCTATTATCATCATGATGGGGGCATGGCGGCATGCAGGAAGACATGGTGCTAGAGAAGCAGCAGAGAATTCTACATCTGGATCCACAGACAGCAGGAAGAAAAGAACTCTGGGCCCAGTGTGGGGTTTTGAAACTTCAAAGCCTACCCTCAGTGACACATTTCATCCAACTGGGCCAAACCTCCCAATCCTTTTCAAATAATGACACTCCCTGATGACTAAGCATTCAAATATATGTATCTATGGGGGCCATTCTTATTTAAACCACCACGGTCTTGTTTGTACACATTAGGGAATTTGTCCTCCATGTTGACTGGAGGACACCTCCACTTTTTTATAGACTGGACACTTGTTACAGTTTACCTAATGAGTAATGAGATCTCCATGGCCTCCCAGAACAAGGGAAAAGGTGACTTGTTACAGCTGTAAAATATTTTGAGAGACAGCAGTAGTTACCTGGAACATAGTTGACTTTGAAGGGCAAGGGCAAATATTGTCTCTTCTAATACTTCTGAGCACATTAGTACAGGCTTCCAAGTATGGTTATGGACTACCCAGAAAGTCAGTTACACCATTCTGAAACTTTTAACTGCTGTGTAATATTTAGATAAAGCTTGAGCAAAAAACAAATACTTTTAAATAAACCTTGATTGAACATAAATGTTTGTTCTTTAAGATACTTCTGTAATTGTTACCAAGAGCAGATTTAAGTAGAGATATGACCTCAGTGTACTGAACTTTGTCCATAGAAATTTTAAGGTCTTGTATATCATCCCTAAATCTCATCTTTCACATACTCTAAAAAACTTACTCAGATTGTCCCAATTTGCTTAGGCTTTCTGGCTTTCTTTCCCATTCTGGAAAAAAAAATCCAGCCACTTTAGCTATATTCACAAATCTTTCTTTGCTAAAAAAAACTTTTATTCCTAGATGCTTTTAACATTTTTCCTACATACTACTTTCCTTCCCTTTTAATATCATAAAGTGATAATAACATTAACAAATAAATTTCTACATATTATAAGAATTTCCTCCCTAGAGGAACTAAGCAATGCCTACCCTTCCTCATGAGGTACCAATGACAACCCAAACTTGATTCTACATTATTTTCTTCCTGGTAGAGAAAAAAAAAAAGATTGCATCTCTTCTCTATCTTTTTTTTTTTTTCTGTTTGATCCTGTGTTGTCCTCAGAGACACTTCTGTAATATGTATGTATAGACTGCCACATATGTTACCAGAATTTGGGGAAGTTCCATCTGAGTTAGTCTTATTAATAAAAGCATTTAAGAATGGACTCAAATGGAAGCTTAAGGGCAATTTTATTAGTGTTTGAAAGAGAGAGAAAGTATCAGGCAGTCAAGCTGTAAATCGTGATAGCTGATGAGAGCAGGAGAATGGAGAAGAAAAGAAGAAAACATCAGGCCATTTAAGTAAGCATGTAAGTCAGACTCATAGCAGACAACAGGAAGGAGAGATGTAAAGAAAGAGTAAGGAAGGCTGTACTGGGTGGTTTTGTGTATCAACTTGACACAAGCTAGAGTCATCAGAAAGAAAGGAGCCTCAGCTGAGGAAATACCTCCTTGAGATCCAACTGTAAGGCATTTTCTCACTTAATGAACAGTGGGGGAGGGCCCAGCCCATGGTAGGTGGTGGCATACCTGAGCTGCTGGTCCTGGGTTCTAAAAAAAGGTGGACTGAGCAAGCCAGGCATAAGCAAGATAGTAAACAGCTCCCCTCTATGGCCTCTGTATCAGCTCCTGCCTCCAGGATACTGCCCTGTTTGAGTTCCTGTCCCGATTTTCTTCAGTGATGTATAGCAGTGCTGAAATGTAAGCCAAATAAACCCTTTCCTCCCCAACTTGCTCTTTGGTAATGGTGTTTTCATCACAGCAATAGAAACCTTAACTAGACAAAGGCTAAAATGTTGACAAAGTCCAAAGTATTAGGGAAAGTATGTTGAGAAAGGGGATAGGGAAGAAGAAAAGAAGACATAGTAGGAGCCTTGGTGAAACTACTGAGTCATAGTTATACATTAGGTTTTAGGAACAAGAGCCTAAAATAGAATACAAGATTTGAAGTTATTAGTGTCTCTATCTTGTAATTCTGTGGGGCCTAAAAATAATGAAATTTTAGGAGAGAGAAAGAAAGAAGAAAAAAAAAAAAACACTTGATTTATGAGTGTTGACTCCTGAATTTGAAAGTGTCAAAAGCAAACCTCAGCCTTAGAGTTTTATTTATATAAACTGATGGCTTTTCATTTTGCTTAATCCAATTTGTGTTGAGTTTTCTTGGGTTAATTATCCAAGATGATAAGAATATGATGGCTCCAGAGTGTCTAATATAATCAATGTAATCACCAGAATCCACATAAGACAGAAACGGGTCAGCATCACAGAGAGAGATGTGGCTATGGAAGTCAGTATGAAGGATAATGGATAGTCTCTAGCCAAGGAATAGAGGAATCCAGGACAGTTGGAACAAGGAAGAAAATGGATTTTCCTCAGATTCTCCAGAAGAAACACAGCCCTGTCAAATTCACTGAGACCTTTGACTGCCAGAACTTTTTGAGCATAAATTCATGTTGGTTTACACAACCCAATTTACAATTAGTTGCATCAGCACTATAATTACCTAGCAATCTCATCTCCAGATATTTGCAAGAGATAAAAACTGGAAAACAAAGCCTACTTGCAAATGTTTATGCTAGGTTTGGACACAATTGCAAGCACTGTGGAAAAATGTTCTTCAAGAAGTAAATGGTTAAGCAGAGTAGCATTTATCTCTGTGGTGATATATTTGTAATCTAAGAAATAAAGCTTGCCTGATCATCAGAGGACAGAGCCAGCCACAGAGTTGGCCACAGAGGACCCGGCCATGGTGACACACACCTTTAATCCCAGCACTGGAAAGGTTGAGACAGGAAGTCATATGGCTGGGCAGAGAGAGGGATATAAGGCAGGAGGAGACAGGAATTCACTCTCTTGCAGAGACTGTCAGGACGAGGAGTTGGTGAGATAAAAAGTGATAGCTGTAGATTGCTCTACTTTTCTGATCTTTCGGCTTTCACCTTGATATCTGGCTCCAGGCTTTTATTATAAGACCATTTAGGATTCATGCAACATTTGGCATCCAACTTTTGTGGCACAAATTCACAAAAAAACTGCTTGCCTGTGGTTTGCAGCCACCAGCTCAGGCAAGAGCTACACATGGCTGGAGTCCTCTAACCTGCCTGGGCTGGAGTCCCTACCCTGCTGGCTAAGTTTTTGTTGTAGCCTCTTTGCAGCAGAATTCTCAGGCTTTGGGGCTCCACAAGCCACAGGAGTTAGCTGCATTTGCATGTTTCCCAATGCAGACAGCTAGCTCTTTTGCTTCTTCCCTCTCCTGGTGAGTTGTGGCTTTCTCTGGGCCTGCTCTTGGGCTGCTGCCACATCATCATCATCATTGTCAAAAAATTTGATGAGTCATTTGGGATTTCTTAATGGGGGGAATTAGTTTTTTCAAAAAAAGTCAGAGAGAGGTTTTTTTCCAGATTAAAAAATGGGAAACAATTACAATGGAAAGAGTTTGGTCTCTGTTTGATAATACACAAGAGGGTCTGAAAATGGGACATTTAAATGAGAGGATAATTAACTTAGGTGGGATTGATATAATGTCAATTATAAACAATACAGGTTTGATCATTCTTATTTTATCCCTAAAAAAAAATTGGTTTATATGAGTGCCAAATTGGTTGATATGAGTGCCAAGATACAAGTCTTAGAAAAACTTATTGGAAGAGATCACAGAGATAAACAGATTCAGATAGAGGAATTTAAAGAACCAATTTCAGCATTGCATTATAAAGTTACAGAGAAACAGTCTATGGCTTTCAAAGAGCTAACCTTAATTTATCCAGTAACCTTACAGGAACTGCCAAATGATAAATATCCCCAAGATTGTGTAAGAGCTGAATGAAATCCTGTGCAAATGTTAGATTTGAGGAAATTCAAAGAACCAATAGTCTCATATGGTACACACTCACCATTTGTGAAGCAGTTGTTAAACTTGGGGTCAACTTGTAATAGAATTATCCCTCAAGACAGGAGAGATTTAGTTACAGAAATCTTAGAGGCTATTCCCCAATTACAATGGAGGACCTGGTGGAAGGCTAAGGCTAAGGCTAAGACTGAAATTTTCTAAGAACAACTTCTCAGGGAAGACAATTATGCTGATATATAAAGACAATTTTTATATGATGACCACACCCTGGATTTATGCCACACAGCAGCCTTGAATGCTTGGGACAGAATTGAAGAAGTAAGAAAGAAAATTAAGTTATTTACTAAAGTTATATAGGACTCAAAAGAAACCTCCACCAATTTCCTACGAAGATTGATTTCAGCAGTAAGTAGAATGATACCAAATTCAGGAGCTAAACAAATAATAATTGAACTTCTGGCTTTTGAAAATGCTAATGCACAGTGCAAACAGGTAATTAAACCATTAAAGGTAAGATCATCATCCTTGGAGGAATGGACCCAAGACATAATCAATACTGAATCTCATGACCATGATGATGCTTTGATAGGAGAGGTGATTTCCAGAGGTTTCAATAAAAATACTGTCAAATGTTTCAACTGCAGTAAACGATTTTACCTAAAAAGGGCCTGCAAACAGGGTATTCCTAGAAACAATGTTTTTTCAAATAATAATTCCAACAGAATGCCCCTCCCTTCTGGATTATGCAGAAGGTATGGCAAAGGCAGATACTGGACTAATAAATGTAAATCAAAAAGAGACAGGCAATGTAATCCTTTGCCTTTGTTGTTGCAGGCCCCCATGTCAAATTCTGTTCAGTCTTTTCCTGTCATCATGGAGGAAAACTCCTTCCCAGAGCAATTAAAGAACCTAATGCCTATTGTAAAAAAAAAAAAAAAAAAAAAAAAAAAAAAAAAAAAAAAACGTACTCCTCTGGATGATAAAACAGCTCTAGAAGAGAGAACAAAAAATTTGAGAGAAAACATAAAGGAAATTTTTTGGCAAACTTCTATAAATGAGCAAAGAACAAAATTAAAATACAAATAAATGACATTCTCATTGAAGGTCTTTTCAACACAGGTGCAGATGTAACAATAATTGCACCAGAAACTTAGCATCCAAACTGACCTCTTCAGGAGATAAATTATAGGCTTTTAGGGATTGAAACATTATCTCAAGTAAAACAGAGCATTTATAGGGTCAGAAGGATAGAAAGGACAATTAAAGCCATATGTGGCAAAGATAGCCATGGATTTATGGGGACGTGATTAGTTACAGCAATTGATAACCAGATTAACATTCATCCAATATCAGCAACAAACCATAAACTAACATATGCTTCTGGGAAAAATATTAGAAGGTATTATACAGAACAGTCACTGACCATTCAGGTTGTACAAGAACAGGGCACAACAACTGCTGATTTTTCAAAGACACAACATCCCTACCTTTAAAATGATTAATAGACAAGCCTGTATAAGTTTAGCAATGGCCTTTAACAACAGAGAAACCTCAGGCCTTAGAAGAGTTGGTACAAGGGCAGCTAAATGCTCAACATATTGAAGAATCACCCAGCCATTGGAATTCTCCTGTATTTGTTATTAAAAAGAAACCTGGTAAATGGAGAATGGCAACAGATCTAAGAGCTGTTCAATATCTATATTCAGCCAATAGGTTCACTACAATCTGGAATTCCTTTGCCTTCTCTGTTGCCTAAAGGATGGCTTCTTATATTTATCAAGTTAAAAGACTTTTTTCTCAATAACCTTACAAGAAAAGTACAGAGAAAATTTTGCCTACATGGTGCCTACTTATAATAATTCTCAGCCTGTTAAGAGATATCAATAGAAGATTCTACCACAAGGAATGTTAAATAGCCCAACCCTGTGCCAATATTTTATATGGCAGTTGTTGGAAATAATATGTAAGCAATTTCCTCAATCTATAGTTTACCATTACATTAACAACATTTTACTAGCTGGTTTGAATGTAGATACTTTAGAAAGAATGTTTGAAGAAGTAAAGAAAATGTTGCCTTGTTGGGATTACAAATTACTCCTGAAAAAAATACAAAGAGGAGGTTATAGTAATTATTTAAGATATAAAATCGGTCTACAAAATAATTAGACCCCAAAAGGTACAACTTAGAAGAGATAAATTACAAACTCTTAATGACTTTTAAAGATGACTAGGAGAAATTTACAATCTATGGACCACTATTGGGGTTAAAAAAAAAAATCGTGACCTGAGTAATTGGTTCAAAACCTTAGATGGTGACAAGAACTTAAATAATCCAAAATAATTATTAGCTGAAGCTGAGAGAGAATTGGCTTTGGTGAAAAAGAAATTACAGGATGCTAATGTGGATTCTTTGGATGCAAACCTTGATTGCATTCTGGTTATTTTACCGTCTAAGTATTTGCCTACAGGAATTTTAATGCAAAGGGAAGATATATTACATTTAAATGGATATTTCTACCATATAAACAGAGTAAGAAATTAAAGACTTATGTGGAAAATATTTCGGATTTGATTTTTAAAAAGAAAATTGAGACTTATTCAATAAGCAGAAATAGACCCAGTAGATATTGTATTTACTTTAACTAATGATGAAATTGACAAGTTATGGGCAGAAAGTGAACCTTGGCAGAGAGCTTGCAGTAATTTTTTTGGGAGAGATTAACAAGAAATATCCGAAAGCAATAGAATTCAATTTATAAAGAGAACTAACTGGATCCTGCATCATATTGTATGGGAAACACCACTGGAGCTGCTACATTTTATACTGATGCAAACAAATCAGGAAAGGCAAGTTACAGATCAGAAAAATTAAGTAAAGTAGCTTGAAGTCCTTACAATTCTGCCCAAAAGTCAGAATTATGTGCCATTCTGATGACACTAATAGATTTTACAGAACCTCTCAACATAGTTACTGACTCTCAGTATGTAGAAAGAGTTGTTTTACCCATTGACACTGTGGAATTTATCCCTGATGAGTCAGAATTATCTTTGTTATTTATTCACTTACAAGATATAATTAGGAATGGGAATCATCCCTTATATATAAAACACACATCTGATCCCATATGGGTCTGCCAGGCCCTCTAGCACAAAGTAAAGATGAGATTGGTCAACTATTGATAAGAAATGTGCTGGAGGCCTCAGCATTTCATAAAAAATATCATGTCAATAGTAAAGGTTTGGAAAAGGATTTTTCTATAACCTGGCAAAAAGCCAAGGAAATTATAAGGAAATGTCCTACTTGCCCTTTATACAACCAAACTCCAGTACCTGCAGTAAGTAACCCAAAGGTACTCAAAGGAATGAAATCTGGCCGATGGATATGTTTCATTTTGTAGAAATTGAAAATTAAAATATGTACACCACACCACTAATATCTATTCAGGATTTCAATGAGCAACTGCTCTGAGTTCTGAAAAGGCTAATTCTGTAGTCACATATTTGCTAGAAGTTATGGCCATCATGGGTATATCTGTACAATTTAAGACTGACAATGCTTCAGCATATGTCTCTGGTAAAATGAGACAGTTTTTTTGCTTATTACAATATAAACCATATTATAGGCATACCACACAATCCTACAGGCCAAGCAGTCATAGAAAGATCAAATTGAACCCTAAGGTATATGCTAAATAAACAGAAAGAGGTAGCAAAGACTCCCAGAAATCAATTACACAATGCTCTATTAACTTTGAATTTTCTCAATGCTAATGAGAAAGGAACAACAGCTGCAAAGAGATGTTGGATAAAACAAAAAACTATAGACTATATCAGCCTGTATACTTTGAAGATGTGCTGACCTCAGGATGGAAACCAGGATATGTGTTACGATTGGGACAAGGTTTTGTTTTTGTTTCCACAGCAGAAGAAAAGCTATAGATACCATCAAAATTCATAGAGGTTTGATTTGAACAAAAGAGACCTCTTAATTAGAAGAGGTGATAGTCCATCAACCAGCATGACCATGACCATTCAATTTAAACTAACTTATATGACTAACAAATGTTTTTTATTTGACCAGATATAACTTGCCAAAAGGAAACCTCTCCAACGTTAGGGTTGGGGAAGGGTTTTGTTTTTGTCTTTCAGGATAATAAAGGCTAAGGAATCTGACGAAAACTGGACAAATGAGACATCTGAAGACAAAGCACAAATCATCCAGAAAAAATGTCCCAAGGAAAAGAGTAAATTAGCCTATTAATATATCACATATCTAATAGAATAAAATTTCATAATCTTCATAAATGTTTGTTTCTACAGTTCTCTACAGACACATAATGCAAATGGTCTTTATGTAGGTCCAGTTCAATTAAAATTAAAGCTGGCTTTGAAGTTGGAGTATTGTTGTCTTCTTCTCTAAACCCAAGCATGATTGTTAATTAAAGGAAAATGTAAAATCTCTAGATCATGTCAGAAGATCCACCTGATATGGGACAGAAGAAAAACCAAAATTAAGTGACTATTCTGTTGCTACTATCTCATGATCGTTTGGTTTTATTTTGACTCTTTAAAACTTTTTAAGGTATGAATTTTGTATCAAAATTGATAAGATTAATATATATTTTTTTTAAACTTTTGTCATTGCATTAATAGTCACATAGAATACTAACTAATTCTAGGAAAGGCTTCATCTAGCTTTCTGTAACCCTTTGGGTTTGAGTCTCTACCAGTTTTCTGCAGTGAACCATAACCATGCCTAACAGCAACCTTTGAAGTTTCCAAAAGAATAATGGGGCCCACAGCAATGATTCCATATGGACTATGATAATGCCATTAAGCTGACAAATGCCAATCAAAGATCAGCTTTAGACTACAAACTGCTCATGACAAATTCAAGATGGCTAGCTAAGATGACCCAGTCTCACAGAATACTCTAGCCAGGACTTAAGACAAGCCCTGCACTTCCCCATTATGCAGAGCCTGGATGACAAATGATACTTTGTAGCTGAAAGTTTTTCCCTGGTCCCACTACAGAGGTGGTGAAGTAAGATTGGTTGGTGGCTGTAGCTAGAGTTTTCCTGCCTGGCCCACAGTCAGGACAAATCTCTGTCACCTGCCAGTCCCACAGCCAAGTAAACACAGAGACTTATATTGCTTACAAACTGTATGGCCATGGCAGGCTTCTTGCTAACTGTTCTTATATCTTAAATTAATCCATTTCTATAAATCTATACCTTGCCACGTGGCTCGTGGCTTACCGGCATCTTCACATGTTGCTTGTTTTGGTGGTGGCTGCCAGTGTCCGTCCCCCCCCCCCCCGCCTTCCTGTTCTCTCAATTCTCCTCTCTGTTAGTCTTGCCTATACTTCCTGCCTGGCCATTGGCCAATCAGTGTTTTATTTATTGACCAGTCAGAGCATTTGACATACAGACCATCCCACAGCAGGTGGCTCTCACTATTTCCCTGATCTCTAAGACTTTCACCCCTACATTTGGCTCTATGTTTTTTATTTAATAAGACCACTTAAAAATTCGACTACAATACAGATACCTCTCCCAGTACTTGACAATTAACTCAAAATTTTTCTTTTCAGGATCCCCTAAATATGCCTTTGCCCCCAGACAGCAGGAAGTAATTTTAAGAACATGATGCCCACATTCCCAAGAGGTGGAATGGGTGGTTTTTGGTCATTCAATGGATATTTGTCATTATTTAGGATGGTTGATTACAAGTTGTTATTGTTATTGATCAGGAAAAAAGCTAAAAAAGGAGATTAAATTCAGGGTTCTTATTTTGGAAAAAAGATATAGAAATCATAACATAAAAGATAGGTTACTGAATCTACTCTGAAAAGAAAAAAGGGAGAATATGGATAAAATAAGATAAAAAGGTAGATAATTGGATCTACTTTTAAAAAGCAACTACTAGTTTTAAATATTTTACAGTGGGTTGGATTTTTGTATATTGAATACAAATTATGTATATTGATACAAAGTTGAGATTATTTTTGTTAGAACATACTGTATATATATTTCAACTCTTGTTCAAAGAATTGTACCTTTACAGCTCATTTAACAATTTAATACAAATTTTTTAGTCCCTGAAAGTTATTACCAACTATTTAGGGTAGTAAAGAATTGCATTGTAATTTTCTATTACAATGGAACTTGTAGTCCTGCTAGATATGTTTTCAAGGTCAAACAGAGATATATTTAAGATAGTCTTCAAACACTTCAGAGGTCTATAAAATATGGCATTAAAGATGTTTTAATAAGAGATTCTTTTTTAATGAAAATGAAACATATCTGCTCCTGGCAGCACTAATCTACTTCAGAGAAGATGATAGGCATTGACGAAAACTCCATATAGAGTTTACTTTATTTGTGATAAAAGTTAGCCACTGGTCAAGAAAGTGCCTTTGCCTCAACTGCTGACAGTATGCTCTCCAAATGGACAAGCAGGACACAAAAGAATGGATTGCAAAACCTTGCCAAGACAAGGTAGGAAGGCCCTTAAGAATATCCTGCTTCACAGAAAAGTCTGTCAGATATGCTAAGCCTGTAGGTCAAAGATGGATGCTCCAACATTGCAGAGGAACCTTGAGTGACTGTCCAGGCAGCCAGCTGTTTCTGTCATTTCTCACATTTTTGGAAGTTGCTTTCCTGTACTTCCTGTTTATTTAGGTAATAGTATTTCCTTCTTGGGTCTCTGAGAGAGTTGAAGACTAGATAGTTATATTTTTCTTTGTTAACAAATTCTGAAAAGAAACTCACTAATGAGGTATAAAGTATATATATTTGAAAGACATCAAAAGAGTTTTTGGTTGTTAATACAAGTTAAGACAGAAAGTGAATTAGGTACAACACTTTTAGATTTACCAAAATATGATAAATACTGGTGTATTTTCTCTGAATTTGTCAATTGTTAATGGACTAGACATTATTAATGTAATTCTTGAGTGTATGTATTGTATATAGTTGTACTTGTATATAGCTTTTTCTTATATTAGTTAAAACTTTCTATCATTCTATATTAAAAGGGGAAATGTGGTGATATATTTGTAATCTAAGAAAAAGCTTGCCTAATGATCAGAGGACAGAGCCAGCCACAGAGTTAGCCACAGAGGACTGGGCCATGGTGGCATACACCTTTAATTCCAGCACTTGCGAAACCACACCTTTAATCCCAGCACTAGAAAGGTTGAGACAGGAAATCATATGGCTGGGCAGAGAAATGAATATAAGGTGAAAGAAGACAGGAATTCACTCTCTTGCAGAGGCTCTGTCAGGCTGAGGAGTTGGCGAGGTAAGTGGTGGTAGCTACGGTTTGCTCTGCTTCACTGATCTTTCAGCTTTTACCCCGATATCTGGCTCTAGGATTTTATCATAAGATCATTTAGGATTCATGCAACATATCTCATTGTATGTCTAATCATCAAAAAATAAAAATGTTTATGCTTTTTAACCCAAATGTTCTGCTACGACTTGAATGTGCAACACCTGCTAGCTGATTTTTCTACAGTGTGGATTTCAGCACAGATTACAAGCAGTGGAAGTGCTACTATATCTAAAAATTTTATCTCCTCTTATAAACAAAAATTAATGTAAGCTTCATGGATTTGAGAGTGTCATAAGACTTGAATCCACCTCTCCCAGGTCAAATGAACTCCAGATAAGTAAAGCCTAATTTTCCCCAGTTGTGTATTACTGAGGATATGCTCTCTCTTTACCCTGAGCTTGGGACTCCTCACTTGCCTCAACTACCAAGACTATGGAGTTGAAAGGTCCAAATGCATGGTTTTCCTATAAGTTCCTAAATTTTAACTTTTGTCCATAGTCTATATCTGTTTCAGCAGATTTTCACTCAGCTGTCAAACACCATCCAGGAATCAACTGTGGACTGCAAACTGTTTCATGTGGCTGTGATCTCTGGACTTGTTGAAAGCTGATGTGAACCAGTCCAGCCAATGTGATTCCTTCCTATCTCTTTAGCTGGTTCAGCTAACCAGATGTTTCTGATGAATGTCCCATTGCCTGAATTCCCCCACCCCTGGCCTTTGAATACTAGTATTCTAGCCTTCTTGGCACCTGAAAATGACATCCTAATTTCAGGAGGAAGTAGTTACAGAAGAGAGAATGTCACCCCTTATCCTTTACAAAAGGCTGGAATGTTAGGTCAAAAGGAAACTTGCTAGCATAGGGGATAAAATGGCAACCTATAGTGCCTATTGGCTTACCAGAAAAGGTACCTGTTAAAACAAAATACTCAAATATATAGCAGGAACATTCATTAGCTGAAAAGGTTCTACAATATAATAGGACACTTGACCTGCTTTATGCATGACAAGAGGTTATTGTATGGTTTTAAGAAAAAGTTTTGCTTCTATTCAAACACTTAAAAACCATTAGAGAAAATCAGCAAGGATTAGATCTACTAACAGAAGAGAAGGGTGGCTTTTGAATTTTCCTCGGGGAGGAATGTTGCTTCTATGTCAACAAATCAGGTATAAAAAAAGACAAAATCTAACAACTCAAGACAGATGTCCAAGAATATAAGAAACAGCTAGATGCCTCTGGCCAGTGGATTGTTGATTGTCCAATGTGGAATTGAATGCTGCCTTTCTCAACTATTTTTCTTCTCCTTTTCTTAATCCTACTAATTATTCCATGTGTTATTAACTTCTTGTTTAGATTTCTTTATCAACAAATTCAAAAAGCTTCTAACCAGACCTTTAATCAGTTGCTATTACAAGATTATCAACTCCTACCTACAGAATCAGAGGCCTATGACCCTGATAATGCCCCAATAGTGAAGCTCAAACCTGCCCCAAGGATTTTGAAACCTCCATACAAGAAGTAGTTTAACAATAACATTGCCCTCTTCCTGACCTGTGATTAGATATCAATAGTAAACAAAAAGGGAGGAATATAGGGTAGAGGGGCCAGTGGAAAAAAAATAACATCCTGCTCATGGTTTGATCCCAAGCTTCTAGACTTGAAAATCTCTACCCCTGTGATTCAGAGTTAACAGCAAACAATATTTCACCTTTAACAGCCAAGAAACTTCCAACCTTGATATTCTTTTATACTAGCTCACTGAGAATTCTCTAAAGACCATGTAAAAGCCCACTCCTTCCATGCAGCCCACTGCCTTCTCTGTTTCCAGTCAGAGGCAGCTACCACTATGGGTTTTTCAAAAAAAAAATTCTTATATGAGGTTTGTTGCATTATATTATTTTTATGGTTTTCCTTGTCTCTCTACTGCCAAGATGTCCTTGTTCTGGGAAATTCTTATAATGGAAGCTTGGGGGTCATACATTATGATCAATGTGGAGAAATGTCTAAGGAAATTATTGCAAACATTCATGAAAAATAGTGGTTTTTTTTCAGTAAGGTTTGTGTCTTAGTTATTGTTGTGAAGAGACATCATGACCATGACAACTCTTATAAAGGTAAGCATTTAATTGGGGCTGGCTTACAGTTGATAGGTATGAGTATGGATAGTTCCAGAGACTTCCTGATCATGGCAGGAAGCATGGTGTAACACAGGCAGGCATGTTGATAGAGAAGTAGCTGAGAGTTCTACACCTGGATTGACAGACAGCAGGAAGAGAGTGCCACACTCGGCCTGGCTTGAGCATCTGAGACCTCAAAGCTGGTCCCCAGTGACACAGTTCCTTTAAGAGTGCCATAACTAGTCCAACAAGGCCATACCTCCTAATAGTAGTGCCATTTCCTATAAGCCTATGAGGGCCAATTATATTCAAATCACCACATTTTATATATAAAAATTCATCTCAGGGCCAATTTCAGGAGTAAGTCTCTTCTTTTTGGTACAAAGCAGGGATACCTTTAGAAAGAGGTCCTATACCAGGGCTTCAGGCAAAGACAGAAGAGCAGGAAATTCCTCTTCTACTTGTGATTTGCAATGTATTCATTTAAAAACAGCCATTATGCCTGACATCTGTAAAGTCCTAGGTAGATCTCCTCAAAAGTATTTCCACAGCAGAGTACAACTCTGCAACACATACTTTGTAGTTTTCTTAAAAACAAACTCTTTGCAAGAAATGACAATAAAGATACATAAACCCTTACCAAGTGTGCAAATTCAGCCAAACCCAAATCAACTTAACTTCAAATAAATTTCAAACACATAGTGACCAGTAAACACTTCTATATAAGCATTTGATTGGACCTGCAACACAACTGTTATGTGACAAAACTGTCCCTAGGGAGATACTACACACAGATCTACTCACTGTAGGAAGGGAGCCCATAAATAGACGAAAAAAAAAAAAAGATACCACTAAAGCCCTTCTCAGGAAATCAATGAGTTTCATTGGGGTTACTTATAGGAATATGAGCGAGGGTTTGTTTACATGAAGGAAATGACTCAAAGACAGCTGTATAACCAAAGCCTACCCTAGCATGGGTGACAGCTCACAAAGTTGGGAACCTGTATCAAACTTAACAGCCTGCAGGCAGTTAAACAAGCTAGAGAGTGTCCTTTCCAGTTGTCTCAGTATGTCTGAACCTTTCAGGCAGCTCAGCTGGTGTATACTTCTTCCAGAGGCTGTGCTGGTCTTAGCAACTTGGCTTATTTATTCTGGTAGGAGGAGCCTAGTGAGTATGGATAGTTCCAGAGACTTCCTGATACTGTTTTGAGCTATTTATGTTCCTGCTTAAGGAGCTTCTCTATAGAATGGAATGTTTCAATCTAGGTTCAGAGTTGTAGGGTTTATCTCACTGGATGATTTCTGAATATCTCATGAGAAACACCTTATCAGTCCTATCTGCATGGAAGTCTCTACCAGGCTTAATATAACTATAACTGTTTTCAAATCACTTATTTTTTCATATTATTAATAGTAGGGGGAAACCTAAAATGTACACCAGATATTAGGAGTAAACAGAAAATAAAGATTAAAGAAGTGATTCAATACTACAGGCCAGTAGAAGTGATGTGACCCAAATACAATTTTTTTATTTTCTATTAGCCAATTTAAAAAGTAAAAGATGGTATTGAATAAATTATAACAATGTGTGTTGTTTATTGTGTTCAGTTATTATGTTGTGATTTCCACATAAAAGAGATGTAAAATTTTTAATGAGATCCTTTATACCCATTTTTCCATATTTGGTCTTCAAAATATTATGTTACACTATAACACATCCATATTCAATCTAGACGTATTTTCTAAGCTGAGTAACTCATATGGCTGGTCACTTTCATATTTACAACATTGGACTAGAAGGATTCCATAAATTAAAAAATGGAAAGGCCTTTGTATAGATTTTATGGGCAACTATGAAAGCCCAATCAAAGCCCAGTCATTTATTTCTGGACATTAACCTATGATTTTATAAATAGAGATAAATTCTGGAGAGTTATCTGTTCTCTATATAAGCAAAGGTCAGTTCTGGGTAGTTCCTTCACCTGTGTATAAACTGAAGTGAGTTCTGGATAGTTACCCAATCTCTCTCTCTATGAAAAAAGGCTGTTTCTGTATGGTTACTTGATCTTTCTATGAACAGCAGTCAGTTCTAGAAAGTTACCACATCTTTCTATGAACATCTTTCTGGATAGTTCCTTAATCTCTCTCTGAGAACAGGTCAGTTCTGGATAGTTTCTCATATATATGAACAGATGTTCATAATTCATCTGTTGTTAAATTGACATTTCAATTTTCATATGTTTCTTCATATTATTTTTTAAAGATAACAATTATGGTATCATAGATTTCCTTTTAAACTTTAATAAATTCTATTTGAACATGAGATTAAAAAAGAAATACAAGTTGTCACTTTCTGTCTTTTGGAGATATTATTTTAACATAAATTATAGTCCCTCTAATCCATTAATCAGAACAGTCTAGGTATTGTCACCCTTCAGTCTAAAGGTAAACTCCTCTAGAACTTTCTTGGCTTCTTATCTCACCCCTTTCCCTCTACTTTTTCATCTGTTTGCATGTCATTATGAAAATGGTAATCTCTAAGGGGAGTAATTGCTTCTTTGATTCATTTAATATTCAAAGAGTCTAAAACAGACAATTAAGCCTACATTGGTTTATTCAGGAAAGTGGAGGCCACCTATTCCCACTGGACCTGGCCAAAACTCTGGTTGTTTCCCTTCTACTTTACCACTACATGTTCTTATGTTAGTGCAAATGAAATCAGAGAGTTACACAATATAAATGATTTCTAGTATCCCATTTTTATTTAGGAAGTTCTCTAAACATAATTTATTTCTAATTGTTTTTAATATTTTAGCTAAATACCAATGTGGTTTTTATCTTTCCTTTCCTTTTTGATTTGTTTCCTCTAGCAAGCCTGTACTTGTTCAAACTTTAATTATAGGATAAAAGCTGTGCAAATTGTATTAAATATGACTAAGTCATGCACATCTTCAAAATAAAATTTCTTTTGTTCATAAATCCAAAATAACCTTAATGATATTCTTTGAATTTAAACTGAATAGCACCATTGAAATTAACAATGACTAATGTTTTCTCCATGCAGAGGAGAAGATTAATTTTGATGATGACTAACATTGTTTCTGTTTTAGCACAGATCTACAAATAATTATGAACAAATAAACTGTATTCTGGGAAGATGCAAGCAAACATCTAGTAACCTCAGAAAGGGAATCTGTAACAGTAAAACAATTATTCTTCCCATGTCTGCTTAGTTAACTAATAAGTCTTTTTGGGTTCCTTAAAGAGTATGGGGTTGCTGACTTACAGAAGCTCCAAAAGAAGCTTCATCACTGATAACCATCACCTGTCATGGGTAATGACTTATGAAAACTTCACCCTTGGAGCTCTCTGCACAATTTCAAGGCAGCTCATCTTGTTGGAGAGTGTCTCCCCAGCAACCATTACTGCTTATATTACCATGGGATGTCTGTGTAAATTTTTAAAATTTTAAAAGCTTCCCAAGACTTGTGAGTTCTGCTAACTGCCTGAGTCTTATGAGCCTTCCTTATGACTCCAGGGGCAAATATTTCAATAGGTACACAGCCAACATAACCTTAAAGCAGAAAATAGCCCTGTGTGATAATGTTTTGAAACAATCATCCACAGTGTATGAAAGTTGTTCTAAATATTCATGAAATAAAGACTGCTTGAGTTGGACAAATATATGAAGAATAAAAACATGAAAATGAATCCATCAAAAATCATTTGTAGGTGTACAGAACATGAGGTAATGGGCAGGAAATAAATGAGAGTGCTAGCACTTTTATGAACCTTTTTTGTCTAATTTGCATAGATATTATACTAAAATAAGTTACTTTATTTCTTTCTATGTAAGTCCTATTTCTTAAATCAAATTATGGTACAAGGAAATTCTAGGAAAGAAGGAACTTACAGTTTTCCAGAAATGAACTACTGCTGAATGACCTTCAAACTATTCACCTATTAAGGTCTTACTTATTGATAACATGGACCATAATCCATTCTAATTTTTCTCACATGCTTTCTCCCCCCACCTCCCTCTCTCTCTCTCTCTCTCTCTCTCTCTCTCTCTCTCTCTCTCTCTCTCTCTCGGCAAAGACTAAAAAAGGTCATTATATATAAGGTAATCTGTTGGTTCTGTGAAGATAAATAGCATTCAGTTGTGTTTTTATGTTGTGAATAACTACTTTGTATACAAGTTTTCTAAAGCTGGGATATAGGATTACTGATTCCACATGCAAAGAGTTTGGAAGTGACTATTATTAATAATTTTTAAGTGGAAAATCAACAATTGTCAACTATGTGTCTCAAAGAAATCAGTTCAAACAGCAAAGTATTACCAGCTAAATTGGAGAGACAAATGGAAACAAAAAAATATAATGAAGTTTCTTTGAGAACCAGTGCTAGAGAGTAAAGCATGAGCTAAGCTGTAAGATAGATGTTGGTTAGTGTCAGAGTTAAAAAGTCCAGTGGGGAGCAAATTAAAGAAGTTCACTATGTTTTTGATATTTTTACTCTAGGAACTCAACCAGGTTCTCAGAGTAAACATGAGAGAATTCCTTCTATGCTTCTGGCATGGAACAGAACACCTTCCCCCCTTTTAACCTTTATTCCAACTCTGTGGTGATTTGAATAAAAAATGCTTATAGAGACTAGCGCTATCAGGAGGTGTGGCTTCGTTGGAGCAGGTGTGGCCTTGTTTAAGGAAGTATATCACTGGGGATGGATTTTGATGTTTCAGATCTTCAAGTCAGGCCCAATGTCACTCTTCTTGTTGCATGTATATCCAGATATACAAATCTTAGCTTCTCTATAGCACCATGTCTGTCTGTGTGTGCTATCATGCTTCTGGCCATGCTGATAATGGACTAACCTCTGAACTGTAAGCCAGCCCCAATTAAATGCTTTCCTTTGTAAGAGTTTCCATGGTCATAGGGTCTCTTCATAGCAATAGAAATCTTAACTAAGACACTCTTCCTCTCCCCTTTTCTTCCTTCTTCTTTCTTCTTTATTTTTCTGTTCTATTTTATATTCATACAAACAAAAGCTCAATCATTTTTATGGCTGACAAATTCTACTATGTATATTACTACATTTTATTTAGCCATTTCTCTAATGATAGATACCCAAGTTGGGTCCATGAATGTTCTTAACAATGTATAAAAATCACTTAGATGGTTCTAGCCAAAGAGGGTTTTATTATAGCCTAGTGATCAGTAGCAAGAAAAATACTCATCTTTAGTCTACAATTAGTAATCTCCTACAGTTATGCTGAGGAGGGGAGTACTGATTAACTATGCAATTCCAAGTCCACAGGCATAAGCTCATTAGAAAGAAGACTAAAGCCTAATTTGTAGATTTACAGACCATTTCTACTGCTGTAATATGTCCTTCTGTATTTTGTGAATGTGTGTTGCTCTCAGTGGTTGATAATAAAGCAGTTTTGACCAATG
Source organism: Peromyscus eremicus (assembly GCF_949786415.1). Classification (NCBI taxonomy): domain Eukaryota; kingdom Metazoa; phylum Chordata; class Mammalia; order Rodentia; family Cricetidae; genus Peromyscus; species Peromyscus eremicus. The sequence continues at coordinate 88,219,071 of NC_081417.1, forward strand.
ATGAGGCAAGATAATGTTAGGCGGTACAACCAAACTGAGGACAGAGATGAAGAAGGGCGGAGTTGGAGCAGATGCCAACCAGCCACCAAGGAAGTAAGACATATAGAAAATGAGGTAACAAGCCACAAACCATGTGGCAAAGCATAGACAAGTAATGTGAGTTAATTTAAATGTAAGAGCTAGCTAGTAATAAGCCTGAACCACCAGCCAAGCATTTATAATTAATATAAGCCTCTGAGTGGTAATTTGAGAAGTGACTACTCGGCATAATCAGGCACATAAAACAGAAAGCTCTACATCCATTTACACCCTCTCTAATAACTTACTCTCAATGGCCTTATAAAAGCATTAGTTTTACCAAGTGCATTATATCTATCAAGAAAAATTGCAAGGCATACTTAATGACAAAAAGCTTTTTGAAGAAATAAAAGATGCAAGCTTCAGGAACAAACATCTTTTCTCATTAATTTAGTTGATAAGTTCATATAGGTACATAATACATTCTGGACACATTCATCCTTCAACCATCTGTTATCCTATTTCCATGTAAGACCTCCTCACCCATGGATGGACTTTTGACCAGGTCCAGAATTTCAGCCATGAACTCCTACCTGCTGAAGAAACTTGAGACTGTTTGATTGGACTTGAAATCCACCACCCAGAAGGGAAACTATGCCTGGTATACCTTCCTGGGGCTAGTGAGGTAATGGACATTAGGAAAAATATCTACCACTTTGATAGACTAGTATAGTTATTTATTAATTCTAAATCTTATTGTTGTCCCCATAGATAAATATGGCTACTAATCCTCATCAATGAATCCTATTATTGCATCAAGTTGAGAACATCACAGAAGACAACTGGACACAATGATAATATCAACAGATCATTGGAAGACCAGCCCCCAGCAGATGCATTTACATCATAACTCCTGCAGCTATGGCTCAGGGGACATTGCAGAAGAAGGGGTTGAAAGATTATGAGTCAGAATACCAGGGAGTTTTTTGTGAAATAGTCCTTCATAGAAATGTTTGCATAAATAATGCCAGAAAATGGCAACATCAATGGACATGGATGGAAAGGGAAAATTTTTCAGCAATCACCACTAGGCAAAGAACTATAAATGATTAATGACTCAGAGAATTATTAGTCACTTCCAGTGACAAACCTATTGTTGCTTGTTCAATGTTGCGTGGTCAGCCCCAAGATAATATACATACAAACAACAAAAATGGACTCATCATGTTATATTTATATACATTTGTTCATACAAATAAATATGTATATGTGTATGTAATAATAATAATAATCAAAGAAAAAGAAACTATCAGTTTGAGGAAGAAATGAGATAGGGAGGATTCAATGGAGGGATTCTGAGAGCGATTAGAAGGAGGAAAGGTAAAAGAAAAAGTGATGCAATTCTATTTCAATTAAAAACTTTGGTTAGAAAAGAAAGAAAAAAAGAAAGAAAAATAAAGCCTTATTAACATGGTGTAGTATACTTACAGTTGCAGTAGTCAGCAGAAGGCTAAGAGATCCTGATTTCAATGTACGCTTTAGTTACATGAGGAATTCATAGGCCAGTCTAAGCTGCATAAGGTGTCTTTGTATGTGCATTAATAATTAAAATATATGATGGTGTTTGTGGTATGATCATGAGGACCAGAGTTTGAATCCTCTGCACCCATGTAAAAGCCAGATGTGATCACTCCCACCTCTACCTTTTGAATCAGGGAGACTAGAGAGGTGCTGGAGCTTTGTGGATGTAAGTAGTAAGTCCTTGAGTTATAGAGCAGGACACCCAGTGACTGCCTCTGGCCTCCATGCCCATATATAGGTGTGGTTGTACACCATACATATAACACACACATACACACACACACACACACACACACACACACACACACACACACACACGTAAATAAAAAGTAAATACAGCTAAAAAAAAAACAAGCTTTAGGACTCCTCCAGAAGAGAAAAACCAACCAGTCCTGAAGAGCAGGATATTTTACAAAAGTCCAGAAGCACATGGCTTTAACATCTGTGTGATAAAAAGGGATATTATCAACTGCAGAATCTCCAGCTACTCACCAGTGCTCTATATATGAGCAAGGACAGCCTAACCTGCTGGGACAAGAAATACATAAAACCAGGCAGTGGGACATCAACCTATATAAAGCTTTAGTGGCACACCAAATCAGTGTTTTTCGAACCTGAGCATTAAGAACACAGGCTTTGCCTTAAAAATTCTAATTTAGTACGTGTGAAATGCAAATCTTTCAATGATGGAGATATGACATTTAATATTTATGCCACAAATATTAAAGCATTTTATATCTTAATCTAGGTTGTCACCTTGCCAGGAGACCATCACTCAGGAAAGCTGGTTCACCTGAAGAAATGTTAAGGATATAGGAGGAATAATTGTCCCTTGGATGAGATAATATACTCTCCTTCCCAGAATCTCTTCCTCGATGTAACTGCTTAGAGAATCTGACATTAGTGATGCTAAGCCTGGTTGCTTTTCTGGGATCTAATGTAAAATATAAAGTTTCCTTTTATTTATAGCTATTTGGTGTAGGGGGGTGGATACTCATCAAAACTCTAGGTTCTCTCTCTCTCTCTCTCTCTCTCTCTCTCTCTCTCTCTCTCTCTCTCTCTCTCTCTCTCTCTCTCTCTCAAGTTCTCCTCAATTCCCCTTCACTAATGTACACACTGAACACACCAATTTCTTGGACCCTTATTGAAAGATGGTCTAAGAATGGAGTCATATGAGGAGAATTCTGAGTGATTTTGAGAAAACTCTAAGAAACTAGGAAAAGTTTTGTGACCTAAGTTTCTTCAACACACCTAGAATGTTTTTGTGCTCCACCCAAGTGTAGTAGATGGGATTAAGTTTACTTCAGATTATGCATTAAAACTTGCTATTGCTGTTTATATGCCTCTATGGCAAAACATGTTTTTGCCATGTGAGGCTTGTCCTTGTGATTGTACACTTTACTCACATGATTCTTCTTAATCCTCAGAGTATAAATTGTATGATGCTCTGAATAAAGTTGGCTATTGCTTGGGACCATAGCCCACCTCATTTATTGGCTCCATTCCCCAAGGTTACACTGCCTCTAGAGTATTAGACAGACCCTAACTCTAAAAAATATCAATGTTTCCTATCTTTTTCTTCTCTGTCTCCCCTTTTCTGCCATCTGTGAAAATGGACAACTTGCCTCCACTATTATTTTTGTTTCAAATTCTAACAAAATGGTCCTTGAGCATCATTGTGGCTCTGTATTTAGGTTCTTTAATTAAAAAGACTAAGAACTCATTAAGGGGAACTCCATATTCTCTGTAATAGTCTCATGTGTAGATCTCTTTCTCTATCCAATATCTTTCTCTTTACCAAACAGCAAAAAGAGAAAACTTAAGCTAATTCCAGACCTTTTCTGCATAGTCAGAATATAGACTGAGATTCCTAGTGGACGATTATGTTCATATAGAACATCAAATAAACTGTAAGAGGAAATGCGGGAGATTTAAAGTCCCCTATAGTTACATGGTGGAAACACTTCTATTGCATTCTCTTTATATCCAATAATTTTTAAAACAGAAATGATAGAAATATTATACTGTATACGTATATGTATATATATGCATATGCAGTATAATATTTATGGTGGGCAGAAAATGGTGTTTCTTGCTTCCTCTTTGAGGAAAATCTTAGCATAGGTGAGATGACACAGTTCTCTCAGAGAACTACTCTGTAGTGGGGAAAATGCTCCAGAGCTACACTGTAAGAAATGCCTTGTGCAGTTGGCAAAGTGGTAATCATCACAAGAATAATGTCTCCTTCTCTCACTACCCTCCCACAGCCTTCCTTCCATAGCTGTGAGTCCCTAACATTTGTTCTGCCCAGTAAATTCCACCTGAGTGCATTCAGAGGGACTAATTTCATGACAATGCTCAATATGGGCTAGCAGGAATATACAAATAATGTCCAAAACATTTAATTAGAAGTTTTGAATTGAGTTGTATCACTTAAACATTTTTTAGTTTGATGTTTGATTAAAGTCACTGTTTCTAATTCTTTTCCAGGATCTTTAATAATGGACCATTGAAATCCTTGTAGAAAAATGCAAAATTTTTCTCATACATGCAAATAAAATTTAAAAACTGTATTTATTTAATAAGTATCTAGAATTTTGGAACAAGTGAAAAGATTTGTTCAAAGAGAACATATTTTCCTTTTATTTTATTATTAAAATCTTGGGCAATGTTTTGTATTTAATCAAAGAATGATTGCTAAACAATTCAAGCCAATAACACTATACAACATGCACATGTTATTTAAGCTGTCATGACATTGCTTGATTTGCTGTCACTAAAAGTAAACAACAGCTGCAGAAAAGACAAAAGTGTTGCATATGAAATCAGATCTGTGGCTGTCCTCAAGAGTTCTGACAGTCAGAGACCTTCCCCAGATTGGCTATACCTTTTTTGAGTTCATGGAATAGAAACCTCTCAGTAACCCTGGACCTGCCTCTTGAGATGGGTACTGGATGATGAATCTTCTTTCTGGTAGTGGTCAGCATCTTTGTGAAGTAGCTAAAACTCAGTTATGTCCATTACCTTTACTACCTGTGTTGACCACTGAGTTTACTCTCAACTCTCCTTGCTCAGTTTCTATGGAGTGATCCATGGCAAAGTTTGCCAGAAAAAATGAAAGATACTCCATTAAATTGGAATTTCAGACAAAAATTAAATATTTTTAATTTTTAATTAGAATGGCTTTCCTAATATTAATAGGAAATACTTGAGTATGTGGGTTTTTTAAATATAAAATCCATATCTAGCTATTTGCTAAACCTGGCAACCCTACAGAAGTCCTGAATACTCACTGCATGCCCACCCAAGATGTTCTGCTTTCTCTTCTCCTTGCTTTGGCCAAATGTGTGACAAGCAGCAACTTGAGGGAGAAGACACTGATTCTGGCCTGGGCCTTGAGGCATATGCTTTTTTGTGGAGCTGCAGAACAGCAGTCAGTTCTGTTGCAGCAGGAGTGTAGCAGCGGCATGTTTGCATCTCTGACAAGAAGTCAGAATGAGTGCTCTGTAGCTAGAGTTTTCCTGCCTGGCCCACAGTCAGGACAAATCTCTGTCACCTGCCAGTCCCACAGCCACTCAGACCCAACCAAGTAAACACAGAGACTTATATTGGTTACAAACTGTATGGCCATGGCAGGCTTCTTGTTAACTGTTCTTACAGCTTAAATTAATCCATTTCTATAAGTCTATACCTTGCTACGTGGCTCGTGGCTTACCGGCATCTTCACATGCTGTTTGTCATCGTGGCGGCTGGCAGTGTCTCTCTGACTCAGCCTTCCACTTCCCAGCCTTATTCTCCTCCTTGTCTCGCCTATACTTCCTGCCTGGCCACTGGCAAATCAGTGATTTATTTATTGACCAATCAGCAACACATTTGACATACAGACCATCCCACAGCAGTGCTCAGTTGGTTCTGCTCAGGTGCCACCCCCATTTAGCTGGGTCCTTTCCCTCTGTCAGTCCTTCTCAGAAATGCTTTCACAAATACATTCAAACAATGACTCATTAATACCATACGCATTTATTAAACAAATGAAGCTGTCAATCAAAATAAACCACCTAAGTCCAACCCTTGTTAACAAGTCCAAATACATCACTTTAACACTTAATGTTCAACAATCTGCCTCACAAAAGGAACATAAAAATCTCACAATGCAAAGTGCATTTAAATCAGTCTCTAAGAATCCCAAGAATGGTAAGAGTTCAAAACTGTGAGTACCTTTGAAACCAAAAGTCATATGTTACCCTTCCAATATACAGTGTCAAAGTACACATTCACATTTCTAAAAGGACAACTGGGCGTAGAAGGAAAGAAGGGAGAAAAGCAAAGCCCCAAACCAACAAGGCAAACACCAGAGGCTTCAGCTCTCCATCATCATCTGGAGCCCATGATGGCATCATCTGGGTTCCAACAGCCTTGGATAGCACCACACCTTCAGTTACTGCCTATAGCGTAATTACCCTGTTTGGGGCCAGCTCCATTTACTACCTGTTTTCTTTCCCAAACATCCCACCTTTCTGGAATCTTTAATACCCTGGGGTCTCTATAGCAGCTTCAGGTTTATCTTTACAGCTTTAGGTGCAGCCCTCTCATGTTCTATGCAGGAATCTGACCCTTGACACATTGCAGCTTTCTGGAACTTGGTTAAACCCTGCTTGACGATTACACTCCTACATCTTGTGTACCTACAAAACCAGCACCATGTAGAAAATACCAAGTTTTTCTGTTAGCTTCAGACATTAGGTTGTCCCACAATTGGAGCAACCTCTGTACTGCTGTGGAATAATGTGGGAAAATACTTTACTAAATTGTCATTTTCCAGCCAAGGCCCTATCTTTACAGATGTTCTTTTTTCAAATAAATTTATATCATTATACCCTAGATATCTTGATTGGTGGGACACTGCCATCACCACACTTTTCCTATTGTCCCAATTTGTAAAGTTCAAAGTTTGCTCATGATAGTGCTAATCCCTTCAAGAATTATAGCAACTTGTTCTATATCTGCTCTGTCCTCACCTTTAACAAAGTTCAGTCTCCTTTCTTCACCACACTGTACATGTCCAGCCACAACTGTCATCTGGTTCACATTGCATTCCTCACCATCCTGTAAATTTTTCACATTTTTGTGCTCTCTTATACTATAAATCTGAGTAAATGTAGCAAGCAGTAACCATGCTACATACTGAATGTTAACATAATAATTGAAATTTCCTCAGCCATACAAATAAATTGATCACTTTTGAATTGATCTCCAGTCCTCTCTTCAAGACACAGGAAGAACACAGCCAAATGATGTGCCAGAAATTAACATAAATGTCCTTGAGTTTATTGCCCAACAGAGTCCTTGTACCTGTATGGGATCTTATAAACTCAATCTTGCACACATTTCTATCAGCATTCTGGTCTACTGAACTCCTATGAGAATGAACCATCAAGGTTTCTTACAGCATGCTAGGGCTTCTCTAGCCCACAGTTCCTTCTCATTCATTCCAGAAATTGGTTCCAAAGACTTATAAATCACATTGTCACTCAGGTTTATCACCGTAATTACTCTACTTATTGGTGCCAATTTCTGATATGTCTTCGTTTCTTTTCTCCTTGCTGTGACCAAACACCTGATAAGAAATATGGTAGGAGAGATTCATTTGGACTTAAGATTTGCAGGGATTTTGATCATCATGGCTGGAGAGGCACAGCAAGGGGCGGCTCTGTGGTATTGGGAGTGGGTGGCAGCTGCTTGTTTGCATGTCCTCCTACCAGAAAGCATACAAAAAAGAAATATAAGCATTCAGCTGACTTTATCTTTTATCCAATTGATAATTGATAATCGATAATTGAAAAGAATTGATAATTCTTTTCTTAAAACATAACTCATTTTCTCGGTTCATCATGGGGCAACTGTTATTTGGCTTTGGAACTGTCCATTAGTTGAGGATTTTTAAAACATTTATTTGCCTTCCATGATGTATAATCCTCCTCCCTCTCTTTTTCTATTAGTTTTGGGATTTTTTTGTGTTAAGTTAACATTTTCTGAATTCTAGCTCTTACCTCATTCTCTAAATCGTCGTTTTATGCAAATGATCAGATAATAAATGGGGTGAAATATGCCAAACCTGCCCTAAGTGCAAGTCTATGTTGATTTGTACTTGCTTCTGTGTTCTAGGTTCACCCTCTCTTTATCCCATTTAACTATATGATAAACCTGTTACTTAGAAGGCAAACAAATAAAAATAGTACTCAAGTCTTAATTGTGAGCACCGACTACCGTCCTAGTTAGTTTCCCCAAACTTTATGAGACAATATTTCCTGAAACTCCTATAGACAGTCATAATGTACTAGGTTCTGCTTCTTCTCTACAGTACCTCCTGCTCCTGTTCCATGTTCTATATTTCTCTCAGTGGAACTACTATCCTGATAATCAACCAGCTAAACTTCTCTGAGAGCTTGCTTTCTGCCTTTCAAAAGTTTCTTTAAGCGGTAGCTCTTTCTTCCAACAAAAAAGGGGAAAGAAATAAACGTAGAGATTTGTTACTTTATTTTCTAGTTATGAATTTAAAACAATGCCACATTCTGCCTATGCTAATAATTATTGGGTTTTATGTTTTATTTTACTTATTTGTATTTGCCTGTCTTATTTGGTTTGTGAAATATGGTTCTCTTAAGATTAGGCAGAAACAGCGAGGATAGTGGCACATGCCTTTAATCCCAGAACTCAGGAGATAGAGACAGGTGGATCTTCTCAAGGCCATCTTGGTCGACATTAGTGAGTTCTAGGACAGGGCTACATAGTGAGACTCTGTCTCAAAAATCTAAAACTAATTAACTAAATATGTGTGTTGCCTTAGGGTTTTATTGTTGTGAAGAGAGGCCATGGTCAGGGTAACTCTTTTTTTTTTTTTTTTTTTTTTTTTTGAGACAGGGTTTCTCTGTGTAGCTTTGCGCCTTTCCTGGAACTCACTTGGTAGACCAGGCTGGCCTCGAACTCACAGAGATCCTCCTGGCTCTGCCTCCCGAGTGCTAGGATTAAAGTCGTGCACCACCACCGCCCAGCTTAGGGTAACTCTTATAAAAGAAAGTATTTAATTGGGGCTTGCTTAGATTCAGAGGTTTAGTCCATTGTCTAATAGCAGGAAGCACGGTGATACATAGGAAGAGTGATGCTAGAGAGGTAGCTGAGAGTTCTACATCCAGATCTGAAGGCAGCAGGAAAAGAGAGACACTGGGCCTGGCTTGAGCATCTGAAACCCTAAAGTCAGCCCCCAATGAAACACTTCCTCCAAAAAGGCCACACTCCTAATAGTACCACTTGTTGGTGACCAAGTATTCAAACCTATGTGCCTATGAGGCCATTTCTATTCAAACCACCACCACATATGCATATAGAATTAAATAAATAAGATTAGACAGAAATAGATGAATATTTTTTTAAAAATCTGTTATTTGCCTGCCTCTGCCTCCCGAGTGCTGGGATTAAAGGTGTGTGCCACCACCGCCCAGTCTCCAAAGCGAGTTCCAGGAAAGGCGCAAAGCTACACAGAGAAACCCTGTCTTGAAAAACAAAACAAAACAAACAAACAAACAAACAAAAATCGGTTATTTGTTGATGCTTTGGATGTACCAGCCTTGAGTTAATGGCTTTAATGAATTTCCTGAGACCTTTTGTAAGTCCTTGGGGGTAGAGTATTGCTTCCTTACAAACCAGGAAGCTGGAACTCATGAAAGGTCATACAAGTCCTAAAGGGCAGAGTCATACTTCAACCCTCATCAAATTCAGCACCTTGTTATGACCTACTAAGATACACTGCCACCAACATTAACCATAGCAATTATTACAAAGATAGAGACTCAAGAATGTTAGTAAAGTGGGCAATTTCCTTGCAAGTACATTAACAATGGCTAGCAGAGAGAATACCACAAGGCTCAGTGAGAAGTAGACACCACTATCTCTGCAGAGAGGATTTAAGGTGTTAAGACTTAGCGACTTAAAATTGGGAACCTCATACACTGAAGCTCAGGTCAGAAAGGCAGGCTCTGCTTAGAAGCAATGAAATAAATTGATTCTACCTTTTCTACAAGAAGGAACTGCTGCCACCAGGGAGAAGTACTGTGGATGAGAGGCTCACAAGAGCAAGAGTCAGGCAGAAACAAACTTCTCATCCTTGCCCAACCCCTCCACTGCTTCTTACCAAGGAACCTAAGAAAAGCTGTTGGCAAATAGAAGTGATTCTGTAGAGGTCCAGTACTTGCACCACCCAGGTACAGAGAAAAGAGAGTGAGTCCAGAAGTAAAAGATGATAACTTCTGAGCTGGCTCAGGAAGGGATGAGAGGTGAAGTTCAGTGGTAAAGCCATACTTAGCATGTGCAGAAACACACATGTATTCATCCAAACACACATATAAAAGAGGAATGGGAAGTATAAGGGTAAAAAAAAACCTTGAATATAATATTTAAGAGCTTGAAACTTAACCCCAAAACACAGAATGGGACTCATCTTTTTCCTATTAAATTAAAAGTGAAAAGACCTTTAAGTGCGGACTGCAAGGCAAATAGCCACCTTCCGTATTCAGAGTATGGCTTTTGTGGGAGCCCACGAAGGTTTCCTAGTGAGATCTGAGCTTATTTTACGTAGCAGGGCTGCATAAGAGGATGATTGGACAAGGGCCTGGGTACCAGGTGTTTGAAAGGTTCTATACTTGGCTATATCTAGCAAGAGGGAGGTCTTTTGCCTCGCCCTTTGGCATTGTTATAAAAAGCCCTTTTGAATAAAGTTCTGGGCCATTAGGTATTGACCCAGGACCTCCCAAAGCTATCCTGTGTTTCTGTCTTTCCTCTCGTTGGCTTAGGCCTATTATTCCACCTAATATTTCTTATTCCTCTCTCCTCCTCATAGTAACCCTTTAAAAGGTGGGAGCAGTCTGCTCACAGGTTTTCATTGAAAGTCTGAAACTGCATATAATATTATACTCAATGTACATTGTTTTCCCTACATATACCTATGAGAGCCTTTCATTCATAACCCAGGCACAGAAGGAGGTTAGCAAAAACTAATGAGTTAGAATATCTGAAAGCTATGATGAATGGAATTTATAAGAGATGCCCACTGTGTCTTCTCTGTGTCCCATCCTTACTCTTCTCTCACTGTTTCGACATTGTTTTCAGGCCACAGTTGGCAGCAGGTAACTAAAACCATGGCAAGTGAAACACCAAGAATAAAAGAAATACATATAAGGGGAAGATTATACTAAAAGAAAAGAGAGAGGGTGAAATTTCAATACCTGTAAATTCCAGTAGCTGTTTAAGTACCAGTAAGATGAACAGAAAAATATAAGCAAAATTTTTATTATTGCTGAAGTGCTTCTAAATCAAACTCAAGGGTTACTTGATGTCACTGTTTCACACTAGAGGTCACCCCTCCCCTCATAAGAAAATATATTTGTACCACTTGTTCTTGTCTTCCTATAGCTGGAACCACATATAGCTGGAGAGTAGGTCTTTGTCATAAAGAAATTAGATTTTATGAGATTGATATGTTAAGCAGCTTTCTAGTTAAGTAAAATACTGTTTTAAGCAAAATTCACATTCTTATTATAATGAGAAGCAAATATATTGGCCACATAGCACAGAGGTCAGTATTAATAACATGTAATCACCAACCCATTTCTAAGGCATCAGCTTTAATCAGAGGTGAGTCCACAGTGCTATTAAGAAACTTTGTGTTGTAAATCACACAAATGCTTACATTATCAATGGTTTTTAAATTGGGAAAAATACTGGCATGTGTCAACAGAAAACAAAGACATAGAATAAAAACATATACCAAATCTTAATGAACTCATGACTTTTGGAATTCACTGTCTTTTTTTGTCTTTAATTGTTTTGCATGGGTCCCTCGAGACCAAAGGCTATGTGTGTATCACTTATTGCATACCAAAAGTCCAGGCTACCTAGAGCATCACAGGCACTACTAAACGGGCATCTAGGTGACAGAGGAGATGGAAAGACAGTCTAACGGCTTCACTACAAATGCAATGATTCAACTGCACTTTCCTTCCTTAACAACAGTCTTTCTAGTTTTTCCAACTATATTTATTGTCTGTAAGTTTATGCCTAACAAAGCACAGAGCACAGCTTTGCTCAGAGGCATGGCTCTGCTAAATGAAACTGATTTGACAGGATCAGTCCACTGGGGTTTAGTCCTTCACATTCTGGACGGCTGGAAACAATAATGTGCCAAACCTCCTTGGGTACTCAGTGAACCACACTCTCTACCCTATCTTCCACACTCCAGGCAATTACCCATCTGGTTTGCTGGTCTCATCCTGGCAATATTTGAAGTTGCTCCACTGAAAGTGAATTATGTGTGTCTAACCTGAGAAGCATCCTCCTACAGCTGCCCCTCAAGTCTACTTTTATCTGTAGCAATCCTCTCTGTACAGGCATCAGAATCTTCCCAAATAACAGCAGACTATTCAGAAATGGGATCAGAAGGGCTATGTCAGAAGATCTGGATTTTAAGTCTCTGTCTGTTCTAACTTGCTGTGGTACATGATCAGATCATCATACCACTCTGAGTTTCTGATTCTCAGCCGCACACTATGGGATTCATGCTAGGTAATCTCTAAGGACCCCTTCCAGCTCCAACATTCTGGACCTGTAAAGTGCCACGGTATCTGTGTGTTCCAAACTCTCCCATCTATCTAGAACATTCAATGTGGGATGAATGGGAATACAACTGGTCCTTGATATTTTTATATTTCCCAGAACCTCTTAAAGATGAGGTTAACCTCACTATTCTGCTTTTATAGAGATGGTGGTGCTTTGCCTTGGTCTGTGCTCTATTCTGAAATGAATGAAAGCACTAGTGATTGCATTGTCGTTTCTGAACAAGTCTGCTATCAGTGTATGGCATAAAAGCAAGTTTTGTTTACCTCGGGAAGCATTTTGCTTTTTTTTTAAGCATGGAAAGAATAGAACACTTTAAGATTGATTCCACTAACACCGATGAACAGTGACTTATTAGCAGCACACTGATATCTCTGAGGCATAATTTTCTGTATGTAACTATGACTCATAAAACTTGCCTACAATATTCTTGCAAGGAGTATATGTGGTAAGAAAAGGCAAATACTCTTATTATGTTGGCTCAACTAATAAGTACTTTCCCCTCATTCTTGTCCTCTGTCTAGACAAAGCAAAATAAATTGCTTTCTCCCCACACCTGTGAATTGGATACCCAAAGCCCTCTGCCAGTCACAACACCTGCTATAGAGTGACCTAAGGGTACAGAAACAGGTGGCTAAGCCTATAATCATGAGGTTAAGGATCCCCTGAAACCTCCATTTCCAACTTACTAAAACTTGCTGTGTTATAGGAAATGAAGAAATTACATAAAGTAGGTTAAGCAGATTGTCCCAGAGACTGTATTTAGCACTATTAGGAAGAGCCCATAAAAGGTCTATAAAGTCCTGGACATAAATATGCACAGTCTTGATATTTTGCAAACTGCCCTTTATTCTACAATGAAATGTTTCTACTATAAATAAATACTTCAGCCTCAAGCCCAGCTGTCTGACCCCTATTGCTCCATAGAAGGAGTATGTGTAGAAATCAGAGGATGAGAATGAAAGTGAGAAAAGGGAAAGGAAGACAGCTCAATAAGGCAACTTTTTTGCCTCAACTAATTCCACTCTTTGACTTCTCAGAGGTCTATAAAACAACATTTTCAAATATCATGTTTCTGTCTACACAATCTAAAATACAGTCTTGAACAAGTTGACAAATGCACACTAGGTAGACTATGTCTTTCCAATGCTCATAGAACCCAGCCTCTGCAATGAGAAACATGCTTTGCAATCTGTCTTCACTCCTAGTGGGAGATGTGGTCCACTGTGCTTGATTTCCTTATTTCTGTGAAATAAGGAAGTTATGAAAACGTTGTCTGAGTTGCTTTCTAGAAAAAGTTGTGGATTCCATTCTTCATGGAAGAGTTGTAATTCCATGTCTTTAATCCCAGAACTCGGGAGGCAGAGCCAGGCAGATCTCTGTGAGTTCAAGGCCATCCTGGTCTACAGAACGAGATCCAGGACAGGCACCAAAACTACACAGAGAAACCCTGTCATGAAAAAAAAAAAAGAAAACAAGATGGGACTAATTTTAATTTCCCTGAGAGAAACAGTATCATATGAAAAAAAAATATAATTCCAGCAATCTGTGTGATTAACAAGGTCTCCAGGTATATGAGATAAAAGAGAAGCAAGTATACCTTCTGGGGACTGTGGACTGGATACTACTCTGCTATTCTATTGGGCAGAAAGAAGAAAAATGGCAAAGATAACACCTTACTCATTTACTCTGTTTATGTATAGACCTTTAAAATTAACCTTGACCTATTTGTTGTTTTATAATAAATATAGAAACCAATAATGAAAACATCACTGTAAAGTAGCTATTCTCAAACCAAATTGTTCAAACTGTTTGAAAATACAGATGTCTGGGTCTTACTCCCCATGTTCTAAATCAGTTCCTCTGGGAAGTGCATGTAAAGGCCCAGGTCTCTGTGCATTTACATTACCCCTAAGGTACTCTTGCTGACTGGCCAGGTTTGTAAGCAAAAGCTCCACAGCTATGTCTGGCTTATGCTTCAGTCTTCCCTTGGAGCCCAGTGGAAGCTGTCTCCCTCTTGCTCAGAAACATCTGTTATAATCATGGGGAAGAGCAGGCTTGTTTGTCAATGGGAAAAGAAAAGCTATTTACCTAGTTTTCAAGCCAAGGGAGAACATAATTAATGTCAAAGCAGATATGATTTCCCTTCACTCTGTGCCCTAGGAACTCACAGGAATGATGAGAGTATTTTTAATTAATGTTTGAAAAGCATCATGATCCATGGATTAGGGCACTGGAGAGAGGTACAGCATGCTTTATTGTTGTATTAATAGCAATTGTATTAACAGAAATAATGAAGTTTTCTAAAGTGATTTTTTTATTAGAAAAATATATGAGAAAAGAATTTTTGAAGACTGAAGGAAAAAGGACAAAAAATAAAAGGGAAATAAAAGATACATTTTTCTCTGTCAAATTTGCCCATTAGAACTGGGTATCTTGGCAGTGTTCAGAAGAGCTCAGGTGAGAGGTGTACTCACACTGTCCTAGGGAAGTTAAAGCACTGTGGTTAAAGAGATTTATCAGAGAAACCTGAAGTTAGGAAGCAAAGAACTGGGCTGGGAGACGGAGCCTCTGAACCTGGACTTAACTGCTCTCCACGGACTTGCACTGACTAACCACCACACCTCAGTGAGGCACTTTGTTTATTCACTTTTAGAACATGAGGATATCAAAGCATATTCCACATTTCTCAAAAATTAATGGAAATGAGTAGGGATGAGGCATGGAACTGTTAAAAGGATTTTATAGATGATATTGGTGAAGATGACTTCACCAAACTCTCAAATTTCAAGAAGCTGAACTTAATTTGCTCATGATGGATATTTTATATATAATTTTTTACAAGCCTTATAGCCAGCTTCTCTTGGTCCCCAGAAGAAGCCAACTTTCCTGCTTCGGAAGATCTTTGATGATTTCCTCCTGCTTCTGTTCTTATTCCCAGTGATCCCAATATCAAGTCTTTGTTTTCACTTGATGTTCATTGTTGTATTGATTAATGACTGATATACTATACCTTACTTTTTACAAATTCAAGGCATTATTCATTACCAAATATGTTACATGTACAAACTCTTTTATACTCCCACACTCCTGTCCCCTCTTCTCTATAGCTAGAGTTAAATTTACTTTTGTTAAAATAAATACTCACTGTGTATATAATTATCAGCACATAAATAATGTTGTTGACAAATATTTTAATCTCCTTTGATCTCTTTGATATGTATCATTTGATATAATTAGGTCATTAACTACCTGACATTTTTTAATTTGCTTTTTCCATTTGAATTCTCTCACTCTTCTTTCCTCCCTTTGTCCTTCCCTTCCTCCTTCTCCCTTTCCCTCTGCCCTGGCATCCCTTCCTAATCTTCTTCTCCCCTAAACAATGCACTCCTGTAGCTCCCCATCTTCCTACCATGATGCAGACTGATTATGCTCTTGGTCTTCTGCATAATTACCATCCCAGTAGTCAGTCCTTTTCTCACTTTAAGAACTTTCTTTGCCCTTCCCTTGTTTTACAGTCCTAGCTATTCTATGGCTTTCCTAATCCCTTTTGCTCATTTTTATGGTAAATGTCATCTGTTCAAGTTTGAACAGGTTATTTGAGATATATTAAATATTTCTCATATCTCAAATCTCAAAATAGCTATGTTCTGCCATCAATTCATTAATTAAATTTTGGTAGTTCCCCAAACTACACCTCCTAAAAACTCATGATCTAGTTTAAATTATTGTAAGCTTTCTTTTATAGTGGATAATTTTCTCTGTTTTTATGTACTTAGAAGTAACATTGTTGGATGTTGAAATAGAAAGATCTTTAATATTTCCAAATTGCTCCCCAAAGTAATTTTTACCAATTCATGCTTCATGAGAAGTGTAAAAGCGATTCCATTTAGGTCATTTTTCATCTAGCATGCCAGGCACTCAATGAGCCCTTTCAATTGGGAAATTTGTGTCCTTTGGTTCAATGAAATATCTGACAGTATTTCTTAAGCTTGCTACTCAAGATTTTTACTCCTTGTAGAAGTAATAAGACAGAAATGTGGGCCACCAATACATAATCTCGGGTTTTCGTTTGCCTCTCTTTTTATTGTTCATTTTGCTATTTTTCCACTTACGGCTGGATCACACAGTCTTTAAAGACACAGCTTAAATTCTTATACATGGAAACCTTACTGATAACTCAGAAGCCCTGCCTTTCACATCTTGCCTCCTGGCTTACTTTTTTACAACTTCCAAGTTCTACCATAGCCAAGTGTTTGTCTCCAGACAGACTAGAAACTACCTGAAAGTAAACTTTCCCCCACACATTAAGCTTGTTTTTTTTTTTTCTGAAAATGTAGTTATCTTATGTATTTAATCATCTAAAGTTAAGTTTTGGGTTCCCACATCTTTATTTCAGCCTTCATAGAATAATAAAATAATAAATAAATCAAATTAGTCATTGTGGTGGTGTTCTCTCCCTCCTCATCCTCCACCTCCCACACCTACATCTAAACAGAACACTTGATTTTTTTTTTTTAGTATTTTCCACTCATTGCTCATACATCACATCCCCATCACAATTTTCCCTTCCTCTATTCCTCCTAGCCTCCCTTACCTCCCCTCTTTCCCAGATCCATTCATCATGGGCCTCCCTTCAGAAAAGAGCAGGCCTCCCAGGGACACAGCATAACAAGCTACAGTAAGACCAGGCACAAAGCCTCATATCAAGATGGGACAAGGCAACCCAGCAGGAGGAAAAGAGTCCCAAGATCAGGCAAAAGAGTTCTGCTCCCACTGTTAGGAGTCCCACAAGAACACCAAGCTACACAACCACGACATATATGTAGAGGACATAGCTCAGACTCATACAGGATCCAGGACTGTTACCCCAGGCTCTGTGACACCCTAGGAGCCCTGCTTAGTTGATTTTGTGGGCTATATTCTCATGCCATCCTCAAACTCCCAGTTCTCACAATCCTTCCTCTCCCTCAGTGAGCTCTGCCCAATGTTTGGCTGTGGGTTTCTGAGTCTGCTCCCATCAGCTGTTGGATGAAGCCTCTTTGAAAATGATTATGCCAGGCTCTCATCTATGAGTATAGCAGAATAGGAATCATCTCCTTGACTTACTTTAAAAGGTGTGCTTTCCCAGATATGTAATGCTTACAGCCACAGTGCTTTATTTAATTTAGAGGAGAAAGGCTTACTTCATTTATTGCTATTTTCTAAAGCTTATAGAGAAAAAGATGCTCTGAAGCTATCAGAGAATTATAAAAATGTTAGGAAAAAATGACCATGTTTAATCAGAGATAAAAACCTAAAAACAAACAAAAAATATTTTTAATCACTCATAGGAAATTCACAAATATGTGAAAGGTAAACGTCTCTAAATAACCAGTGAGTCAGAGAAAAGATCACAGGTTAAATTAGAAAATCTTTTCAGATGAATAAAAATTAAAATCAAGCATGCTACATAGAGTATTTGGCTGAGCAATGCTTAGAGGTAAGCTCAGAGCCTTCATGTGTTTTTAAGGTTAACAGGATATTGTTCAGCAATCTATTTTCTATGTGAATTAGAAAAAAATAGCAAACTACATTCAACACAGGCATATCTAAGGAAATAATAATCACCAGGGTAGAGATAAACCATACATAGAAGAGAGGAAAAATACTCAAACAAGAACACAAAATTTCTTTTGTTGAATAATCAACACAATTGACAATTTTTTAGGTCTGCTAATTAACAGAAGATAGAAGCCTGGAATTATAACAATAATAAATAAAAAAGTCCCTTTCAAAAATAAAAAATTATTTTTAAGTGAACAAATTATATACTGACAAATTTAGAATACCCTTTTAAAATATGTAAACTGCTGAAACTCATACAAAAAAGGAAAAGAAAATCTGAACAGATTTTTACTTAACAGAGAGTGAATTAGTAATATCTTTTTTAATAAGAGGAACCTATAAATATGGTTTCACTGGTAAAAACAAGCAAACATTTGAAAATTTAATATCAATCCTTTGTGAACGTTGAAAGAAATTAAGTGAGAGGAACCATGTTGTTATCTTGACAATAAAACCAGGCTGACTTCGCCAGGAAAGAAGTATAAACCAAATTTATATGTGGGATAAATATATATATATATGTGGGAAAATATTAGATAAAATATTAGCAAGCAAAGCTACTAAAATATAAACAGGATTATATATACCATGCTTATGTGATATTAATCCAAGGAATGCAAAGCCTTACTAGTATATGTAAACAAATAAGTATAAACATCACAATAACAGATTAAAAAACAAAACCCAGCATTCCACAAAATAACACTCAGGGAAGGCATCTGACAAGACCCAGACTTATCATGTGATAGAACATTTTCAGCAGCTAGTAGTAATAAAAAAATTTTGAACCTAATAAAGGCATACATACAAAACCAGCTCATGGTATATTAACTGTGAAAGAAAAGTGAATATTTTCCTCCAGTGACCAAGAACAAGATGAAAATGTCCACACTAGCTTTCTCTATTTCATTCCATTTTTTAATTACTATGTACCTGGTGTGATAGCACACCCCTCCTATTCCAGCACTTGGGAGGCTAAAGGAAGAGGGTGCAAGTTTAAGGACTAAAGTCATAATAAGACCTTGTCTTTACAAAAAAGAAGGAAAGAACCTCACTGTGAAACTTCATTAACTGACACTGTGGCACTGAGAGAGATAGTCCTAGATATCAGCTGAATAAAATTAAGATCCCAGAAAGAGCTTTTACATTTATGTTCAACTGGTTTTTGTCAAAGGCTCTAAGTTCATTCAGCAGAGGAAATGGTGTTTCCAATAAATGGTGCTATGAACATCCATATACAAAATAGTGAGCTAGAACTTTACCACAGAACACATATAAATATTAACTTAAAACACATCATAGATGAAAATATAATAAGTAAAATTATTAGGAAAAAAAAGATTTGATGAGTCTCTTTGGTCTTATTTGGCAATGCTTTCTTGAAAGTGATACCAAACACACACACACACACACACACACACACACACACACACACACAAACACACAAAAGAAAAAGCACACTAATTGGATGTTATCAAAAATTAAAGTTTTGGAGCTGGATAGATGATTAAGAGCACTGGGGTCTCTTCCAGAGAATCCAGGTTTGATTCCGAGCACTCATACAGTGGCTCCTATCCATTTGTATCTCCAGTTCCATGGGATCCAACGCCCTCTTCTTGTTTCCAATGGCACTGCATGATGCCCAGACCCATAAAGTAAAAAAGTCAATTAAAAAATTTTTTAAATTATGTGACCAAATACCACAATTTAGAAAGTTGGGAGTGGGAAGGTGTGACAATGCAAGTAATGAGAGAAAATATGTGCACATGTGCTAAATTCCTCTACTAGAACACATAAACCTTACAAAATGCAGTAGTTTGAATGAGAAATGTCCTCTAAAAGCTCATATATTTGAACACTTGATCCCTAATTGATAGATGTCACATTTTCCCTATTTTTGTGTAATGCTGGTTATAGGTTTGTTGTATACGGTTTTTATTATGTTGATGTAAGTGACCTATATTCCTACTTTTTTCAGGAAGTTTATTACTAAAGGATGTTGAGCTTTTTTGAAGTTCTTTTCTAAAGCTATTGAGAGAACCACATAATCATGTCTGACTTTCAGTCTGTGTGCTGTGTTACATTTGTTGATTGTACATGTTGAACTCTCATTGCGTCCCTGAAATGAAGCTAACTTTTTCATGGTGTATGATCTCTTTAATTTGTTCTTGAGACTTGTCTGCAAGACAGTTTTGAGAATTTTTCTATCCATGCTCATCATGCAAATTGGTTGATATACAAGCTCTTCTTTTTTATTGTGTCCTCACCAAGACTTTTCAGTCGGGGTAACTAACTTCCGTGGAATGAATTGTCAATTTCCTTCCTGTCCCATACCAGGAAATGCTTAGAAACTTTCATAGAATTCAACAATGAATCCACCAGATTCTAAGCTTTTTACTATTTAAATCATATTCATTGTTATGGATATATTTGTTTATAACCTGTTGTTTTGACTGGTGTAACTAAATATTTTCCCATTTCCTCATTTTTTTTTCAGTTTTTATGGAATAATCTTTATTCTCCAGAGATCTGGATTTCACTGACCTCTGTTGGAATGTTTCAATTATTTCCTCTGATTTTATTAATTTACATCTTTGTCATCTTTCTTTTGCTTAGTTTGGCTGAGATAGCATTAATATTCTTTATCCTGCTCAAACAACCAACTTTCTTTGTATTATCCCTCTGGTCTCCATTTTATTAATTTCTGTTTTAATTTTGAAAATGAACTTGCTCTGATTTTATTATTTTTTGCTGTTTACTGCTTTAGGATTTAGTTTGTTTGAGTTATTTATTTGAAATTTCTCTGATTTTGTTGTATAAGCACTTATAACTATAAACTTTTCTCTTAGAACTGCTTTTGCTGTGACTCAAAGGTGCTAATATGATATATTTTTAATTTCATCATTTCATTTTGGGACGTTTTAATTTCATCTCTAATTTTTTCAGTGACACACTGCCCTTTCAATAATTTATTGTTTATTCAAAAGTGTACTTTTCTGTGGTTTTTCTTGTTTTTGTTTCTAGTTTTATTCCATTATATTTTTATTCAAACATGGGAAATTATTTTGATTTTTTTGAATTGTTTAAGTCTTTTTTGTCTATTTTAGAGAAAATTCCTTATGACATAAGAAGATTGTGGTTTTTTTAGGCTGCAGGACATAGAGAAATCACTCATAAACCAACCAGGAAACACCCTCCCTTCTCGACAGCCTCATAGTGCAGGAAGGTACTATGAAGGTCACTGAAGAAAAGAAGAAACAAATAGTCTTATCCAGCACTAGATCCTGCATGCTACCAAACTGATAAGATGTGAACATTTGTGAGGTCAACATAACTGCTATGGGTAATTAACCACATTGTGATTGGATATGAGGCCTGCATCAAAGGAGGGAATATCATACCTAGTACTGTAATCTTTGTCAAACACCCATGGCTGTGGAGGTCATAGGCCGTAGGGTATAATTGGCTATTATTACTTTGCTAAATGGTCACCCTGTCAAAATACCTTCTAATAATTTTGTTTATATCCATAGGGTTGTTCTCAAGTTAGCAGAGAAATTTCCTTTTGTACTGATCAGCAGTCTATGCAGAGATTGGTAACTGGTCAAAGTTCTGGGAATAAGAGACTGAGTGTTCAGTTCTAAATAGGATATCTTTATTAACCCTCCACCTCCTGCCAAGACTCAGGGAACAATACAGTAGAAGAGGAGAGGAAAGAACGTAAGAGCTGGAGGATGGAAGGGAATGCTGTTAAATGTTGACATCTGGACATGACATTGCTTTTATAGTCATGAACTCACAGAAACTGTGGTTACCTGCATAAGACCTATACAAGATGAAGCCAGCCACAATTCTGGCATTAGTTGTGGGGGTACTCTCCACACACCATCACTTCCTGAGGAATTATGGGTAGTTGATAGCTTCTGGGGAAGGGAGAGTAATTCTTCTTTGAAGGTGTGGCCACTAGCAGGTTTCCATGTTCCAGTAGATGGCCCTGTATTCATGCTCATGTGGGCAGCATTAAATAGAACTAATAGTTCCAGAAGGGACTGAAATCAAGCCATAATCTAGAATGAAAAATATACTACTTCTTTTAATATAAGAGATTAATTATTCAGTAGATTGCTATTTGAGGTATTTGTATTGTCAAACTGCATTTCTCTCTTTTATGAACTCCCTGCCAAAAAAATCTAGAGAGATCAGAAATATCATACAGACTTAGGGAAGAACTTTTTCTGCATAATTTTGGAAGAAGGCCATTCTAGGTAAGATGTAAATAAAACAGTCACTAAAAATAGAATGAGATAATTTTGACTAATCAAAATATTGTTTAATTCCACTTGCCAAAACCCACAATAGCCGGGCAATGGTGGCGCACGCCTTTATTCCCAGCACTCGGGAGGCAGAGCCAGGCAGATCTCTGTGAGTTCGAGGCCAGCCTGGGCTACCAAGTGAGTTCCAGGAAAGGCACAAAGCTACACAGAGAAACCCTGTCTCGAAAAACCAAAAAAACAAAACAAAACAAAACAAAAAAAAAAAAACCCACAATAAATTAAATGAAAATTGAAACTGCAACTTAAGCCAAATAGTTGATACACCATGGTCTAGTTTCTAACGCCCTTAACCTATGTAGAATTGTTTCAGTTATATTTAAAATCACAATAGAGAATACATAAAGATTTTAAACAGGTAAGACATAAAAACTAGGTGTTAAGGACTCAACATTCCTTAGATCCCTAAATGGAATCAAATCATGCTGCCCAAATACATGACTTTGCATGTGAGCTGCTTTCAGGTGAAGGCATAGATAGACATAGGAAGCACTGTTCTCCACTTGCCTGCCCACCTAAAACGATGGCAAGCATTTCTTGTATGAAATGTTCCTTCCTGCATGATAAAAAGGAAAGCATTCTTCTCTCTGGGTTCAAGAAATAAAAACTCCTATAGGTATGCACAGACATTGCTAAAACCATCCTTATCTGCCAATAGCTTCCCCATGTAATTCCTAATCACTGTTTCACAGTAGATCACTCCAAAGGTCCAAGCCTTTGTCTGGAAACATGGCCATAATTTGTTGCTTTGTTCCAGTGGTATATACACCAGCCTGGTGTGGTGGCATATGCCAGTTATGTAGACTCAGGAAGGGGAAGTAGATGCTTTAGATATAGCTGAGTGCTTGTGTAGCCTTCACAAGGCCCTGGGTTCTACTCCAACACTGGTTTCCTAAGTCTGACAAATTCTTTGATCACTCATTTGTTTTCTGAAAAAGATTTAGCACATACAATATATTAATGCCAACAAAAATAATATGCATTTTCTCCTGGTCATTATCCTTAGTCCCTTTAATATGTAGCTTCAGACACTGAACCTAAAAGGACAGATGGGAAGTTTTCCTTTCCAACACACTAAAAAGAAAAATGAACAATAAAGTAGAAAAAGGCCAATTTTACTTTCCACACTGATCAAGATTTTTAAAAGTTTAAACTGCTTGGTTGACAAAAAAAGTATGAAATTGGTTGACCTAGGTGTCATTGGTACTTATGAATAATTTCTCTAAAAACATTGGGATATAGTTCTCAAAAAAAGAACAGATACATTCAAACAGAAGCACTTCCCCTGGAGATAAACTGAGACATTTGAAGTTGTTTTTCTAAGAATATTCAATTAAATATTGCATTAGTCAAAATACCCATTAAGAAAGAAAACTAATTAAATAATGGAAACTCTCCCTTTGCAAAATGTAGTTGTTTTTAAGTTAGTGAGCTCAATACCAACCAATAATGACTGACTTCCCTGCTATAGTTTTTGTTTAAAAAAGGTGTATGTAAAGAAAAGGTGAACGTATACATGCCTATTTACATGCACAGATCATATCCTAGGAAATGGTTACAAGAACCAGTCATATAGCTCTAACATGGAAGAACCCAAGCCCCAGGAAGAGATGAGCAGGATATTTTAAAGTTTGAAAACATATTTGTGGATTTTCTATTCTGAAAGTTAAATTCATAATGTGACATACATGCTGATGTCTGCTGTGAACTATTATGTGGTTGTTTTGAGGTGCACCAGGGCACAGACCCATTATTTTAAGATGAGAGAGTTAAGCCAGTTGCTTCTGCTCAATGCATCTTAACTGAGCTATCTTTCTTTTATTTATGATATGGTAAGAGCTTTGGCCATAAAAAGAGAGACTTGCATTTACTTGCCTGTATTGGTGTGTTCCACTCTTAAGACCATGCATCCCTGGATATCATCCCAGTCTCTTATTGCTGTGTTACCAGCATTCACAGCCATGCTGACAGATAGGACTCTTGAAACAACACATTCATCATCCTTGCAATTTGCATGGGAAGGAACGTTGCTTGGAGGGAAGAAGAGTTTCACAGACAGGGACATATGGCACAGCCAGCTTAGCATGGGCTGCCCATCCATCCAGAAGAGCTCTGAGTGTCCTGTCCCCTTGGTTACCCTGACTGGCCACTTGACTATTCAGTTGCTCTTGTTATTGTAATCCTGCAGATGGCCATCTGTTCTGCTCACAAGGGAGACCTGGCCCTGGGGAGACTACTCAGCTGCCCTGAATAGTGCAATCAGGTCAATTACACCGCTGCTCCTTAATTGCTTGTGACGGCTGGGCTATTGTACATGAACCACCAGTAATTTCCAGTTCATTGTGGCTAAAGAATCCGGGCTAATAGTGGTTCCAACCTGTTCCCCAGGGTTCCTGGCATCACTCAGCTTGCACTATTGCTCAAAAGACTGGGCTCTGCTACATACACTATTGACTACTGAATCTCAACCTAGAGTTATACTGTCCTACAAAGAACAAAGCAAAAAGAAGTAAGGATGTGATTTCTTTTTAGAAAGGCAAGGGTAGCATAATATGGACAATAGCCCTAATTTTTCCTTTGAGAAGCAGTCTGCAACTAGGAACACAGATTGTTAAGTTAATATTGGTGATAGCAATGGTGAAAGTGAGCATGATTGGTGCATATGTGTGCGCATGTGCGCGCGCACGCGCGCGTGCGTGCGTGCGTGTGTGTGTGTGTGTGTGTGTGTGTGTGTGTTTTCATTTTAAGTATTATAAGATCCATAGATAACTAATGTGAACAGCTTATTGAAAAAATTTAAGAGCTTCTGAAAAATTTTAAAGAATTAGCTTTCCAAGACTACATTTGAGAAACTATGGGCCTGAAAATATAGCTCAGTGAAAAAGTATGTGATTAGCATGCTCAAGGCCCTGTGACCCTCAGCACCACGGAAAGAGAGAGAAAGTAGAGAGGATTGAGAGGAGAAAAGAGAGATTTGTGTAGGACGAGTATGGTGTTTTATTCATTGTGGCTGGAATGAATGAATAACTAAGTGGAAAAACTCATCACACTCTCAATAGTGAGGTTCCTTTTGTGTGATGGTGAGCAATGGCGCAGTTGATGGAAATGTCTCAGGCGGCACATTTGAAAAGGCTGTATTTCCAATAAAAGAAACATCTTCTAGCTTTTGCCAAGACTGATGTTATGGGTGTGGATGAGTCCCTAGATCCCTAGACAGCAACTGGAGTTTGGGGTTTTTCATTTGTTTTTGTTTTTGTTTTGGTCCCAGGACAATAAATTGCATCAGGAGCACATGGTTAGGAATAGAAATAGAGACAGTGTATTGAGAAAAGGAAAACATTCATTTCTTAGGAGAGGGCTATTATGAAGAGAAACCCTGTTCGATGACGATCATAACCCTTTATAGGTCATTTACACAATAGCTGCCTCTGCCACCTTTGTATTTTGCAGCTTTTCTCTTGAGCATGCTGCTAGTTGAATGTAGCCCAAATGAAGAAGGATTTCTAGTCTTTATCTGCCAACTGGACTCTGATATATGTACTTCCACCAATGAGATTTGTGGCCCTAAAAATTTCCTGGAGAAATGGGAAGATGATGAACAACTAATCTATACCTCTTCTATGGTAAGTACTTACTGCCCTTGCAGAAGACCTGAGAAGACATTTAAATACAAGATTTAAGTAAGACAGACTCTGCCAGCTCTAATTGGAACAAGAGATGAGTGACTGTTCTCTCAGCTGGTCACCCAAGCCTCTAGGCCTTATGCTCAGAGACACAACTCATTCACCGATACCCCCACCTGTTGCAGCCCCAGTTATAGGCCTGCAGGCAAGACTCCTACAGGTAGGCCTGTCCACCACCATCCTGATCAGACCCTGTAATCGACAATCCCCACTCTGTACCCCAAAACCATCCATCCACTGAGACGGCAAAGCTGCTCCCTGAGATGCAGACTCTGCCAGCTCCAATTGAACCAAGAGTGCCCATTGAACCAAGAGCAGCTCCCCGAGACACAGACATCATTTGCACTGATTGGAGGAAGAGATAGGTAGACACCAGTGCAAGAATACATTCAACAATATAAAGAGTAATATGGCACCACCAGAACATAGCAGTTCTATTATAGAAAGACTTGAACATCCCAAAGCAGTAGAAGCAGAAGAGAATGACCTTAAAAATGACTTTATGAAGATGATAGAGTCCTTTTAAGAGGAAATGAGAAATTCTCTTTAAAAAATTGAGGAAAAGACAAACAAAAAATTGGAAGAAATCAATAAATCCCTTAAAGAAAGTCAAGAAAACCAAGTAAAAGCAATCAAACAGGTGAAGAAAACAGTTCAAGACTTGAAAAATGAAATAGAGGAAATAAAGAAGACACAAACCAAGGGAATGCTAGAAATGAAAAATCTGAGTAAACAAACAGGAAATACAGGTGCAAGCATAACCAACAGAATACAAGAGATAGAAGAAAGAATCTCTGGCATTGAAGACACAATTGAGAAAATAGATTCATTTGTCAAAGAAAACATTAAAGCAAACAAAGTCATAACAAAAAACCTCTAGGAAATCTGAGACACCATGAAAAGACCAAACCTAATAATACTAGGAGTAGAAGAAGGAGAATACCAGCTCAAAGGCACAGAAAATATATTCAAGGAAATCATAGAAGAAAACTTTCCCAACCTAAAGAAGGAAATGCCTATGAAAGTACAAGAAGTTTACAAAACAATAAATAGGCTGAACCCAAATAAAAGCCCCCTTGCCACATTATAATCAAACCACTAAACATACAGAATAAAGAAAGACTATTAAGAGCTGCAAAGGAAAAAGGGCAAGTAACATACAAGGGGAGACCCATTAGAATAACACCCAAATTCTCAATGGATTCTCAATGGAGAATATGAAAGCCAGAACATCCTGGACAGACATTATGTAGATACTAAGAAACTATGGATGCCACCCCAGACTATTATACCCAGCAAAAGTCTCAATAACCATAGACAGAGTAAACAAGATATTCCATAACAAAACCAGATTTAAACAATACCTATGCATAAATCCATCCCTACAGAAAGAATTAGAAGGAAAACTGTAGCACGAATCTTAAAAGTTCTTATTAATAAAAACAAACCCAGTGCCAGTTATTGGGGCAAATGCTGGAAGATCAGAGAAGCAGAACAAGCCACAGCCACCTCACCTCACCAATTCCTAAGCTGATCCTGTTTCCTCAGACTGGAAGCCTCAGAGTCCTCATCCAAATGGATCTCAACTGAACTGCTGCTCAAAAACCTAAAAGCTTGACCAGGGTCTATTTTCTGGTTTCCATGCTTTATATACCTTTCTGCTTTCTGACATCACTTCCTGGGATTAAAGGCTCATGTTGCCATGCCTGGCTGTTTCCAGTGTACCTTTAAATTCACAGAGATCCAGGCAGATCTCTGCCTCTGGAATGCTAGGATTAAAGGCGTGTACCACCATTTTCTGGCCTTTTTATCTAGTGACTGTTCTGTTCTCTGACCCCAGATAAGTTTATTAGGGTGTACAATAATTTGGGGGACATAATATATCATCACAGAAAACTCCAACCTAAGGAAGTTAGATGAGTAATACAGTCAATAGATAATCCCACAGCAACAAATCCCGAAGAAGGGGAACACAAACACACTACCACCAAAAGTAACAAAAATTAACAATCACTGGTCATTAAAATCCCTTAATTTACATATAAAAGACACAGACTAACAGAATGGATGTGAGAACAGGATCTGTCTTTCTACTGCATAAAAGAAACACACCTCAACTTCAAAGACAGATACTACCTCAGAGAAAAAGGTTAGGAAAAGACATTCCAGTCAAAGGGACTTAAGAAGCAAGCTAGTGTACCTATCCTAAATACCTAACAAAATAGACTTCAAACTAAAAATCAATCAAAAGAGACCAAGAAGGACATTACATATTCATGACAGGAAAAATCCATCAAGATGAAGTCTCAATTCTGAACATTTATGCTCCAAATACAAGGGCACCCACATATGTAAAAGAAACATTACTAAAGTTTAAATTGAACACCAAACCACACACACACTAATAGTGGGAGATTTTAACACTTCACTCTCACCAATGGACACAGGTCTTCCAGATGGAAACTTAACAGAGAAATAAGGGAGCTAACAGATGTTATGACTCAAATACACTTAAAAAATATCTATAGAACATTCCACACAAACACAAAAGAATATACCTTCTCAGCACCCCATGGAACCTTCTCTAAAACTGACCACATACTCAGTCACAAAGCAAATCTCAATAGATACAAAAAAATTAAAGTAACCTTCTATATTTTATTGGACAACCATGGCTTAAAGTTAGACTTCAACAACACAAATTACAGAGAGCCTATAAACTCATGGAAACTGAATAATGCTCAATTAAATCACCACTGGGTCAAGGAAGAAATGAAAAAAAGAAATAAAAGACCTCCCAGAATTCAATAAAAATTAATGTACAACATGCCCAAACTTATGGGATACTATGAATGCAATACTAAGAGAAAAGTTCATATCTCTAAATGCCTACATAAAGAAGTTGGAGAAATCTCACACTAGTGACTTAACAGCACACCTGAAAGCTTTATAACAAAAAAAAGCAAACTCAATAAGGAGGCATAGACACCAGGAAATAATCAAATTGAGGGATGAAATTAATAAAATAGAAACAAAGAGAACAGTACAAAGAATCAATGAAACAAAGATTGATTCTTTGAGAAAATCAACAAAGTACACAAACCCTTATTCAAACTAACCAAAAGGCTGAGAGAGAATATCCAAATTAACAAAATCAGAAACAAAAAGGGAGACATAACAACAGACAACAAGGAAATCCAGAGAATCATCAGGTCATACTTTAAAAACCTATACTCCAGAAAATTCAAAAATATAAAAGAAATGGATAATTTTCAGGATAGGTACCACATACCCCAATTAAATCAAGACCAGATAAACAATTTGAATAGACCTGTAACTCGTAAGGAAATAGAAACAGTCATTAAAAGTTTCCCAACCGAAAAAATCCCAGGGACAGATGGTTTCAGAGCAGAATTTTACCAGAATTTCAAAGAAGAGCTAATACCAATACTCCTCAGATTGTTTTACACAATAGAAACAGAAGGAACATTGCCAAATGCTTTCTATGAGGTTACAGTTACCCTGGTACTCAAATCACATAAAAATGCAACAAAGAAAGAAACAATCTCCCTGGTGAACATTGATGTAAAAATACTCAATAAAATACGGACAATCCTATAACACAAATCCTAAAATGGCCTTTTTGGCCTTTTAATTAAAAAAAAAAAACTGGTACAAGATATTGGGGCAAATGCTGAAAGATTACGGAGACAAAGGAACAAGCCACTGCCACATCTTACCTCTAGGAATCCTCAACCTGAAAAAGCTTCAGTTCCTGTCTCCTCACACTTTTATATACCTTTCTCTGACCAGCCATCACTTCCTTCTTAGTGCTGGGAATAAAGGCATGTGGGTTTCCCAAGCAAAGGCATGAGATCTCAAGTGCTGGGATTAAAGGTGTGTGCCACCACTGCCTGGCTCTGTTTCTCTACTAGATTGAGTCAATATCACATAGTCCAGGGTGGCTTTGAATTCACCCTTCCAACTGCAAGGACTAAAGATATTCAACACCACTGCTTGGCCTAATGTTTAATCCAGTGGCTTGTTCTGTTCTCTGATCATCAGGTAAATTTTATTAGGGTACACAATATATCAACACACAAACCAAATCCAAAATATACACATACAAAATATCATCTACTGTAATCAATTAGGCTTCATCCCAGAGATGCAGGGATGATTCAACGTACAAAAATCTGTCAATGTAACCTACCATATAAACAAACTGAAAGAAAAAAAAAAGTGATCATCTCATCAGATGTGGAAAAAGGCTTTGACAAAATTCAACATCCCTTCATGATAAAGGTCTTAGAGAGATCAAGAATACATGGAACATACCTAAACATACTAAAGGCAATTTACAGCAAGCCAACAGCCAACATTAAATTAAATGGAGAGAAAATCAAAGCGATTCCATTAAAATCAGGAACAAGACAAGGCTGTCCACTCTCCCATTATCTATTCAATATAGTACTCAAAGTTCTAGCCAGAGCCATAGGATAACAAAAGGAGATCAAGGGGATAGAAATTGGAAAGGAAGAAGTCAAACTTTTGCTATTTGCAGATGATATGATAGCATACATCGGTGATCCCAAAAATTCTACCAGGGAACTCCTACAGCTGATAAACTCCTTCAGTACTGTTTCAGGATAGACGATTAAGTAAAAAAAAAAATCAGTAGCCCTCCTATATACAAATGATAAATGGCCCAAGAAAGAATCAGAGAAACAATGCCCTTTACAATAGCCACAAATAATGTAAAATACCATTGGTTAACTTTAACAAAACAAGTGAAAGACCTGTATGACACAATCTTTCAGTCCTTGAAGAAAGAAATTGAAGAAGATATCAGAAAATAGAAAGATCTCCCATGCTCATGGGTAGATAGAACCAACATAATAAAAATGAAAATCTTACCAAAACCAATCTACAGATTTGATGCAATACCCATCAAAATCCCAACGTAATTCTTCACAGACCTTGAGAGAACAATACTCAACTTCATATGGAAAAACAGAAAACCTGCAATAGCTAAAACAATCCTGTACAATAAAGCAACTTCTGGAAGCATTACCATCCCTGACTTCAAGCTCTACTCTAGAGCTGTAGTAATAAAAACAGCATGGTATTGGCATAAAAACTGACATGTGGACCAATGTAATAGAATACAAGACCCTGACATTAATCCACACATCTATGAACACCTGATTTTTGACAAAGAAGCCAAAATTGTACAATGGAAAATATGGTGATATTTTATTTGTGCTGAAATGTGATTTTATTTGTATGTTAATAAATAAAGTGGCCTGGGGATCAGAGGTTATAGCCATTAAGCAGAAGTCTGGCAGTGGTAGCACACGTCTTTAATCAGATCACACGGCAGGCAGAGTCTGTGTGTTCAAGGACACAGCCAGCACGGTGACACACACCAATAATCCAAGTACCAACCATAGAGACTTGGAGGTCTGTATAGACAGGCAATGACGAAGAAGTCATGTGGTTGGGTTTAGAGCCAATAAGAAGGCAGAACAGAAAGGCAATAAAAATACAGAAACATAGGAAGTAGGTCTCTTTTCTCACAGAAAGGATGGCAGTGGCAGCAGGTGGTAAGGAGGTGGTCTTAGCTCTTGGCTACTGCTCTCTGATCTCTGGGTTTTAACTCTGCATTTGGCTCTGTGTTTCTTATTTAATAAGATCGTTTAGAATTACATCTACAGGAAAAAGAAAGCATCTTCAACAAATGGTCTGGTATAACTGGATGTCAACATGTACAAGACTGAAAATAGATCCATATCTGTCACCATGCACCAAACCTAAGTCCAAGTGGATCAAAGACCTCAACATAAATCCAGCTACACTGAACCTGATAGAAGAGAAAGTAGGAATAGCCTAAAACTCATTGGCACAGGAGACCATTTCCTAAATATAACACCAGTAGTACAGACACTAAGAACAACAATTAATAAATGGGACCTCCTGAAACTGAGAAGGCAAAGGACAAGGTAAATAAGACAAAATGACAGCCTACAGAATGGGAAAAGATCTTCACCAACCCCACATCTGACAAAGGGCTGATCCCAAAATATATAAAGAACTCAAGAAACTACACATCAAAATACCAAACAATCAAATTAAAAAATGAGCTACAGAGCTAAACAAATTTTTCTCAATAGAAGAATCCCAAATGGCTGAAGGACATTTAATAAATTGCTCAGCATTCTTGGTCATCAGGGAAATGCAAATCAAAATGACTTTGAGATACCATCTTATACCTGTCAGAATGGTTAAGATCTAAAACACTGAAGATAGCCTATGTTGGAGTAGACCTGGAGCAAGGGGAAAACCCCTACACTGCTGGTGGTAATGCAAACTTTACAGCCCCTTTGGAAATCAGTATGGTGATATTTCAGAAAATTAGGAATCAATCTACCTTGAGACCCAATGATACCTCTCTTGGGCACATACCCAAGGGATGCTCAATCATACCACAAGGACACTTGCTCAACTATGTTCATAGGAGCATTATTCATAATAGCTAGAACCTAGAAACAACCTAGATGTTCCTCAACTGAAGAATAGATAAAATGTGGTACATATACACAATGGGGTATTACTCAGCTATAGAAAATGCTGACATCATGAAATTTGCAGGCAAATGGATGGAACTAAAGACACCATCCTGAGTGAGGTAACCCAGACTCAGAAAGACAAGCATGGTATGTACTCACTCATAAGTGGATACTAGATGTAAAGCAAAGGATAATCTGACTGTAACACACAGCTCCAGAGAACCTAGGAAACAAGGAGGACCCTAAAAGGGACACATGGATCACCTCGGGAAGGGGAAACAGATGAGATCTCCATGAGTAAACTGTGTATGAGAGGGGGCAACAGAGGGGAGAGGATAGGGATGAAAACATGAGGGAATGGGATCATCAACCTGGGGAAGGGACAGAGTGGGAGAGCAATGAAAGAGTTATCTTGATAGAGGGAGATATTACGGGGTAATAGAGAAACCTGGTGCTAGGGAAATTCCCATGAATCCACAAGGATGACTGTAGGGGTCCTAACCATTTCTCTTTGGGAGGCCTGCTCCCACTTTTTTCCGTGGTACTCTTGAGGAGGGAAGAGGGAGAAAGGTTTAAATAGAAAGTTAGAGGGGGGAGAAACAGAAACACAGAATAGCTTTGTGATGGCCTGCATCATTATCCACTGGCCCCTTCTGTCTCTCCAAAAGGACTTTTTATAGGAATGCTAAGAGGTGGGGCAAAAGACCTCCCCTAGCATAGCCAAGTGCAGACCCTTTCCAATCACCTGGTAACCACAAATGTGGTCAAGCAATCTTCTAATGGAACCCTGCTGGGTAAAGCAAGCTCAGATCTCACTAGGAAACCTTTGTGGGCCTCCACAGATGCCCCTTGCTTAGACTACTAGAAATACTGGAGAGGGTGCCTGAACAGGCTTACCCTGGCAATTTGATTGGTGAATACCTTAAATGTCATCATAGAACCTTCATTCAGTAGCTGATCAAAGCAGATACAGAGATCCACAGCCAAACACCAGGCCAAGCTCTGGGAGTCCAGTTGAAGGGACGGAAAAGGGATTATATGAGCAAGGGGGGTCAAGATCATGATGGGAAATCTACTGAGACAACTGAAAGAAGCTCGTAGGAACTCATGAACTTTAGACAGACAGCTGTGAAAGATGCATGGGACTGAACTAGATCCTCTGCATAGGGGAGACAGTTGTGTAGCTTGGTCCATTTGTGAGGTCCCTGGTGGTGGGATCAGGATCTATCCCTGGTGCATGAGCTGGCTTTCTGGAACCCATTACCTATGATGGGATGCCTTGCACAGCCTTAATGCAGGGGGTAGAGACTTGGTCCAGCCTCAACTGAATGTACCAGGCTTTGCCAACTCCCCATGGGAGGCCTTATCCCTTTGGAAGAGGGGATGGGGAGTGGGTTGGGGGAGAAGTCGCGGGGGTGGGGGGTTGGAGCAGGAGAAGGGATGAGAGGGAATCTGTGTTTGGTATATAAAATAAATAATTTTAAATAAAAAAATTTAAAAAAACATATTTAAGTAAGAGTGAAACAATTATGTAAATTGATGATCTCAGGGCAAGAGCCAGGAAAGCCATGGCCATGCTTGCTCTAGGACAGTCATCCTATATAGGTTGCTTTGAGAGGTGTGATCCCTTGGATTATTAAAAAAATACATACCAATGATTATATGAGTAAATATGCCAAAATACAAAAAAGAACCCAACTTTTTAAAAGAATAAAATGTGGAATAGATTAAAGAGAAATGAGTGCAAAGTTGTAACCACTGAGTACTCAAAGAGGCAACAAAACATTTTAAAGAAAAACAAAATGTAAAGTAGGTTACAACTACCAGTATGCTTCTAAATGAAGCTTATTTCTGCATTATGTCTGTATGGATGAAATTATCTTGCATGACATGTCAGTAACACATGTGGAGGCTTATAGAGCTCCAACCTGTGTTGTCTTAATATGTATGATCTAACTTTGTTGTTGTTACTCTGTATTGTTATCAGTTATTTCATTTTGGCTATAATTTTCTCCTAAATATTTAAGGCCATATAGGTAGCCAAAAATTAACTGTTTTTTCATTTTGCTATTAAGAATAAGTGCTAGGAGATAGTGTTGCATGCCTTTAATGCTAGCAATTGGAAGGCAGAGGCATGCAGATCTCTGAGTTCGAGGTCACCCTGGTGTACAGAGTGAGTTCCAGGATAGCCAGGACTATACAGAGAAAACTTGTTTTGAAAAACCAAATCCAAAACCAAACAAAAAATTAAGTTGATGCTTTCTAGGGTTTATTTGGATCTTAAGAGAAGTAGGGTCAAATTTTGGCCACTTTTGCCTTAATTTTATGTGGATAACCTGTATATGTTGGCAAGTAAGTATACCAACTACTCAGAGACAACCCAAAGCCAAAGAATGAGGCATTGTCTTGACTCTTGGGTTTCAGAGACAGTAGAGCCTAGCAAGATCATCCATGTAAGCAACCAAAAGTCAACTATCTTTTATTTTACTGTTAAGGTTACAGAGGACAATTGTCCTGAGGATAAGATTGCACCCTGGAGCAGGAATCATCATGCCTTAATAACTTTATTTCACCAACAGCAGGGACTTTTCCTGAGGTCAGAACTGAAGCCACCACCCACCAAGCAATACTCTGAGACTATTAAATTACATACATTCTTTGGTTTTTGTTTTAATTTTTTTAAATTTAACTTTTATTGAGCACTTTTGGTGTACCAGTCACATATTGACTATTGTACACATTGCCATTTAATCTCAAAAAATATTTTTTTTATTTCATACATGCACACAATACAGTATGGTTATATGTATTCCCATGTTTCCCACTCTTAACTTTCCTTGGACTATGCCAAAAGGCCCCACTTCCAATTTTATGTCTGCTTTTTTAAAAAATTATTTTATTTTATAATTTTTTTAATTTTACATATCAGCCACAGATTCCCCTGTCCTCCCTCCTCCCACCCCCCAGCCTTCCCCCCAATCCACCCCTCATTCCCACCTCCTCCAAGGCAAGGTCTCC
Organism: Peromyscus eremicus; assembly: GCF_949786415.1. Taxonomy (NCBI): domain Eukaryota; kingdom Metazoa; phylum Chordata; class Mammalia; order Rodentia; family Cricetidae; genus Peromyscus; species Peromyscus eremicus. Next base: position 88,254,543 of record NC_081417.1, read on the forward strand.
CCTGGGGATTCAGCTCAGCCTGGTAGACTCAGTTGAGGCAGGTCCAGTCCCCTCCTCCCTACACCAAGGCTGAGCAAAATGTCTCAGCATAGGCCCTAGTTTTAAATTTTGAGTTAGACTGAAATAAAGACTTTTGTGCTAACTTGAGTGTTAATCCACATGATCACTTACCTATGAGCTACCTAAGTACCATGTGAACAATGTTAAAATATAAGCACATGTGGAGGATATAAACAGATATGTAATATATATATATATATATATATATATATATATATATATATATATACATATACATATATATATATATGAAAACTTGATTTTTTTTCAAGTATAATCTGACTATTGATAAGGCTTTCAGTAAGTTGATTGTCACTGAAAGCCAGGCTTTAAAATGGCTACCTTTCTCCCCCTTAGTTTAAATAGGACAAGATAAACAATCTTGGAATATTTATATCTGAAAGCAGTTAGAAAGGCAATAGTTTTATATATTCATAAGTTAAAATTTATCTTTAAAAAATGTAAGATTTAGTCATTATCTTAAAAACATAAGTCATTTTTATTTTATACAGAGTAAACTTACTAGATTTTGCAATTGTTTTTTACAATTGTATCTCCTGTAATTTTCATTGTGAAAGGGAAATTTTACATGAATATCTTTGACAAACATATACCCATCATTTTCCATTTGTCACAGCCTTAGTAAAAAAAAAAACTATATTTAATATTTATATATTCAGAGATTTTGGGAGCAAATTCATATCAATTAGTCTAATTAGAGGATTTTAATGAACATTACTTAGAGGCATTTAATTAACACAAAGCATTTTATGTCTTAATATTTTTGTTACCCATGACTATTGGACTAATGAAATAAAATCTTAATTACTTTTCCCTGAAACCTGTTTTGGAAGAAAATTTTTATCAACATCAATGTGGTCAATGTTAAATTTCACAGCTTAATGAAACCTTTATCTTGTATCCCCAAAGAATTTTATTTTATGTAAACAAGTAACATTTAAGGCTTTATGAAGCATGTTACTAGCCCAAAGATACCACTTTAATAAGTTGTAAGCAGGTAAAAGTATATCAATTTACAAGTATATATTTTATAGATCTTTAAATCCACCAAGAAGACAGATTTCATGAGTACTACTTGTTGAGTGATATCTAGATCTTCAAAGAAGCTTTCTAGCTTTTCCTTATATTGATGAGGGTCCAGGCTCTTGTGCCCCAGGACATTGTCACAGGCGCATGTGGTTGGATATAGAAATGGAGACTCTGTGTTGAGAAAAGGAAACCACTCTTAAAACCAACAGTGAGTCAAGGAGTGGATCTTTTCCAAAATTCCACTAGGTATCTTCAAAATAAGTATTCTCTCTTTTACATGATAATTAAGGAGGCTGTATGGTCTTATATCCGTTTTCATGACAACAAAAAGCAGTCCATTAACTTACAATTTACTTTCATTTTTCTATAAGAGTAATGAGTTGACCCAGTTCACTCAACTTTCTCCAAGACTGTCCATGAAACAATATGCTAATGAGAAATGAAGATATCTATCCATGGAGATGCACCAGGCAGTATCCTAGACCTTCAAACATCGATGAAAAGGACAGACAATTATTACTTATATCAAGAATACCAGAGAGGAAGGAAGTCTTCCCCCTTGACCAGTTCCTAGATTCATTTGGTTGAGGTTTTACAATCAGGACTGACAGAGGCAGATTACTGTAATGCAAATACAAGTTTATTAATATATTCATCACAAATATTCATAGGAAGACTTAGTGATAAGGAACATGGGCTTTTGTAATACCATAACAAATCTCAGATGTAATAATACATGTCTGTAATCTTAGCATTTGGGAGGCTGCAGCAGAAAGATCCTGAGTTTCAGGCAAGCCTGAGCTACACAGCAAGATTTTATAACAGGAAGGAAGGAAAGAAGAAAAAAAAGGAGGGAGGGAAGGAAGAAGGCAGAAATGGAAGGAAGAGGGAGAGAGGGAAGAAGGATGGGTTTTTATAGAAAAGATAAAGATTTAAAAATGTTGATGCCCTTATGAACTAGCAGTAAGGTTTGTTGCTGTAGAATCTCTGATGCTTTCACTGTGACTGATAAGGGTCTAGAACTTTGTACAAAAATTAAGCTCTGGTCTTCCTCACAATGAGAGTTGAAGGCATCTCTATAAGTTTATATTTTACATTTAAGCAAATAGGGAAAGTGCACACAGGTTTTTTTTTTCAGTTTGTTTCTACTAAGTTGTGTTGGTTTACAATAATCAATATGACTATGTGGCATATTTTGGGATTGTGTATTATGCTATTCTCCATGAACAGTCATTAAAGAAGAGAAGATAGCTTCCCAAGGAAAGTGTGTTGAAAGAAAACCCTGTTTTTACATATCTGAATACCACTGTATATGAAAATGCTGTACAATGAGATATGGGAGAGAACCCAGGAATAACCTTTACATACATGATCAAGTGATCAACAAGGACACCAGTGTCATTCAATGGAGAATGAATGGTGTCTACAGTATATGGTACTTAGACAATGCGATATTCATATGCAAAAGGATAAATAACTTCATACCATGTATAAAACTGAACTCAAAATGAATCAAAGACTTCAATGTAAAATAAAACCATTAGATTTCAGAAAAAAAAAGAAGAAACAGAAAAAAAGCATAATGTTGTGTTTAAGAGTGATTTCCTGACTATGTCACAAAGTACAAGCAACAAATAAAACACAGGAAAAATTTGGACTTCATCAACATTTAAAATCTACATATGTACAGGATAACATCAACAGAATGAAAGGTAACACAGGGAGTGGGAGGGGAAATGGCAACCATATCTAATGAGGGATAACTATCTAGTACATATAAGGGATGTCTTCAGGGGTTATAGGTAAGATCCAGTTGGTGCAGTACATGCCTCTGATGCTAGAAGCCCTGGGTTTGATCCCCAATGTCACATATAAAAGGCATAGTGAAGCACTCCGGTAATCCCAGCACTCAGAAGGTAAAGGTAAGGGGATTAGAAATTGAAAGCAATCCTCTGGCCCACAGCAAGTTTGAGACCAGCCTGGGATATATGAGCCCTTGTCTCAAAATAAGAAAATAAAATATTACCAACAAGTCAATAACAGGCAATAGACTTAAAGAAATTTTCTCTAGAAAGAAAACAAACAAGAAAGAAAGAAAAGAAAAATTCAAAAATAGTTATATAAGTAAGCATATTGGGGCTCACAGAGACTGTATCACCAACCAGAGAACTAGCATGGAACTGACCTAGGCCCTCTGCACATATGTTATAGTTGTGTAGTTTGGTCTTCTTATGGGATTCCTAGCAGAGGCAGCAGGAGCTGTCTCTGACTATGTTACCTGCTCTTGGGACCTTTTCGTCCTATTGAATTGCTTCATAGGAGAAGCGGTATCTAGTCTTACTGCAACTTGATATGCCATGGCTGGCTGATACACATGAGAGGACTACACTTTTCTGAAGAGAAAACAGAAGTGGACAGGAGGGGAGAGAAAGGAGGATGGAGGCAGGAACTGGGAGGAGAGGAAAGAGGGAGGGGGAAATCATGATCAGGCTGAGGAATTTAATTAATCAATTTCTAAAAGTTACCAAAAAGTTGATGTCTTAAGGTTTCTATTGCTGTGAAGAGACATCATGACCATGGAAACTCTTATAAAGGAAAGCATTTAGCTGGGGGCTAGCTTACAGTTCAGAGGTTTAGTTCATTGTCATCATGGTCAGAAGCAAGGTGGCATGCAGGCAGACATGGTACTAGAGAAGTAGCTGAGAGTTCTACATCTGGCTCCACAGGCATCAGGGAGAGACAGTGAGCTAATAGGTGAGGCTTGAGCTTCTGAAACCTCAAAGTCCACCCCCAGTGACACATTTCCTCTAACAAGACCATACTTACTCCAGCAAAGCCACATCTTTTAATAACGTCACTCCCTATGAGCCTATGGGGGCCATTTTCATCAAACATCCACAATCATATGTAGTTCTGCTATAATTTGCCTATATGCCTATAATTTTAATATTTGAGAGATGGAAGCAAGAGGATCAGGGGTTTTAATGAGCCTCAACTATGTAATTGATGCTGAGTATGTGGTTGAGTTAGAAGCCTGGCTGGGCAACACAATACCCTGTCTAAAAATAAAAGTGTAAAATATTTAAGATAACTAATAATTAAGAAAGCATAAACTAAAACCATTTCCTACCCATAAAATAAATATTATCATAAAAATTAACAAATGTTAACAAATGTATAAAGAAATCCCTGAGCACAGGTGATGGGAGTGGTAAACAGTATGACAGCTCTCAACTAGGTACCATAGAGGTTAGCAGAGACTGTGAGAGGGAGAGAGGGGTATCATGCTCATTGGGCATGGAGTTTAAATTTGGATTTGGCCAGTCTCATACAAAGTATACAGGTGATCAGCTAGTAACTGCTGTACCTTCAGAACTCACTACAGCTTTTGAAAACTTGAGACTTTGCAGACAACTTTTAGCAAATTACTGTGTACAGAGAGCTCTGGAGACACAATTAAACTGCTAGGATCTTAGTAGATAATCTTATCTCTGGAGACCCTTCCAGCTAACTGAGATTTTGTCAAATCTGCAGAATATTCTATAGGCTTTCTTGGTCTGGTCTTGCATCTCTTGCTTTTCTCTTTTATAGATATAACTCCCAATTGAAATTCTTGCACTCTTAACCCTATTTTATTTTCTTAGTCTCAGTCATGCAGATGGCTGAGTCATTGTCCAAAAAGCAGGCAGTAAAGTAGAGGGATGGGGAACGGACCACTCCCTGTCCAACTGACAATCAGAAGCCAACCCCTAGTGGTACATGGAACACAGATATGCCATGATGTACAGGACAGAATCAATTGCTGTAATCTCCACTGGTAATGATTGAGATAATGTTTTTATAGATGGAAACATGCTGGATGGTAAAAATTATTCTTCCATTTCAAAATTCAGGGGAGGAAATGAAAGCTATGGAGTGGCTTCTGTGGCCTAAGGAGAAGAGGCAACACATGCATAGACAATGAAATTGGACTATTATTCCTAAGGCAATTTCTCACCCTACAGAGAAAGCATGAGATGCAAAGGGAAATTAACCAGTCAGAGACCTAAGTGTGAGGTATGGCAGACTCAATGTGACAAGCATTTATTATCTGAACTTAAGTTTGAGTTGTTGCAAACATTTTCCAGACTTCAAATGCTGAATGTGTGGCTGTGAAATATCTATTTAACTAAGGATTTCATTACTTTGACTGACTATGTGGGTTTAGAGGAACCTGAGAAGTCAAATTCTTGCTTCATGTGTCAGAAGTAGGAGGTGGTTATCCACATACATACTCCCATCGTTTTAGATCAGTTATACTTTTCACAGCTAGGACCATTATCTTATCAAAGCAGACCAGCAGACCTGCCCTCCTCTCATTGATCAGAAATTATGCTGAATGAGCTTAGTAGAAATTAATTATATCAGAATTCATTTCTTAAAATATGCACCCTTAACACAGAAGTTTTAAAGTGAATTCTCAGAAGTGGAGCAAGTAATGTCAAAAGAATTTATCTAGAAATATAATTACTATATTACTGCCTATAACCCACAAACAATCAAGATGTCCAAAAATAGGAAACTCATTAAACTCATTAAAGCAACTGGACCACTCATTCAAAATGAAAGAAATCAATCATGAAATATATATATATATATATATTTCAGAAGTGTAAGGACTTTTAGTAAAAACCGGCCAGAGGCTCTCCCCACTTATGAACCAGTAAAAAAGAGAATCATAATAAGAAAGAAAGTAGACTGTTGCAGAGAGAAAAAGAAAAGAAGAGCTTCTGAGCTCCACAGATAAATTAAATGTGAAGGGGGTGGGGGCAGAGAAAGATATTGGTGGCACAGAGTAAGCCCAACAGACATTCAAGTCCCACAGCACCCTGGTTGGGGGAGGAGAATCAAAAGATATTTTCAAGAGGCTTGAGAAACAGTGATGGCTGAGAGCTCTTCCTGTTCTTGCATAGCATCCTTGTAAATTTCCTAGCACACACATGGAGCAGCTCAAACCACCTGCAGGGACAGCTTCAAAGGATCATATGCATACACACACACACACACACACACACACACTAAAGTCTTATAATGAACCCACTACTTTGTTTTCTAAAAATGGATTTAAGAAACTCAAAACATGAAAAACCAAAAAAAAGTATAGTGAGATATAGTGCTCAGTATCAATTACATAGGACATAGGAGGAAGCTCAAGTTAAAAATTTTATTATCCCAGTTTTATTTAACTGTACATAGGCATATTCATATGACCCATGAATATTTATACAAAATATTCATAATTTTTCTATACTAGCAATACAGTGATGAAGTTTTTCTTCTACTATAAATTAATGAGCTAAATAATAAAAATGTCTTTAGGTTTTTAATGACAAAAGAAACTCATCATTAGTTATGACACCTTGGAGAACATCAGTGTCTATTGCTACTAATTCTCCATTTTTAAAAAGGTATTTTAATTTAGTAACTGATATTGGTAATATTTTAATGTAATACCATGAAGCCCTAAATATGAAAATTAGTTTTGAGGATCCAGAAGTGATACTTAGAACCAATGACCAGACTCCTCTGTCCACTAGTCACATGATTTGTGGGGATGACTCTCAATATTATATATACCTAGAAAGAAGAAGAATGCTCCCAGCAGAGTATAAAAACCTCTGGTTGTGCTCCCTTTAAAAGGACACCTGTCTCTCTTGCATAGCATAGCACATCACGGCAGTGCTCTCCTTGTTTCATGTGATGATATCTTTGTGAAAGGAAAGCTATTGGAAACAAACTAAGATATCAAGACAGATAAATTATTGCCAAAGTTGGGAAGAAATTTTAACAAAAATAATTACCAAAGGAATCTGAGATAAATCAGACCAAATGTTAGCTAGAAGTAAATATATTTCATGCACTTTATTATATATACTGTAAATTGCTTTAAATGATTAACTTCCATGAGAAATTGTCCATAAAAATAATTCCACTAAAAAAAAAAATGTGGTTTTGATCTTGAATATCACCCAAAGGCTCATAGGTTAAAGGCTAGGCCTCCAGTCTGTAGCACTATAGGCAGAGGGATGTGCCTTTAGGAAAATGGGACCAAGTGGCAAAGCTCCTTGGAGGCCATTCCTTTGTCAGGGAGATTGTGAGCTAGACTTCCCCCACTTATCTTTTCTCTTGGTTTCCTGCCCACCATAATGTGCACATCACCACAGGCTCAGAGCAACACTGCCAAATGACCACAGACTAAAACCATAAGCAGAAAACAAATCTTCTAAGTTAAGTGTATCATATATGTTAAATCTACCCAATTTAACCCTGTAACCCTATCAATAATTAATATATACCCAGTCTTATTTTGTGTATGTCCTTATTTCCTCCATTTTACACTGAACTATTTTGAAACAAATCTCGAACAGTACATTATTTCATCTACAATTATTTTAGTGCTTCTCTAGAAAATAAGCATCTTTTCCTTTTCATTTCTAATTAGCATACTAAGTAACTGGCTTCCTTATGGCATTTTCAAATATCTTTAGTTTTGGTTAATGCAGCTCCTGGTCCCCAAGCCTAACTTATGTCCTTTGAACCCCAGTATTTCCCTTTCCATTCCCATATCACATGAGATACACTGCCTTGCCATCCTTTTCCCTTAAAGCCCCCCATGAGTCTTTTTCTATTTTCCTGGCTTCTACTCACACTAAGTTCCACATACATACACATATAAACTGGAATTTAAGATCTTCACAGGATGTATTTGTCTTTCTGGGGTGGATTACCTCATTTACAGTATTTTCTAGTTCCATTCATTTTCCTGAAAATTTTGTAATTTCATTTTTCTTTGCAACTGCATAATATATTGTTGTATATCTGTAACTTTTATTTCACCTTTCATCTGTTTATGGAGCTCTAGGCTGATTCTGCTTCCCAGCTACTCTGAACAAAGCTGCAGCAAACTTTGTTGTGGTAGGATACAATCCTTTGGGCACATGCCAAAGATAGATAGAAATGTGTCACATGGTAGGCTCTAGCTGTTCTTTTAGTTTTCTTGAGAAATGTATGCATTGATTTCCATAGTGGTACACCAGTTTATACTCCAACCAACAATCAATGATGGTTTTTTTATCTGATATTTTTACCAGCATTTGTTTTCATTTTTATGACAGTCAAAGAATCCTTTCCTAAAATGCAATTACTACAATACTCAAAACTAACAGTCATAGCTCCTTAATATCATCAAATATTTTTCTGGTCCTCAGATTTTTCCAGTTTCCTACAGTGTGTATTGATTGGGTTATATTTGAAATGGGTTGACTCTTCTTTGAATGAAGATTACAAATCATTTAGTTCTGATTTTTTTGTCACTTTTCAGCCTACAGATTTCCCTCCCCTTCTATTTTCTTTACAATGAAACTACTGAAAAAAATGGAAGGTTCATCCTATCAAACTTCTTACATTCTTTATTTTGTTAATTACAATATTTTTTCAAAAAATTTCCTGTAGCCATGTTTTCAGAAAATTAGTAATAGAGATAAAAGGCAGCTTGAAATGCATGTATGTGTGTATGTTTAAGTCATGTTAAAATTTGCCAGTAGGTTTAGATATCAGCAATCATAGGTATTCCTTAAAATGTTCTACGCACAATGGTTTTAGCAAGCATTAACAATATTGCTTAAATGTATTAGTTTCTAAGAAGTTGAAAAATAATATATTTTAATTATGTCATTCTTTGTTGACTAACTGTAATACATCTATAACAAATATATACTGTATCACCTCATTCAACTTAAGAGTATAGCCTAAAAGGCAAGATGAACATTTGATTTAGAAGTACCAAGAACACTGTTCATAAACTTTCTAATCAGACTTGTGAATGAGTATAAATGTGTCATCCCATAACAATTCCCAGAAGTACTTGAAGGATGATAGGACTTGGAGAATGGTGAACTGGAGTTCATGATCAAATGAGGAGCATATCCTAGTGAAATTTACATATTTACTATTAAAATATATCGAGTCACTGTGGGCTCCTAAGGCATGAATGAACTCAAGATAACTTAAATAAAAGAATATTATCAATTTAATTTTTAAAAAAGGAGTTAAGAGACTAAGATAGTTATAAAAATATTTGGATAAATATGTTTTAAAATATTTTAATGTATTATACTGCATTACTTTATCAATATTTGGGAATGTCCTGGTATGTATTAGGTCAATACTGCCATTTTCATAACACTCAACTGTATATGAAAAAATGAAACTTGTAATTAGCCTCAGTGTAATTCAAAGGCTTACTATTAGTTACATATTATTATTATTTACATAACAAATACTCTGTCCTAACATCAAAAAAATATTAGGACAAAAAGTTCCTATCTTTATTTTTTTTACTCAAAATCATCAAATGCCTTGAAGTAGGATACATGAAATACTGAATCCAAAGAAGCAAGAAAAACTGGTGAGTGTCTATTTCACTTAATAATAAATATTCCTAAGCATAAGAACAAAAGAAAAAAATTACACTTAAAATATGTTTTTGTGTCACAGCAATTTAGACCATTCAATACTAACATAAAAGATAAGCAGCAATCTAGGAGACATTAGCAAACATGTTTCTCAAAATGTAGAAACTCTTAGAGGCAAGTCCACTCATAAGTAAGAAGTAGAAAATATGAATAAATTTTTCATTCTGAAACAAAGAAATAGTGCAAATTAAATGAATAAAATTCTTTCTTCCTTCAAATTTACCACTAAATTTTTTCTCTAACATTAAAATCCAATGTAGGAAGTGGCACAAAAAAAGAAAGAAAAGAAAAGAAAAGAAAACTCTTGACCTACTTGAAGGAAACATGTATAATTTTATAAAGAGCAAACTGGTAGTAGTTATAAAGGCCTTAAAATTATTCTTAACCTCTCTACTAAAATATCCCTTACCCCATGTTTAAAATTCTTTATATAGTTGTTTTATATGAAAATATTATGTAAAAAAACATTAAAAATGTTTCATTTAAATTACACATCATTCTGTGTAGCATCAAAAATCCACCCACCACTTGACTTCACTCCAGCATATGAATTGTCTCTGTGCCTGTTAGTCACTTTGTAGGATTTTGGTTATTAGATGAGTATGCAAAACACAAATGGAAAAAAATTTATCACTTTAACCAATTTTAAGCATAGAGTTCAATGTCACTAAGAGCATTTACACGGCTATGCAAATATCATCATGCTTCAACCAAAACACCTTTACTTATTAATACATGTATAGTATACAGATCCACATATGCAAATTTATGAGTTTTTAATAGTAGAGTGAAGATAAAAGAGATTTCCATTATTTTTTCAAGATTCCACTACTTTCAAAAATCCCCTCTGATGTTAAAATAGAAACTTTCAAAGTAAAAAAAAAAGAAATGCAGCAAATTCAGAACTATGAAGTGAAGACCACTAAGTAGAATCCATGTGCTAATCATCCCCTTCTGTTGAGAGCTAGGCAGATCCAAGATTTTCTCAGAGTCTCAGATGAAAGAACAAGGGGGACCTTGTTCTGTGTCATTGTCTTGGGGAATACTTGGCAAGGTCCACTCTGGTGCTGGGGTCAGGGCCTCAAAGGAGTTAAAATTTAGATTCCTGAGAACTTGGCTTTTTCCCTAAAGACACTGGAGTCATCTATCCCAAACTGGAGTCATCTATCCCAAGACAGCTGTTCCAGTCTGTGATCCACTTGAGATATCCTGTTTTCCCCTGTGCAACACTGGTATATTATCCTCCAGCTGACTTTATTACATTGTATGATCGCTTTGCTGAGTCTGTCACATTTCCCCCCTTGCAAACTGTGTTTAAGGTGCTGTACTTCCTGTGCAAGCTCTCCTGAGCCAATGTTCCTCTCTTTTTTATCTTCTAATCTCCTGATCCTTCATCTCAGGAATCAGTCACTGAAAAATGCAGGGTAAAGAATAGTCACCCTGCACCCACACGGCCAGCTCCTCTGTTCTCTACAATTTTACAACTTTTCAAAAATGGTTGTCAGCCCATTCGGTGTTCTGGTCCCAATTCATGCCCAATGTGGGCTATGAAACTTTGTACACAAAATTGAAAGACATAACCCACTAAGGGATAGCAATCAGACCCACCTTCTGGCCCAAAGTCTCTGCATTATCTTTGCCTTCCATGTGCCACTGTAACATTTTACATTTGATGTTCCTCCTATTAAAGGTACACAGCTCACTAAAGAAATTCTGGCAGCAGTATTTCTTCAAGTTGACCATCCAGGGACTCAAGGAACACTGAGGTTCCATTAACATTTTAGCTGGTGTGTTCTTAAGCACAAACTTGTTTTTTCCATGATTAAAAAGCATGGCCCTTGACACAGGTAGTGTTTCCACTATTTGATGCTCAAACTGAAGTCCCAAGCAGAGGGTGCTTCTGAGTAATCCATACTCAATTATAGAACTAATTACTCACAGCAAAGGGCTATTTTATGAGAGCACTATCCTATTCTTTCACAAAGAAGTACCTCAGGATCTCTACCTATATTATTCTAATGAGTCTAAATACAGCACTTATTTCTCCCAGATATTCTCCTGTATGGTGTATTGATTAAACTAATCAATGGTGGCATATTTTGCCTCTCACTCTCCTTTTTCTCCCATGTGTGTAATAAATAGATTCAAATCACCAACACAAAAATGGATGATGACGTGTTAGTCTAGTTCTTTGATTTTAATTTAATAAGATGAGGATCACCCGGAGACACTAAGTAGCTCATAGAGAGATTACTTCTCACTCCTGGGTCTTACTATCAAATCTAGAACCTTGTTTGACGCAGGCTGTCCCAGTGTAGTTACCACTAGTGTTTCTGTATCACTGGAAATATATCAACAAAGGCAATAACTGGCATAAGCTTTCTCCTAAGGATGTATACCCAGTAAGTTGATAACTAGGAGAAAGAAAGCCAGCAGGAAGTACACAGAACACTAGCCCTTGGACTAGGCACTCAAAATTGGACTGTGGTCAAACCTTGTACTGATGTCTGTTTCTCACTCACAACAATCCCATAAGTAAAAATAGGTGAAGAGTCACTTCTCCTAAATATTTACCCCACTTGCTGGGCACGTGTCATGGAAAAGATGTGTTGACGGCCTCATCTCTCAATCTTCCTCTCTTCCACCTGACTTCTCACAACATCAAACTGTTCCCATGAAACCCAAGCTCACCCAAATAAAATTTTCTCTTTTATTTCTTGGACCAACTCCCTGTGTTTTGAGCTATGGAAATATTATACATTGTTTGTCATATTTTGGAAGTATGATGACTGAGAATCACAGAGGACAGGGAAGCTGAAGGAGAAAGGAAACAGAGAAGCTGAGTGGGAAGGCAGGAGGAGGAGGAACTGGGATTGGGTTGAGGAGAAGAGAAGGGACCATGACAGTTCCTGTGAAGATGAGTTCAATAGAAACAACAAGAGCTTTTCTGTTTTCTAAGCCACTATCAAGCCTTATTCAGCTGAGACATAATAAAGACCCCTTGGGAAGGGTGCTCCTTATCCAACTGCTGCTGCTCAACACAGGCTATGTTCTTGTCAGGAACCATAAGCCAAGCAAGGGCAGTAGTCCATCAGTACACTGGGAGAAGGCAGAGAAGGAAGCACAGTGCACTTTCCAGGTACTTCAGGAATCTGCCTCCCCTCTTCTGAAAGACCCTTGTAAATGTGTAGGTTTAGATTATAAAAACTCCAAAGTAACATGAAGAGATTGGTGTTAGTGAGAGAAGCCTGTAGAGTCTGTCTTTCTTCCAAAGTGAAGCATTCTCATTTTCTTCTTCCTTCCTTCCAAGTGAAAAACAATACTCACACGAAAAATAGGATTCTCATTTCCAGATAAGAGTGCTGCTGCTTAAAGAGTGCTGGGTTAAAGATTATGAAAACCTTGTTCTGCACAGAACTGACAGTGAATGTTGCTTTCCTCTGTGTTTCTAAAATGGGTCTAAATTTGATTAGTAAAGGAGTCTTTTAAAACATTTATTTTCGGGATATTGTATAATGTTCATTCCCCCCCCAACGCCTCCCAAATCTGCCCTTCTCTTCCCCACCCACCCAACTTCAAGTCCTCTTTCTTTTTTTGTGAATCTATTGTTGTTGTTTTTTATTTTATAATTGAATTTAATTTTACACATCAGCCATGTATTCCCCTGTCCTCCCTCCTCCCCCCCCTCCCTCCAGCCCTCCCCCGATTCCCATTTCCTCCAGGGCAAAGACTCCCCTGGGGATTCAGCTCAACCTGGTAGATTCAGTCCAGGCAGGTCCAGTCCCCTCCTCCCAGGCTGAGCAAAGTGTCCCTGCATAAGCCCCAGGTTCCAAACAGCCAGCTCATGCACTAAGGACAGGTCCTAGTCCCACTGCCTGGGTGCCTCCCAAACAAATCAAGCTAACCAACTGTCTCACTCATCCAAAGGGCCTGATCCAGTTGGGGGCTCCTCAGCTATTGGTTCATAGTTCATGTGTTTCCATCCGTTTGGCTATTTGTCCCTGTGCTTTTTCCAGTCTTGGTCTCAACAATTCTCGCTCATACAATCCCTCCTCTTTCTCGCCGATTGGATTCCTGGAGCTCCACCTGGGGCCTGGCTGTGGATCTCTGCATCTGTTTCCCTCAGTCATTGGATGAGGTTTCTAGCATGACAATTAGGGTGTTTGGCCGTCCTATCACCAGAGTAGGTCAGTTGGGGCTTTCTCTCGACCATTGCCAGTAGTCTATTATGGAGGTATCTTTGTGGATTTCTGGGGACCTCTCTAGCACTTTGCTTCTTCCTATTTCCATTGGGTCTTCATTTATCATGGTCTATTATTCCTTGTTCTCCCTCTCTGTTGTTGATCCAGCTGGGATCTCCCACTCCCCTAAGCTCTCTTTCCCTTGACCCTTGCCCTTCATTACCCCCCCCTCCATGTACAGTTTGCTCATGTAGATCTCATCCATTTCTCTGTCATTGGGCGATCCCTGTGTCTTTCTTAGGGTCCTGTTTTCTAGGTAGCCTCCCTGGAGTTGTGAGTAGCAGTCTAAACATCTTCGTTTTACATCTAGTATCCTCCTACGAGTTGTGAGTACATTCCATGTTTGTCTTTCTGAGTCTGGGTTACCTCACTCAGGATGATTTTCTCTAGATCCATCCATTTGCCTGCAAACCTCACAATGTTATTGTTTTTCTCTGCTGAGTAGTACTCCATTGTGTATATGTACCACATTTTATTTATCCATTCTTAAGGTGAAGGGCATCTAGGTGGTTTCCAAGTTCTGGCTATTACAAACAATGCTGCTATGAACGTAGCTGAGCATGTGCCCTTGTGGTATGATTGAGCATTCCTTGGGTATATGCCCAAGAGTGGTATAGCTGGGTCTTGGGGGAGATTGATTCCAAAATACCTATCAACTCCAATTTGTGCTGACTGTATGATTTTAGATGTGTAGTTTTACCCTGGAGTGTGTACTCAGGGGCTACACTTTTAAGGAAAACTGGATTTTCCTGTCCCAGAATTTATTAATCCATGCATTTTCAACTAGGGGTAGGATTTCATGACCACCTCCCCTTTCTATGTTAGGATTTAGCATGGCTTAAGCTTGCACAGATATTGTGTGTGCTGTCATATCCTCTGTGAATTCATATGTGCAGCTGTCCTTCTATGTCCAAAAGATACGCTTTCCTTATATTAATCAATCACCTCTGGCTTTTATACTCTGACCATCACCTCTCTTGAAATGATCCCTGAGCTTTGGGAGGAGGATTTGTGATATAAATATCCTATTTGGAGATAAGCACCCCATAGTCTCCTGTTCTCTGAACCTTGGCCAGTGGTAAATCTCTGTGTTTATTACTGTCTATACTACTTTAAATAAAAGTTTCTCAGATGAAGATTGATGGATGCATTGATCGATGTATATAACATTAAGTCATTAGGAGTCAATTTGATGTTATGTCCATTTAGCAACATAATAGTAGTAGGGTCTCCCCTACAGCCTATGACCTAACTAGCCACAGGTTCTTGGCCAAATAATAGTGCCAGATATGAGTTTCACCTTGTGGAGCAGGACTTAAATACAATCAAACAGTGGTTAGTTACTGTCTTAGTTTGATTTTTATTGCTATGAAGAGACACTATGGCCACAATAACTCTTACAAAGAAAAATATTTAATTGGGGCTGGCTTACAGTTTAGAAGTTTAGTCCATTATCATCATGAAAGGAAGCATGGTGGCATTCAGGCAGACATAGTGGTAGAGAGGTAGCTGAGAGTTCTGCATCTGGATCCACAGGCAGCAGGATGAAACAGTGACACACTGGGCCTGGCTTGAGCTTCTGAAACCTTAAAGCCCACCCCCAATGACACATTTCCTGCAACAAGGCCACACCTCCTAATAGTGCCACTCCCTATGAGCCCATGGGGGCCATTTTCTTTCAAACCACTACAGTTACTCACATGATATCCATATGATCACATCAGTGGGAATGTCTTGCTAGGCAATCATTAGTTGCTACTGAGCCATGTAGCTAGTTTCAGGCCAACTTGTAATGTACAATAAGAGGGATAAAGTAAAAGATAGATCCTAGCTACTCAGTCACTCTACATCTGTTTGTATAATTCTATGTATTGATTCAAGTGTTTGTGCCAGTCTAATGGACAGCCTTGCTGGTGACTCCAAACCAAAAGGTGAACATATCTCAATTAACAAAATATAATAGTCTCTACATAAATGTTGGAACAGGAGCATGTATTACTGACCTTTAACCCACAATTCCATGACAGTGTTGTAAGGAGAGGCACAAGTCAACCAGCCAAGTACAAGCCTAGGGGAACAAGTGTCTTGTGAATACAAACAAGGAGAGTCACCCAAAGAAACTCAGATCATAAATAAAGTGACAGTATGTTAGCATTACATCTAAAACGTCCTGGGTAGATGTGGCAAGTATTCTTGGAAGTCAGGGGATGAATGAAAGACACTCCTCCTCTGCCACTCAGTTCAGAGACAAACTACACACACACACACACACACACACACACACACACACACACACACACACACACACGAGAGGAGAGAGAGAGAGAGAGAGAGAGAGAGAGAGAGAGAGAGAGAGAGAGAGAGAGAGAGAACACACTACTTTTGGGCCCTTCCCCTCAGTTAGCACAAGAGATTCTGAGTCATCCTCTCCTGAGCATCATCCATTACTGTTCTGAACAGGACTGGACTTGTTTTCAACAGACAGCTGGGCCTAGGGACCACATCTCACTTCTTGATGTCATTAATTGGATTATGAGTCAGAGTTGTAATGAAGACAACTTTTGGTGTCACTGGTAACTGTCAAGGGAAATGTAAATGCAGAGGCCCAAAAGCCACAGAGGGAGGGCAAGCAGGAGAGATTTGCTTTGTTTATTGGGCCCATGTGGTCATCGGATAAATGGTCAGCATCATGGGACTTTTGTGTAGACAGTCCTTCAATTTTTTCTGCTGCTCCCAGAGGCCCTTAGATATGACCAGCTTTCACCCAGAGTGGCTCATTAGTAACAGGAAGAAGCAGAATGAAGCAAAAGTTGACTCAAAATAGCCAGAGAAAAAAACTGAAAGGAGAAACAAACAGTAAATAGTCTTGCATGCAAACCAGGCCAGCTCCTTCTGTGATGATAGTGTAGAATGTACTGGGGCATCTTCATCAAAGAGTTAAACTTCAGAGGATGATAAAAATATCCACCCTGACTTAGCAATCCCACAAAAGCTTAGTACATACACAATCTTGTATCTTGTAGGTTATGCTGAATAAAAAGCATTGACTGAGCAAATCATCATCTCCATCAATTTGAAAGTCAAACTGCACGTGTAGAATTCTCAGCCTCTCTAATATCCCTGTAACCCTCAGACTTCACATCCTCTCCTTGCTTTTGGCTTATACATTATCAGATCCAGCTGCAGTCTTCCTTTATTTTTAAAATCCCCTGGTCTATTGTAACGTTTATAGCTAGCAGGAGGCTCATCTTCAGTCCTTGGGACAGGATGCATTATGACATCATCTGAGGAAGTTATAAGGTACCTGTTGCTTAGGCCCCTTAAGGACTCCACTCCTGAGCAAAGTCATAAATCCCAACACTTTACAAACCAAAGCATAGGAAGACACAATATCAAATCAAGATTCACTCTCTAGCAGAGACTGGAGGCCCCTGAAGAAGAAAAGACCAGTGTCAGGATGCTTGGTTATCCTCACCTTGTTCTGAGTGAGGCTGAGAGAAGTCAAGCTAGAGGGGACAAAGAGTAAACCAGGCCTGACTGTCATGCCAGAGTTTGAGAGAACAGAGAGAAAGAAGGTTTTGAGTCCTTGCCACCACATAACTTAGGGGTCAATGATGACTTATCAGGGGTCAAATTTGCCTCAATCCAATCCAGCTCCATGATTCATTTCCTTGACAAGTTAGACGTCCACTCCCTGTCCTCTTTTCCTCTTTAGTAAAGTGGTGAGGGGGTAAAAGCCTGTTAGGCTCATGGCTTATCTATCCATGTTAAAGGAAGCAATAATACAATGACTTGAATATAACAGTGTTCATAACCTCAATGTGTGTTCACTGTTACCATGAACAAGGCTTCATGTACCAGTCTCATTGACTTTTTCCTTAAAGAGTCTAGAAATCACCCACTGTCCACAAAAAGAATAGCTCCTTATCCCAGACAGCCCAGGGGTCCTGAAAAGCTTTTGCGATGGTATCTAAGTTGCCCGTTTCCTCTTTCTCACTCAGGTCACCAGATAAATCCTTGCATCTCGGAAATCTACAAAGGTGGCATGACTTAGGTGGGTTGGAGCAGTGTGGTTGCTATGCCACCACCCCTTGAATTGGGTGGATGCCAAGGGCTGGGACCTTGGCAGGCTATTAACCACTCTGTCTCTGGTAAACACCAACTAGGAATAGGACCTTGCCCAGCTTCAGCAAGCAGCAGATTTCGAGATCCAAATGCATTGTAAGCAAAATAAAGTCAAAAGCCATGGATTTCCTGTTAGTTTCCTATTTGAGTGGTGCAATCTAACCTTGTCACATGTCTATTTATATAGTTCCATAACTGATACCTATTCTAGACACAGTTCCCATTCTGGGAACTCCAACACAGAGCACAAAAGGACCAAGTAACAGAAACTATTATCATCAGATATCTTGATGAAGTGTTAGTGCTCACATCTGAGTTGGTCAGAACCGTATTTCTGAGCTTTTGTTATCTTAAAGCTTTCCACACTGAGATTAACACTGCCCCAGCACACGCAGCGCCGGAGCGTAACATTCACAAAGGGAAACAACTTGAAAGTAAAGGAAACCAAAAGGCATAATTACCCCAGGCAACTGTTTTGTTCACGCCGTGACTGTGGTGGTTTTAAAGCCTTATAATTTATCACAGCTCAGAGCAGTTTAAATCTCAGCTGTGCTCCTCTGAGAAATCGAGATGCTTCCCTTTCTTTATTCCTCTTGACAACCTATTCTTTTAATATCATCTTAGTTCTAAGACGGCACAGACCCTGCTCTGCCTTCCTCGTGCAGAGAGAAACGGCTGGCAGCAGCAGACAGTTACCTTTGCCTGAGGCTGCCAGGAACAAACAAGCAGTGAGTGGAGCAGTTCCGAATGGGGATCATTTCTCGCAGGTTCAAGTATCAGTTTGCTTGTTTTGCGGCTGTTAATCACCTCTTAAGCAAACAGTCTCTTTATCTATGTACTCTGCCTCATTTCACTTTCAAATTATGTGTGTGTGTGTGTTGCTCCTAACAGCTTATTATGATCTATAATTAACAATTTTGTTGAAAGCAGAGCTGAGCGCTAAAGAGAAGCACAGACTATCTGAGAAGTAACTTGAAAGAGGAGGTCTTTGTTTTCACAGGAGATTTGACAAGCAGCATCTCACTCCCTTCTCTGCTATGCTCTGCTGTGTTCAGAAATCCCCAAGTACAGACGCAGAAAATTGAAATGTTTCACATTGGGGCCAAATTTCAATTTGTTACCTTCGGACGTGAATAAACGGGGGTGGGGGAGGGGTGGGGGGTGTTGGTTTAGAACCATGATTAGGATTAGGCACCACTTAGAGTCCACAGGAAAGCAGAGCAGTGGGCAGGACTACCCCCAGCACAAGGATGCTTTCTGGAAGCAACTTGGGAAAGCTCCCAGGTAATCAACCAAGTACAACCAAGTCTTGGGACTGTTGAGACAAATTCTCTAGTCTTCCCTGCAGAAGCCCAGGAGAAAAGGAAGAACAGGGAACAATTAAGTGGTTAAAGGTGGAATTTACTACACTGATCTAAAACAGTGGTTCTCAAACTGTAGGTTGTGACCACATATGTTTACATTTACATTATGTTTCATAACAGTAGCACAATTACAGTTATGAAGTAGTAGTAAATATAATTTTTTTGTTGGGAGTCACCACAACATAAGAAACTGTGTTAAAGGGCATTAGGAAGGTTGAGAACCACTGTTCTAAAACTTAGATTATTTTCCAAGCCCATGGTACATTTCCGGTCTAAATGACTCGCATTCTTTTTACCCATCTTTTATTTTATACGAATTTACTGAGTATGTAGCAACAATCTCATTCTTGGAAGCAGATCTTAAAGTAATGAAGTCGTCCCATAGGCAGACCTCCTGGATATGTTCTGGCATAGCTAACCCATGTTTCCTTTCCCTTTAACGACTGGAGAACATTTTCTGTGAAACTTAGGAAAGACCGACAGCTGTGCAACCTGCTTGGGACTGGACTAGGGCCTCTGCATAAGGGAGACAGTTGTGTAGATTGGTCTGTTTCAGGGGCTCCTGGCAGTGGGATCAGGATCTATCCCTTGTGTATGAGAGGGCTTTCCGGAGCCCATTACCTATGGTGGGATGCCTTGCTCACCCTTGATACAGCAGGGAGTGCCTTGGTCCTGTCTCAACAGAAAGTACCAGATTTGCTGTATCCCCATGGGAGGCCTTACCCTTTTGGAGGAAGGGATGGGGCATGGACCAGACTGGAAGGCTTGGGGAGGGGGACCAGGAGGAAGGATGAGAGGGGGATCTGTGGTTGGTATATAAAAATGAATTTAAATTTTTTTTTAAAAAAAGCTACAAAGGACACAGGACACAGTTCTTGAGGTCTGTGCTAATGGTCTTGGGTAGGTCTGTTTTGCTGTTCACATAGGTAACAAACTCTTTCCTGAGAGACAGAAGAACAGCTGAGCATGGCCTTTAGTTTGAGCCAGCTTCACAATCTTGAGTCCCATCTCTTTTTCATTTGGAATGCAAGTTCGAAGCCCTTCTATGCTGCTCTTCTAAACTTAATCGTAAAATGAACCAGATGCATTTCCTGTACCCTCGGCACATTCTTCACTTGAAGCTGCCCTGTATCCTGTCTCTTACTTTATTTTAGCATGAGCACAACCAGTTTTATCTAGTCAACTATTTGTTCATTGCAAACATATCCCAATTCAAGGTGCTACAGGAGATTAGGATGTACCTCCACCAAAATGCCACGTTAGCAGAAATGTTATTTTTAGTTGAAACAATTGAGTAATAGCAAATGATGCCACTAAAGCCTTCTATACACCCTAGGATACAAATTTCCACTTTTAAGGTAATATTCCAGTGCTATCTGAAGGAATCTTAAAGAGGCCTGTA
The DNA here is from genome assembly GCF_949786415.1 of Peromyscus eremicus. NCBI lineage: Eukaryota > Metazoa > Chordata > Mammalia > Rodentia > Cricetidae > Peromyscus > Peromyscus eremicus. The sequence goes on from NC_081417.1 coordinate 88,275,298, forward strand.
GACAAATTTTAAATGGTCTTATTAAATAAAAAACACAGAGCCAAATACAGGGGTGAAAGCCTTAGATCAGGGAAATAGGGAAAGCCACCAGCCAACCTTACCTTACCTACTCTGCAGCTTCCAAATGAAGCTATTTCCTGTCTTCCCATGCCTTTATTGCCTTGCTGTTCTGCCCTCTCATTGGCTATCTTAGCCCAGCTACCTTACTTCCTCTTCCTACACAGCTCTATCACTTTCTGTCTGTCTGTACAGACCTCCAGGCCTCTATGGTTGGTACTGGTATTAAAGGCGTGTGTCACCACGCTTGGCTCTATTCCCTAGTGTAGCCTTGAACACACAGAGATCCTGCCTGCTGAAGGATTAAGGTTATGTGCTGCCTGACTTCTTGTTTACTTAAAACGGCTGGCCTTTTCCCCCTGATTGCAGGCAAGCTTTATTTATTAACATATAACTAAAATATCACCACATTTCCCCTTTTTGTCTAATAAAAATAAAAAAGTTATAATATAAGAAAAACTGTATATAATAGGTATAATAACTATACAATATGTTCAAGCAAAAAGGGGGAAGTGATGGGGGAATGTCTTTCTGTATGCTGTGAAAATATGTTGCCTGATTGGTTGATAAATAAAGCTATTTGACCTATGGTAAGGCAGCTTAGAGGCAGGTGGAAAATCCAAACCAAAGAGAAAGAGGTAAAGCAGAGACCCCAACCACTACCAAAGGAACAACATGCCAGCAGACCAGTAAGCCATGGCCACGTGGCAACCTATGGATTAATAGAAATGAGTTAATTTAAGATATAAGAGGTAGCTAGCAAAAAAGCTTGAGCCATGGCCATTAAGCCTCTGTGTGTTTACTTTGGAGGCACGAATGTGAGAGATTTGTCCTTACCGCTGGCAGGCAGGGACACAGGAAATCTTCTGACTACAGAGGCCCTTAATCACTGTAGACACTTATCAGCCCAAAGAAGGCACAAGAAACCTCACTAAAGTAAGTCTTCTCTCCTGTTCATTTTCTTATAGTTTGCTAGCCATAAAAGCCTAAATACCTCCCCTGTGTCCTGATGCTTCTTCTTACACTTACTAATCTTTGCTACAATGCTAGATAAGACCTATGTTAGAACCAAATCTCTCAGATCACTGAGCTTGTACTTCTAGGAGCACCGTGTTGTAATACATTCCTTTTTTTCTTGTTTATCTTTTGTCTGTTTAAAGAGCCCCATCTACAAAACCTAGGAAAGTAGAGGTAACATTCTGTTCTGCTTTGTCTTGTTTTTTTCCCATTCCTTATCATTTTTAATACTGAATTTTACAAGAATAAATTATATATTTGGATATGGAGGGACAGCCATCTTTTTCTCCTATCCTTTTATCCTATGGGTGGTCATTGGATTTGACAAGGGAGCTTTCATAATTGAAATTTCTTAAGTTTCATGTTCTGATTCTATATCGGATTTCTTACATTATGCCCAAGAATCTGTAGTTTGGGAAACTCCTGACATGAAACTGATAAATCTATTTCTAGAATCCACTGATCTAGTCCATAGGTTAATGTTGGTCAAATTAGGTAAAAAGTTAGGAGTCACCCTACTGACAGTGGTTCAACCTGTGAGTCCTAACCCCTTGGGGGTCAAATGGCCCTTTCACAGGGGCTGCCTAAGACCATCAGAAAACACAGATTATGAAGCAGCAATGAAAATTACAGTTATGAAATAATTTCATTTTTGAGGGGGTCACGGGATTAAGGAGGTTGAGAACCACTGCTATTAGAGATGGTGCAGAGGAGGATTTAAGAAGCAGGCAAGATCCAGTGTGTACTTGGGTGACCTCACCAGACTCCAAAAGATAGTGCTAATCCAGTGGTCAGACAGGTGCCCTGGTTAAATAAGTGGGTCACAAAATAAAACCCGATGTTTCCAGTCTTGATAAGGAGGAAGAGTGGTATACAGGTAGGAAGGAACAAAAAGAGAATATGAGGAAGAGAGTAAACAGAGTGTATTAAGTCTGTGAAATTGTCAAAGAACTAACTTCAATAAGAATACAAATTAAACTATTTAAGAAATAATATGAGGATGCTGAAGTATAGCTCTCCACTATTGGTGGCTCCTGGTGGGAGGGGAAGGACTCAGTTCTGTTTAAAGGGCAGACCATTGAAAGTTTGATCATGCCCCAGTGAGTATATGGATAGCACAAACTGGACTTTTTCTATTTTTTTAACAATTTTGGGGGGGGGTTATAAGGGTGGGGGGAAGACATGGAAGGACTGGGAAGTGAGTGTGATGGGGTACATGATGTGAAATTTCCAAAGAATCAATAAAAAAATTTTAAAATGTAAGAAAAATGAGGGAAACAAATTATTTATATAGTGTCACAGTTTTGCAAAAATATAAATATTAAATATGTTTTCAAAAATAATTTTGCAAGAATTTTGACACAAAATAACTGTCCAAGCTCAGGTATATAGCACAAATCTTAAAAGGTCTTATTAATAAAAACAAACCCGGTGCCAGGTATTGGGGTGAACACTGAAAGATCAGAGAAGTAGAACCAGCTACAGCTACCTCACCTTGCCAACTTCTCTGCTGATCCTGTTTTCTCAGACTGGAAGCCTCTGAGTTCTCATCCAAATGGATCTCAGCTGAACTGCTACTAAAAGCCTAAAAGCTTAACCAGCTCTAGTTCCTGGTTTTCACACCTTATATGCCTTTCTGCTTTCTGCCATTACTTCCTGGGATTAAAGGCATGAATCACCATGCCTGTTTCCAGTGTAGCTTTGAACTCACAGAGATCCGGATGGATCTCTGCCTTTGGATACTAGGATCAAGGGTGTGTGTGCCACCATTTTCTGGCCTCTGTATCTAGTGGCTGTTCTGTTCTCTGACCCCAGATAAGTTTATTAGGGTGCACAGTATTTTGGGGAACACAATATCACCACACAGGTAGTACATGTTCACTGCCCAGAAAGTGCCTCTGTCTGTAATCTGTCTCCATCGCTGAAGCTGTTCACGATCATGTCAAATGACAGAACTGCCTTGGACAATCATTAAAATTCTCAGTTTCCAAAGTCTGTTTGTTCCCTGTGTGAAAATTCATTTGATAAAGCAGGTGGTGTGAGCTTTAACTAAAAACCTTGAATTTGGAGTTGAAGGGTGAGCCAGAGAGATAGAGAGTTGATGAAGGAAGCCTGTGAAAGGACCGATGAATGCAGAGGTGAGGAGATTCACCACTAAAACTCAGTTTCTACAGGAAACTTTTATTAGATGGCAGAAGGAGCGAAGGCTGGGGAGCCCCAGAGTTCTAGACTCTTGGTGGCCGGTTTGCTTCATCAATGTTCCTCGCAGGGAAAAAGTAGAACAAAAATAAAGAAGAATCATTCTTCAAAGCAAGAAATATTGCAACTTAAATTGCATTCATGAGATTCTCTGATTTAAAAAAAAAATCAATTTGTCAGATCAATTTTTCTTAAACAAGTTCATCATACGCTAGAGCAATGAGCCAATCAATAGGGAATGTTTTTCAGCTGCTTCCTAGCCTTCCCACTTCAGTAATTGCCAGAATTTCATATCGACAGGCCATAGGATACTTTGAAGGCCGAATTGATCCATTAGCCTGTGGTGCTACAAGCCGGGACTGTAATAATGCTGTATCCCCCCAGGGACTGGGCCTGAAATCAAATAGGAGGTAAGCCATTACATTATGCTTTTGACCCTGCGAGAGCCTCTATTGGAAACGTGAGAGAGAGGGAAGAAAAAAAAAAAAAAAGAACCAAGACAGTTCGAAAGGGAGTGGAACACAGAAGGAAGAAGCAGACAGCAGAGGCCTGAGAAAGGGGGAAATATTGCAAGATCCCCAGCCTGCCTGTGGATGGTCACCGCTAAACAGGAAATTCAGTGTGGCCTGGTGACACCAGGAGCAGGGCAGCTACAGTGGGGAGGAAAGCAAGCTTGAGAGGCTTCTGAAGGGGAGCTTGGTGTTGAACCTTAGCTCATAGCTTTTATTTAACAGCAACAAGAATAAATGCCTGTGCCTAGGGCCAAGGAGAAAGGGAGCAATCTGTCCAAGGAGAAAGCAAGAGTGCAGGGAAAATGGAGACATCTACCTATTGCCAGGAAGTAGACTTATTCATCTTGGAATCATTCCTGCACAGCTGCACTGTTCATTTGTACAACCTGCTAGCTTAGCATGTTACCATAATAGGGATCATGATGCACAAAGCATCTAAGAGAAATCAAGGTTTGATTCACCACAAAGAAATTACCATATGGAGCCGGGTCATACTGCCTTCTGCAGTATACAGTCTAGCATTTGTAACAGGAAATAAAATCCAACAGAATGGATTCTACAACATTCCAGTAAAAGGCACTGATTGCCCCATTACAACGGAGCTGATAATCTGTTAATCAGAGCTGTCATTCACTGTCTTCCATATCACAGTTACACAGGCTTCTCATGAGTGTCTGTAGAAAGCAAATTTGCACCAGAGATGGAAATCTCCCACCACACACTAGTGTGCTTAACCTTCAGCTTGTATGTGGGAATTAGGCATGCCTTATTAACACTCAAAAGCCAAGCTCTTACTGCTCTCAAATACAAGCAAGTGTAGATATGGTCATTATATTGGTCACAAAAGGGCTGGATCTGCACGGCCAGTTGGCATATGTTGACTGCTTAGGTCTGTCCCCAGCAGAAGACAAACCAGTACTCTGTGCTGTGACATGTTGGGCATCAGACATTTCAAAGAACACTGACCCGGTGAGAAACTGACATCTTTTTCAGTTTTCATGAAAACCTGACTTAATTGGCTCATCTGGGTATTTCTTCAGGATGTTTCATAATCAGAGCTGAACCTGGACTTCATGCAAATATAATTCCTCTATCTATTTTGAATAGTCAGCTAAAGTGTCAACTTCCTGTTTTCTACATAAGAAGTTAGCCAGGGTAGAAAAAAAAATTACAAACATGATAACTATTTTAATAATAAGTTTTATCACTAGGGTACTAAATAATCACACTAGCAGAGTTAAAAGACATGCAGTTTGTAATGTATTTATTTTAGGAAAACTTCAGTAAATTTTGGAAATTGGAGATTGAAGAGATGGGCTCAGCAGTTACCAGCTAGTACCTGAGTTTTGGTTCCTAGCACCCATGTCAAGAGGCTCACAACCACCTGTAACTCCAGATCCAGTAGGATTGCACCTCTGACCTCCACGGGCACCTGAATACTCAGGGGCATATATCCACATACAGACATACACAAATAATAAAAAGCAAAATAGAATAATAAACAAATTATGGAAAGTTAAAACTGCATCTATAAGCATATTATATGTAGTCACATAGTAGCATACCAACCTTTCCTGTGTTGCAGTCCTGTGGACAAAGCTGCCACTCAAATGCATGCAGTATAAAGTCAGAGTAGGGGTTATGACTCCTATACAAAATGGAACATCAGATTTCTGTAAGGCTCGTGTCAAAAATCCCATCAACATAAGTGGTAGATATAGCTGAATCCTTAGGACTTCTAACATCCTAGTATCTATACTTTTAATATGAATGTGTCTCTGATACAGAGCCTGGCATAGGAATCAATTGGTTCTATAGGTTTGTTAGGTGCTCTGAATTCTTACTGTTCAATGTGAACATGGACCAATGGCATGCTTAGAAATGAAGAAGTCGTAGTCCCACTCCTGACTACCAGGGTCAGAATGTCTAGACACTATATTTATGGGCCTTGAAGGTCATGCAGCATTCTCTAATTGTATGTGTGCCTATCAAATCTCTTATAGTTACTGACATGACATTCATGGGACTGTCACTATCCTGACTCACAATGCAAAGAAATGCCTAAGCTGAATTGTACCACCAAATGTCATTATGAATCATATAAAAATATTTCTATTTTTCCATTGAAGTTATCATATGATACCCTTCCAAATGTCTCTCACATTAAAGTTCTCCAGAATATGCTATTCTCTAAAAAACAGGGAAGTGTCTATGAGAAGTAGTACATGTTTACTTGAAGAAATACAGACAAGTAAAACATTTAAAAGCCAGTAATGATAAATAACTGAGAGAAGATTCCACCATAGAAAAGATATCCATGCTGTGGCTATTGTACGATAGAACACATATGCACGCATACAATATGTATGTGTTATCATGAACATTGCACAGAATGAGAAAACCATTGTCGATCAATGGTTTACAATGGCACTGAAGACTGTCATAGGGACAGTGCACTGACTGAAGTCCAGCATACTGCTGCTGTGGCTTTTAGTGTTTACTGTCACTAGTTTCTGGATGATTCAAAAGGCACTCATACAGTAACTGTGCCACTTCACTTCTAATTTTACTAATTTAGGTTAAATGTTTCTTTGGGTTCATATGCTTAGGAGTTGTCAATATTGTCCTTTTTGTTTTTTCAAAGAACTAATACTCTGGTCCTGTGTACTGTTATTTTACATTCCATTTCAATGTCTGCCCTGTTCTTCTTGGTTTCTTGCCATCTGCTGCTCATGAGCTTGGCTTGTTCTTGTTTTCCTAAGAATTTGAAGAGCATCATTAAGATTTTGTACATACTATCCCTTTTTAACTTTTTATATAAGGACTTTTACCTATAAACTTTCCTCTTAAAACTGCTCTAGCAGTGTCCCAAAGGGTCTGGTAAGTTGGTCTCTCAATTTTATTTGATTTTAAGATTTTAAAATTTCCTTCCTGATTTCTAGATCTAATTCACCATTATCTAATAAGATACAAGAACTTTTTTATATTATTCCCTATTTGTTAAGACTTGTTTTTGTGGCCTAGAATACAATCTAGAGATAGTTTCATGGTCTGCTGTAAGGAATGTGTATGTCATGTGTATCGGGTAGAATAGTATGTACATATATATTCAATCTGATTGGTCTATGATGTGAATTCATTCTGAGATTTCTTCATTGATATTTATTTCAGATGACTTGTCTAGAGATGACAGTGGGGAATTAAAGCTACCCTCAATTACTGTATCATAGGTGTATGACAATTCATACCAATTAGTGCTTTATATATAAAATTGAAACCCTCAATATTTGATTCATTTACTTCTAATTATAACTTATTGTTGAAGTCTCTCCTTCATTCATGTCTGCTGACTTCTTTATCTCTTCTGTTTTTAGACTGAAGTCTACTTTATCAAATGCCAGAATAGCTGCTTGAGTTTGTTTTTAGCTTCCATCCAGTTGATAAACCTCCATCCTTTGACTATCATCCAGTAAGCTTATTTACTAAAAATTATGTTTCTTCCCCATCAAGATTCCAATGCAATTACTCACAGAAGCAAAAAAAAATTTTTTAATTTCATTTGGAAACACAAAAATGCAGGGATAACACAAACAATCCCAAATGATTAAAAAAATGATAAAGTACAAGCATTCCAGATTTTAAGTTACACCATAGAGCTGTAGTAATAAAATATATAGTACGGTATTGATATAAAAAGCATACATTCATCAATGGAATAGAATTAAGGACCCAGTTATAAATTCCCACTTCCTGATTTTTTTTGACAAAGAAGCTAAAAGTACATATTGGAGAAAAGACATTTCCAACAACTGGTACTAATAAAACTGTATACTTATATGTAGAAGAATGAACTTAAGATTCTTAACTCTCACCTCCAAATAGATCATGGACCTTGAAGTAAGAGATGATACCTTGAATATAATACAGAGCTCTATATCCTACTACAGAGATAACTTGCTCATTCATGTTCATTTCTCTTTGCTGTGTAACAAAACACTTCCGGGGGAGATGCAACATACATCTATTCACCCCAGATAGGGAGTCTCTGGATATACCAAAGTATGGGGATACCACCAATGTCCAACTTGGTGAACCAAGGAGTTTTGTTGGGGTTATTTACAGGAATATGGGTGAGGGGTTACTTACAAAAACAGAAATGACTCAAAGACAGCTATGTCACCAAAGCCCACCCTAGCACAGGTGACAGCTCACAAAAGCTGGAAACCTGGAGCACACTGCACAGCTTGTAGCAGCTAAACAGGTTGGAAAATGTCTTTTTCAGGTGCCTCAGTTGGTCTAAACCTCTTCCAAGCAGCTCAACTGGTTTCTGCTTCTTTCAGGCGGTTGATCTGTTCTCACTGTCTTTGGAGCTTTTTGCTCATCTGAGACTATTGAAAAAGTCTTTGCAACTTGGCTTGTCTGAGAATGACTCTCAGCAACTTGGTTTGTTTACTCTTGGAGGGAGAAGCCTAGTGAATCTGGTCAGTTTCATGGACTTCCTGAAGCTATTTTGAGTTGTTTACCTCCCTGTTGAAGAAGCTTCTGAGCAGGATAGATTGTTCCAATCTCAGAGAGAACTGTTAGACAGTAATGCTCTATTCGCAATAGTCAAAAATGGAAACAACTTTGATCTCCACCAGGTAATGAATAGATAATGAAGATGTGGTACATGAATAGATAATGAAAATGTGGTACATTTACACATTGGAATACTATTCAGTTGTTGATGAAAACAAAACTATGAAATTTGTAGGCTAATCCATGGAGCTAGAAACAATTATTCTACCTCAGGTAACCCAGACCCAACAAACTTCGATTTTTTTTTTCTCTCATTTGTAGATGTCTGATTTGAATATTTAGGTATGTATGTTTTGCTGTGTGTATCTATGTGTAAAAAGAGCTTAAATGAAGTTACTACAATGAATAATACCTAGTGAACAATTACTAGACATCACAGTCTAACGAAAAGCCCAGTCCCAGGAATGGCTTACTTCTTTGGGAATTATTTGTCAGTGAAGTGCTATGGTCCCTGAAATATAACAGGTTATTGCTGCTTTCCTTGGTTACTCTCCAAAAACTGAAGATAAACCCCACTGCTGAAGACACCACATACTTTAGTTGTAGAATGTGGATAAATCAAGTCAGTACTGAACTGGAAGCTTCATCCCCAGTGGCTAGCTTTTGCAGTGCTAGAAGGCAGTATACATGCTACCATAGGAGAAAAGTAATTTTCATTGTCCCCCTCTAAACCATGGTAGCTGGTCCTGGCAGGATATGCTTGCTGTTGCAGTAGTGGTATGAATGTTATGAATGTAACCGAACATTTTCTGGTTGGACTTAAGGCCTGTTCTACATCACAGAACCCGCACCTGGCACGATTATCAGAAAAATGAACCTGTGAATAGATAATTCATAGGCCCTAGTGAGAAACCCAGTGCTATTATTCTGCAAAAGGGACATAGTTTGAAACTGACTCCTAAGACTTATTCCTGTAGCCATAGGTCAGTTAGCAGTATTTGGTGTTTAACACAAAGACTCACAATTAGTCAAGGTGCAGAGCAGAAAGTTCTCATATCTAAATGGAACATCTATATCACACCCCTGCACTCAAAGCTTATTTTGGAAGATGGGTTGGAAATATTGTAAGAGCCAGAAGTGGCAGACAGCTATAAGTGAAATTGTTTTCTGGACACAACAGGGCAGTTGCACATATGAACTCAAAGTGGTTGTGACAACATGTGCAAGACCTGTGCAAGCTCAAGCCAGGCAAAATGCCAGCATGTAGAGTGAAGTAGGCATAATGTCTCAGCCCTAGCCGAGGAGCAAGTTGCAATAAATGGCTGCTTGGAGAGAAGAAAGTCTGTTTTCTTTAAGGATATGAACCCTGGTAAGTCAAGCATACTTCAGAAGATAGCTTCATACTCAAGAATATTTCAGTAGCACAAATTGGCCTCAATTTTGGTTTCTTGTTTGTGTTTTTGTTTTTTGCTTTGTTTGTTTGTTTGTTTTGTTGTGTTATTTTAGAATAGAAATTGTGTAGAAAGGAGACTGGAGGGTGAATCTGGGAGGAGTTAGAGAAGGGAGAGTATGATCAAAATATATGAAATTCTTGAACATTTAGTACAAATAATTTTTAAAACATAATTGTGATTCTTTCAGGCAAACAATAATGAATCTACGTTTTTTTTTCAGATTTAGTGAGCCTTTTATGTCTCTTTATTGGTAAATTGATTACATTTAAAGTTATTATAAAAATGTTTAGTAATTCCTATAATTTTGTTGGTTGTTTAGGCCACAATTTGTTCCCTTCTTTTTCCCCTTACTAACATCTGGAGTTTACTGGTTTACTATGCTGTGCATGACAGATTCTGTAAGGGTCCACGAGAAGTTCCACAAAAAACCACCAGACACATATGTAATCAACAAGAGCATTTAATTCTCGAGAATAAAAAGTTCCAGCATGCTGGGGCTGCACATCTGACACAAAGGCAAAATGGTGACTCCAAAAGAAGCTCACAGACTCCTTTTATACAAAGCTAAAGGAATTCTAAAAGCAGTTAGGTAAACCTACCTATGTTAGCATACTTCTAATGGGCTAGGGCTAGTAGGGGCTGGGTAGGGCTACAATTTAACCATCTTTGGACAAGTTTGGTAGTGTTTCAAGGAGGGGGTAGAGGGTTTGTCCCTATTTGGTCATTGCCTTGAGATACTATAGGTGATGACTCACACTTGGTCCTGGCTTGGTATGTGCTATCTCCCTTGTCTTTGCTGTCAGGGACATTGAAGATTGATCGTCCATTGTTCATGGTTCTTTCAGAAACTGCTTGCTCAGTCTCAGGAAACTGAAACTGAGGCTTGTTCTCTGACAGAAGACTGAACATCATGTTATGGCATCTGCTGGACTCTTTCACTTTCCTACCTTCCCTTTGTTCATCTGTTCCTTTCATGAAATTTATTCTTTCCTGTGCTCTCAAAAGTGAGACTTCTCTCTTCCACCTCTTGGATAGTATTCTTTTAAGTTTCTTCTTCAGTGCTTGCTAAGCTACAATAGTTTGTGCTTGTCTCCAAATGTGTTTATATCTCTATTAATTTTAATTTTGTTCACTAATCTTAGTAACAATCATTTAGTTTTAAGGCATGAAATATGTCATTCTAACCTTTTCTGGAATTTACCACAACTACTGAGAGGTATGTTATTCTGAGAATTTGCCTTTGTAAATGAGTTGGTATTTGCCCTTAGGGTTTTTAATATTGTTTCTTGGTTTTACATTAAACGTTTCACATGTGGACCACGACATACTGTGGTAAGATTAATCTCTATTCATTTCTCTTTGGATTTTAAACGCCTTTTGAGTGTTGATGTCCATTTCTTTCTCAAGATTAAGCTATGCTTTTAGTTTTATCTAAGATCCTTTTTCTATCCCATGTAGCCTTAGGTTTAGTCTCTTGTCATATCCTAGAGCTCTTATACATTGTGATCCTCTCTCTCTCTCATTTTAAAACTATTTTTTGAGAATATCCATACATTTATACAACTTATTTTGAAAATATTTACCCCTCTCCCCACTTCAATTCCTCCAAGATTCCCAACCTCAAGTCTTCTTAAAATAATTTTATGACCTTCTGAGTCTAAATAGTGATGCCTATATACTTATGGGTGTGAAGCCATCCACCAGAGCTCAGTCTACCCACTAGGGACCATACCCCTAAAGAAAATAAACATTTCTATCCATGGCAGCCAGTAACTGTCAGTAATTCCTCAGCTAGCATTGGAAGCTTGTAAGTCTCCCTCCAATCCATGCTAAAATATTGACTGGCTTGAGCTTGTGCGAGTCTTTTTTTTTTTTTTACAATTTATTTATTATTATTATTATTATTTTATGTTCATTGATACTTTGCCTGCATGTATGTCTGTGTGAGGGTGTTGGGACCCTTGGAGCTGGAGTTATAGACAGTCGTGAGCTGCTGTGTGGGTGCTGCAAATTGAACCTGGGTCCTCTGGAAAAACAGTTTGTGCTCTTAACTGTAATGGATATCTGTTCTATCTATGACCTTGAAGCACTGCCCCTAGAGATGTACCAAGTAACTCCTCCCTACCTATGACCTTAAAATACTTGCCCCTGGGGCATGGCCTTAGGCTACCCTTAAGACCTGAGACACAGGTATACCTCCCTCTCTCTCCCTCATCGGCTTGGATGCTAGGATGGACTCAGGTAGAAGAACAGTGTGGAACTGTACCTCAGCCTTCCAGGACTCTATGATGAATCTCCTATTCTATAGTGAGTTTTCCTTTCTGATAAATTCCCTTAACCTTTAGGCAAACTCCATGGATCTCTTGTAATACTTAACCACTGAGCCACCTCTCCAGCCCTGAGCTTGTGCAAGTCTTGTATGGGCAACAATAGCTGATATAAGTTCATGGGTGAAATGGTCCTGACATGTCCTGAAGACATAGTTTCACACAAGTCCTCCCTGCCCTCTGTCTCTTAGAATCCTTTTACTCAGTCTTCAATGAGTCTTAGAGAAAAAGCATGTGATATGTGGAGAGATGTGGGAGAGTAGGGCAGAGGAGGAATTAAATGAATACATAAATAATACTAAGGATGTTTTAAAAGCCATATGAAAATGTGTGTATGTGAACTGTATGTATGAATTATATTAATATATATTATATATAATTATATATACAAATATAATACATATAAGTATGATTATATATATATATATATATATATATATATATATATATATATATGAGCTTAAAGATAATCTATTTGGGGAAAACATGACTCTCATAAGCTATTGGCTACCAAATTAAAAACTCAGTGGCAGGTATAGGATATTTTCTACTGAGATGTTGATTAGAGGTATTCCAAAGACCCACAAAACAGTACAGTTTATTACCATTGCTTTTGCTTGCTTACTAGAACTTGATATGAACACTCTATCACTGAAGACACTACGCACTTTGGTCATAAGACATTGAGAAATCAAACTGATATTGACCTAGTATCTTCTTCCATAGTGGCAAGCTCTCATGGTCCTAGAAGGTGTTATGCATGTTTGTGGAGAATAAAAATCATCAATAGTCTTATTTAACTCTGAACCCGCTACAGTAACAACTAGTCTGGCAAGATATATCCTTTGATGCAATGGTGGCATGACTGTAAACCAACCAACTTCTGATTGAATTTAAGGTGTGGCCCATAAGAGGGAACTCATGCTTAGTCCTGTAAGTCTGGACAAGAGTCTATGACTGGGGAGTCCTGTGAGAGAACCTACTGCTATTACTTTATTAAATAGACATGGTTTCAAATGGCATTCTAAATATGTATCTATCACCACCCATAGATTAATGCAGCTCTCAGTCCTTATCAAAGAAGCTTCTTTGCGCAGTGGATAGTGGTTAATAAAAATATTCACAACTGTTCAAAGTACAGAAGAAAAGTGTCTATGGAGTGCTATACTCATTCATAAATGGGCTCTCTCTGTGTGTCTCTCTATCTCTGTCTCTCTGTCTCTGTCTCTGTCTCTCTCTCTCTCTTTCTCTCTCATGTTTGAGTGTAGTGTCTTGCCAACCTGATATACTTTTTCTGACTCTTCTGTTTGGTTGAGACTAACTACTGCTGCTTTTCACTGTGATTTTGTTTGGTTCACTGAAAATATTTTTCCCCAAATCTTAATTCTGTTAATAAATTATTCAAGAGAACCATTTCCTACAAGTTGCCCTCTGAACTCCAAATGTGCACTATGGTACACACACACACATACACACACACACACACACACACACACACAGAGAGAGAGAGAGAGAGAGAGAGAGAGAGAGAGAGAGAGAGAGAGACATAGATACACACATACATAAGTTTTAAAGTTTAGAAAATAAAAACATAAGATTTCTTTCCAATTTTTTTGGAAACACACATACACAAAAAGCCACTAAGATAGCTAGGTACATCTTGAGTCACAGAGAAATGATAAATTCTAGACCAAAGAGGAAAAACACCAAAAAGATATTGTTGAAGTCAGATAAAGTGAAAATACTGCTAAAACTTTAGTTAAAAACAATAAAAGTGGAAGTCCTATCTGGGTCCCCAGAACACGTAACTGAGGGGGTAGGTCAGTGGGATTTGATTATATTTGTCTTTCCCACAGTTCATGCTGGGGTCAGGGATGCATTGGCCACGTACTGTTTTCTACAGAGATACCTTCATTCTACTAACTTCTCATCTTTGTCTATCAGAAACTTCTTTGGACATGGTTTCTGTGTGTATGCTGGGCCAGTTTTTTTACCCTTCTAAGACCGCATATGACATGCCGGATTAGTTCTACCATAAGAGATGTTTTCTGCACACTGTGGGTCAGCTAAGCAGCCAAAGCACTGAGATATGAACATTGAGAGGCTCTATCTTTGTATTGAAGATCTCCTGAGTATTAATCACTCTGCTGGAGGGATGCACCTGTGCATGTCAAGCTTTCTGCTAGAACTTCAGAGCTGGTAGGCTGAACAGCTGTTACAGACAGGTAGGCAGATACAAACAATGGCCTGTTAACCTCATGTTCAAGGAGATCATGCTTAAGGAACATTCTCTGATTAAATTTATACCCCAAAATGAAGAAGAGGTCTACCCTTCCCTGTATGCTTTATTGCCTAACATAAGTTTCCTGCAGCCTGGACTTTTAGGGTTGTCAGTGTCTGGGCTTCCTGATAATTACTACTTCCCAGGGCTATCTCTGACTGTGGAGCTATTCAAGTCGATTTCAGGCCCTGTTGCATATGTTTTCTATTCTCAGGTCCCTGGACTAGCACAGTTTTCATTAGAAGGTACCAGTCACTGTCCTCTGAGTCTAAGAGTGGAGAGGGGAGATCCCATCATTCTGCTGACTCATCATCTCGGGGGGTGGGGTAGGGGGAGATTCCATCATTCTGCTGACTCATCATCTCGGGGGTGGGGTAGGGGGAGATCACATCATTCTGCTGACTCATCATCTTAGAGTGGGGAGGGGAAATCCCATCACTGCTGACTCATCTGCCTCAAGAGTAACTCACACTCAAACCTGCATCTGGATTGAAGGCATGTGAGGACTCTGGCCTTGTCCTAAGGGTTGTACTTGCCAGTCTGTTTTCTCTAGAGCTCCCTGCCTTATCTTTTGAATGAGGCTTCAGCTTCTCCTCCAGTTACCAGGGAGCCACACAGCAGGAACTGTACTTAGGCCCGGGTTACTTCTTTTCTGTGCTCAGTAGCCTTTTTCTCTGTGTTTTTCAGGTATCCTGTCACAACCTTGGTAAATCTCCAAAGCAATTTCTTACTTCCTCTCTTTGGAATAGAGACTATTTCTCTTTTCTTACTTTGCCTCTTCCCCTTCACTGGGTTGTAGAGAAGCAGCTTCTAGTTTACCTAGGAATCTGAAACAAACTAATTAATTAATCTAAACCTTGAGAATATAGACAACCAAGCCTTTAGGCAATTTCACAATTGGGCTGGAACTGAGTTCATGAATAGTCAGTACTTTTCATTATATAGGTCAACTTTTTTGTTTGTATGTCTACCATAAAGAAGAAGTTGAATTGAACCTAGACCTTTCAAAACACACACACACACACACACACACACACACACACACACACACACACCACAGGACAGGTTAATTATATCTTTCTATATATGTGCTATATAGACTATACCACAATCTATTTCAGCAATAAAGTAAAACTAATCACTATGAGAAAAAATAAATTATAACTGAAAATGTTTTACTTGTTATTTAAAACAAAAAGTCTTTTTCTTTGATCACTTGGTAGGCATATTATGATGGAATTTATATGAGATAGAATAACTATTATTTTTCTGCTCACAACAAACGATTTTACCTTTTTAATGCTAGTTTATCTACCTTGTACTTACCTCCAGATATCCCATACAGGTATGGGTACACGAGACATACCCAGTCAAATAATAAATACTTCTCTCCTAGTTTGGTTTAGGGATGGAGCAGACGACCCAGAGCAGTAGGTAACATCCCTTCATAGGACTGTCATATGTGTGATGAAGCAAAGAAGCTCTTTCAATGGAAGTTGACAAATTCTACCATTTGGAGACATTCTATCTGTAGAACAAATCAAATATAGACAGAAGTGATGAGTGGAAGGATGGATGGATGGATGGATGGATAGATAGATAGGCAGATGGATTGGCAGATGAATGAATGAATTATTCTTAAGTACTCTGCCAAGGAAATGAAAAAGGCATCTAAAGTCCAAGTGCTTGGCTCGAATCCTTGAGGTCCTTGGTTCTGGGATATATCTCTCCTTCTATAATCTGTACTGTTTCCTTGTAGGAAACATGAGTTAACAAATTCTCCTTTTTCTTTACCTACTTAAATTGATTTTATGTAACTTTCAGCTTGTAGTACTCTGAACAGTATAGTATTCTGTTTAAATACAGTACTGTTTTTTATAGCAACATGCTGCTCTTCATACTATCAGTAATACAGCTCTGCAAATCCATTTACAGGCTTGTAGGCCTCTTCTCAAAGCCACTTCAACTACTTCCTACTCAGTATTCTTAAAGTGGTCTTCCCTCTGTGAAACAATATCAAAGTTTTCCTCAGCCACAGATCACTGATAGCCAAAAGCCATTTAACAAGATTTGTTTACTCTTCTCCTGACTCCCACACATAAACACACCCACAATTTCCAGAATACTCAATTTTTTATATAACCCCTGACTGTGTGGAACTCTGCCCACTTTATGCTCATGAATATTCTCTAGATTTGCAATGTCAAGAGAAGAGCTAATAGAGCCATGATTTTCTCACATCTTTGATGCACATTTAATTCAGGTGAGATGCTACCTGAAATTGAAAACAAAGCTAGGATGATCCTTAGATGGTTTTGCATTGTGAATATAAAACAAAGTCATAATGGGGACACTATGACTAGTGAGAACATGCTCATGAAACTGAAGTCAGTGTTAAGCCTCTCAACCACTAGGGAAAGGGTTGAGTTAAGAGATAATGTTCCTAATGTTTAAAGATATGTCCACTGAAAGGAAGAAGGGAAGAGAAAAGTTGACCCTTTATTTGGAATCCTAAATAAAACAGCTTTATGGACATGAAACTTTTTCTTTTCTTTTGAGATAATTATAGAGATTTATCTCTTCTGTTTCCTCCTTCTAAACCCTCCCATATGCCCCCACTTACTCTCTTTCAAATTTATGGTATTTTTCCAATTAATTATTATTATATGCATATATGTACAGAAACATTCTTAAATATGACTTGCTAAATCTATGTAATGTTACTCATGTATGTGTTTTTAGAGTTGACAATTTGGTGTTGGATAACCAGTTGGTGTACTCTTCCCTGGAGAAGACTGTTTCTCCTACTCTCAGAATTCCTTAGTTACCTGTAGTTCTTTGTGTAAGGTTAATGCCTCCTGGGCATTCCCCATTCACTTTATAAAGATTTATTTATTTTTACTCATATGTACCTGCCTGTATGAGTTTGTATATAGTATGTGTGTACAAGTGCCCAACAGGAGTCTTATCCCTGGAACATGAATTATAGGCAGTTATAAGCTGTCTGATATGAGTGCTGGGAACCAAACCTACATCCTCTATAAAAGCAATAATTGCTCTTAACCACAGAGTCATCACTCCAGCCCCCAAACATGGAATAATTTCAAAGATAATAAGAAGTTAACATTTCAAGGCAAGAGCAAAGAAGGTTAAAGTAACCAAAAACATAAATACAAATAAGTATGTGGGAAATGATGTAACCCTCCAGCTGACATGAGCTTAAATAAGTAGCCAATGGTGTTCCACAGAGAAGCTCACCTGAGCTGTATGCTCTGCTAAGATGTGCTCTGCAAGACAACAACTGCTTATTTAAACCTGGGAAGAATGTCATGTCCATTTTATATAGCATGTATTTCCTAACTAGTTCATTGGACCTAGTGAAAACTTGTGTCTACAATAGATCTGGGCTTACCTCAGCAGGATAAACAATGGATAAAACTTTTTCCAGTACAAGCCTGTCTCTAAACTTTAGAGTCTAAAGTATGATTTCTAAGTCCACTGGACTAATTAAGCACAGCTGGGTCGACATCAGTCCTGCTCTACTGTGACTATTAAGCTGGCAAGAAAAAAAAATCAATCATCATTAATCACTGAATCTGCCTAGAAGCTTTCCAAGGTGCTAACTGTGTTGAGCAGAGCAAGATTGTTCTCACTGAGAGACCAAATGGTTAAAAAGGGAAAGCGTGTACATTCCTCCAAGGAGGAAGACCCTGGTGCGAGCATTGGATGTCACGGTTTTAGACAACAAAATCCAACTAGAGTGGGAATGGTTGCTTGTAATTTCTAATACCTTGCACTATATCCAGTTTTGACTCAAACTGGGAATGGAGAAAAATGCTTGTGACCACTGCTGCCATAATTGTCACCCAAATGATGTCTCTGCAGAAGTTTGTTTTAAGAGTTCCCTTTCGGTGTGAATCCATATTCACTTGTGCAGCATTTTCACCGAGCAGGTCTTTTACTGAACTATTGGCTTCAGCCTTGGACTTAGGATGTATTAGAGTTGATGCCTTTTTTGGTGTATGTACTATTTAATCTATCAAAACTAGCTTCCTATTTGAAAGAGAGTGCTACATACATTCCAGGTCTCCAACAGATTAGTTAGTACTGTTATTATGATGCTTCCTATAATGTGGGATTTGTTGGCTTTATTTTCCCATTTTTAATCCCCTTAATGTTTTTATAGTACACTGTGAGAACCCCTTGCAAAATAGAGGGGCTGGCCTCTCACTTCATCAATGGACATCAGATTAGAAGCCGTTTTCCCTGTGCCCTGTGGTAGAAAATCCCAGGCAGTGCACACACTGTGGTGTTCTTCCCAGTGAAAAATTAGTTCAGGGCTTGATTTGTACAAGGAAGACTCCCCAAGGCCTCTCTTAGGCTCCAGCTGCAGACAGCCACAGAGCAGGGAGCTCATTTGCAGGCCAGAGTGACAGCAAGAGGAATAGTAGAAAGACAGCCACAAGCTGGAGGGGAAGCTTTCACTTTTGCCCTAAAATCTATTAGTCCTGGCCTCCAGACGTTCGTGGAGAACCCTTACCATAAGTAATATGGGAGAGATTGAGCACAGAATCCCAGCCTCTGGACTTTATGCTTCTCAATTCTTCTGCAAGATTATGCTCATCAGTGAACTTTTGAATTTATACATATACATCACACACACACACACACACACACACACACACACACACACACACACGTTCTTATGCACACATGCATGTGCCCCTACATACATGCACTAACACACAAACATATGTGTATACACATACCTAGAGACATCTCAAAAGAACTTCTAAGTGGAATAGATTGCCAACAGAAAGTCAGTTGATCCCCAGTTAGGAACCCAGTGCCCCCAGAGACCTGCCTCAAGTCTCACCACTCTCATCTGGAAGAAGATGTCAACAAGAAAAATGAGAGTCCAGCACAACTGAGACATCCAATCTAGATGCAATCATTAAAAAGTTGCCCCCTTGGAGTCCTCTGGACCTCTTGTCTCAATGCCCAAGAAAACTTATGAATGTCATGGGGTTTTAGAATGGGATGGTGCTTTACATTGCATCTGTCAACAGGTGTTCAGTAAGAAATGGAAGTGCATGCCACCACCTCCCATAAGAATTTAGTATGGTCAGAACAAGACCATGTTCTCACTGGGAATCTATCTGCCCATGTTGGGAGTGTAGAAGGGAATTATGGAAAGGGAGAATTGGTGAAGGACATTCTGAGAAAAGATTAGATACAGCAAATCCTCATCATGAGTGGAATCCCAGAGCACAGCCAAGAGGCACTGTTCCATCCCACTCTCTGTTCTGGAACTCTGATGGTGCGGGATACATAGAGTGAAACATAAATTCTGTTTCTCTGAGGCTTTCAAAGCCCCAGTCTTGTCCCACCACACCACCCATCCATTTGTAAATAGGATGTGGAATGCTGGCTTTTCTCTTAGGCCTAGTGTGGAAATGAGAACAGACTGCGTGCTGAGAAAGTCAAAGCTACAGCTCCACCATGACCTATGTTATCAGCTATTAATGTCCTCACTATTTCTTCAATCTCTTCCCCCAACTTCAAGAACCTGAATTAAATGGATTAACACCCCCCCCAACCTGAGCAAATGGGGGAAAGAAATGTGTGGACTAGGACCCAACTCTAACCCACAAAGTAGAGGAATCACTGGCTGTTCTGTTGGCAGACACTGAAATATATCATTGCATGGAATTTCTCTGTGAGTGACACAGGAAAAAAGGTGGGAAAAAGTTCTTGTGACCAAGAGTGAGTCTGCCAAAGAACTCTTGCAGTCCACTGTGGTCATGCAAAAGAGTTACCAGGTCCAGCCAAAGACTGATAAAAAGTTGCATAGCAAAGATGTTCCTAAACTCTTACCCAGTTGCCCATTAGGTACCAGCTAGAGCCTCTACAGATCTAAGGAGAAGAAACGGACAGACAGGTAAGAACTTTGCTATCCCTACCACGTCCTTCTCACATTCTGCTCCTCAATTTTCTACACAAAAATGGGAAGGAGAAGCTTATAGGCAAAAGGTGAGCATGGCAGATGAGGATCGTCTTCAACACTGATGACCTGGCTGCAGAAAGAGAGGTAAAACTGTCTGCTACTACCGGATAGCAATTGCCATGGTCTAAGCAGCTTACAACATCCATCTGTTAGTCTGTGGTTCTGTGAATCAGAAGTTCCACATGGCTCAGCTGGGTTCTGTGCTCAGCATCTCACGGGCTAAAGCACGATATTGGCCAATGAGATTCTTATGGTGAGATTTGGGAGAAGAATTCACATCCAGGCTCATTTGGTTGCTGGCAGAGTTTAGTTTCTTGTGGCTACAGCTCTAACATATCCATTTCCAGGCTGTTGGCCAGTAGTCACTTTCAGCTCCTTTTGGCTCTGTGTCCTCATGCATGGCCCCATCTATTCTCAAGGTAGCCATACCACACAGAAGCTTCTCAGAGTCCCTGACTTCTTTTGCTCTTATTTTAAAGGTCTCCAGTCATTCACATGGCCCATTTATTTGGCTACTATTCTTATTCCCGTTTAAGGAAACATACTTAGGTCCCCGGCATGTCACTAATTTGTAGACATTTTTACCCAGAGTCCAAGGGAAAGTAGCTCCAGAATTCCTGGTGAGGATCACGAAGGGTCACTCACAGGCATTTACCCTACCACCCACACTAAGGCAGATTGGAAGTTAAATTATCACTCAGGTCTGAAGGTGCAGACTGATGTTTGCAAAGCCAAGGGCTGTAAAACTGTTACTGAAGACCAGTAACACTGGTTCTGTCAGACTTGTAGATATGTTTTGTTTGGCCTCTGCAGCCACTAAAGATATGTAATATCACTTAATGCAATGAAGAAAAAAGAAACCAATTCCACAAATTTCCAAGTGCAGGTCCCTGGCTTATTTGGAAAGTCAGGTTTGGAAACACAAGGCCTATACTCTGCAGGGCAGCAGCATGCTTAGCCCTGTATCATCTGCTGTCCTCTGGACTCAGGCTGGAGTGTGTTACCGTCCCCCCTGGTCTTGAAAACCTTGTGGAGCTATTTGCATTGCCTGCTTGGTCATGCTCTAAAGCATTCCCCAAGTTCAGGCTGTTACACACTGTAAATTGAGGTCACTGGCATGGATGATCTACTTGTGCTGAGAGACTGTAATTTCAGCCTATAAGATGGATTCTGGGGTCACTTTCCCAAAAAGTTATAAAATGATCATCTGAGGCACAGGGTGGCCCATGTCCCTTGAGTGTTGTATAAAGGCCATAAAATGCTCTGAAAATCAGGCATTTGTACAGGAAGTTGCAGAAAAACGTCAATAACTAGCAAATGCAGTTTTTCCACTGGGTAACATTTAGGCACTGACTTCTTTAAAAGTAAACAGAAAGCAGAGTTGTGGAAAGGACAAAGTTACCACCATCCTTAAGAGATTGGGGCAGGGCTCCAAGAAAGGAGGGATTGGGGGAAAATAAACATCACCCAAAGAGAGCCACTCCCTAGTGGTTCATCCAGAGAGAGGAGCCAAGAGTTTATACGACTGTTTGGTTTGTTTCATTTATTTTTCTCCCACAAGATATAAATCAATCTATTTAGATAGGGATGGTCAAAAGAAAACATTTTATTGCTGTGGATAATTTCCCAGCGGAAAAGGATCATTGTGTTTCATTTTTAACTATCTTGCCTTTCTTTTGGTTATGTGAAACCCCACAAGTTTATGAAAAGTTGTCCAGATGAGGACCCTGAACGTAGAAACTATTCCCATCTCTAATTCACATAAAAGTGGAAACAACATGCCCTTGCTCATACACACACAGCACTAGAAACTCAAAAAACTAATTGAGTGCCAAGCACTTCTGGTACCCTAAGGAGATATATATATATATATATATATATATATATATATATATATATATATATATATCCTGAGGCTGCCAGAAACTTTGCCTACTGAATGAATTATAGAACAGGAAGCAGATGGGCTGTGTATATGAAACAACCACTATCTGGCAAGATGTGCTGTGCAATTTGGCTGCAAAGATTAAATTGAGCTATTGAATGTTTAATACACTATGCATAACAAAAAGAGCCAGAGCCACAAAACAGCATAAATTACAGAATTGGTATTCACGCGGCCTTTCCCAGGAATCAATACACTGCCACCGCTCAGAAGAGTCTGTTGTTTAATACACATAAAGAAGAGAAGAATTCTTCTATTAAAATGAGTTATCTGGGCTATTTACCAAAGGCAGTGATTTAGCAGTGGTAAAGTCTGTGTAGTGCTGTTGAATGCAGATGATAATGCTTCTTGTCCTTGTCTGCCCGTTTCATTGCGCCCATCAGTTGCTGGGGCTGTGAGTCCCTTGGGTACATTAGCAGTCAGCCCAGGAAGTGTGTTTAAGTAATGGACATAATGTTCACATTTGCTAGGCCAGCCTTCTCCCTAATCATGAATTATTCTTCCCCAAGGCTCAATCGGAACATTACTTTAGAAGCAGAAGATTTAATCCTTTTCAGCTGATTGGAGGGAATGATTACAGTATTATTTTCTTGTACAGGCTGTCTCCAGTGAAGGTGCCTTTTTCTGTCCCCATCTTTAATAGGCAGCAATCTTTATTTCCCTGGAGGAAAATGACAATGAATTTGAAATGGGATAAATCTTCAGGAATGCAAGGTACTGAAGCTGTAGATCACTGCTGGTTAGTTAATTAGTTTAGCCCTGACTGGTTTCATCTCCAAGATAGAATACTTTATAACAGGGGAAACAATGAGTAGATGGGTGGGTGGGAATGTGGATAGAATGGGAGAGAGAGCATCCAGCTGTAGGCATGAATAACCAGGTGCCTTAAAGCATCAGTGCTCACACAGCTCCCCACTGCACAACCAGCAAAATTAAATCATCAGGACTCACTTGACCCCACCCTTCTGACTCTTAAGGACAATTCAAGTTATAGAAAAGGATTGCAGCTTTATGTGGTAGAAATGTTTAAAGCAGAAGAAAGGAAGAATGAGTAGAAGAGCCTGAGGGGATTGGAGTTGTCATCCTAAAAGAATATTTATATACAGGGCTGGCCCCAGACAAAGACCTGGGAAGGAAAAAGTTGTCCTTAAGCATCTCTGGTGGGCTTTCTGAAACACCACTGCACAGGAAGGCAGTAAATAACTGACTGTTGTTTTGTTTGTTTTTAGGGTTCTTGTTTTAATTTTCATGATTAATGTTTCTTGGAAATTAATTAACTTGTGTTGGAAGATCCAAACCTAAGGCATGCTATCATCCTCACACTCCCCCACTACACCCGTTCTTCCAATGGAATGCCCACAGGAACAACTTCTGATTTCCCTGCAGTCTGGCTAGGAGGAGCCCCTACCACATCCATTTCATCTAACACCTTTTCCATTTTCTACTTATAAAAGTAGCAAAGAAAGAAACCTATCAAAGTGAAAGAGATCAACAGAATTATAACCAAGTCCTTGATGGCTAACACATCTTGCATCTGATTTAAAGCCAGCAGCTCTCATGTCTGGCTGCCTGTGATCTATTTAGAATTAAACAAGGTCATGTTGCCTTGGCCCTGATTATAAATATATTACGTCTAAGTGATGAATGCAGCATTCATGAGGAGCAGATCAAGAGCTCCTGGGGCTGGTGCTTTTCAATCTCTCCTCAGTGCCAAGCTTGAGACATAAAATAAACAGTCTAGCAGAGTGAACGCTCCAGAACCCACACACCGAGACACAAGGCTGATTTTGCTTCTCATCACAGCGTAACAGGGGGGCAGGGGAAAGAAAAGAAGATGAGAGAAGGACGTGTCAGAGCCCCTGAGGGCAAGAAGTGCAAACCTGGTTTCCTGGGTTGTGCCCAGCTCCTTTGTTCCTCTCAGTCCATAGTTCTGTGCCACCAAGAAAGTAGAAAAGGGTTTTTGGTTTGTTTTTGTTTTTTTGTTTTTTCAGTCAAAGGGGAAGGTGGCATGATGGGCCTTCTTTATGCCGTCATTCAGTGCTTTCCTCCACCACCTTCTTGACCTGCTAAAACAGTGGAAACTCCAGAAAGTCACTTCAGGAGACCCTTCTGTTTTAAAGACATTGGAGGAACACATGACTCAGAAACCCATTTCGGACTGTCACCTGTTAATGCCAGCACTTGTCGACATGAGACAAGCTGACTGCCTCGTCATGTGATCAGTACCATTAAATTCTGCTCCTGTTGACCCCAAACTCCTTTAAAAGATGCCAATTTTGGAAAAATACCTCCAGCAACACCTCTCATTCCTCTGCCATTTTCTGTAGTTAATCAAATATTTAGTACTCATCTATCTTCCTTTCTCAATGGCTGAGTTCCAACCAAACTTATCCTTCTGATCTCAGAGTCTGTTTGCTGCCTGAGTCCTTATCCTCAACCCCTACATAAAAAAAAAAAGTTGATATGCACCAAGTTCTGGCCCAGAAAAATAAGTGTCTCCAAGAAAACAAACGTATACATAAAATAACTGTGTCTGTTTTACTGTAGCTGGAGTAGGAGCCTGTAGCAAAAGCAAGGCAATAATGGAAGGTACTCCTAATGACAGCTTGACTTTTCTTCCCTTCCTCATGCAAGATAACAAACTCAGAAAATGGTCAAAACTGCAAAGTGGAAGAGAGGTCCTCTGGAAGAGCAGCCAGTGCACCTAACCACTGGGCCATGTCTCTAGCCTTGTGCCACTGTATTTGAAAGCTTGCTCTCTAAACTGTCACTAGCCACTGTAGCTGCTAGCCACACAGGACATGTGGGACATTTGAAGTAATACAAACTGTGATGTGCTGTGTGGGCACATACGTAATCACCTCACAGTCTTTATTGTAGTTCTACTGGGCAGCATCAGCATGGCTCACATGATATAGGTGTTTTTCAGGGTTCATCATACCTTAATACAAGGGTTTTTTGTTTGCAAGTCTCTACTGGGGCTCTCCAATATATCCTGGTGATCAGTACTTCAAACTACAAATAAACATATCACTTGCTTTTAAGGAATTCAAATTTAAAACAGAAAAAATACATGTTAAAAAAATCTAAGACCTGTGTCATCTCCAGTCCTATGTCCCACAGCTGCTCTGTGCTATCTCTCTAGCCTTAGGCTTTGTGAGTGACACCCCCCCCCTCTCGCCCTCTGCCATCCTGGCCTTCTTCAATTCTGTCTACTGTCTCATACTCCACAGCTGCCCCGGCTGATTCCTCTGACCCTGACCTTGATAAGTCATGCCTGACAGGTCCCCTCTCCACCCTTGATTCTGCAATATGGTACACCACAGTTGTTCCATGAGTTCCAGATGCTCAGACCCAGAACCCTCTCCACCTCTGATCCTGCATATCATAAGGACCATACATAGTCCACCCAGTCCTGGTAAGTGAATCCCACCTCACCCCAGCCTAGCCAGCTCCATCTCTTGTCCTGCATGTTATAGCCACCCTACTCTGTTGCTCAGGCCCTAGTCTCTTCAGCCTTGGCTCTACCCTCCTGAGGCTCTCCCAGGCCACCCAGCCCACAATCCCACTTTAGAATTCTGCCCTGGTGGGCTAAAAACCTAGACCCAAACTGACAACAACAAACAAAACTAAAAAACCAGCATCCAGATACCCAGATCTTATAAAAGAAGAAAGGAAGGAAGGAAGGAAGGAAGGAAGGAAGGGAGGGAGGAAGGAAGGAAAGAAGGAAGGGAGAGAGGGAGGGAGGGAAGGAAAGGAAGGGAGGGAGGGAGGAAGGAAGGGAGGGAGGGAAAGGAAGGAAGGAAGGGAGGGAGGAAGGAAGGGAGAGAGGGAGGGAGGGAAAGGAAGGAAGGGAGGGAGGAAGGAAGGAAGGGAGGGAGGGAAAGGAAGGAAGGAAGGGAGGGAGGAAGGAAGGGAGAGAGGGAGGGAGGGAAAGGAAGGAAGGGAGGGAGGAAGGAAGGGAGGGAGGGAGGGAGGGAGGAAAGGAGGGAGGGAGGGAGGGAGGGAAAGGAAGGAAGGGAGGGAGGAAGGGAGGGAGGGAGGAAGGAAGGGAGGGAGGGAGGAAGGAAGGGAGGGAGGGAGGGAGGGAGGGAGGGAAAGGAAGGAAGGGAGGGAGGGAGGAAGGGAGGGAGGGAGGAAGGAAGGGAAGGAGGGAGGAAGGAAGGGAGGGAGGGAGGAAGGAAGGGAGGGAGGAAGGAAGGGAGGGAGGGAAAGGAAGGGAGGGAGGGAGGGAGGAAGGGAGGGAGGGAGGAAGGGAGGAAGGGAGGGAGAGAAAGGAAGGAAGGGAGGGAGGGAGGAAAAGGAAGGAAGGGAGGGAGGGAGGGAGGGAAAGGAAGGAAGGGAGGGAGGGAGGAAGGGAGGGAGGGAGGAAGGAAGGGAGGGAGGGAAAGGAAGGAAGGGAGGGAGGGAGGAAGGGAGGGAGGGAGGGAAAGGAAGAAAAGGAGGAAGGGAGGAAGGAAGGGAGGGAGGGAGGGAGGGAGGGAGGGAAAGGAAGGAAGGGAGGGAGGGAGGAAGGGAAGGAGGGAGGAAGGAAGGAAGGGAGGGAGGGAGGAAGGAAGGGAGGGAGGGAAAGGAAGGAAGTAAGGGAGGGAGGGAAAGGAAGGAAGGGAGGGAGGGAAAGGAAGGAAGGAAGGGAGGGAGGAAGGAAGGGAGGGAGGGAGGGAGGGAGGGAGGGAGGGAGGGAAAGGAAGGAAGGGAGGGAGGAAGGGAGGGAGGGAGGAAGGAAGGGAGGGAGGAAGGGAGGGAGGGAGGAAGGAAGGGAGGGAGGGAGGGAGGGAAAGGAAGGAAGGGAGGGAGGGAGGAAGGGAGGGAGGGAGGAAGGAAGGGAGGGAGGGAGGGAAAGGAAGAAAGGGAGGGAGGGAGGAAGGAAGGAAGGAAGGAAGGGAGGGAGGGAAAGGAAGGAAGGAAGGGAGGGAGGGAAAGGAAGGAAGGGAGGGAGGGAAAGGAAGGAAGGAAGGGAGGGAGGGAGGAAGGAAGGAAGGAAGGAAGGAAGGGAGGGAGGGAGGGAAAGGAAGGAAGAGAGGGAGGGAGGGAGGGAGGGAGGGAAAGGAAGGAAGGAAGGAAGGCAGATGCACAAGCAAAATAAACAGAAAATATGCCTTCTCCTCAAATCACCAATCCAATAGTAACGTACACTTAGAAACACTTAGATAAAACTCACAAAACAGATTTTTTTGTTGAGAAATACAAACACGTTCAAAAAGTTTAAAACATTAGAAGGGGACCAACATTTGCAAGGATTAAAGAGGACAGGAATGATGTCCCTGCCGTCTAAGTAGAGAAGATGGCAAGTGGACAGGCTAGGAGGGACATGGAGTTTTAAGAGTGCTCAACATGCATTATGTCCAAGTGTAAAATTGTGATTAACAGTTGTAAAAATATACATGAAGTAGAATTTATGTCACACTCAGCACGCCCAAGCCAAGTTCCTGGACTTAGCTTAGTGGGCCTGCAAGGCTACACATTCAATATCTTTGACTACTTTGTGGGACTGCAACTGAATCCTGTTCCTGGTTTTTGTGTCCTGGAGTAGATCAAGATTTTTGTGAGTCCTAAAGTTTTTTTGGAATTTTTTTAAAAGAAAATTGGTAATAAAAACTCAGTTCATCCTGAATAAAGCATCATTGCTGACCTGGGAAAGACTGATGTCAAGCAAATGTGGGAATGATTAGCCACTTGTGTGGGTCAGAAGTGTCTCCAGACAACTGCATGTGGAGAGAGCATGAATATGATTAGGATGTTAGAAGAGCTTTATCTGACCAAAAAAAAAAAAAATACAGGGATATTTTCAGTGGAAATAAGACATAGCTAATAATGACAAGAAGTGAAGCTGGACAAAATATAGGACATGTGAGGATTGATGTTTTCTGTCAGGCTATTGTATGATGATTCCATTCTAGAGTGTGGGAATTGGGAACTCCGAGATTTCTGAAAGAGGGCCTGTCTTGATTAGTACAGGAAGATGTACAACATGCCATGAACTGAGCCAAGTATGGTGGTTCACACCTCTACTCCAATACCCCTACAGAGGGGACTGGAACAAATTCAAGACTACATAGCTCAATAAACAAACAGCAACTACAAATCCAGAATAACTTGAACTGATGCTGTAGAGCCCTGTCTTCTAAGCATGAGAGCCACTATCATAATCTGAACAGCTCTGACTACTTGCAAGAGATCCCTCAAGGTTTGTTGACTATAAATATTCACTCCTAGAAAACAGAGGTGGGAAGGATGGTTGGACTTCAGCTGATATTCTGACCACTCCCTGGTACACCTCTTGATGTTGGGAAATGCTGGAGTATGCTAGGGTACACAGGTTGAGAATGCTTAACTGAAAGTGGAGCTCCATCTGTGTGGCCATGAGATAGTCATTGTCCATGATATGTGAAGATGTTCCAGTATAGCAGTTTCAGGGTCACCCATTCTCCTACACGTAATTCCTCATGCATGCACTGTAAGTAAGTCCAGTAAAATCATCTGTTCACCAAGATTAACTCTGGTGGAATTGTTCTGTGCTCTGTCATTAGGGCCTTATAAGGAGGGGTTA
Organism: Peromyscus eremicus; assembly: GCF_949786415.1. NCBI lineage: Eukaryota > Metazoa > Chordata > Mammalia > Rodentia > Cricetidae > Peromyscus > Peromyscus eremicus. Next base: position 88,304,165 of record NC_081417.1, read on the forward strand.
GATGTTATCTACATCTCCTCTGGGAAGGAATTCTTACAATGTTGGGTTTACTAAACAATACACACTTATTTACCACAGTCCAGGGAATGGGAAGTCCTTGGAAGATAAAGATCCAGTATCTGGGTAAAGATTTCCTCTGGTTTACATATGTCACCCTTGTTCTGCACCCTCATATGAAAAAAATAAATGGAGAGAGCTTGTTCCTGTTTCTCTTCAGATGAGCATTAATCCCACCATAAGGGATTTATCCTCGTGACCTCATTGTCTCCCCAAAGTCTACCTTCTAACACCACCTCCTTAGAAAATGGGATTTTAGCAGATGTATTTGCTAAAGATATAAACATTCAGTATATTGAAAATAACTTCGAGGATCAAATTTTAAGTTAAATGGGCAACCCCTAGCACTTTGGGGTCAAATGCAACACACATCTGCCATGTAAAACAGCTCAACTATGGGGCTTAAGTGCATGGTGGATAGGTTAAATGAATCTTGTTTTAGATAGCTAAGTAAGCTTTCTTTAGTTATCAACATCAGTCATAATCCTTTTAACTTATCCATAAATATTACTTTAGGAAATGCCAACAAAATCGAAGAAAGTAAAGTTAAAAACAGCAATCTCAGCACTAGAAAAACAGGACAGTAGAACTCCAGGAGAGTCTAAGGTAAACATACAGATTTGAGGCATGGGGGTTGGGAAATGAGCACCCCTCAGTAGCAATGAGATGGCAGCTGCCATGAGGCCCCAGACATGGCAACCTGAATCATCAACAGTTCTTCAAGTTAAAGTCTCTGAAATTGGATTCTCTGAACATTCCAAGTTGAAACTCATTTCTCTGAATGAATTTCTCTGAACAAAGGCCTGTAATTCCAATTCATCAGGGATGAATGTAACAGCTGGAATGTTGTTTAAATTATTCTTCCCTGTGGTGAAACTGACATGAGAAGCCAAATTCTGAGCATGAGGTTTTCTTGCAAGGCCTGATGAGGTTGCTGGGAGATGGTTGTATAATGCACATGCACTTTGCCATCTGAAGGCAATGAACACATCTGGGAGGTTCTGAGGCCTCTCCCTTAGTTAGCACAGGTTTCACAGAGACAAGGTGTTCTCCCAATGTTGTATGGTTTCTCAGCAGCTGCTGAAGAGTTATTAAGAGAGCCAGATGATTTCATCTGTGTCTATGTCAATGGAATGTACTAGTGAGTACAAACAGAAAAGGGATTTCCCAAGTGGCAGAAATCCAGATGCCACAGGACACCATAACTCTCAGTTTTGAGTAGAAGAACCCTTTTTCTTTAGAACTGAATCCATCATGGCTTATTACAGTTTACTTTGGATTATATGATTGTTTTCCCAAAAAGTCTCTTTAGTTTTTTGCGTCCTATGCCCAAAAGCTTTCTGGCCACCAACTATTCTCCCTGTCTTCCCCACCAACTTATAAAAGAATCTATACATCAACCAATATCAGGATGCCTGTGAAAGTCCATGGACATTCTGAGAATTAAAGATAGACACTGCCGAGAACCATACCTCACATACATTTCATTCAACACAATACACAGTAGATGTATCAAAGAAAGAAAGCAAATAGCACAGGGAAGACAAAACACCAGTTGTCACCTAGTTTTGTATACTCATTTAAACCTCCCATATTAAAAGATGAAATTATAGCAAATGTAGGAAGGAATGGATGGTTTCAGAATATTATGTCAGATATAGGAATGGAAAGTGAAAGATGTTGCATTAGAAATACTGAAGGCCAAATTTGGGCTCCCTGATTATGAGCTCTTATGTAAAAATATTTATGGCTCTGCCTCCTGAGTGCTGGGATTAAAGGCGTGTGCTAGGTGGATCTCTGTGAGTTCAAGGCCAGCCTGGTCTACAGAGCGGAAATCTAGGATAGGCACCAAAACTACACAGAGAAACCCTGTCTCAAAAAAAACAAAAAAAAATATTTTAAAGATAAAACTAAAGATATTTAAATGGTTTAGGGGATTGAGATTACCTATTGTAACAATTCTGATTTGTGAAGACAAATTGGTGTTATTTTAGAAAAATTTCATTTGAGGGGCATTGTTGCTCTTCCAAAGCTAGCCTACATCTTTTCATTCAAATGAAACTTAACAAAAATCTCTTCCTGGCTCTTATGTATTTATAGATAGCAAGAAGGACACCACTTCCTTTTGCTTGGAAATAGGGTGTCTTACAAATGAGAATAAACTATGAAAGCTACTCCTCTAGTTAGAGCCTGAGTGAGGAGGGTAGCCAACATATGAACTGAAAATTGAGGGCCATCAGACATGGAGCAGACCTCCTTCTGCTTCTGGTCTTTTTATGGTTGGACATAATTCTTAAAAATGTTTCTTAGCAAAATCTTAATTTAATTAAGAAGTTTAAGTCAGAAGAAGACTTTTGCATGGCCTTATCTGAGTCAAATAGCCTCTTCCTTCACAGTGCCACTGGAAGGCATTTGGGGACATAGTCAAAACTAGTTTGCATTTACTCATATTTTCAAGTTTAACATTAACTGTATTTGCAAGCCCCTACTCTTCTCTTTGCAGCCCACTGTACTTCTTACTGCAGTAAATGCATCAGTCAGTCCTTGAGGAGAAAGAATGAAAGAGTGGTAAAGTTTACAACTAGTAAGCTGAGTAACAAACTCTTAATCACTGTTTCTCTACTCACCCTTATTTTGTAGTTTTGTAACTAACACTTTAGCTAGGAATAGACTTCTAGCTTATTTTATAGTAAGACATTTGTTGAAAAATTCAGTCTAATGTTTTGTGAAAGGAGGTAAGAATTGTTGTTCCCAGAAAAAGGACAGGACTATTGTGCTGCTTATCTTTTTCTCAAGTTAACATAGCTAGAAACATCAGGGAAGAAGAAACCTCAACCACTGGCCTTTAGAAAAGTCTATGGGTCACTTCTTCTTTAATATTTGATGTGATTGACGACAGCCCACAATGAGTGGGCCATCTCAGACAAGTGGTTCCGGGTCACACAAAAAAGAAAGCTGAGGCTCAGGAACATATTGGCATCATTTCTTCACAATCTCTGCTTTAGTCCCGGCCTCCAGGTCTCGCCTGTTTGAATTCTTGCCCTGACTTCCCTTCATGATGGACTATAATCAAGACATGTAAGACTAAACCTTCTGTCCCAAGTTGCTTTTGGTCATGGTGTATATCATACTAGCAGAAAGTAAAATAATAAACCTGTGTTAAAGATTCTACAGGGCTAGTTAATTAGAATTTACTATGTGAGGAGGATTGGAATGTTGCAGATCCAAAGCCAAATTATCTTAGGCTGCCTTTAGGCCAGTGGTTCTCAACCTTCTTAATGGTGGAACCCTTTAAGACAGTTCCTCATGTTGTGGTAAACCCCAACCCTAAAATTATTACATTGCTACTTAAAACTATAATTTTGCTACTGTTATACATTGTAACACAAATATCTAATATGCAGGATATCTGATATATGATCCTGTGGGGGTCATGACCCACAGGTTGAAAACCTCTGCTTTAGGCCATTTAATAGAAATTCATTGTCCATCTTTGTTTCCGACTTAGCATTCTTACAGCTATCAGAAAAAGCCTTTAGAATATTTTAACGTTACAGAACAGTAGACTACACCAACCACTTTCTACTTCAAATATGTTTGGGGGACAACATTAATCTGTTTTGCTGGTTCATGGTCATTCATATTTGGCTCAGAATCAATTAGGTCTTTTTCCTTTTAAGGTGAGAGTTGTGCTTTGCAGGGGGCCTCAAAAATGATCCACTTTCATAGAGGAAATTACTGGATTAGTGCTGTGCAGGTACCAACACAGGCCATTTGTGCTCAGTCATCCATGTTGATCCTGAGGTGGGTGTTGATGAGCTCAATTTGGGGTACTTACATACTCAAGTACTCTCTGATTTGTTCAATTGGTTTATTCTGAGCTGGTTGTAGGGCACCTTCTTAATACATTTCAGAGAACTTATTTTTGTTTGAGATAATTCTATTTAGAGCATTTGTTTATTGACTAGAATTCAGCTTTTCATCTTGTTAATACCCCAATATCTAATTTTGCATTTTTTTCTAACCTTTCCTTATTGTAATTTTGTTCCTTTTAGTTTAGCAGTTCTAGGAGCACAGTCATAAAGATGTCACCAGAAGGAGATATGTGTTCCCTCTAGCAAGAGCGGAGTAGAGGGTTAGAAGGAACATCTCAGGTTAGGCAACAACCACATACAGATGTCCAAGGCCATTTAAACATCCCTGTTGACTCAGACAAGAAGACATACAAAGGGATGTGGTGGTTTGTATTAGAATGGCCCCCATAGGCTAATATATTTGAATGTTTAGTCATCAGGATTAGGTGGTGCGGCCTTGTTGGGGTGAGGCCCACTAGGGATGGGCTTATGAGATTTGAAAAGCCCAAACCAGTCCCAGTATCTATCTCTCCTTGCTGCCTGCAGGTCCAAATGTAGAACTTTCAACTTCTCTAGCATCATGTCTTCCTGTACATGCTCCCCAACATGACAATAATGGACTAAACCTCTGAAAGTGTAAGCAAGCCTTAATTAAATGCTTTCTTTTATAAGAGTTGCCGTGGTCATTGTGTCTCTTCACAGCAATAGAACACTAACTAATCAAGGGGTGATCACCCAGTGTCTGGAATACCCTCACATTCCAATAATACATGCAGGATCAATTCTGAAATACAGTGGAAAGACCCAAGTGAACTACTCTTTAGACACATAAATCTGATCCAAACACAAATCCAGGCAGCTAAAATGTAATGGTTGCAATTTTCAGGGGTAAGAAGACATTAAAATGGGAAAAAGAAATTCAAGCAACAAGAAAGTATTTGTTGAAAAACAACCATTTGGTGCTCCACATTTTTTTTGTTTGATATTTATGATAGTAGAATTTGAAAGTATTTTTTAAATAGTTGTTTGTTATTACCTACTTCTTGTTTATTTGTTTATTTGGTTGGTTGGTTGGTTGGTTGGTTGTTTGGTCTCCTTGCAAAATTAAAAATCCTAGGTAGTAGATCATAAATGGAAAACTCACTTTCATTAGAATTCAATAACATATATCAAAAGAATTGATAAAATGACTAATTAAGAAAAACTTAGAGATTTAAAAACCAATTCAAAATCAGAGAAATGCTAAAGAACAGAAAATAATCAGAGAAGATTTTAAGTGATATGAAAAACTGAAGAAGAATTCTTAGAAGCACAATTTGTCTTGAGCTGCAAGTTCCTCTGTCCTCAGCCTCACCTCTTCTGCCTTCCCTAGAATCTTCTCTCTGCTCTCTTCTGTAAACCCCAGGCAGAACATATTGCACCAATAGAAACCCTAACTAAGACATTTATATCACTGTTTTTGTGTCATTGTGTCTGTTGGCCTGTCACCCTGTATCTATGATTTCATATTCTTGTCTAATACCACATATACAAATTAAATGAAGGCAAGACCACCATAATAAGGGGTTTTATAGTTTGATCGAATAAGCAGATAATTCAAAAGAAAGGAGACAAAACCAGAATGAAGCCAGAGATGCCAGACAATTATTCTGACTTTGGCTGTCCTGTAGGCCAAAAAGAGAAGATAATGTTTTTTCAGCAATGGAAATTTCAGAGTACCTATTACAATAGACCCAAATCTTAACAAGTCTGTTAATTTAAATTTCTTGGTAAGAAAAAACAAATATCTCCAACACTGTTGAGATGTTTTACCCATGCTTCAGACACAGCTCACAGGTTTTGATTAAAATGTAAAGTTATTTTATTTTGTTAAATCAATCAATTTTTATTTCAAAATTTCTGTAAGGACAATGAGGCAGAGGAACTATGAAACATAAAATATAAAAAGTTATAATATGGGACATATTTTTAGTAGAGAATGCTAAAATTAAAAGGACATGCTTTTGGATGAGAAAGGATTCCATATGGTTAAATAAGTATTTGTTTAAAGCAAAGGGCTTTTCCAAAATAAAAATGTAAGGACAATCTTAGAAGACTAAAGTATGCAATAAAAGATTTTTGAAAACTTAAGCCTAAAGAAAGCAGAGGTATTACTAACTGGCCATAATTAAATGTTATTAAAAATTCAGAGGGATAAATTAATTCAAAGTGTTGATTTAAAACTAGAGTGGGGCTTTGTTTATTACAATAAGGTTGTTTTATTCTTTGTAATATTTACAGAAAAGCAGCATTAAGAACAAGGATTTTATTTTATTTATCCTTTGGCATTTGAAACCTGATGATTAGATTTTATCCATATGTCTCCAAAATGACTATATAAATGACAAAGATAAAAATATTTTAATGCTAAGTTTGTATGTCTTCCTATTGGTTAGAATATTCCCTTGTTAGAAGTTGGAAAAAAATCTATTAGAAATACTCCTAGTTGGGGCATTCCAACTAAAGCATGTATTAATCATGGAACCTGTTTCAGTGAACAAATATTGAGGACTATTTGTAAAATTTGTCTCATTATACACAAATTTCATTTTGCCTATGATCTTCAGTCCTTTGAATTTATAATGAAATGAACAAATGGCATCAAAAGAAAACAAACAACAACAAGAAAAACAAACAAACCAACAACTGCCCAAAAATGACCAAAGCTTTGGCTTACTATGTCAACATTCCTTTCAGCCATTGGTTCTTCTAAATCTAATATCTGTCTCTTTTGGAAAACGTGATGATTAATCTTAGATGTCAACTTGATTAAACCTGGGGTCAACTAAAAGACATGGTTCAGGGCAGGTTGGTGGGGGTATTTCCTGGAATAACTAATCGAAGAAAAAAAAACCTTCCCCAGAACGGACATCACTTCTGGATGTGGCCCAGATACAAAGTGGTTTAGAAAAGGCAGGATGGCTTTTGTCTACACATCTTCACTCCTATGTGAGTACTTCTAACCTATGGTTGCCCCTACTGCTGCCATTCATTGATATTGTGGCCTGGCTCTGTAGCCCTTACAATGGAAGATCAGCTCTCCTGGAATCCTCTAGGCCTTCGCCTTCATACTGGGACTGTTGAGGCATCCAGCCTTGCATAATAAGAAGCAATTTCAGCCTTTCTGGCATGCATGGTAGCCATCATTGAGCTACCCAGCCTGTGTCTTGTCAGCCATTTCAATAGCTCTCATTAGAAATATGTATTTGTCCTAAAAGTTTTCTTCCTCTAGAGAACCCAGACTAATACAGAAGCCATTAATTGTCTCCTAATTAAATAATTATTAGACATTTTATAAAAAATAAGCAAATGACTTTATAGAATATCCCTGATAAAGGGAGATATTATTTACTATTATATTTTAAAGTCTTAAAAGTGATAACTATGGATTCAGAATTGATTATAGATTCTTCCCACAATGATCTTCCAGGAAACAAAAAAACTGAATGGATAAGAGTCAAAACCAGTAGATTTTTATCTATTGGAAAACACAGCAAAGATTCCTTTCAGCTTCAGTGGAAGGAATCCTTTCAGTTTCAGTGGAAAGACGCATTTAACCATCTCCTTGTAAAAACTTAGAAATATAAACACCTGTATTCACATTTATTACTTCAAAGTTGGGCCAGCTCTTTCTGAGAGCATGTCAATGTGAAAGTCAGAAAGTCTGGATGATGCTTATTTCTAAATACATTTACAACTGAATACTCACAATCCTCCTGAAAACATTTTTATAATATATTTCTGTCCTTTATAAAAATATTTTAAATTATTTGAGATATTTAGAATTTTCCTTGGTATATTTTTCCAAATTATATGAATAATGTTGATCTTACTTTTAATGAAGCTATAAATGAGGATAAATTGTGTTTTGTTATGACTATCTCCCCATTCTGTTTCCTTACTCAATACCTCATACTTTACTTGAACTAAATCTTCATGTTTAAAAATATTTTAAAATGTCTCTATTTTATAAAATAATTTCTTAATTAAAAAATTTCTTATTCATTTTACATATTAACCACAGATCCTTCTCTCCTCCCTCCTCCTGCCCCCCCTTTTCTATTCCCCCCCTAGCCCATCCTTTATCCCCTCCTTCAAAAGAGTAAGTTCTCCCATGGGGGAACAGTAAAGCCTGGTACATTCAGTTGAGGCAGGACAAATCCCCTCCCTCTTCCTCAAAAGTGTGCAAGGTGTCCAACCATAGGTAATGGGATCCAGAAAGCCAGCTCATGCACCAGAGATAGATACTAATCCCACAGCCAAGGGCCCCTCAAACAGGTCCAGCTACACAACAGTCTCCTGTATGTAGAGGGACTAGTTTGGTCCCATGCAGGTTCCACAGCTGTCGGTCTAAAGTTTGTGAGTTCCTATGAGATTGGTTTATTTATCTCTGTGGATTTCCCCCATCATGATCTTGACTTCCCCCCTTGCTCATATAATCCCTCTTTCCTCTCTTAAACTGGACTCCTGGAGCTTGGCCTGATGCTTGGTTGTAGATCTCTGCATCTGCTTCCATCAGTTACTGGATGAAAGCTCTGTGATGACAGTTAAGGTATTCATCAATCGGAATACCAAAATAGGCCAGTTCAGGGACCCTCACCATTATTGCTAGTGGTCTAATCTGGGGTCATTCTTATGGATTCCTGGGAATTTCCCTAGCACTAGGTTTCTCCCTTACTCCATAATGTCTCCCTCTATCAAGATATTTCTTTCATTGCTCTCCCACTCTACCCCTCTCCCAGTTGGACCATCCTATTCCCTCAGGTTCTGATCCCTCATCCCCTTCCCTCTATTCCCCACCATCCACTCCCCTCTATTCCCCCATCCCCTCCCCTCTATTCCCCCTATCCCCTCCCCTCTATTCCTTTACTCATGGAGATCACTTCTTAGCCTTTTGGCTAAGATCAAGTATAGTATCAGTCTCATAAAATAATTCTTATTATTCATATAATTTGAGGGAAAAAAAGAGTTCAGTTTTTAGATTATCTACTACCTACTGTATTGGATATGCTCCTGATGTGATAAAATACCTTGGCCAAAAATAATTTATGAAAGGAGAGTTCATTTTGGCTTATGGCGCTAAAGGAATAAAAGTCCTTCAGGGAGGGAGGCACAGCAGCAAGTGGTAGGCATAGATATGGGAGCAGGAAGTTGAGAGATTTTATCTTTTTTTCTTTTTAGCCACAGCTGCAAGAAGTAGAGTGAGACTACAGTCTAAGGTCCCGCCCCCCAGTGGTATACTTCCCCCAGCAAGGCTGCACCCCTCCCCCAAACAGTGTACCAACTGTCAAACTACCCAGTGAAGACATTTCTAATTCAAAGCACCACATTCCACTCCCTAGCCCCCACAGGCTCACAACTATATATTCCAAAAATATGTTTAGTACAGTTTCAAAATTCCATACTCTTTCACAGTCTTAGCATTATTTATAAATCCAAGGTCAAACTCTCATTTGAGAGACAAGATTAATTTTTTAGTTGTAGCTCTTTACAAAATCAAGGGCAAATATTACATGCTTCCAACATTGTATGGAACGTACAGAACATATATTCCCATTGAAAAAATGAAGGAATGGTGAGGAAATACTGACCCAAACAAGTCCAGAACTCCAAAAGACAAATCAAAATCTGGTAGAGCCATGTCTGGTAACAAAGGACTCAATACAACTCTGCCCTTTCAACATTGCTTCCTTCAATTTCATCTGTCTTGGGATAACTCCACTAACTGTATATCTCCCTCTTTGACAGATATCTATTGTGTGACAAAACATTCCCTGGGGAGATGTAACACACACACCTACTCTCCCCAGATAAGGAACCTACAACAGACCCAAGGACAGATTTCACAAAATTTCAGCTTGGTGAACCAATGAGCTTTATTGCAGTTACTTATAGAAATATGGGTGAGGGATTACTAAGAGGATCAGAAGTAAATCAAAGAGAGCTGCATCATTAAATTTCGCCCCAGCATGGGTGGCAGCTTGCAAAAGCTGCAAGCCTGGAGCACACTACACAGCCTGCAGGAAGCACAACAGGTTGGAGAGTGTCCTTTCCATGTGACTCAGTTGATCTGTGCTTCCTCCAGACAGCTGCTCTGGTCTCCAAGTCTTCCTTACAGCTTGGCTTGTTTGAGCATGTTCTTTACATCTTTGCATGTCTGAGAGTGACTTTGAACAGTCTTTATTGTTTACACTTGGGAATGGGAGCCTAATATATTTTACTAAATTTTAGGGACTTCTTGAAGCTATTTTGAGTTTTCCACTTCAGAGGAAACTTCTTCACAACAATGATTCATGGCTCCACCATCTCTGATATCTTGGGGTTCCCATTTCAACCCAGACTTCACTTTTATGGCTTCATAAATTAGCCTTTCTCAGCCTTCCTCTGTCAGGGTCTCCCATGCTTTATGTTCCCTAGACTCTGGGATTCTCTTAAATTTTAGAGACAGAATCCATGACCTCCCTCCCATTCTTGCATCTTTCATGCCTCCAAACCCAGTACCATGTGGATGACACTGCCAAATTTAACTGCCAGCTCAGAATGAACCCTGGCTCCCTTCAACCACCTCAGCAGCAGCTTCTGTATGTTGAGGCAATTGATTTCCATGAGTAGAAAATCACTTAAGGTCTCTGTTCACAAGTTAGTGGCTTAGCCGGGTAGGTTTTTCCCTCTTTTTTTGTTCTAATGCAGAGCAAACCTTCCCTTAATGTTGCTAATCTTAACAATTACACTTCTCTTTCAGCACATGCCTTAGCTACAGCTTTAAGCTTCCAAGCAATCTCTTGCTCTCTGAATTGTACATCTTGTATTTCTTTCTGCCCTACTGGCTCTTTTTCATTGTAAATCTGCATATGGTTTATCAGTAGTAACCATGCTGTAGTTTATTACCTTTTAATTTAACCTCAACCAAGTTCTTAGGACATAGGAAGAAGGCAGTCACATTCTTTGCCAAAATAACAAAAGAATGACATCTAGCCCAGTTGCTGATAAGTTTCCCCTCTGTGCCACCTCAAGAAACATCTTGAAGGAGGACTCCATAGCTGGCATTGCTCTGAGAACTATTGTCTTCTAGGTTCCTCCTAGCATGGTCCTTTAATCTCTGCTTATAGCAATGGTTCTCAACCTTTCTAATGCTCTGACCCTTTAATGCAGTTCCTCTTGTTGTGGTAACCGTGAACCATAAAATTATTTCCCTGCTACTTCATAGCTATAATTTTGCTACTGCTATGAATCAGAATGTAAATATCAGATATGCAAGATATCTGATGTGACTCCCCCAAAGGGTTTATGATCCACAGGTTAGAACCATTTATAACATTCAACCATTTTTCTAGTTCAAAATCCCTAGGTCTTCCTAGTTCAAAATCCCTAGGTCTTTCACATTCCTCCATGAAACAGCATGGTCAGATTCTTCACAGCAAGAACTTACTCACTCTCCTGTAGCAAAGTCTTTTTGTTACTTTTCTGTTGTTGTGATGAAAGGCCATGATCAAAAGCAACTTGTGGAACAAAAAGGTGATTTGGGCTTATGATGCAGAGGACTATGAATCCATCATAGCAGGGAGGCATAGCAGCCAGAAATCAGTATAGCAGCAGGAAGTTGAAAGATCACATCTTTAACCACAAGCATGAAGCAAAGAGAGAAAACTAGATATTGAATGAGGCTATGAACTTTGAAAAGTCTGCTCTCAATCACATAGTTACTCCAGCAAGGCTACACCACCTCTCCAAACAGTGTCACCAACTGAGAACCAAGCATTAAAATACCTAAGCCTATGAGAGATATTTGTCATTCAAACCACTACACCTAATTTAAACTTCCTAAAGGAGTGGACTCTGGACCACAAGGGACTCTGATGATCACAACAGCAGTACAAGAGGGAATGCACCTGCAGCCCAGCCTTCCCAGGTGATCCTGAGCTGCGCAGGTGACCAGAGCCTGGCTCTACATATGAAAGAATGCCAAAGCACAGAGCTTCACTGCAGCAGCAAAATGCAACTACAGTCCAGGCCTGTTAGGCAACTCCAAGCCAGTCACAGCACACAGGGTCTGCTTTGACACATATAGGAACAGAAGAAATTATCATAACAGACCCTAGGACCCCAGCAATGATGCTGTATGTTGCTGGAAACCCAAATCAGAAGCTGAACTCTCTAGAAGAATTTGAGCCAATGTAGGTGAGAGGTAGAAGAACTTAAAATTGAGAGATTTTTGGTGCTCCCAAAACCACCACTAAAATAGCCTGGAGGAACAAGTGATCTGCCCCAAGCACCACACAATAGACTATACTATAAGAGAAGATCAGACTTCAGTAGGAGCAGACATATCAACTTGATAATCCATAGTTACAGCTCCAGAAAGGGGACAAGGATTATGCTAAAGTTGGGAATCTGCATCTATCCCCACCTCCACTACATATTCCAGCTAGCACCTCAGGAAGTACAAGGTACTTCTATACCATGGGAATTATGTAGAGAAAACTTCAGCAATGATATTGAAACACTAAAAAAAAAAAAGAGTGAAATAGGAATTTCAAAAAATGAAAAGAAAAAAAACAAAATCCACATGAGAAATCATCACCAATAGACAAGATCATTTAGAGAAACATCTAGGACAGAAGACAAAGTTTAGATAATATTAACTCATAAACATACAGCACAGGGAATAGAAAGTCCCTTTCATAATAATCTTAAATGTAAATAGATTCAACTCATAAATAAAAAGATGCAAACTAACTCACTAGATTTAAAAACAAAAACCATCTGTTGTCTCAAAGAAACACATTTAACTAGCAAAGATGAATCCAAACCAGCCTACCAATAAACAGAAGCCATAAACAAGCAGGCACAGCTATTCTTACAGCTGACAAAGTAGACACCAGAACAAAACTACTCAGAAGAGGTAAAGATGGCTTCTACATAAGACTAGTGGGAAATACTCATCACGAAGATACAACAATTGTAAATATTTGTGCACAGGATACTTGGACTCTTAGCTTTATAAAGCAAACATTTAAAGGCATAAACAATCACACAGGTCCCAACACAATAATAGTGAGAGACTTAAATATTCTACCATCTTCCAAACTTAAAATGAACAATAACAAAAAAAAAAAAAAACTTCAGAGCTACATTATACCATAGATCAACTAGATTTACCAGGTGTCTGAAGAATATTCCAACCAACAGATGGATAATGGGCAATTTTATCAAGTGACATGTTATACCTTCTCCAAAACATCATAGGCCACAATTTCAGATTTAACAAACACCAAAACATCAAGATAGTTCTCTATATCAAACTAGACAACAATGAGTTGAAAGAAAATCAGTAAGAAAAATATCAGAAAGTATAAAAGTACTTAAAAACTGAACTTTTTTTCTTTTGTCTCATAAAGGTTATTTATTTGTTTATTTATTTATTTACTTATTTATTTTATATCCAGGCTGACAGTTTCCATTCCCTCCTCTCCTCCCAGTCCCTCCCCATTACCTCTGTTTCCACCCTCCTCCCAATGCACTCTTTCTTTGTTTCTATTTAGGAAAGGACAGGTCTCCCATAAATATCAACAAAACATGACATATCAAGTTTCAGTAAGACTAAGCACCTCCCCATGTATTAAGACTGGGCAAGGTGACTCAGTATGAGGAACAGGGTCCCAAAAGTCAGCAGAAGAGTCAGAGATAGCCTCTGATTTCACCTCTGAGAGTCCCACAAGAAGACCAAGCTATACAACTGTAACATATACTCAAAGTGTCTAGGTCACTCCTATGCAGGCTCCCTGGTTGGAAGTTCAGTCTCTGTGAGCCCCTATGAACTCAGGTTAGTTGATTCTGTGAGTTTTTTCTTGTGGTGTCCTTGATCCCCCTGACTACCACAATCCTTTCCCCCACGTCTACAGGATTCCCTGAACTCTGTCTCATGTTTGGCTGTGGATCTGCTTCTGTTTCCATTAGTTGCTAGATGAAGCCTTTCTGATGAAAATTGTGCTAGGCACCAATCTGGTCATAGGAGATGGCCAGTTTAGACTACATATTTTCTATTGCTAGGAGTTGTAGTGGGGGTCATCCTTGTAGATTCCCGGGAGATTCTCTTGGGTCAGGTTTTTACCTGACCCCAAAATGCAGCCCCTTTCCAGGAGTCTCTTTAAGTATTCTTCACCTCCACAGTACTCTCTGCCCCCACCCACCTGATTGCAATTTTTCCCATCCCTACTCACCCTCAGCCTACTCATGAAATCTCTTCTATTTCCCCTTCCCAAGGAGATCTGGGCATCCCTGCCCCCATGAACCCTCCTTGTTACCTAGTCTCTCTGGCTCTGTGGATTGTAGTATAGTTGTCCTTTGTTTTACAACTAATATCTACTTTTAAGTGAGTACATATCATGTTTGTCTTTCTTAGTCTGGGTTACCTCACTCAGGATGATTTTTTTTCTAGTTCCATCCATTTTGCCTTCAAATTTCCTGATGTCCTTGTTTTTGAACTTTATTCCTTCCTCGGGTGAGGGACATCTAGGTTGTTTCCGGGTTCTGGTTATTACAAATAAAGCTACTATAATCAAAGCTGAGCAATTGTCCTTGTGGTAGGATTGATCATGCTTTGGGTATATGCCCAAGAATGGTATACTGGGTCTTGTGATAGATTGATTCCCAATTGTCTGAGGAACAACATCGATTTCCAAAGTGGCTGTGTAGCACAAATCCTAATTGATCTTAATAATAAAAACAAGGAGTCAGATATCAGGGTGAAAGCTGAAAGATCAGAGCAGCCAGCCACTAGTTCATAACTCTACACAATCATCAGATGACAAGGAGCTGAGCTCCTGTCTCCTCCCACCTTATATTCCTCTCTCCACCCAGCCATATCACTTCCTGTCTTCATCTCCTGCTGGAATTAAAGGAGTGAGATCCCAAGTGCTGGGATCAAAGGTGTGTGCCACCACTGCCTGGCTCTGATTCTCTTTTAGATTGGATCAATCTTGTGTAGCCCAGGGTGGCCTTGAACTCACAGAGATTCCTCTGCCTCTGCCTCCCAGTCCTGGGATTAAAGGTGTGTGCCACCACTGCCTGGCCTCTATGGCTAATTATTGGCTTAGCTCTGCACTCTGACCTTCAATCAAGCTTTATTTGTTAGATCACAAACAAAATATCACCACATGGCTGTACAAGTTTTCATTCCCACCAACAATGGAGGAGTGTTCCTCTTGTTCCACATCATCTCTAGCATGAGCTGTCACCTGTGTTTCTTATCTTATCCATTCTGACAGGTCTAAGATGGAATTTCAGAGTCCTTTTGATTTGTCTTTCCCTTAAGGATAAGGATGTTGAACAACTCCTTAAAAGTTGCTTGACCATTTAAGATTCTTCAGTTGAGCGTTCTCTGTTTAGATGTGTACCCAATTTTTAACTGGATTATTTGGTTTGTTGATACCTAGTTTCTTGAGTTCTTTATATATTTTGGAAATTGGCACTCTGTTGGATGAGGGATTGGTGAAGATCTTTTCCCAATCTTTTGGCTGCCATTTTGTCCTATTGATAGTGCCCTTTGCCTTACAGAAACTTTTCAATTTCATGAGGTCCCATTTATTAATTGTTAATCTTAGTGCCTGTACTCTTGGTGTTCTGTTCAGGAAGTTGTCTCCTGAAATAACAGCTCCTTCATTTCAATAATATATTAATTTATATCTTCTTTAAGGTATCCAGGTATTGTGTTTCCCAATATTTAATTCTGTGTTTCCCAATACTTAGAAACAGTCTACAAAGAACCCCCGGGGCCACACCTGGCAATATCTCAGAAGCATTCCCTACCAAGCAACACATAGCCACAACACTCTCCTGAGAACCAGAACTAACAACAGAAACTAAGGAACAGCATACACACCCAACAAACACAAGAACTAATATCAGCACCTAGAATTACAATAATCATAAACCTAGATGCCAAGATGCCAGCAATAATAGCCAGGACAATATGTCTCCACTACTACCCAACAACCCTAATATAGTAGGTCCTGATAAAAGCAATATAGCTTAAGAAAAAGACAAGGACTTCAAAAAGCTACTATGAATATGCTCATTGACCTTGAAGAGAATATGAATAAACCCATTAATTAAATCTATAAATACACAAATAGTGGAGAGATATGCAATTGGAAATGGAGTCAATGAAGGAAACCTAAACTTAGGGAAAACTGGAAATGAAAATTTTAGTAACTCAAACAGGAAACTCAGAAGCAAGCTACACTAATGGAATACAAGATATAGAAGAAAAAATCTCAGGCATTGAAGACAAGCTATAAGAAATAGATACCTTGGTCAAAGAAAATGTCAAATCTAAAAGAAAAAGAAAAAATCCAAGCACAAAATATACAGAAAATCCGAGACACAATGAAAAGATCAAACACAAGAATAATAGGAATAAAGGAAGGAGAAGAAACTCAGGTCAAAGTCACAGAAAATATTTTTAACAAAATCATATAAAAAATTTCCCTAAACTTAAAAAGGAGGTGTCTTTCAAGGTATGAAAAGCATGCAGAAGACCAAAAAGAATGGACCAGAAAAATATCCTCATAACACATAATAATTAAAACACTAAACACACAGAACAAAGAAACAACATTAAAACCTACAAGGAGAAAAGACCAAATTACATGTAAGGGCAGATATATTAGAACAACATCTAATTTTGCAATGGTGACTCTCTAAAAGCCAGAAAGGTCTGGGTGGCTGTTTTATAAATTCTAAGAGATCACAGACGCCAGAAAAACTTTCAGTTATAATAGGTGGAGAAAGAAAGACATTCCAGGGTAAAACCAAATTCCAGTGGTATCTATCTAAAAGCTCAGCTCTACAGAAGACAGTAGTAAGACAACTTCAACCTGAAGAGGTTAACCACAATGAGGAAAACACAAGGAAGGAGTAATCTCAGGCCAGCAAATCAAAGGGGAGAGAAACCCACACCACGAAAACAAAATAACATGAATCAACAAATACTACTCATTGATAACTATCAACATCATTTCTTTCAATTACCCAATGAAAACAGGATCAGCATACTGGATTTTACAACAGGATCTAGCCTTCTGCAATATCCAAGTAACACACCCTAATATCAAGGATAGACATCACCTCAGCATAGAAGGATAGAAAATGATATTTCAAGCATATGGACCCAAGAAGCAAGTCAGTGTAGCCATTTTAAAATCTGATTTCCCACCAAACTAATCAGAAGAAATAGTAAGGGGTGCTATATATTCATTAAAGGAAAGCTTTCCCCAGAGGATGTTGCACTTCTAAACATATATGTACCATCTGGGTTGACAATGCTCCTTCCCAAAGCCAAAGACCACCTAACAAAAACCCCAACATCAGGCATGAGAGGAGGCCCTCTTTTGAGTTATTGGTCAGGATTGTCCAACGGACTTCCAAAACATACAGGCTATCACTGTTGCCCTTGGTTGCCCCCTAGAGGTGGAAGGTAAGTCTGCACTGCTGAAGACACTATGCACTTCACAAACAGAACCCAGAGGCCCCTGAGCTAGAAATAGCCTGAATGCCTCCTTCTTGGGGACTAATTTTCATAGTACCAAAAGGTGGCATTCAAGCTTCCAAAGGAGGGAAGCAACCAATAGTCCTGCCCAGCTATGATGCCTGTCATAGCAACAAACATCAGGACACAATAACCCTAAGGATGCAGCTGTGGAATGTATACCTTGGCAGTAACCGATAGCTCTCTTTGGACTTAAGAACTGCTCAACAAGCCAGAAAGGTCAAGAAAATCACAAGAAAACTCACATAATCAACTATTCTGGGTCCATAGGAGCTCACAGAGACTGAACCAACAACCAGGGAACCTGCACGGGACTGACCTAGGCCCTCGGCGTATATGTTACAGTTGTGTAGCTTGGTCTTCCTGTGAGACTCCTAACAGTGGTAGCAGGGACTATCTTTGACTCTTTTTTGGTTTTTAGAAACCTATTCCTCATATTGGGTTGCCTTGCCCAACCTTAATATATGGGGAGGTGCTTAGTCTTACTATGCCATGTTTTATTGATATTCACAGGGGGTGCTGCCCTTTACTAAATAGAAATGCAAGAGGGATAGATTGGGAGGGGAAGGGGGAGGAGGGACTGGAAGGAGAGGAGGGAGGGGAAACTGGTCAGGGTGTAAGAGAGAGAGACTACTTTCTTGCCTGATTTCGCTCTAGATTTATATACTGCTCCCTCTAAGTTCTATCTTAATTCTCTTATTTTAATTCTGCCTCATCTAGGTCCTTTTCATCTCATTCTTACACAGCTAGTGCTTCCCCATCTGACTCTTCCTCATCTTCCATCTTATCCACACGTTCTCTCTGGTCAAAATCCTCCTTATTCCTTTCCTTTCTCTGTCTATAAGTTCTCAACTTTCCTCCTAAGTCTCCCAGGAATCTAGTTATAAACCCAAGCAATAGCAATGTCCCTGGTCTAGCAAGGTCACCAGGCTTGAATTCTATGGGGTCATAAAGGCAGGTAAGAATTTTCCTCAGGCAATGACCACCAGGCTTTCTTTTACAATCCAAAATGGTAGTGGTAAAAGAGAAGGTCAACTGAGTGCTAATGACTGGTTAGTATATCACAAAGGGGATCTATGTGCTCAGTCTACATTCCTAGAAGTGGTTAGGTAAGAAGTTAGGGGTCTATTAGTAAGGTTGTATAAGAAAGGAGGGTCTCACCCTAAATTGCACAAGAAATAAAGCTATCCGCCTGACCTAGGAGACAGGTGTAGTTTCGTTCAGCCTTGGATGCTTGATCAACATTTTAGATAAATGCACAGTTAGGAGTTCTTTGGAAGCACACAAGAAAATCATTTTAGGAACCAGCTAATATATGTACAAAAGCTAAACTATCACCAAGACTCCTTAAGCCATGGCTTGACCTTTGGAGAAGTCCTTGACTTTTCTAAGTATTAGCTTTTGTGATAGTAGCTGAATTCCATGCAGCACAGTTCCAATGAATATATCTACAGAACAGCCTGTACCTAAGGCTCAGGGAACGCTGAGGAAGAGGGGCTAGAAGATTTTTAGAGCCAGAGGATCAGGGAGTTTGCTGTGAGATTGTGTCTCTTAGTAATTTCAGAAACTATACCCATAAAGCCTCACAAACATGACTGTCTACACATGAGCTGAAGAAGGACAATGGCAATATATTGTTCAAATTTTAGATTGTCTTATAATAAAAAAAAAACCCAGAGCCAGATATCAGGGTGAAAGCTGAACGATCAGAGAAGCAGAACAGCCAGCCATAAGTTCTTACTTCTACAAAATTCTCAACCTAAAGAGAGAGAATTCTTGTTTCCTCACGCCTTACATACATTTCTCTGTCCTGCCATATTACTTCCTGGGATTAAAGGCACATGTGCTTCCCAAGCAAAGGCATGAGATCTCAAGTACTGGGATTAAAGGTGTGTGCTGCCACTGCCTGGCTCTGTTTCTCTCCTATACTGGATCAGTCTCATGTGTGGCAGTGTGGCCTTGAACTCACAGAGATCCAGATGTATCTCTGCCTCCTGAGTGATAGGATTAGAGGTGTGTACCAACATTGCCCAGCTTCTATGTTTAATTTAGTGGCTGGCTTTCTCCTTTGATACTCAGGCAAGTTTATTAGGGTGCACAATGTATCACCACAACAATAAACTTGCCAAAGTGGACAAGAGAAAGACCATAAGACCTCAGCCCTACACAAAGTATTATAGGCAACTAAGGGATGCTAAGAGCAGAGGAAATACTTTTCCCCAGGGAAGAGTACATCTATTGGTTATTCCATACCAAATGGTCAGCCCTGAAAACATACATACAAGTAATGTTATATAGACTGAGAAAGTTGCATTTGAGAATATATTTGTATATACATACATATATACATATATACAAATATGCATTTAATAACTATTCATGAAGAATAAGCTATGAATTCAAAAGAAAGCAAGTAGGGTTAAATAGGAGGGTTTGGAGGAAGGAAAGAGAAGGGAGAAAAGATGTAACTATAATCTCAAAAACAAAATTAAAAGTTCTAAAAATAAAATGTCAATGTGAGATAACACTGGACAGTTAATGTATGACAATTTCTCTTATTAAACTTTGTAAGCTTGGTTTCAAATGTTAAATAAAATTATTCAATAATGAATTGAATGATGATAGCACATGAACATTTCGTTCAGGGCCAGTACAGTGGATACATGTATTGGAATGGAGAAGAAGAGACTGGCAATTTATAGCTGAGGAGCAATGAGTGATGTAAGAGTCAGCAAATGCTAATTACAAAAGGATGCATAATAGGTAAGGGAGCTTCTGGCTAGACCTCCTCAGAAGGTTGTTGCTGAAAGTTGGGGTGATCAGGAATGGTAGGGGTGAGGAACCCAAACAGAGAATGACCAGGGTTCTATGCTCAGCCCTACCTGCCTTTTGATATCAATAATAAATCCACTGAACATATGGTAAAAATTTTTAAGAATCCTTTAAATAGTATGAATACCCTCAGGAAATTCTAAACATTAAAAAGTGGAATGATGGGGAAAAGGAAAATAAAAATATTCTAAAAATCTATGTTATTGGAGAGAGAATACAATGTATTACTGAGTAGGAACTCCACCTCTAAGTAGGCACAATAGTATATTGATTTTCTGTAGTACAGGGACATGTGTGGGTCTCATATCCTAGGAAGACAGAGAGTAAAGGTCGATAGATTAGAAAAAGTAAATTATCAGGTTCACATGGGAAGTGGAATGAATATCGCTTAGATTAGTCAACAAGAACAGTACAAGAGGAAAAGGCAGTGGAAAACTAAGTAATTTTAAGTTATAGAGGAAGGAAAACCTCAAGTGTCTGAACCACAGTATGAGGTAAATTCTTCAGTACAGAAGACCGTCTATTTGGCCTTACAGAAGCTAATTTCTGTTTACCAAAAAATTCCACAAGATAAAGAAAAGTTGAAAGTAATAGTTAACTACCTTGTGTTGAAGCACAAAGGAAGCACCAGGGGTAAAATATTGGTGTCAGGAAACTGGAAGATAATGTTTATAGTAATGATGACAAATAAGTATATTGTGTTCACAAATGTCCTTTTAAAGTATGCATTTACAGAATGAAAACGTAACAGAACATATACAAGTGAGAAACAAAGATATCTAATGGGACAGTGGATAATCATGGATGAATGAACCGGCTATGGAATTATAGTTTAAAACATGCACAGGTTTAACCTGTCCAGCACAATCACTTAAATTCCTATATGTGATGGATGAACAAATTAACATCTTAGAATTTTGTACATTATCTCTTGGGAGATTGTTCTGTTTTACCCATTTGTAGTTTGGGATAAATTAAACCAAGTGAAATGCGTATTATTCTTTTCAATCTTAAAAAATATATTAGATGATGAATTTTAAGAATAGGAATGACCTACTTCAAAAACTTTAAAAGGATAAAAAATGGATTGAAGTATGATTAACAAAGTAGATGTACTAAAACACATATGTAATAATTTATGCATATAAGAAGACTTCATATCCCTCAAATACTGAGTGTAAAAAGGAACGTAGAGGCTGCTTTTGCTGAAAGTGCAGAATCTTACTGTGACCTGAGATAATATATTGAATACCTAAAAATAAGGTCAGAGACAGGCACCTCTAACTTATTTTTCCACATCTCATTTGTCAGGTCAACTCTGGATTAGAGCTTGCTACACTCTGCAAATTGGCATGTTACTCACTTAAAGACTGTTCATCTAAAACTGGCAATGTCCCTGCCATAACATTAAGGCATTTTCTAGATTCCAAGAACAGTGAGCCTTACTGACAGGTTACTCATCACAGTACTGCCACCTAAGCAGGAGTAATTGCCATCATTGGTGCTAAATAGTCCTGGAGTGATAATGACTTCAAGGAGCCAGCAAGACATAGCAGAGCCTGACCGGAGATAATTATCAATCAGCCCATAGTTTGACCAAGACAGCTTAAGTGGGTATGCCTCCTGCATAACCCTTGACAAAGAGCGGGGACATTTAGACCTTTGCTCAGTGCTGATTAAATGTCTTTCCTCCTTTTCACCACTGCTCTTCTTATTTGACTACTGGAGGAAGTAGCTGGCTCTCTTTGACACTACTTAAAAGTCAGTCCTCTCTCCGTTTTCAGATTCTAGCAACAATTACTCTTTTTTAAAATTTTTCCATTTAATGTCTATGTATCTATTAATTATTTCTAAAAGGCATGTGCTTGTCATGAAAAAATAATGAATTTTTAAATATCTGATTGCTACAAAGATTATTCTTTAACTAATGTAATTTGACATAAACATTGCATTCATGCAAGTATGTATTGTGTGCTGGTATACTCTCATAGCCACCTACCCTCTCCTTTTCACTCTGCCTATTGTATCCATTGTTTCCCTATACAGTGTAAGCAAGGGTGCAGTGAAATCACAAAATTTGGCTTCTTTATGTATGGGAAGAAGGTTTATTGGAAACTATGCATGGCTATCTCTCAGGTGGTAGAGAGAGAATAGGCACAGGCATTTTGGCGATTCCAAAGACACCATCTCTACCTCTCTGGAATCAGAAAGTCTAGCCAAAAGGTGGGGAAAGCCTTTCCAGTTATAGAGAGAGCAGGGGGCTGCAGGATGGGGAGAAGTGACAAGCCAGAGCAGCCTGGAAGGTAGCTTGGGGGGTTTCATATGTGTTACAGGTATGCACTAATAGGGAACTAGGTAACCAATTTGTCCGAGGTAGAGAAAGATGGGGCAAGTGGCTCTTCCTGACAGACAGAAAGCTGTGAGACCAGAGAAATACTGAGTGTAAGCTGTTATCTATCTGCCAACAATCCTGAGTCTAGCCTGAGCTGAGCCCAGATTGGCATTCAGGATATTGTCAGTGGCACCGCATTTTAGGATTTGAGGCTGGGACCTAACAGTTTCACTCCCACTTTCATTTCATATATCATGGGATACAAATAATTTTTGAATAATTTAGAAAATCTAACCATTTAAAGCATACAAAATATGATCATTACAAATAAATCTAAAATCTGTTTTCTAGGAAGAACTGATGACATAATTGAATTCTTTGGATCTTAAACAGTGAGAGAATAAGGCGTAGGAAACCGAAGATTAGGAATAGCAAAGGAAATATGATCACAGGTAGAATAAAAATTGGAAGAACTACAACTCAGGCAACTTAATAGTAACTAATTTGAAAACTTAGAGGTAATAAACTTCTTGAAAAGCTGTCAAAAGTGATTTGACAAGACAAAAGAAAATTTAATGTAATAGATTATCATATAGCATATCCATCAAGTTTTTAATGACTCGTTGAAAAGGGCAGTGTGGTAACTAGGGCAGCCACACATGGACTGGATATCACATAGATGCTAACTCCATTATCCTACACCCCACACAAGTTCAATGGATTGTTTACTTGTATCTGGCTCTACTTAACAGCAATTCCTCACAGAAGGGGCAGCATGGATCCTGTGTAACATGGATCCACTCATAGCCTTAAAGACAGGATGGGAAAATCAGTTCTTA
Organism: Peromyscus eremicus; assembly: GCF_949786415.1. Lineage (NCBI taxonomy): Eukaryota > Metazoa > Chordata > Mammalia > Rodentia > Cricetidae > Peromyscus > Peromyscus eremicus. The sequence goes on from NC_081417.1 coordinate 88,327,667, forward strand.
TGAATGCAGTTGTCTGTGAGTGACAGGTTTCTAGAAGGGGCAAAATTTCTTTTAAGTTTAGCCATTGTGGAGCAAAAGAAGTGAGGCATGGCCAGAGAAAGTAAGGAAGTGTTTAAAGGCTTGGAGTCTCATGACAGTACTTCAAAACCCTGTGTGAAAGATTGCTACTTCAATGACTTCTGTACTGTTTGAGGTAAACTGCAGATAAGCAGTGGCATCTTGTTACATGTATTGAATTTCACCAGTTTCAGCCTGAAATCTTATGTAATGGTCATTGGGGATCAGATTCACCCTCACACCAACCACAGTCCACAAGGTTGGCATATTCAAGATTTGAGTACACGCGTACAAAGAGGGTAATGTCCAGTTAGTCAATGATGAAGATGCCCAAGATTCTTCAAATTAAATCCAGACCACCAAAGAGTGTATTGAAATCACAAACAGTGCAGAAAATAAATATCAGACAATAATTTATAGAAGTTATAAAACAACGTCATATACTACACTAAAGGCCTTCTACCAGAAGCTTCCTGTCAGCTCCAACAAAATCAGCTAAGCTAATAGACTGGCAAATAAATGCAGAAGGCTTTAAGACTGAAAATAGGAGTCATTATATTGGAAACAAAAAGAATATGCTGTCAACTTGACAGAATCTAGAGTCACCTGGGAAACAGACCTCTGAGCTCTTTATGAGAGAGTATCTTGATTATAGTAACTGATGATGCAACACATTTCCTATTGAACCTGTTATTTAAGGAATCCTGGTATTTTCCTCTAAATAAGTGTTCCACATTCCAGAGAAAAGAACTGACATTGAAAGAATAGTGGGTTATTTGAGCTTTAATATTTGGTGGCAAGACTGTATTATAAACAAATCAATCAGTCTTCATAGGACTACAGATCCAATTTAACCAGCTGCTTCAAGTTCCTTATGACTTGACTTCCAACTATGACTAACACTACTTGGAATCCTAAGTTAGAAGAAACCCTTTACACCTTAAATTTCTCTTTTCAGAATATTTTATTACAAAAATGGGGTGGGGAGACAGGAAGATAGCCAGCTTCTAAGCATGAACACAAACATCTTTGCTTCTTTTTTATTCTCTCATTATCTCTTTACCATCTAGTACCTCTATGGTTGTAGACATATGCAGTTTTCAAAGAAGTATGTGTGTGTGTGTGTGTGTGTGTGTGTGTGTGTGTGTGTGTGTGTGTGTGTGTGTTTGCTTTAAATACTGAAGAACCTCTGTGGTTGAAGGAATACAAAACCTGAAAATAGATATATGTTACAGGAACTGTAGGAAGTATTTTATGCTTTAAACTTGGTAACAAGATTGTACTATAAACAAATGAGCCAACTCTCAACTATATCAATCACAGAAATAGAAATGAACCAAGGTGAAAAGGATAGCATCCAGGACTCATTTCCTATTGGCGCTGTTATGTAAAGGAATTCTGGTGTTTATTTCTAGGTAAAATTTGAAATGTTCAACATAGTACTTCCTGAGTCTCATCCTCCAAGAAGTCAAACATAACAGGAGAGCAAACTTCATAGGCATATTGGAGATATGCATGTGACTCCCATATACAGGTGACACAAATACGAGATGAGAGCTGGCAGTGGCTGAGTCATTTTACACACTTTATACGTCTATGACCATGCCTTAAAAGTACATGTTGATATCCAGGTTTTCTGTCACTATTTGTATTCTTTTAGTGTATGTTTTTGACACCTTTGAAAAGAATTAGATATCCCTATCATGGTAAGTTTACCTCTGGGTCTTCTATTATATTCCATTGACGTAGCTGTCTTTTTGGCCTGTAGCAGGATATCTTTGTCACTATGCATCTGTAGTATATAGTTAAGATCAGGTAATGTAATGCTTCTTGTAGTCTTTCTGTGTTGATTTGGCTATTTGAGGTATTTTGTGTTTTCATACCAAATTTAGGACTACTTTCTCTAGTGGTGGAAGAAAAAAAACTATTGAAATTTTGGTAGATATTGCATTGATCCTAGACATTGCTATTGATAGTATAGTTATCTTCACAATATTAATTCTGCCATTGAAGAAACAGAAGTCTTGCCATAGTCAAGTATTTTCTTAAATTTCTTTTTTTTTTTCAGTGTAATAAAGTTTTTCTTATAGGAATTGCTTCCTTCATTTTACTTTATTACTGGTACTTTTGAGGCTATGGAAAATGGAATATTTTTTCCTGTTTTCTTTCTCAAAAATTCTTTGTTGTATATAAAGCTAATGATTTCTGCATGTTGATTTTGTATTCTGAATTTTTATGGGTTTTGTTTTTAATCAGATACAGACTATTTTTGTGAATTCTGTGTGTGCTTTCCTATGTAAAATCACATCTGCAAATTAAGATATTTTAATGTTTCTTCTCTAGTTTTTATCCCTCTGGCATCTTTTTCTTACCTTACTGCTCTAGCTAAGACATTAAGCATCTCAGAACATTCCCCATCAGTACCATCTCCACTCTTCTAGGCCTAGCTCTGATGATATAGCTCCTATACTGGACCTCCCTGGTGAGTCTACCCACACCAGAACCAAAGCAGCCTACATCATATTCACACTTTTAAGCCTAGCTCTAAAACTGCTGCTTTGGTTTTGCCTGGTGAGCTCTCCAGAACTTCACCTATTGGTGCCATACGCACAGACCCAGGCCTAGCTCTAATTGTGCAGCTCCTTTATCATCTTTGGAGAATCCTCTCACAACCAAGCCAGCCTACACCAGCCCTGTGCTCCCAGACCTAGTTTTCAGCATACAGCTCCAATTTTGGCTGATGAGCTTCCCAGAACACTGCCCAGCACACTGTTCTCACACTCCTACATCTAGCTCCAAACACACAGCTTCTTCATTGCCATAGTCTAGTGAGCACCCCATAACCTTACCTAACAGCACCATCCCCATACTCTTAAATCTAGTACCAGGTGTGAAGCTTTGGCCCTAAGATAGCCTGAGGTAGGCTAGAATCTCACATCAGACACACATACACATGCTCTGGTCACATTTCAAAAAAACAAGCAATATTAAAGTCCACGATAGACTATCCCCTCAAAATCCATTAGTCCTTTAGATACATTTTCCAATAGGAATTACTTACATGAACCCCAGAACACATAATTTAAAAGAACAATAATAAACTTCATCAAAGAGTCCATATTTTACAAAGATGTGAACAAATAAGTCAATTAACCTATAAAGTGCTGCAAGCTGCTGGAAAACATAATGGAATTCAGCTACTATCACAAAAGCTAATACTTGGAAAAGTCAAGGACTTCTCCAAAGGTCAAGCCATGGCTTAAGGAGTCTTGGTGATAGTTTAGCTTTTGTACATATATTAGCTGGTTCCTAAAATGATTTTCTTGTGTGCTTCCAAAGAACTCCTAACTGTGCATTTATCTAAAATGTTGATCAAGCATCCAAGGCCGAACGAAACTACACCTGTCTCCTAGGTCAGGCGGATAGCTTTATTTCTTGTGCAATTTAGGGTGAGACCCTCCTTTCTTATACAACCTTACTAATAGACCCCTAACTTCTTACCTAACCACTTCTAGGAATGTAGACTGAGCACATAGATCCCCTTTGTGATATACTAACCAGTCATTAGCACTCAGTTGACCTTCTCTTTTACCACTACCATTTTGGATTGTAAAAGAAAGCCTGGTGGTCATTGCCTGAGGAAAATTCTTACCTGCCTTTATGACCCCATAGAATTCAAGCCTAGTGACCTTGCTCAACCAGGGGCATTGCTATTGCTTGGGTTTATAACTAGATTCCTGGGAGACTTAGGAGGAAAGTTGAGAACTTATAGACAGAGAAAGGAAAGGAATAAGGAGGATTTTGACCAGAGAAAACGTGTGGATAAGATGGAAGATGAGGAAGAGTCAGATGGGAAAGCACTAGCTGTGTAAGAATGAGATGAAAAGGACCTAGATGAGACAGAATTAAGATGAGAGAATTAAGATAGAACTTAGAGGGAGCAGTAGATAAATCTAGAGCCAAATCAAGCAAGAAAGGAGCTAGGCACGAGAACAGAACTGAAGCTGTGTAAACAGGATGTTATCCCAGAGGAATTAAAGCAAGTGGACTATAGAGCTCGGTGTGCTGAGAATCTATTTCCCAAAATTAGTCCTCACCATTAGTAGTTCTCTCTCCTGAGCCCTTGGGATGCATAATATTAAGGCTGGTCCCTCTAATATTACACAAGAATAAAGCATAGTTATAAACACCTGAGTTATATCCAAGAAAATATAAGCATAAGGGTTAATAAAATGATGGAGACAAGTCAGGATTTAAAAACTTAATTCAATAAAGAAAAATATTGGGGAGATCTCAAGCTGAAATGAAGACAGAACTCAAAAACTCAATAATCCAGTTTGACAACTCAGGAGAAAGACTTACAAATATAATGAACAAAGAGGAGGATAGAATATCAGGACTTGATGATAAAGTAGAGGCACTGGAACACTTAAGCAAAGGATATGCAAATTATACATAAGAAAAAGGAAAAACATCCCAGACTAATAGCATAGCCCAGATCGTCAGTGGAATCGTAGAAGAAAAATTTCCCCAATTAAAGAAAGACATACCCATACAGATACAAGAAGCTCATAGAACACCAAATAAACAAGATAAGAAAAGTAACTCCTCACTCCATATTATAGATGAAATACTAAACTCAGATAGGGTATTAAGAGCTGCAAGAGAAAATCCACAATTTAACATAAAGGAAAATCCATCAGAATAACAGCTGATTTCCAAATGGAAACTTTAAAAGCCAAAAGATCCTGAAGTAATAAACTTCAAATTCTGAAGGACAATGGATGCCAACCTAGACTACTGGACCCAACAAAACTATCTGCCATAGCTGAAAGAGAAAGAAAAACTTTCCATGATACAGGCTAAAAGCAGTCATAGTTGAAGGAGAAAGAAAAACTTTCCATGATACAGGCTAAAAGAAGTCATGACTACCGAAACAGCCCTACAGAGAATCCTCAGAATGAAGGAGCAATAAGAACTGCCAAAAGACTACAGAATGAAATCAAATGAAGCTATAACTACTAAAACACACAGTAGGACTGAGAACACAAATAGTAAAAATAACAATAATTAATAATAATAATAACAATCAACATACACTTTAATAATAACTTTAAATATTAATGACCTCAACTCCCCAATCAAAAGACACAGGTTAGTTGAATAGATTAAGAAACAAAATCCATTAAAGTTTGCTGATGGTTGAGGCCAGGTTTGGAATGGAGGAGGGTGATGTCAGGCAGAGAAAGTAAGCTCTGGGTGCCAATGTCCTTTGGTCTTCTCTGCTCTGTGGAGTACAGACAAGTCTTTCAAATAGAAGCCTGCTTTCTGCCGAACCAATCCACAAGGTTTTTATGTGCTTGGTCCAAGGACTCGGCAGAATTCAAAAAAATTTTCATACTGAAGATTGAAGGGTTATTCCTAGGTTAGAGGTGTGTGGTGCAGCATTTGAAACCCTGAGTTCAAACCACAACAATGAAAGAAACTAAGAATGAATTTATACCTGTAAGGTGTTCCTACCTGGAGAAATAAAATGTGGAGAGGTGTCAAAAAAGAAACAAACAAACAAAGCATTTTATGCAGATGTGGAAGTACTAATGTGAAACCAGAAACAGACAGGATGCTGGCCTAAATCTGCTGTTAGTTCTTAGACTGTTTACTGAAAACAGTTGACTTTCAGATCACTCGGCTCTGCTACTTTCTGCCAATCTTTTTTTTTTCTGCTCAGTTTGCTGACCTCACCAACTTCTTTTTTTACTTATTTAATTTTTTCTTGGTGTAATATAGCTATATATATATATATATATATATATATATATATATATATATATATAAATGAGAAAGTAAAAATACATAGAGATACAGTCTTTTACAAATCCTGACATGAAGCTGAGGTGACATTTATCATTCAGAGAAATGTTTGGGTTTTAAAAAAATAATTTTCTTCTACTCAGCCCTATTAGTATAAACACCTTTATGAAAGGGAACATTTTTCCCCTGGAGGTGTTTATTTTCCATCATTTCTAGACGCATGACTTTTTTCTTAGTACATTACTATGGCTTGCCAGATTTATAATAACAAATTTATGAGAAGAAGGAACGTGCCTTACATAAATGCTTAGCTATAAGAAAGGGAGTACAAGAAAAGATTTTATTTATGAGGAGAAACAGTTCCTGACAATGCCATGCAACAAGCTATGCTTAGCTTGGATGCTGCTGGAGCACACTATTTCACGGAATAGTGCATTGATTTTGTTACAGCGTGGTACCTGCTAGAAGTCATGTGAAAGTGCAATATTTTTTTCTGCTGAAAGTTAAATTTTGACCCCAATGTACAGTAGTGGTGACATACCTGATTCTGAGGACAGCTTTCCATCTTGAACTATTCACAGCCTTCTTCTAGTGATACAGCACATGCAAAGAGGAAAAACTGTCCACATGAATGAGATGTTTCTCTGTAGACAAAGAGAATCAGAAGGAAAGAAATAAACATTCCAACCAGGGTGTGCTTGGATTGGTACACCGATCAAGTGTGCAGTGAGATCACTGCCTTAATGTGGGCATGGATCTATATAATGTAACCACTTTCAGTTCTCTCAAGTGAAACCACCTTTATTGTCAGCTTCAGGCATCTGGCCATCTTTATCTGATGCCATTCACCTTTCATTCATTCTGTGGATGCTTTCCTTGTGATTATAGGGTGCTTCCAGTATAAGTTCACTTGAGACCAGGAATTACGTTCAAGAGCACAGATAATCATGATTTCTGGTACCTATATTTTGAGTCAAAAGTTTGACTTGGGTTAAAGTAAGTGAATCTGCCCCTCATTCTAACAAAATGTGAATAAACTCAGCTGGGACCCAGTCTCTGGACTGTGATGAAACAGCTTCACCGAGAAGCTACTGTCTTGTGAGGTCTTCCAGATGTTCCAGCAGATGATGACATGAACAATTATTGCTCTGAGTACACTTTCTATAATGGAAATATGCAAAGCTCATGTTTTTAGACCATTGTGCTGTTTAGTTACTGAACAAAGAGCGAATGTGGACACATTGGTTCCTGCTTAGTGCTCAAAGTTACATTGCCTAAACATTCAGCTAAAGAGAGGCTAGTTTTTCTAATTTTCAGTGACATGATTTGATCCTTAATCAAAGCTGTTATCATGGAAAGTGTTTTAGAGAAAGCTGTTTTTATATGCATCTAACACTCACAGTCATATCTTAAGTAACAATCTCCAAATATGTGGATCATCATTATATCTAGAAAAAAATCATATTATGCAAATAAAACTATATATACACATTTATTTATAATTAGTAAAGCTGTCCCAAATTTACCATTATAGGTCTTCAAAGATGGAAAGGTGGAAGCCAAAAAAAAAGATAAAAAGAATGCAAGCAGATCCTGCCTTTTACCCAGGGAACATTAATATTGAGAAGACAGTAAGGAAGTGTGCCTTAACTTAGCAGTGATATTATAAGAATTGGGGGGTGGGGGTTCCATCACTACGCCATCTTTCCTATTACCTTTTCCCCACATTAACATAAATTTAGAAACTTGTTTTAATCAGGTTAACATTTTAGATGACATCCAGAATCCCTCACAGTAATGAATCCTAGCGATTGGTTATTGTGACCTTTTGATAAATTCAGTATATAATGGATAATATTTTGACTTTCATATTTCTAAAAGGCGTACTCAAAACCCACTACATAGTTGAAGATTGTTTTGCAAATGTCACCATTTCTACAAACAAAAGCTGCAACAATACATTTTGTCCTTCACTGGCTTTTGAAAGAGGTCTAATTGGCCAAATCTGTCACACACAAGGACACAAAGACAAACATTTCCTGTTGCCATGGCAGGTTCCCACAGGTTTTGCTTTTTATCATTGATCACTCATCCAGGTGTCATTTAAAGTAGTCAGTGATGAAATTCTGTTGTCTTTCTGTTCTAACTCTAGCTTTTCAAAGTAGTAATACTATCTCTAACAGAATGACCCCTTGAAGATCAGTCAGCTTGGTTGTGACTGCAGAAGATCTATTTGAGAGAGCCCTGTGAGAATAGGGCTAATGCCTCAGAAGTTATTGGAACTTCAAAGATGACTTTGAATCTTACTAGAAGAATGTTATTCAGAAGCCAGAGCAGAATTCTTTATACAGCTAGAAACTTCTCACATAAAATACCCATTATTCTTACTTGAGGATTTTTGATCGAGAAAATGAGGTGAAGCACTAGAAAGAATACTTAGGCACAAACTCTTAACTCCTGAAAGCAGAGATGGCAATTGGATATCTTAAAATTTACCATTATTTACTATGTACTAGTGAACTTCAGCAATTATTTTAATTGCTCTTTTCACTCAGTGCTCAGGTCTACCTTCAGATATACCTCTTTTACCATCTCAGGAGCATCAGACACAATGAGGTTAGAGTCTGGCTTAAAAATGAATGAAATTGTGTCATTTTCAGGAAAACGAAAAAAATTGTTGATCTTCATTTTAAGCAAAGTAAGCTAGGCTTGGATAGAGAACTATCACATGCTAGGTGAAGATTTGCAGAGTTTACTGGTAAAATTGGCTAGCGACTCAAGCAGATGAATGCAATCCAGGACGTGCAGAAAGGGGCAGCAGCATAGAGGAAACAGTCAGCAGCATGTATGAAAAAAATCAGCAATGTAAATGAAAAAAACAATATGGAAGGAGAATTCAGCAATGAAATGAGATTAGAGGAAACAACCACATTTCCAATAGAAATGTTAGAAATGAAAAATGCAATGAATTAAATAGAAAACACAGTGGAAAGAATCATCAATAGGTTCAAATAAACAAAAGAAAGAATATCAGGAATGGAGGACAAGGTCAAGGCTACTATATTTAAATAATAGTAAAGAAAAAGTTAATATAACCACTATATTTGAAACAATGAGATAGAATTTAAAAAAGCACCCAACCATCCATGAGAAGTAATAACAAGCCGAAAAACCACAAAGATAATGTGTTGTGAAAAACCACAAAGATAATGTGTTAATCATATAGCAGAAAATCCTCCATATGTAGACAAAGAGACATCACACAAGTGGTATTTAAGACCCCACATAGACATAACAAGAGATTAACTTCCTCCACAATATATTAAAGATGTTGAGATTGAAAACAAAGAAACAGTATTAGAAACTGTAAGAGGAAAAGGTCAACTCAGTTGCCAAGGTAGATACATAACATTATACTTCTCATCAGTTGCCTCTAAGGGTAAGAAAGTATGCAATAATGTATTTCAAGACCTGAAAGCAAATAACTGCCAACAAAGATTACTCTTCTCAGCAAAGATAGCTTTAAAAGTTGGCCAAGAACTGAAAACATTTCAAGACAATTACAAAGTAAAGCAGTCCATACCAAGCTAGAGCTATAGAAGATACTTACAGGAATACTATTTACAGAGGAAGAAGAATAAAAAAGAATAAATTTCATTAGAGGAATAGATGACCAAAAGAGAGTTAGAAAGGAATCAATCATGTACAACAGAGTAAACCATAATAATAAGAGAGAAAAGAAAGTAACAAATTATAATCCAACCAAAAGGAAAAACAAAATTACAGTAATTTATTAAATATTTCACAATTATAACCTTAAATGTCAGTGTGCTCAACTCTCCAGTAAATAATTATAGACTGTCTGAATAGATAAAACTCTAGATGCCAAGGATAAATTTTAATGTTAAAGGTGTCGCATACTGAGTTAACAGGTGGAAAACAGTCTTTCAAGCAAATTGATGTTCAAAACAGGCTACTGTGAGTGTTCTGACATCTGAGAAACAGACATCAAACAGAGATTATGATGACTGCTGCTTGTTAACAAAGGGAATGACAATTCAGTACAAAGATTTAACAACTGTAAATATATATGTCCTGAATGTTGGGGCTTCATGTTTCATAAAGCAAGCACCAATGCACATTAAGTTTAGGTGTGTCCTGATACAATAATAGTAGGTAAGAATGGTGTTAATCAAATCCACAAGAATCTGTTAAAGGTTATCAAGCCATCCTCATCCTCCATTCTGTCAGAGGTTCAATGGAACCAGCTGTCAGGCTTCCGACCACCCCAAGAGAGAGAAAGCACATGCCCCCTCCTCAGTTTTAAGCAGTCACATATCCAGAAAAAAAAAAAAAAGAAAGAAAAAAAAAAAAACACGCCTCTATCAGGCCAGATACCCCCAAGGTCACTGGTGGAGCAAATTCCCGCAACAGAATTGTACCCCAATCTTAGCTTTAGAAACATCAACTATGCTCAAAGTCAACAAAAAAAAAAAAACTTAGAGTAAAACAACAGAGATAAAATGTCTTTAACAGATAAATAAAGAATATTCTATCCAACAACACAGAATGCACATTCTTCTCAGCATTCTATAACACCTCCCTAAAGTAGGCAACACCCAGACGAAAAAACAAGGCTTAATACATAAAAAACTGAAATAATATCTTAGATCTTATTAGATAATAGTGGAATAAAACTGGATGTCAGTAGTAAATTCACGGAGATTAACAAAATTTAAAGATTAGTGAACTATTAAAAAAACTGGGGAAGAAACTAAGCAATTATTTGAATTAAATGAAAGTAAAAGCACACCTTGATGGTACATTTGGGAAACAGAAAAGTGGTTCTCAGAGTAAAGTTATAGCTCTATGAATGCCTTATTAAAAAATAAGATCTCAAATAAGCAATGTGACATATCTGAAGATCTTAGAAAAGTAAGAACAAACCAAATCCAGAGACAGTAGATGGCAAGATGTGAAAAAGATGAGGGTGGAAATAAATAAAACTGAGACTAAAAGAACAGTATCAGGAGTTGCTCAAGTAAAAGGGTGATTTTCTTGTCTTGTTAATTTATTTTACTTTACTTTTGGTAGTTTTATAAATGTATATAATGTATTTACATTATATCCACCATCCCATCCCGCCACCCAACTAAAAGTACTTTTTTCCCCACAATTCACTGAGTCCCACACTGGTTTGCTAGTTACTGGCTCTGTTCAGGTTTTGTCTCTTTATTCCAGCTTCTTCAGCTCTTCCACCAGAAGGACCTGTCAACACCTGGTTCCCAAAGTACCCAAAATAACAAAGATCTAATTCCCAAAGCACCCCAACTACCAAGGGTCAGTGTTGTAGAATATTATTTCAAGGTGTGTTACTTTTGTTTATGCTCTGGAATATTTGTTTAATGATGCAAAGCTGTATTTGATTGAATAAAATTCATCTGCAGTCCAAAAGGGTGATTTTTAAAAAAACATAGGACGAATGACCCTCTTCCAAAACCGACCAAAAGAGAAAATCTAAATTAATTAATAAACTGAAGATAGGGGTGTGGTTTACAGAAGATATTAATGAAATCCAGAGATAATTTGGGAGGACTTAAAAAAAAAACTATCCTCCAGCAAAACAAAACATAATCAATAAGACAAGAGAAAGAAGTAATGGGATACAAAAAGGAAAGGAAGAAGTTAAATTATCTCTATTTGCAGACTCCATGTTCTTAAAAATCACAGGAACTCCACAAGAAAGGGTATAGATCCAATAAACACTTTCAACAAAGTAGCAGACACAAAATCAACACACAAAAGCTACACTATAGGAAATGGAGCCAGGCCTCCTGTCAATCCACAGATAAATAACGGAAACGCGGTGCAAACATGCAACATAATTGAATTCACAGTGGAATTTTCTCTAGTTACATAGAAAAATCAAATTGGAATATTTTTCAGGAAAAATGCGTTGAAGGAGAATCACTGTATTGAGGGTGAAATAAGACTCAGAAAAACATATACCACGTTTTAATTCATTCATGGAAAGTAAATATTTAAAATTACACATGTACGAACAAATGTAGACCATGAAACTAGAAGGGGAACCAGCAGAGCTGAGGAAATGATCTTAAGGGATGAAGACGAAAAGAGACTGTAGCAGAATACATGTGACACGATGGCAGAAGTGGGGTATTTGAAGGGAGCGGTGGCACCAGCAAGATGTTGCACAGAAGGCATGGAGGAGGACAGCAAACGGGAGTTGGAACAAAGTGTGACGACACATATTTATGAAAATGCCATAATGAAACCCATTGCTTTGTATGCTAATTTTAAGACTGCAATTTAAAAAGACTATGTGAGAACTGTGGAAACATGACAAATTATAACTAAAAATTCTAGTTTTCACTCAAGTGACACAGGTTTAATGCCAGAAATAAGAACACTGACTTAAGGGACTAAAAAACCCATGAGGAAAGGATTCTTGATTTGTTCACTAATGTACACCAAATCCAAACAGTGTCTAGTAAATTATAGGCCATCAGTTGGTAAATAAACAGACGAAATTGAAAAAACAAAATGAAATTTTAAAATATATGTGAAATGCAACTAGCAAAAATAAAATCACATGACCAGGAATAATTTAAAAGCAATTATATACCAGAGACTCACACGAGAAGAATTCTCATGGACATAACCAAGGTATGGTATAGTAAAGATGACATATGACAGGTATATATGAGTATAGCTGGTATGGGTTCACATGTAGATAATTGATTTGCATATCTTTTTAGAAATCTGATTCACCCACGTGTATTCATAAATTTGGTATTTCTGTGGATGCTTGAAAATGTATATTTTTCATACATCATCCACTGTGAGCTTTACAACACTTCTATAGATTAAACTGATAGATATTATTTTAATTTAAATTATGAAGAAACAGCTCTTGAAGGCTGACTGCCTTGCCAAATGATATTGATAAATGAAAATTGCTTTCCATTGATCTCTATAAGTGTACCTAGTTCTAAGTTGAAGCCAACATGTGTATATGCCATGGTCCCGCTGCATCCCGGGTGCAGGTCCTGAGATTAAGAAGGGGAGTCTGCACAAAGAAATGAACTGTCCAACCACCAGATGAGTTTAAAACAAGTGGCCGACCCTGAATAGCTCTAGCCAACTTTATTTATACATAAAAAACAAACATGTTTTTCCCATCCTCAAGTATTAAACTCCAGCAAAAACAAATATGTCAAATATGTTTTTTCCCAACTTTTACATGAAAACCTTTTTAAACCAAAAGCAACACTTAACATTTTGCTAACTTGGCCAAATATCGAGTCAGGTACATCCTGTCTTTACAAAACTAAAAGGTGATTGACATGACCATGACTGGCAAAATGACATTAAAACCACCAAGAGAATCATCAATATTACAAGAGAGGAGAGCATGCAGGCCACACAGTCCCAGCAGCATTCTCCACTGTCCTGAAATCCACTGGTTCTTGCCGAGGGAGACTGTCCCCGTGGGCTTTTGCCTCATCTGGAGACATGTTGGACAAGCATTCCTATACTGGTCCAAAATGGCCACACCACTCCCAACATGTACATATATTTCCCTGTAAACTATTAAATGTGTCCAAATGAATTTTTGACTGTGTCCCCAATCCTTTTACACTTATTTAACCACTTTCCAAAAGTAACCTGAACCACCTTCACTTTTTTTTTGCTGTTCTATTTTTTCCATTGTACATGTTGCTAGGTTCCATAAGGACAATCTTATACAAGTGTGTAATATACTTTAGGCCTGGTCCTCCCATAACCAACTATCCTCCCCTTTCTTACCCTGCCCACTCTCAAAATCTGCTTTGTTCCTATAGACAATTTCAATTCTGTTTTCATGCAACATGTTCACATATGGCTTTATGTATCTATACAAAGTCTAGGATTAACAAACAAGAGAAAATATGATATTCATCTTCCAAAACTGACTCAATGTGCCTAATACATCAGTGTCTAGTTATATGTATTTTCCTGAAAGCTACATAATTTTGTTCTTTTTTTATGGCTGAAAGAGCTTCTATTTGTATACATAACACATTGTTTTGATCCATCCTTCTGTTGGTTTTGTAACTTTGCTATAGTGAATACTGATACACACATATCACTGTGATATGTTGATGTGGAGGCCTGCAGGTAGGTACATAAGAGTGGCAGAGTTGGGTCATACTATCATCTAAGTTTAGTTTTAGAAGGAACCTCCATACTGATCTCCACAGTGGCTAGCCTAGTTGGCATTCTCATCAGCATTACATAGATTCCTTTTGTCTACATCCTCTCCAGCATCTGTTCTCATCTGTTTGCTTAGTGATTGCCATTGTGACTAGGGTGATATGGAATGTAAAAGCAGCTTTAATTTGCGTTTCTCTGACAGCCAGTGAGATTGAACTTTTTTCTGTTTCTTGGCTTTTAGCACCTGATCTTTTGAGAACTGTGCTCATTTCACTGGCTCATTTATTGATTTTGGTTGGGTGGTTTCTTCTTTAGTTTGTTGAGTTCTTTGGATATTCTAGATACATACAAACCTCAATCTGCACACATCCATTTACACAGCTCTATCAGATGCGCATATGTAGATTGCAAAGATTTTTATCTATTCTGTAGGTTTTATCCTCACTTGAATAACTGTTTCACTTGTTATGTAGAAGCTTTTAAATTTTGTGAAACACATTTGTCAATTGCTGGATATATTTCCAGAGTGTCTGAAGTCCTGTTCAGAAAGCCTTTGCCTGTGTTTACATCTTAAAGTAGTTCTCATAATTTTTCTTCTAACACTGTAGGATTTCAGATACTACATTAAGTACTTTGATGGATTTGGAGGTGAATTCCATACGGTGTGGAAGATAGGGATCTGGCTTCATTCTTTTACATGTGAATGTCTCATTTTTCTCGTACCTTATGTTGAAGCTGTCTTTTCTCTGATGCGTATTTTAGACACCTTTAAAAGATCTAGGTAATTATCCCTGCATCAGTTTTATTCTACTGCTCATGTCACACATAAAATACATCCCTGTATGTTTGCCCATAACAGTACGAATACCATATCGTTTTCAACTTTTGCTGGGCTACGATGGTCATTGTCTGCACCTCACCCTCTTCTTCTAGTCTCTTCATAACGCACCTAATTGATCCAATGGACTGAATGGATAGTGTTCTGACAATGTTAAACCTGTGGCAGTTAAACCTTGTGGGAATAAGGAAAATTTGACAGATGTTACGTCTCCAACCTCACTCTGTGCCTCTGTCTTCTTTGCTCATTTCATTCCATCTGCTCTAACCTTTAAGCTTCTTCAATATCCTTAATCCACACATCTCTACCTCATAACCTTTGCTCGGTCTTTTTCCTTGTGCTTTGTGTCTAAGAACATGTTATTGTTCTTCAAACAGGGTCTTGCTACATAGTTTGGGTTGCTCTTGAACTCACATGTCTCTTGTCTCAAGCCTCCCAAGTACTAAGATTAAAGGTGTATGCCCTTAATCACACAATTTATCATAGTTAATATTTTTGAATTTGTGTTATTTTCCCTTTTGATGAAGAGTTCTACTAGGGATATTTCTTATTTACATGCCTAGTATACTATCTTACATATAGTGTATTAGGCCCCCAAGATACACTATCTTGCAAATATCAATTAATATTTACATAATAATTGAACCATTCAGTTCTACCCCTTCATATCAACAATGGAATCAAATACAATCTGCTGTGAAATGCTTTGCCCAGAGCAGCATAAGGCCTTAGTAAATTTGACCCTTCACTTTCCATTTGGATTTTAATAGACAATGGTGAGCCTTTTAGAAGTATTAGGCAGTTTTTCAGGCCTTTCATTCAAGTATTGGGCTAGACCAGCTTCACTTTAGCTGAATATTTGACTTAGGTTAAGTGTTGGAATTCAATTATAATTTTTCAGCTTATTTCTGAACAGTCTGGTTTATCTGTCACCACACATTCCTGCTGTCTCATTATATTTAAATCAAGAAGGAACTTATTTTCTGTAGGCCACAATTCTTAAAAGGATATTTAAATGCAGTCTGGCAGTAAAAGAGTAGTCTTTGACAGAATGATTGACCTTTGCTGTCCATTTTCCCACAGAACCTTCCTCCTTTAGGACCCACAGACATCCTTGCAGAGCTCCTTCCTGCAAGAACAGAGGTTTTTTCTTGAGTTATCTCTTGCTAGGACAAACCCTATGACTGGTCTGAAGCACATGGGCCCAGGCTTCAGGCGATGTTTCTAGCCTGTGCGACACCTGTGCTCATAGCGTTGCCTCTGAGAGCCACCACTGTTCCTCCACCAAGATTTCCTTCAGGCTCAGAATGACCACCTGCCACTGCTTGTGAGCATTGGAGCCTAACACTCCAGAGCTGTACCTGGCTGCCTGAGCACTGCCTCATAGAGAACTTCGGGGGAGGTACACTTACCACCCCAAACCCTTACCAAGTATTTCCTGTAGCCAGTGATTAATGTATGGATGGATAAAAATTTTGGAATTTTTGCTCCAGGTGAGGTAACTTGGGTAGTGCTCATTTTCCAAAATTTCTGATGAGAGCAGACAAAAAAAAAAAAAATAGACTTTGGCCAAATGTGTATCTTCCCAAGCTTCTGCTCCTTCCTACTTTCCACTTTCCCTTTACACGTTTTACCAGTGAGCATGCTGTCACTAAGTGTGTAATATTCATGATCTGATGCTGCCTCTTGAAATTCTGACTAAAACACCAGTATTGGGGAACAGTTGTGAAATTCTCTTGGCTGGGAATGCTATCATATATGCTTTTGTTGGTACTCCAGGGTAACAATGACAGTCTTCAGGACCATCGAAGTTCTGGCTTTTACTTTCAGCCTGTCCTATCACAGCTGTGGAGGCTTGGTAATACTTAAATGAAACCACATCAACTGTATGAGTGGTGAAATGGAAACTTCACAGTGCTTTGAGTGCTCGTCACTCTCCTCCTGTACTCACCTGCCAGGGAGTAGTTGGTAAGCACCCTTGCCCTTCTTATTTCATCTATCCCCAAAGAGTCTATCTCATAACAAAATAGTGTGCTCAGTGTTTCCTTGCATAGTACCTTTTCCATTCTTCTCATCTTCTTTCCTCTGGGATTGGACACATTTGTTCCCATCTTCTGTTATTTTCATCTTGGAAGCTTTAGTCCTAAACATTCTGATTTAACCCAGAGGGCTGAACAGGCAGACATGATGCTCCTGGGAGAGTAACAATTCAACACTATACAGGTTGAGCTAGGGGGAAGCAGACTTTGAGCTTAATTATGCACATGGGATTTATTGGGGAAGGTTGAGGAATCAGCAGTATTGGGAAGAAAAGAAGGATGTGCAACTAGGCAGAAGGAAATTTGAATGTCAAGGCAGACTCAGCAGAAGCCCACGCCAAACCAAGGAGAGCTTTGAAGCAGGGGTGACTCCTCAGAATCATCCTGGGATGTGAAAAATAGCAGAGCCTGAATACCATGTCAATTATTTATCAGCTATGGACAGCCTCGAGAAGAAAGTGATCTTGAGTGTAGAGGCCTTCTTTAGTGGAGACAGTACTTGTAAGGAGTTAACAGCTGAGAATTGTCACCCACCAGCTTTCCCAGCAGGAGCTGACTAATTCCTTGATTCTAATAAAGAATATTGGTATGGTGAGAACACACCTAGTCATTTAGTGCTGAAAAAATCCTGGACCAATAGAGGTCATGCCAAATGCTCTAAGAATGGGGCCTCATCCTCTCTGGCAATATTTTACTCCAAAGCCTATCTCCGAAAAGGTGGTACAGAAACTTAAATATGTAAATTGGTTGCTGACTCTGGGTACTAAGATATAAGTTGGGGCTGGATTTGAGCTGAATTTGTTTCTGTGGTGTCTTCTGAATGCATTTCCAAAAAATAGAGTTGTTTGAAATTGTAGCTGCTCTATTAGAAGATGAAATTTTTTGTAGTATAAGATTATGAATTCTAATTTGAATATCTTATGTTTTAAATTTGGTTGGGATCTGGAATGGCTATGTTTCTTTGACCAGATATCAGTCAGAAGAAAGCCCTTGTCCACAAGAGAAAGGTTATAGGAGGCTCAGCATAAAGAAAGCATTGGAGAAACTAGATTTGAGCCTATTTTCTTCAAAGGAAGGAAGTGAATGATGCCTGGTCACCTGGAAGGCTGGAGTGAATGTTGTGTGACAACCTGGTGATCTTTTTGCTATTCTATGGAGCCAGCCTTTCTGAATCCCCTAAAATCCTCGACATTGTTTAGGGCCTTATCCTTAGGCCTTGCCCTGAGCTCTGTTTATCAGCCAATAGAACTCATTATAAAGGTCACAGGTGCTAGGGAATTTCTATGTAGCTCTGTCTAAAGCTCTATTGTGATGACAGTCACAGGGAACTTTTTTTCAAAGTTTTACTGTGTTTAAATGTGTAAGAATAAACCACAAGGTCAGACTCTGAAAGTTTTGACCCAAAACCTGCAAAGTTGGTGCTGAGTTTCATTCTTCACCTCACACAAATTACCCCCCTGCAGTCCATGAGGCTTGCCCCCACCCCAACAGATCTGTCATAGCTTGTCTCAGTGTTTTGGTGACCTTGAAAAAAGAATATTTTAAAAGTGAGTAAATTAATAGAAACTTGATCAGACAGCAGAGTACTAGATTCTGAATTACCAAAAAAGTTAAAGTCAACTGATTTGATTAAATATGAAAGATTTCTAGCACTTTGAATTTTATTTTTAAACACCCAAGAACTTTATTTGTATTCCATTTTCACTAGTTCTTTGAGAATTTACTACAATGTACTTTGATCATATTTAACCCTTCCCCAACTCATCCTAGATTCTCCCCTTTTCCCTAACCAACAAACTTTATATCCTTCTTTCTTTTCTTTTAACCCACAAAATCCAATTTGTGCAACCCTTATACTCTTGGCTGTGTGGCTTCTACTGTGGCTGAATAGATCTAACAGAGGCTATGCCTTTCAAGAAAACTGACTCTCCTTTACCCAACAGATATCAATTGCCCAAAGCTCCCCAGTTACGGATGGGGCTTCACACTCATCTCCATACTAGGATTTTGTCTCACTTGAGGTTTCATAAGTGTTCTCCACACAGCCACAGCTACTGTGAGTAACCATATGTGAAAATAGCTCGATATGTCTAGACTGTCTCAATGTAGTCATCCAACATCTCTGGTTCTCAAAATCCTTCTACCCCATCTTCCACAAAATTTCCAGAGCCATGGGAAGAAAGAGTGTGACATAGCTGTCCCATTTAGAGCTGAGAATTTTTCAGTGTCTTATTCTCTGGACCTTGACAAGTATGGGTCTCTGTATCTGCAAAAAAAATCTCATCATCTGCAAAAATAAGTTTGTTTCTGATAAGAGGTGAGAGATGCACTAATCTTTGGGTATAATGATAGGTCATTAGGAGTCAGTTTACTACCATGTCCATTTTGCAGAGTAATAGTAATAGTTTCTCCCATACAGCTTATGACCTGTTGAACCACAGGTTATTGGCCCCCATAACAGTGCCAGGTACGGGTTCCAACTTGTGGAGTAAGCTTTAAATGGAGCCATAAATTGGTTGGTTATTTACATGACATTTGTGCCACTATTTACTAGTGTACCTGCCATTCCAGGTCATTGATACAGTTCACAGCATTGATGGCTGGCTAAAATTTATGATTACTTTTCTCTTCTGGTAGCATGTATATCAGTTCCAAAACTATGAAAGCTACCCAGCAGGATGAATCTTCCAAATGCATACGAACTTGATTTCTCTACATTCTATAAGTATGTGATATCTTTAGCAATAGAATTTTATCATCACACTCTTGTTGTAACCAAGAATATTGACAGTAGCATGTAATATCAAGGGGTTTATTAGACCCCATTGGCCAATAATTCACTAGCCACCTTTTTCTGTCACTGGGCCTTTTATTTGTTAGTATGTGGCATATAGTAGGGGCGTTGTTACCACATTATATAGTAGTTACATTTTAACTCTCTCTCTCTCTCAGTGTGTGTGTGTGTGTGTGTGTGTGTGTGTGTGTGTGTGTGTGTGAGTGTATTAGGAAGATTCCACAATAGTAGATTTTCATGAATTTTTATGAAAGGACAGGCTAGAACCTCCCTAAAACAGCTAGTCAGACTTTGTGTTTTCGTTTTCTTTTTGCACATTTTGTTATATGTCCTGTATTTCTTCTAATAAAATATGTTAATACTCAGTACTTCTTTCTATAAAATGGAAATTCTAGATGGCCAACTGTGACATTTTAAAATTATGAGTTACAAAGCGCTTTACAAATCATTACAAGAACAGAGTGCTTGGATAATCAGTATATGTTTGAGTACCCAATCAAATTTCAGCACATTTAATCTAGTCTTCAGACTTCTTGAACCCCCTAACTCATTGTCTGGTAGACCAACACAAATATGAAAATGGCTTGGGGTACTGCCAGAAACCCAAGAGGGAATGTCTGGCATAATTGGGTAACATATTTAGTATTGGCAATTTCCCAATTCTCTTTTTCAGGAAAAATGAAGCTGGGTCTGCTAAGTTTAGACTGTACATCTTTTAGTAAACAACTGAGATAGAACTTCAATCCTATTGAACCTCAGTGACCTGCTATTCAATCACAGTAACAAGTTTACAGCCACAGGAATAGAACACCAAAAGCTTAGAAAATTCCACTCAGCTTCATTCTGCTAAAGAAACAGGTAGATCCTCCATTTGGGTACTAATAGACGAAGCTTGAATCAAAATTTGAAACATGAGGTTCTTTCTTGGTTGTTCTTTGTTTTGTTTCAATTGGAAAATATGAAGACAAGCTGGTTTTTGTCCTTTTGCATATCCATATACAGAACCAAATAAAATTCTGGAGACCTAATAAGATTTAGCTTTCCAGCCATATAAATAATTTAATCAGATTAATGACATTGTTCTACCTGAGGGGTTCCATAATTAGTGTCTTATTGAAGCCATGTGGAAGTTATCTGCCATTAGCACCTGGAGGAATTTCTGTTGTCCTAGACCCTGGAATGGAGTGTTATGCATATTACTGTTATGCAAACTGTAAAGATAATAAGCCCCTGGAATTTCGTGAGCTATATAAATCCACAGATTTCACATTAAATATTTAAGGCACAGGAAGCGCTATTTGTTAGACCACAGATAAAGGAGTTCAACTGCTTTAATTCATGGGATCTTTCATTATAAAATGTTGTTTCAAGTTGTGTTTCTCCCTTTGGTTTCTCTTAGCTTTAGTTCCTCCTCTGTCTGGAGAACCCTTTAGATTTTGTATGAGAACATGCATATTTTTGTAGATGGTCTCTCTTTTTCATGTAAAAGAGAGATTAATTCCGGAAACACAAACAGATACACATCATATAGCATCTCAATACACAGAAAATGTTTAAATCTATAAAGAAATCATCTTGTTACTTTGTCCCTAAAACATTTAACAAGCAGGGCTTTTTTTTTTCTTTCAGATTGAAATCATTCATTCTTCCTGCTTACATGTTACTTGGCTGTAGGAAAAGTAACTGACTGTTGTTTTGTTTTGTTTTGCACAGAGCATTGAACTCAGGGCTTCCCACTTAGCAGTAGCTCTTGCATATAAAATATATCTTTTTATTTTTATTACATTTGTGAGAGCAATGGGTAGATATACACCACAGCAAGTATGTGGAGATCAGAGGACAACACTTGGGAGCTGGTTTTCTCCCTCCACCATGAGGATCCCGGGGACAGAACTCAGCTCATCAAGCTTGGCAGCAGGAGCTTCTACCCACTGAGTCATCTTACTAGCCCCTTAGTGGCATATGTATATGTATATTTGTGTGTACATTTGTGCATATACATAAATGTATGTGTTGAGTGTATTATGTATATATACACATGTGTATAGTATATATATATACGTATATATATGCACATATTTATGGGGGTTTGGCAGGATATGTGTCTGTGTACCATGTGAATACCTGTTGCCTGTAGAGGCCAGAAGAAGAAATCAAATTACTTGGAACTGGAGTTACAGAAGATGGTTGTGAGCTGCCATGTGGGGGTAGAAACTGAACCTGGGTCCTCTGAAAAATCAGCCAGTACTTAAAAGCTGCTGAGCCATCTTTCCAGTCTCCCACTAGTATCTTTTAAATATGTATTCATTTAGCTTTTTGTATCTTTGTAACAAAAGATATATCAACAAAATTCATAAAAGTTAAAAATATTGTATGAGTCTATGTCTAAGTGGTTGATTTAAAAAAACCTGCCACCGTATCTCTTACAAAGAGATGACAGAGCCAATTTGTTTATAGCTCAATGTGATACTGAGGTAATATTTC
The DNA here is from genome assembly GCF_949786415.1 of Peromyscus eremicus. Classification (NCBI taxonomy): domain Eukaryota; kingdom Metazoa; phylum Chordata; class Mammalia; order Rodentia; family Cricetidae; genus Peromyscus; species Peromyscus eremicus. Next base: position 88,349,907 of record NC_081417.1, read on the forward strand.
CAGACTGAGTATTGCTCAATGGGTAAAATGGTGAGGCTTCCTGTTTGAGCTCCATTCATACAAGATGATGTACCAGGTTTTGTCAGGAGGATACTCAAATGGTTGAGTTGAGAAAAGGTAAGTACAGAGGCTTTCTGCAGATACATAAACATGCCAGATAGCTAGGTTAAAGCAGCCCAAGACTAGTCCCAGTGGAGATCCCTGGCCGCATGGAGGCCTGGAAGGGAAAAGGGAGGACAAGGTTACCAGACTTGTGCTACTGCCAAAACACACACACAGGTCGGCAAGAATTAGCATGAATTATCACAGTCAGCAGTAAATCAAAGCTGATACCAATCCAATGGCAGTAGGCAAGGGTAGGTGGAATAATTACACCAAATCTCTTTCACCCCATCCTCCACAGTTTTGCCTCCTGTTCACCCACTGAAGACCAGAAGACAAGAGACCTTGCCACTGTTATCTATGGAAGTTAGGGAAGGTGGAAAATGAATCTGAGTGGCAAATTGTAATGTCGGGCACAGCTGTATTAAACAATGATAATTAGCAGAGTTCTTTTTATATGAGTCATTATGTAGCCAAGTATTTATGATAGTGAGAGAATTTAAACAACTACATGTACAGTATATGCTTACAGTACTGTTAATTTAAGCATGAATGTATATGGGCAATTATATAGAGATGGGCAGATAAAGACATGCACAAGATTTTCTTATATGGCAATATTTTCTCTAGGGAAGTTCTAAAGTTATTAGGCAGTCACTAGTAAGAAAATATGCCATCAGAGTCACATTCATTCTTATTTCCTATCCCTCTATTAGCAGTGTCAGCTGATCTTATGAAATGGAATGGGACAGAGTCTGTGACAGCTTGTGTATGAATGTGTATATAACATTTTTATCAGAGTTTTATATTAAGGACCAAAAATTCACTGGCCCTATTTCTACAGCCCTCCAAAGTTCATGATGAAACATGGAGTTTTCATGTGTGTTTCTATAGTGCTGGCAATTTTTTATTTTAATGTATTGCTCTATAGATCAATATAACTTTCACATTCAGAGAGATTTACTTTTCAACATATAACTTGAAATTTGACTTTCAGTTGAATGAAAGTACTCCTTTCTTGAGTTCTTTATTATTTCATTGAAAATTGTTGTGGAATGCTGTCCTTTAAGTAAGTATACATGAATTACCATACTCATCAGACACCTGTGACTCCCTTCGGGGTACCCTCATAATATCCCAACAGCTGAAGCTCCGTCACACAAGGGGGAGCTGAAGTGAGGCATTAGACCCTTACCTGAAGTTCCAGCCATTCACTTCCTACTGCTCAACACCACCACACTCCAGCTGTATGTAATCTTGCCCCAGTCCCAGTAATTTGGGGAGATACTATAGTATAAAGTAAGTGGAAAATTAAATGAAGGGGATACACCATCTATGCAGATTTCAGGATGTCATTTCCCAGGCTGGGGTGGGACTTTTTGTTGATACATGGTCTAAAATTAAAGCCTAGCACTTGTTCCTATAAGCAAACCCAATTAACCCATTGGCTCATCAAGGTACACTTTGGTAGAGTTGTTTTTTTTATCTAGAACTAGTGCCATATCTGGGTTGAGTAGGAATTTTTTCTCATCTCCCTAGAGAAAGTTCATGCAACAGCAATAGAAAGGGTTACTTTTTGTGGTGATGGAGATCCAGTCCAAGACTTCAAACCTCCTTAACAATCACTGTAAAACTGACTTTCACCCCCCGCAAGCAATTTTATATAGCATTCTGATTTATTTGGAAAAGAGGTACTTTAAAGGCTGTAATTCCACCTTAAATTTTTCAGAAGAGCCCCAGGTACAAAGCAGCAGTGAGAGTGTAAACCAGAGGCTCCAAGACTAGTGCTATCCTCAGCATAGTCAAAGAAGCTTCTCTTTGCAGCAATGGTCATGAATGCACAGACTGATGGCTGGTCAAGGTGCTGACACAAGTAACTGTTGTGTATTCAGCCTTAAATTGAACAGCATTATCACTCCCTGCAAGGCTCAGGGAACAGCTATACCACTCTTGGGCATATACCCAAGGAATGCTCAATCATACCAAGCTGAGGATCTTGCTCAGCTATGTTCATATCAGCATTGTTTGTAATAGCCAGAACCTGGAAACAACTTAGATGCCCTTCAACTGAAGAATGGATAAATAAAATGTGGTACATATACACAATGGAATACCACTCAGCAGAGAAAAACAATGACATCATGAGGTTTGCAGGCAAATGGATGGATCTAGAAAAAATCATCCTGAGTGAGGTAACCCAGACTCAGAGAGACAAACATGGTATGTACTCACTCATAGGAGGATACTAGATGTAAAACAAAGATGACTAGCCTGCTACTCACAACTCCAGGGAGGCTACCTAGAAAACAGGACCCCAAGAAAGACACAGGGATCGCCCAATGACAGAGAAATGGATGAGATCTACATGAACAACCTGGACATGAGTGGGGGTAATGAAGGGCAAGGGTCCAGGGAAAGAGAGCTTAGGGGAGTGGGAGATCCCAGCTGAATCAAGAACAGAGAAGGAGAACAAGGAATAAGAGACCATGATAAATGAAGACCACATGAGAATAGGAAGAAGCAAAGTGCTAGAGAGGTCCCCAGAAATCCACAAAGATACCTCCACAATAGACTACTGGCAATGGTCGAGAGAAAGCCCAAACTGACCTACTCTGGTGATAGGATGGCCAAACACCCTAATTGTCATGCTAGAAACCTCATCCAATGACTGAGGGAACTGGATGCAGAGATCCACAGCCAGGCCCCAAGTGGAGCTCCAGGAGTCCAATTGGTGAGAAAGAGGAGGGTTTGTATGAGCAAGAATTGTTGAGACCAAGATTGGAAAAAGCACAGGGTCAAATAGCCAAACGAATGGAAACACATGAACTATGAACCAATAGTTGAGGAGCCCCCAACTGGATCAGGCCCTCTGAATAAGTGAGGCAGTTGATGAGCTTGATCTGTTTGGGAGGCATCCAGGCAGTGGGACTGGGACCTGGCCTCAATGCATGAGCTGGCTGTTTGGAACCTGGGGCTTATACAGGGACACTTGGCTCGGCCTGGGAGGAGGGAACTGGACCTGCCTGGACTGAATCTACCATGTTGAACTGAATCCCCAGGAGAGACTTTGCCCTGGAGGAGATGGGAATGAGGGGCGGGCTGGGGGGGAAGGCGGGGATGCGGGGGAGGGGGGAGAACAAGGGAATCCATGGCTGATATGTAAAATTAAATTATAAAATAAAATGTGATTAAAAAAAAATAAAAACCTGTTTTCTATAAAAAAAAAGTAGAAACAGAAAGCATGTAAAAACTGGAAGATAAAGAAGAAGGCTAATAAACCCTGTCCTCTGGGTAAGATGTGGTTAGGAATTCATAAACTCACAGTAGCTGTGATTGTCTCTGTAAGGTCTACACAAGCCTGAGCCCTAAGCCTTTGGTTGTAGATGAGGAGAGAACACGGAACACCACCCAGAGAGCTAAAAATGGTCAAGGGCTGCTGAGGTAGAGGAAATCTTTGTCCTCAGTGATGTAGCCACTAGTGAGTTACCCATGACTCAGGGGATAGCCTCACATCCATGCCCATATAGGTAACCAAGTTTAATCCCAATGGATCATAAAGTAAAATAAAACAAAAGAAAAGACATGAAAGTGGAATGGCAACTTGGTGGGAGGAGGTTGCTGGGAGGCATGGGAGGAGGATAAGAAAGGGTAGAGTATTAGTGTGAGCAGGATGTGTTATATATACTTACAGAACCATCAAAGAGGAAGTTATTGTTTTTCTCTGCTTTGATTAATCAATTGATTTTGTGCCACCATATGTACACATTTCTTATGCCCTTCCAAGTGGTTCAAGTACTCATCCACAATTTTTTTTCACAGTGTATTTTAGTTTGTGCTTTATGCCTTGACTTCTTTCCCCGTGGCCAGATATTCTTGTAATGACTTTTTTTCCATTTGAAGGAGGAGAAAAGGTATACTTGTTTGTAGTTGTGAAGGGTTGCAGTTAACTTAGATACTTGTTACAGAATTTTTAATATGAGAAACTATAAATTTAAGTATATACACTCTAGGGTTAACATCTGGGCTATGGTATAGACAGACCGATAGATAGATAGGTAGATAGATAGATAGATAGATAGATACATACATACATACATACATACATACATACATACATACATACATACGTACATACATACATACATACATACACACATAGATATATAGATACATACATACATATATAGACAGAGATAGAGAGATAGATGATAGATAGTTAGATAGATAAGTGATAGATGGATGATAGATACATAGATACACAGATCTAGAAAGATAATAGAGAGAGAGACAGATAGACAGACAGATAGATAAAGTGATGAGATATCACAGTATTTATTAATGTGAATTTCTGGGGATTCTCCTGTCTTTAGCTTACTAGGAAAGCACTGGATTGCAAAGTCCACTATACCTAGCTTTAGGTTGGTAACTAGCAACCTAAATTTGCGTTCTTACACTTGTTTGACAAGCACTCTAACCACTAAGCAATCCCCCATGCCCTAATTCATATCTTTTGCATCTATGTTAATAGGGAAAATTGTTGTGTAATTCTTTTTGTTTGTTGGGTCTTTATGTAGTTTTGGGATCAAGGTAGCTGTGGCCTTGTAAAATGAATTAGGCAATAGTCTTTCTGTTTCTATTTTGTGGAATAATTTGAGGAGTAATGATGTTAACTCTTCTTTGAAAGTCTGTTAGAATTCTGCACTAACATCACCTTGGTATTTTTTTTTTATTAGGAGACTTTTAACTACTGCTTCTATTTTATTAGGGGTCACATGTCTGTTTAAATTGTTTATCTGATCTTATTTAACTTTGGTAAGTGGTATGTATCAAGAATATTATCCATTACCTTTAGATTTTCTGATTTGATAGAATACAGAATTTTAAAGTATATTCTTAATATTCTCTAGCTTTCCACAGTGTCTATTGCTATGCCACCCTTTCATTTCTACTTTTGTTTGTTTAGTTCTTCTTTCTATGCCTTTTAGTTAAGTTGGATAAGGGTTTGAAAATCTGATTGATTTTTGCAAAGAACCAACTCTTTTTTTTTCCCACTGATTCTTTGTATTGTATTGTTTTGTTTGTTTCTATTTTATTGATTTCAGCCCTGAGTTTGGATAGTTCTTGCCATCTATTCCTTTCAGATGTTACTTCTTTTTGTTCAAGAGATTACAGGTGTGTCATTAAGTTACTAATATGAGAACTCTCCAGTATTTTAGTTAGGCTCTTAGTGCCATGAACTTACCTCCTGGAACTGCCTTCATTGTGTCCCATAAGTTTGAATACGTTTGGGTATTTCATTCAATTCTAGAAGTTCTTAATTTCTTTCTTGGCCTATTTTTCCATTCAGTAGTGAGTTATTCAGTTCCAATGAGTTTGTAAGCTTTCTGTTGTTTCTGTTGTTGATGATATCCAATTTTTATCTGTGGTGGTCTGATAGTATGCAGGGTGTTATTTCAATTTTCTTTTATCTGTTGAGACTAGCTTTATGTCCAAGTATGTGGAATGTGGGAGCCCACAAAGATTCCAACTTGTGGTTTTACTCAAGGTCATAGAATCAGTTTATGTTGCTCTCCAAGATTGCATAATAGGGTGCAAAAGCACGGTTACCAGGTGTCTTATATTTCAAGGCCTAATTGCAAGATGCTTTGCCGTGGTGTGTAGTTACCAGGTTTTTGAAGGGTCTATACTTGGTTGTACGTTGTGCTTTGATCTTGAAAGGGGGAGGTCTTTTGCCTCTCCCCTTACTAGTGTATAAAAAGCCCATTATAAATAAACTAGAGGCTGCTGGGTATTAACCCAGGGCCCTCCTGAAGCTATTCTGTGGCTCTGTCTTTCTCTCTATGTCCATATTTCTTCCTATTACTTCTCAGTTCCTCACTACCCCCTTCAAGGGACCCTTCAATAGGTCAGAGCTGAACCCCAAAACTGGACCCTGACAGTGGAGAAAGTTCCATATACTGCTGAGAGGGTGTATTCTTTTGTGTTTGTGTGAAATGTTCTGTAAATATCTAGTAGGTCCATTTGGTTTATGACATCTGTTAGCTCTAGCATTTCTCTGTTTAATTTTTGTCTGGGGGGACCTGTCTTTGCTAAAAGTGGGATATTGAAGGCTCCCACTATCAGTGTGAGGGTTATTGTGTATGGGGCATGGATGTTAAGAATAGAAATGTCCTCTTAGTGAATGTTGCCTTTGGTAAGTATGTACTGCCCTTCCCTATCTCTTCTGATTACTTTTGGTTTGAAATCTATTTTGTCTGATATTAAAATGGCTACTGCCAGCTTGATTCTTAGGTCCATTTGCTTGGAATATCTTTTTCCATTCTTTCCCTAAAGTAATGTCTATTTCTGATGTTAAAAGTTATGTTTCTCGGATAGAGAAGAAAGAGGGATCCTGTTATCTCATCCATTCTGCTAGTCTGCATCTTTTTCTTAGGGACTTGAGACCATTGATGTTGAGAGATATCAATGAACAATGTTTGTTGATTCCTGTTGTTTTGTGGTACTGGTGTGAGTGTGTGTGTGTGTGTGTCTGTCTGTCTGTCTGTCTGTGTATCTGTCTGTCCATCTGCATCTGTCTGCCTGTCTGTCAGTATCTGTCTGCCTGTCTGTATTTCCCGTCTTTTGATTTGATGGTCTGGGATTATTTATTCCTTGTGTTTTCTTGTGTATGATGTCTTTAGTTTGGAGTTTTCTTTCTAATGCCTTCTGTACAACTGGATTCGTAGGTTGATATTGCTTACATTTGGTTTTAACATGAAATGTTTCATTTTCTCCATCAATTGGGATTGAAAGTTTTATGGGATATAGTAGTCTGGCCTGGCATCTGTGCTCTCTTAGAGTCTGTAGAATATCTGTCCATGATCTTCTGGCTTTTAGATTCTCTATTGAGAAGTCAGATATATGTTATTTGGTCCTTTTTTATGACTTTAGTATTCTTTTTTGTCCTGTACATTTAGTGCTTTGACTATCATGTGTTGTGGAGAATTTCTTTTCTGGTCCAGTCTATTTGGTCTTCTGTATGCTTTTTGTACCTTGAAAGACACCTCCTTCTTTAGATTATAGAATTTTCCTTCTATGATTTTGTTGAAAATATTTTCTGTACTATTAACCTGGGTTTATTCTCCATTTCCTATTCCTGTTATTCTTACATTTGGTGTTTTCATAGTGTCAAAGATTTTCTGTATGTTTTTTCAGATTTTCAGGAGATTTTTTTAGATTTAACATTTTCTTTGACCAAAGTATCCCTTTCTTCTACCTAGTCCTCAATGCCTGAGATTCTCTTTTCCATCTCTTACATTCTGTTGGTGAGGCTTACCTCTGAGGTTCCTGTTCAGCTTCCTAAATTTTTCATTTCCATATTTTCATAAGTATGGATTTTTGTTATTGATCTTATATCCACTTTCAGGTCTTAAATAGTTTTATACATTTCCTTACACTGCTTGTTTGTGTTTTCATAGATTCCTTTAAGGACTTTATTCATTTCCTTGTTAAGTGCCTCTATCATGTTTACAAAGGCTATTTTAAGGTCTTTTTCTTGTGCTTCAGCTATGCTGCAATACTCAGGGCCTACTGTGATAGTGGGCTCTAGTGGAGACATATTGTCCTTTTTGTTATTAATATTGTTTTGACACTGGTTTTGAGGCTTGGGAAGTCTATAATGCTAGGTGCTGATATCTGATCTTTTGGTTGCTGGGTAGGTGCTTTGTTCCTTGGTTTCTGTTGCCCTCTTTGTTTCTTAACAAGAATGTTGTGGCTGTGTTTTGCCTGGTAGAAAATTTTTCTGGAATCCTGATAAGTATGGCCATTGTGGTATCTAGTAAAATGTGTTTCTAGGTATTGTGTGCTGACACTTAGGAATGGGGCTTAGCTAGAAGGGCAGAATATTCCATCAGTATCTGCTTAGTCCTTTATGAAAGAAGACAGAGAGTGAGGAGAGGCCACAATAGGTGGTCTGCTGCAGAGCTGGAGAAGAGACTGTGGGGTTTAATTTGGAGGAGAGGTGTGATAGATGAAGATTTGTAGTTAGCCTACCTGTTTCCCTGGCCAGAGTGGTCTCCTAGTTCCCAGGGAAAGACTGCTGAGTTGGAGTCTGATATAAAATGTAGATTGGGGGAAGGCAGATTGGAGGAAATCTATGTGATCAGACAGAGGAAGGGAAAGAAGGGAGGCTGCAGCAGGTGATATGCTGCAGAGCTAGAAACGGGTGTGGGGGATTGGATTTGGAGGAAATAAAGAAAAGATGAAGAGCTTCAATTCATTAGATGTTTTCATTTCTTCTTCAAAGTTATCACCAAGTAAACAAGGCTATCTTTTATTTTTCTAGAATTAATCATGGTCTAAGCAAGTCATTTCTAAACAAATAAAAATTTTAAAAACCATTTAGTATGCTTAAAATGATAAGCTCAATTATGTCCTTATAAAATGACAGTGATGACTTTGCCCAGTTGCTCCATTAGAGGTCATTATTTTTAGAATCATGTAACTCAGGTTTCCCTCAGGGAAGAAACTTGTACTAAAGCTACTCAGCAAGAGTGATGCCCTGCCTTCACCCGCTCCTAGTCTCTCCTCCTCCATACCTTTCCCTTTCCCACATTTCCTTTCATTTCCTTACTTACCAAAATGAATTCTGCAAATAGAAGACTGGAAAAAATTCAGGACTTCTCCCTACCTTCTACTGATGTACTCAGTTTGAATTACACAATTGAAAGATGAAAACTACATACTACTGAGAAAAAAAAATTTTATCTAAATCTGTACTGGATGGGGACACATTTTCTAATTCTTTCTACTTGACAACCAAAACTCTGCCTTCTCCAGGTTTCTTCCTCTTTATCTTTCACATGGTCTGAAGGTCTTAGAATTCTGACTTAAATGTCCTCCCAATTTTCTTTAATTTGTGTGTGTGTGTGTGTGTGTGTGTGTGTGTGTGTGTGTGTGTATGTTGGTACAGGACTGGGGATTGAACTCAGTACTCTGTTCATGATAGGCAAGTGCTCCTCTTTTTCATTTTTAAGTTTTTACTTTGAAGCAGGCTCTCACTAAGTTGCCCAGGCTTCCTTGATCTCTCTGTAGAATAAGCAGCCTTGAATTAGAAGTCTTGCTCAGTCTCCTGAGTGTGTCACAGGCTCAGATTATTTCTTGTGTTTTTACATTTTGTTATGCTTTTAAAAACTGTTTCTCTTTAATGTAAGATAATTTTCAACAAATTTTAATTTTGAATCAAACACAGAATTAATTATCTGAACAACACAATTTGGAAATTGAGCATAGAGGTGTATCTCCTATCCCTAGAGGATCACATGACTGAAGGACCATGGAATTGGAAGGCCTATCTAATTATGTTAGATGCACTCCTATAGGTAATACTTATCAAAGATGATGGAGTAACAACAGAGAAAATATACCAGAGATTAGCTTTACTACTTAGATGTCAAAGTGGACTCACAGGAGTTGTGAATTGCAAGGGTTGGTTGACAAATTGCTCAAAATACTGACCCAAAAAGGCAGTGATTAAGGGTAGAGACAGCATTAATAAAAAGGAACTATGTTGAAATAAGGGAAATATGAGTTGCTTGGTTGAATTTTGAAGATATAAAATTATAAAATCTGTGTCTTTCTGTAACTGTGCTAGATTCACTCACAGTCATGAGTGTGAGCTGGGCACTCTTCAACCAACACAAATGTTATGGCTTCTGAATTCATTTGTATCAGTATTTACTTTCGACAGTGAATGTGTTGCAATGTGACTTCTCAATCAATGTGTTTTCAACGTGTTTGTGGAAGAAAAAAAGAAGCCTGGGCTATGCTATCAACTTTTGGCTGAAGTTTGCCTGATTTGCACCAGGGTCAGTAACATGTAAAGAATAATTTCTGATGAAGTCACAAGTTCAAGGTTTAGGGCAAAGCTGACTTAATGGACTGACCCTTTGAATAGGAATACTGAAATTTGGGCAGAATACTAACAACCTATTGGATATAAGAATGTAATGCCTCTGAGTATAGATGGGAGTAAATGTCCTTAAATGCTGAAGAATACCGAGATTAGGATCTGAGGGCATCCAGGGGTCAGAAAGGGAGTTTTATCCTGCTTTGTTTCAGAGGCTATTTGTGGAAATCAAGAATGGCTAAGCAGCTTGCTTACGATTTGAAGTCTCAAAGAACTAATAAGAAAGTTTTTAAAATGGTAAATAGTGACAGGAAAAACTGGAGTCCTGGGTCACTATAAGGTGTGGAGAAGAGGGCTGATGAGCATCCGCATTTGTGTTGGGAACCTAAATAGCTAAATGCTAAGAATAAAGAAAACTGGAAGGGCATGCATTTTTGGAACTGCATCTAGCTGCTAATTTCAGTTTCTGAAATTAGAATGGAATGAACCCAAATTGGTAATTCCCAAGGCTACATGCCAAATTAAACTTAAATTCTCTCTGGTGGATGATATTACATCCTTCAAATTATTTCTACAAACAATTGTGCAAAAAAGTTAAATGTTTGTAAAACAGAACAAAAATAACTGGAAGTATAATAACGAAGGAAAATATCTAAACAAATCCAAATCACAGAGGCCCAAAATACTGTCAGGTAGAGATTTTTTAGGTGTACATCTATATCTGTATCTGTATATATCTATATCTATATGTGTGTACATACTCATGGTATGTGTGTGCACATAGATGAGTCTGTGCAGAGGCCAGGATGTGTCTGTGCAGAGGCTAGAGTTCAGCATCAGGTCTCTTCCTTAATCATATTCCTCCTTTTTTATTATAACATAGTCTTTCCTCATCAGCAGAGCTCAATAATTTAGCTAGACTGGCTGACTAGCAAGCTATGCACTTCCTTGGCTCTGGAACCAGAGGTGTATGCTGCTGTACCTGGCTTTATGTTTATTTTTTTTAACATTGTTGCTGTGGATTAAACTGAAGTCTTTATGCTTACACAGCAAACACCTTACCCTCTGAGCCATCTTCCCCACCCTTCAAGTAGATATTTTAAGAAATTATGTTTTCTGTATTTAAGGAAAAAATGAGAAAATTTGGACAGGAAACAGAAAAATATTTATACCTACTTAGAAAATATCTATACCTATTTAGATCTAGATACATACATACATACATGCATATGTATTCTAGAACTATATGTGTGTGTGTTTCATATAGATCTATCTATCTATATATGTACCATCTTGGTCTATATACATGTATATCATCTAGATCTATACGTGTATTATGTCTATATACATATATATATATATACATTCACATATATACCTGGAAATTGAAAGTCAAAAATTAAAAAGTATAGAATATAGAACAAATTTTAATAATTAAATAGACTTGTTGCTAAGAGTGAATATAATAGACTGAGATAAACATAGTCAAACCATGGCTGGAAGAAAATATCTATATGAAGGAAAGCAATAAGTGACAAAAGGTAGGAAATACAGAAAATACATTTTAAAAATATAGAAGAAACAATGATAATTGACTGTACTTATAATTGGAATTTTGAAGACAAAGACCTATGAAAACTGAGGAAAGTATTTGCTGAAATTATACAAATTTCTGGGTTTAATTAATGGTACCAAAACACATATTCAAGAAGTGCTATTTTAGTAGGATCAATGATAAACACATTACTAGGCACAAAGAGAAAAATTATAAGCAAGAAAATGCCAAGAAACTAGATTCAAATGCTTTAATTACTGAAAGGATTGTTAATAAATGTGGTAGTCAAGTATAGTGGTGCACACCTGAAAACCCAGGACTTGAAGGTATGAACAGGAGGCTAGGTGATTAAGGTCATTCTTAATAGCATAGCAAATTCAAAGCTGGCCTCTGCATTTAATACTCAGTCTCAAAAAAATAAGCTTAATCAGTAAAGCTGGACATGAAATCAGAAAACAAATAGTAGAAAAGCCATTTGGTAACTAAAGGAACAGCTGAGGGTATGGGAGACCTCAGTATAGAGATGACAGAACTCAGGAGTACAAGAGCTCAGTGGAACTTGGCCTTTGAACTAGAATTATTCACAGTAGATAAAGGCCATAACACATTAACAATAAAAACAATCCATCAAAAAGATACAGTACATATTATATATGCATGTATAGAATACTGGGATTGATGGCTTCATATAACCAACACTAAAGGACACAACAGATCAGATAGGTCCTGATAATAAGGGACATCAGTACTGACTGTCCTGCTTCAGCTTTCCTGTTGCTGTGATAAAACACTGACCTAATTATCTTGGGGAAGTAAAGGGTTTATTTGGCCTATGTGTCACAGTCCATCATTACAAGAAGCCAAGGCTCAAAATGAAGGCAGAAACATGGAGGTAGGAACTGAAGCAGAGATGATGGATGAATGCTGCTTATTGGCTTACTTACAGGATCATATTTAGCCTCCTTTCCCATACCTCCCAAAACCACATGCCCAGGGATAGCACTGCCCACCATGGGAAGGATCTTCCAACATCATACAACAATTAAAAAAATGCCAAATAGACTTGCCTACAGTCCAATCTGGGGCTGTATTTCCCCAATTAAGGTTCCCTCCTTGCAGATGACTTTAGCTGTTGACAAGTTGACAAAAACTTACCAGCACAACCACTCTCATTTCTGGCTATGCCATCCAAACAAAAAGTCAACAAAGGCACCATATGCCAAATTGACTTAACAGATGCATACATATTATTCCATCCCACAGAAACCAAGTACTTGTTCTTCTTAGAAGCCCATGGAGTCTTATCTAAAAGAGACCATACTGTAGGCCATAAATCAAGTCTTCTCAAATACAAGATAATTGAAATAATTTCTTTTATCTTGTCAGAAAATAGTGCAAGAAAATTATGCATCAACAGCATGAAAAACTACAGCAAATATACAAATGTAGAGAGCTGCGTGCAGCTGCGCCTCAAAGATGGCGCTGGCTTCCACCTTCCACCCTCCCAATGGTGAGTGCTCTCTGTGATAAACAACTCCTTATTTGGCTAAGGCTAGGATCTGGCTTGCTTCCGCACACCTGGACCTATCCGCAGTACCCACGTGGCAGACTGGGGTAGGCTACCCAGAGGCTATTTAGGTTGTGGGTTGGCTCTCTCCAGGGTCAGAAGATTGTCCTAGGATCCTAGGATCAAATTAAACAAAAGAATCTTTGGGACATAGCACAGATGTATATAGAAGAAAACTGCACAGCAATGACTGCTTACTTTAAAAAAAAGTCAAATGAATTCCAAATAAATGATGTAATGGTATACCTTTAATTTCCCTAAAAAAAAATCCAGATGCAAAAGCAGCAAATGATAAGAAACAATACATAGCAGAGCAGAAATTAATAAAATGGAGACTAAAAAAACAATAAACAGAAGCAGTCAGTTGATACCATGAAAAACAGCAGCCGCTCATGAACTTCAGACCAACAGCTGTGGAACCCCCATGGGACTGGACTAGGCCCTCTACATAAGCAAGACAGTTGTGTAGCTTGATCTGCTTAAGGGGCCCCCTGGAAGTAGCATCAGGATCCATGCCTGGTGCATGAGCTGGCTTTTTGGAGCCAATTACCTATGGTGGGACACCTTGCACAGCCTTGATGCAGGTGGAGTGGCTTGGACTTGCCTTTACTGAATGTACCAGGCTTTGCTGACTCCCCATGGGAGGCCTTACCTTTTTAGAGAAGGTAATGAGGGTGTGGGTTGGAGGAGGTGAAGGCTAGGAGGACAGGAGGAGGGAAGAAAGGTGGAATCTGTGATAGGTACGTAAAATGAATAAAAACTTTCTATTATTATTATTACTATTATTATTATGAGATTTTTCTATTCATTTTACATACCAACCACAGATTTTCCTGTCCTCCCTTCTCCCATCCCCAGCCTTCCCCCGCCAACCCAGGCCCCATTCCCACCTCCTCCAAGGCAAAGTCTCCCATGGGGAGTCAGCAGAGCCTGGTACATTCAGTTGAGGCAGGTCCAAGCCCCTCCTCCCTGCACCAAGGCTGCACAAAGTGTCTCACCATAGGCACTAGCTTCCAAAAGCCAGCTCATGCACTTAGGGATGGGTTCCGATCCCACTGCCTGAGGGCCTTCTAAACAGTTTAAGCTAAACAACTGTCTCGCCTATCTAGAAGGCCAAGTCTGGTACCATGGGTGCTCCTCAGCTATTGGTCCACAGTACATGTGTTTCCACTAATTTGGCTAGTTGTCTCTGTACTTTTTCCCACATGGTTTCGATGTCCTTTGCACATAGAATCCCTCCTCTCTCTCTCTCGTCAATTGGACTCCTGGAGTTCGGCCTGGCACCTGGCCGTGGATCTCTTCATCTGCTTCCATCAGTCACTGGATGAGGGCTCCATGATGACAGGGTATTCAGGCATCCGATCACCAGAGTAGGCCAGTTCAGGTACCCTCTTGACTATTGCCAGTAGTCTATGGCGGGGTCATCCTTGTGGATTCCTGGGAACTTCCCGAGCACTCTGTTTCTCCCTATTCCCATGATGTCTTCTTTTATCACAGTATCTCTTTCCTTACTCTCCCTCTCTGTTGCTGTTCCAGCTCAAACCTCCCGTTCCCCTATGTTCTCAACCCCCATCTCTTGCCCTCCATTACCGGTCCCCCTCGCCTGAGTTTGCTCATGTAGATCTCATCTATTTCTTCTTTGCTGGGCAACCCATGCATCCTTCCTATGGTCCTCCTTACAAGCCAACCTCCTTGGAGCTATGGGTTGCAGCCTAAAAAAAAAAAAAAAAACAGGCCGGGCAATGGTGTCACACACCTTTAATTCCAGCACTTGGGAGGCAGAGCCAGAAGGATCTCTGTGAGTTCGAGGCCAGCCTGTTCTACAGAGCGAGATCCAGGACAGGCACCAAAACTACACAGAGAAACCCTGTCTCGAACAAAAAAAAAAAAAAAAAAAAAAAAAAAAAAAATTCTAGAAACATGATTTTCTGAAATCAAATCAAGAAGATCCAAATAAGTTAAACAAACCTTTAACACTCAGTAAGATCGAAGTATTAACAAGACATCCAGGGCTCAGACAAGTTGACTGCTGAATTGTACCAAACATCTGGAGAACTGACACAAATGCTCCTCAAACTGCCCCATATAACAGAAAACGAAAGAACACTGGAAAGCTCATTTGAAAAGCCAGAAGTACCCTGAAACCAAAACCAGACAAGGACACAATAAAGAAAGAAAATTATAGACTGTTTTTCATGATAAACACAGATGCAAAATTTTTCAATTAAATACTTTCAAGCTGAAAGCAAAAACACAATAAGGTGATCATATCCTATGAATAAGTTGGTTTCCTTTCAGGGAATGAAGGTTGGCTAAAACATACACAAATTAGTAAGTTGTATTAGTAACATGACACAAATAGAAATCACACAATCATCTCCACTGGCACAAAAAAAAGACTCTGGGCACACTTCAATATCCTTTCCTGATCAAAGATCTGAAGAGACTAGAAGGAACATTATCTCAACACAGTAAAGGCCATATGTGATAAACTGATAGTCAACATACACTAATAGAGAAAGACAATGCCTTTCCTCTAACATCTGGAATGGAATGATGGCATCCACTCTTTGTACTCTTATTCAATGTAGTGCTTGAAGTCTTAGGTAAAACAATGAAAGAAATAAAACTTATGCAAACAGCAAAGGGAGAAGAAAGCCACCCTTATGTACATACAACATGACCCTATACTAGAAAGACTAGCCTGAAGACTCCACTAGAAGCAAAATGAGGAAAGACTCTTCCAGCAAAGTGGCAAGAAACAAAACCAATATCCAAAAGTCAATAGGTTTTCTACATGCCAATCAGGAACTTTGCTGGGAAAGATATGAGTGGGGAAAATCACAGAAAAATTCACAGTAGCTTTTAAAAATGTCTGAATAATCACAACCAAGGAAGTAAAAGATCCCTGAAAGGAAATGTTTAAGACACTGAAGAAAAAAAAGTGAAGAGGATCCTAGAAGATAGAGAGATTTCCTTTACTGCTTGGAAGAATTAATATTGTGAAAATGACTATGTTACTGAAGGCCATCTACAAATTTAACACAATTCCAATAAAACTTCAATGAAATTCATCACAAAATGAGGAAAAAATTCCAAAAATCATTCAGAACTACAAAAGACTCTGAATCCTTAACAGAAAAGCAATGCTGGAAGTAATTCTCTCCTGATCTCACTTTATATCATAGAGTCTTAGTAACAGAAGCAAACCAAAACTAGCTATGTAGACCAACAGAGTAGAGGTGAGGACTAAAATATACCCAACCCAGCCACAGCAACCTTATTTTTGACAAAGCTATCATAGAAACATAAATGAGAGAAAAGATAGCTTCTTTAACTAATATGGGTGCTGGCGCACTAAATTTCCACATGTAGAAGTATGAAATCATATCCATATTTCTCATCCTGCACAATAATAAACTCAAAGCCCACCAAATATTAGAGCTGAAACTCTGAAACTGCTAGAAGAAAACATAAATGAAATATTTCAAGATACAGGCTTAGTAAAAACTTCCTACAAACCTTGAGTGCCACAGTGGATCATTCCAAGTGTAAGTACCTGAAATTAAATGATACTAACCAGCAAAAGAAATAAGCACAGTGTGGAAAAACAGCTTATCTGTCAACAATGCATCAGAAAGAGGATTAATGTATAAAACGCTGTGAAAAGTTAACACTAAAAACATTCAAAATCACTCAATCATAAAATTGAAGACCTGAGTATCTGGTTCTTAATAGAATTACTACAAATGGCCAAAAAGTATATCAAAAAGTGTTCAACATCCTTCTATCAAGGAAATGTGTTATAAAACTGCTCTGAGAGATTCCACCTCAGCCTAGTCAGACCAACTTTTATTAAGAAAGGAAATAAAAATAAATACTGGTAAGGATATGAAGAAAGAGGCCTTTTTTCACTACTGATAAGAACATTGATTTGTGAAGCCGCTATGTGAATAACTATGGAAGTTTCTCAGAGAACTAAATATCAAACTACCATATGAACCAACTATACCACTTTAGGTATATGCCAGAATGACTGAGTCAACATTGCACAGAGATACTTGCACATCTATGTTTATATTAATAGCTACACTAGTCACCATAACTGGGAAATGGATCTCACCTAGATTTCTGAAAACAATTGAATAGATAAAAATGAACTTGGCATGCACAATGGAATTTCATACAACTGAAAAGAAGAATGAAATGGTGTCATTTGCAGGAAAATAGATGTTAGGCAAATAAGCCAGACTTAGAAAGACAAATACCTCATATATTTTCTGATATATAGGACCTAGAGTTTATATAGTTATATATATATATATATATATATATGTTATATATATATAGTGTGTGTGTATGCTTATGTACATATATATGTGTTTGATGACACTAAAAAAGATTATGAGAGAGGAGAAATAAATATTAAGGGATAAGGTAATAGGGTAATAGAATACATTTGAAAGGAAGACAGAAGGAGACAGTAACTGGGGAAAAGAAGGGAGCCAAGGAGAGTGGAGAGGGACCAAGGGAGGCCAGTGGGGGAGGACACCACATGAGAAGAAAGTGCACTAACAGACATATGTGAAGACACCATGATGAAACTCATTACTTTGTATGCTAACCTACAAATTTAAAAATATTTCAAAAAGATCTCAGTGGGACACCAGGAGTCATGGAGGTGCAGAGGCCTTTTCTGGACTTTTGTATTCTACCTTGAATCTTAAATGATTGAACATATAACACACTTCTGGAAGTGGATTTCTTTCCTGAACTTTGATAGTTTTTATTACTTAGAGAAAGTAGTTGTCACATTACACTGGTCCAACCTTTTCAGGGATTGCCATGCTTCGTGTGGATTTTTTTTTTAATTTTTATTTTGCAATACAATTCAGTTCTACATATCAGCCACAGATTCCCTTGTTCTTCCCCCTCCCGCACCCCTCACATTCCCCCTAGTCCGCCCCCCATTCCAATCTCCTCCAGGGCAAAGCCTTCCCCACAGACTGAGATCAACCTGGTGGACTCAGTCCAGGTAGGTCCAGTCCCCTCCTCCTAGGCCGAGCCAAGCGGCCCTGCATAGGCCCCAGGTTTCAAACAGCCGACTCATGCAATGAGCACAGACCCGGTGCCACTGCCTGGATGCCTCCCAAACCGATCAGGCCAATCAACTGTCTTACCCACTCAGAGGGCCTGATCCAGTTGGTGACCCCTCAGCCATTGGTTCATAGTTCATGTGTTTCGGTTCGTTTGGCTATTTGTCTCTGTGCTTTATCCAACCTTGGTCTCAACAATTCTCACTCATATAAACCTTCCTCATTCTCGCTAATTGGACTCCCAGAGATCCACCCAGGGCCTAGTCATGGATCTCTGCATCCAGATCCCTCAGTAGTTGGATGAGGTTTCTAGCACTATAATTAGGGTGTTTGGCCATCCCATCACCAGAGTAGGTCAGTTCGGACTGTCTCTCGACCATTGCCAGCAGTCTGTTGTGGGGGTATCTTTGTGGATTTCTGTGGGCCTCTCTAGCACTTTACTTCTTCCTATTCTCATGTGGTCTTCATTTACCATGGTCTCCTATTCCTTGTTCTCCCTCTCTGTTGTTGATCCAGCTGGGATCTCCCACTCCCCCAAGCTCTCTTTCCCTCGACCCTCGCCCTTCACTACCCCCACTCATGTCCAGGCTGTTCATGTAGATCTCATTTCATTTCTCTGTCATTGGGTGTCCCTGTGTCTTTCTTGGGGTCCTGTTTTCCAGGTAGCCTCCCTGGTGATGTGAGTAGCAGTCCAGTCATCCTTGTTCCACATCTAGTATCCTCCTATGAGTGAGTACATACCATGTTTGTCTTTCTGAGTCTGGGTTACCTCACTCAGGATGATTTTTTCTAGATCCATCCATTTGCCTGCAAACCTCATGATGTCATTGTTTTTCTCTGCTGAGTAGTATTCCATTGTGTATATGTACCACATTTTGTTTATCCATTCTTCAGTTGATGGGCATCTAGGTTGTTTCCATGTTCTGGCTATTACAAACAATGCTGATATGAACATAGCTGAACAAGTGCTCTTGTGGTGTGGTTGAGCATTCCTTGGGTATATGCCCAAGAGTGGTATAGCTGGATCATGGGGGAGATGGATTCCCAATTTTCTAAGAAAGCGCCATATTGATTTCCAAAGTGGTTGTACAAGCTTGCATTCCCACCAGCAGTGGAGGAGAGTTCCCCTAGCTCCACATCCTCTCCAGCATAAGGTGTCTTCAGTGTTTTTGATCTTAGCCATTCTGACAGGCGTAAGGTGGTATCTCAGAGTTGTTTTGATTTGCATTTCCCTGATGATTAGGGATGTTGAGCAATTCCTTAAATGTCTTTCAGCCATTTGAGTTTCCTCTGTTGAGAATTCTCTGTTTAGTTCTATAGCCCATTTCTTAATTGGACTGCTGGGCATTTTGATGTCTAATTTCTTGAGTTCCTTATATATTCTGGATATCAGTCCTCTGTCAGATGTGGGGTTGGTGAAGATCTTTTCCCATTCTGTAGGCTGTGGCTTTGCTTTGTTGACCGTATCCTTTGCCCTACAAAAGCTTCTCAGTTTCAAGAGGTCCCATTGATTGATTGTTTCTCTCAGTGTCTGTGCTACTGGTGTTCTATTTAGGAAGTGGTCTCCTATGCCAATGTGTTCAAGATTACTTCCTACTTTCTCTTCTAGCAGGTTCAGAGTAGCTGGATTTATGTTGAGGTCCTTGATCCACTTGGACTTAAGTTTTGTGCACGGTGATAGATATGGATCTATTTGCAGCCTTCTACATGTTGATATCCAGTTTTGCCAGCACCATTTGTTGAAGATGCTTTCTTTTTTCCATTGTGCACTTTTGGCTTCTTTGTCAAAAATTATATGTTCATAGGTGTGCAGATTAATGTCAGGGTCTTCAATTCGATTCCATTGGTCCACATGTTGGTTCTTATGCCAGTACCAAGCTGTTTTTATTACTGTAGCTCTATAGTAGAGCTTGAAGTCAGGGATTGTGATGCCTCCAGAGGTTGTGTTATTGTACAGGATTCTTTTGGCTATCCTGGGTTTTTTGTTTTTCCATATGAAGTTGAGTATTATTCTTTCCAGGTCTGTGAAGAATTGTGTTGGTATTTTGATGGGGATTGCATTGAATCTGTAGATTGCTTTTGGTAAGATTGCCATTTTTACTATGTTAGTTCTGCCTATCCATGAGCATGGGAGATCTTTCCATTTTCTGACATCTTCTTCAATTTCTTTTTTCAGGGACTTAAAGTTCTTGTCATATAGGTCCTTCACTTGCTTGGTTAGTATTACCCCAAGGTATTTTATGTCATTTGTGGCTATAGTAAAGGGTGATGTATCTCTGATTTCCTTCTCCGCTTTTTTGTCCATTGTATATAGGAGGGCTACTGATTTTTTTAAGTTGATCTTGTATCGTGCTATGTTGCTGAAGGTGTTTATAAGCTGTATCAGTTCCTTGGTGGAATCTTTGGGGTTGCTCAAGTATACTATCATGTCATCTGCAAATAGGGAAAGCTTGACTTCTTCCTTTCCAATTTGTATCCCCTTAATCTCCTTATGTTGTCTTATTGCTCTGGCTAGAACTTCAAGTACTATATTGAATAAGTATGGGGAGAGCGGAAAGCCTTGCCTCGTTCCTGATTTTAGTGGAATTGCTTTGAGTTTCTCCTCATTTAATTTGATGTTGGCTGTTGGCTTGCTGTAAATTGCCTTTATTATGTTTAGGTATGTTCCCTGTATTCCTGATCGCTCCAAGACCTTTATCATGAAGGGGTGTTGGATTTTGTCAAATGCCTTTTCAGCATCTAGTGAGATGATCATGTGGTTTTTTTCTTTGAGTTTGTTTATATGGTGTATCACATTGACAGACTTTCGTATGTTGAACCATCCTTGCATCCCTGGAATGAATCCTACTTGATCGTGGTGGATAATTGTTTTGATGTGTTCTTGGAGTCTGTTTGCCAGTATTTTAGCATCAATGTTCATGAGGGAGATTGGTCTGTAGTTCTCTTTCTTTGTTGTTTGGTTTAGGAATCAGGGTAATTGTAGCCTCATAGAAGGAGTTTGGTAATGTTCCTTCTGTTTCTATTGTGTGGAACAATTTAGAGAGTATTGGTATTAACTCTTCTTTGAAGATCTGGTAGAATTCTGCACTGAAACCATCTGGTCCTGGGCTTTTTTTGGTTGGGAGACTTTTAATGACTGTTTCTATTTCGTTAGGGGTTATTGGACTATTTAAATAGTTTATCTGGTCTTGATTTAATTTAGGTATGTGGTACCTATCCAGAAAATTATCCATTTCTTTTAGGTTTTCCAGTTTTGTGGAATAGAGGTTTTTGAAGTATGACCTGATGATTCTCTGGATTTCCTCAATGTCTGTTGTTATGTCCCCCTTTTCATTTCTGATTTTGTTGATTTGGATGCTCTTTCTCTGGGTCTTTTGGTTAGATTGGATAAGGGCTTGTCTATCTTGTTGATTTTCTCAAAGAACCAAATCTTTGTTTCATTAATTTTTTGTATTGTTCTCTTTGTTTCTATTTTATTGATTTCAGCTCTCACTTTGATAATTTCCTGGCATCTATTTGTCCTGGGAGACTTTGCTTCTTCCTGTTCTAGAACTTTCAGGTGTGCTGTTAAGTCACTAGTGTGAGATTTCTCCAGCTTATTTATGTGGGCGTTTAGTGCTATGAATTTCCCTCTTAGTACTGCTTTCATAGTGTCCCATAGGTTTGGATATGTGGTGTCTTCATTTTCGTTGATCTCTAGGAAGTCTTTAATTTCTTTCTTTATTTCTTCCTTAACCCATTGGTGATTCAGTAGGGTATTATTCAGTTTCCATGAGATTGTAGGTTTTCTGTAGTTTTTGTTGTTGTTGAAATCCAACTTTAGACCATGGTGGTCTGATAGAACACAGGAGGTTATTCCAATTGTTTTGTATCTGTTTAGATTTGTTTTGTGACCAAGTATGTGGTCGATTTTTGAGAAGGTTCCATGGGGTGCTGAGAATAAGTTATATTCTTTTTTGTTAGGATGGAATGTTCTGTAGATGTCGATTAAGTCCATTTGAGTCATGACATCAATTAAGTCCTTTATTTCTCTGTTAAGTTTCGATTTGGGAGATCTGTCCAGTGGTGAAAGTGGGGTGTTGAGGTCTCCCACTATTAATGTGTGGGGTTTTATATGTGATTTAAGCTTTAATAATGTTTCTTTTACATATGTGGGTGCCCTTGTTTTGGGGGCATAAATGTTCAGAATTGAGACTTCATCTTGGTGGATCTTTCCTGTGATGAGTATGTAATGCCCTCCTTGATCTCTTTTGATTGATTTTAGTTTGAAGTCTATTTTGCTGGATATCAGGATGGCTACACCCGCTTGTTTCTTAAGACCATTTGATTGGAAAGTCCTTTCCCAGCCTTTTATTTTTAGGTAGTGTCTATCTTTGAATTTGAGATGTGTTTCTTGTATGCAGCAGAAAGATGGGTCCTGCTTTCATATCCATTCTGTAAGCCTATGTCTTTTTATAGGTGAATTAAGTCCATTGATATTGAGGGATATTAATGTCCAGTGATTGTTCATTCCTGTTATTTTTTGGTGGTGATGTGTGTGTACTTTTCTTCGTTGGGGTTTACTGCTGTGGCTTTATCTATTGCCTATGTTTTCGAGGTTGTATCTGACTTCCTTAGGTTGGAATTTTCCTTCTAGTGCTTTCTGTAGGGCTGGGTTTGTGGATAAATATTGTTTAAATCTGGCTTTGTCATGGAATGTCTTGTTCACTCCATCTATGATGATTGAAAGTTTTGCTGGGTATATTAGTCTAGGCTGACATCCATGGTCTCTTAGTGTCTGCATTACATCTGTCCAGGTCCTTCTGGCTTTCAAAGTCTCCATTGAGAAATCGGGTGTTATTCTGATAGGTTTGCCTTTATATGTCACTTGGCCTTTTTCCTTTGCTGCTCTTAATATTCTTTCTTTATTCTGTACGTTTAACTATTTAATTATTATGTGGCGAGGGGACTTTTTTGGGGGGTCTAGTCTATTTGGTGTTCTATAGGCTTCCTGTATCTTCATAGGCATTTCCTTCTTTAAGTTGGGAAAGTTTTCTTCTATGATCTTGTTGAATATATTTTCTGTGCCCTTGAGTTGGTATTCTTCTCCTTCTTCTACCCCTATTATTCGTAGGTTTGGTCTTTTCATGGTGTCCCAAATTTATTGGACATTTTGGTTCATGACTTTGTTGGCTTTAGTGTTTTCTTTGACTGATGAATCTATTTCTTCTATTGTATCTTCAATGCTAGAGATCCTCTCTTCCATCTCTTGCATTCTGTTGATTATACTTGCATCTGAAGTTCCCAATCGTTTTCTCAGATTATCTATTTCCAGCATTCTCTCTGTTTGTGTTTTCTTCATTTTTTTTTATTTCCCTTTTCAGGTCTTGGACTGTTTCCTTCATTTGTTTCATTGATTTTTCTTGATTTTCTTTCAGTATTTTATTGTTCTCTTCCAGGACTTTATTGATTTCTTCTAATTTGTTTGCCCTTTCCTCTAGTTGTTTACAACGTTCTTCACACTTTTTTGTCTTTTCCTCTACACGAGCCTCTAGCTTCTTCATGATGACATTCATAAGGCTATTTTCTTCTGCTTCTTCCAATTTCTGATGTTCAGGTCTAGGTGTTGGAGGAGGGCTAGGGCCTGGTGATGCTGTATTGCTATTCATTTTGTTGTATGTGTTTCTGCCTTGACGTCTGCCCATCTCCTTGTGGTTCGTTCTTGGCCTTATCCACACACTTGGTTCAGACAGAGCTGACAGATTCAGGAAGTCTCTCTCTCTTGTCCAGATGGGAGCTCTCTTGTCCAAATTGGAAGTCCGGGGCAGGATGGGAGCTCTTGTCCAGAAGGGAAGTCCGGGGGAGGATGGGAGCTCTCTTCTCTCTTCTCTCTCTCTCTCTCTCTCTCTCTCTCTCTCTCTCTCTCTCTCTCTCTCCTCCAGACGGGAAGTCCGGGGCAAGATGGGAGCTGGGGGCCAGCCTCTAAGTCTCAGGAAGAGGCTTGGGGCTCAGGCAGATGGGCGTGGGAGCAGGGCGTGGAGACTGCAGGGTCTGCCAGGAGTCTTGGAGAAGGGGATCCTTCCCGGTGGGGCTAGAAGGGAACCTGCCCGGTGGCCAGAACCTGGGGCCAAGTTGGACAGGTCTTCCCCGTAGTGGCTGGTGCCCAGGGATGGGGTCGGGGGCAAGTTAGGGGACTCACCTGTGCTTCAGAAGGGAAGTCTGGGGCAAGATGGGAGCTGGAGGCCTGCCTCTAAGTCTCAGGAAGAGGCTTGGGGCTCAGGCGGATGGGCGTGGGGGCAGGGCGTGGAGACTGCAGGGTCTGCCAGGGGTCTTGGGGAAGGGGATCCTTCCCGGTGGGGCTAGAAGGGAACCTGCCCGGTGGCCAGAACCTGGGGCCAAGTTGGGCAGGTCTTCCCCAGAGTGGCTGGTGCCCAGGGATGGGGTAGGGGGCAAGCTAGGGCACTCACCTGTGCTTCAGAAGGGAAGTCCGGGGCAAGATTCGTGTGGATTTTTAATACCTCATAATGAAACAATACCATGCCTTGTCTTACATAGTCAGACACTACTTGATAGTTGGTGCAAAGAAATCACTATCATGCTATTCATAATTCCAAGCTAGTAACATATGACTATAGAAAAATACCTCATATGTTAACAAGACAAAAATACACTCATTCTTAGAGAATGGGTCAAAGGAAGTCCAGTATGAATTAATATTTTTAAATGTCTTGTGTTTTGTAAATTACTATCAGGAAACATAATCTTGAGTTCCGTAATCCTTCAAATCAAGGGTAGGTCCTCCTAGTATTTCCCTATCAGAAGGACCATATTTTTTTAAAGCTACATCTCAAATATTCTCTTCCTATCACCTAAACAATCTGCGCAACTTGGCCCTGTCTACATTCAATCCATATGGAGTGAGCAAGATAAAGGAAGGATTTGACCAAGAAAAGGCTGTGACTAATGAAAGCGTTTATGATGGGGCTTCAGCCATGACTGAAATTCAAGAGGCCGTGTGGTAAAGGGAAACTGTGTGAGCACTACAATCAGTCCAGTTTAGGAGAGGACAACTGAGTAATTCCTGAGATGTTAGCAGAAACAAAGACCAAGGACTAGTAGAACTGTGTGCTAGTGACGTAGTAATGAAACGTGCTAGTGATGATTGTGGGAAAAGGTTGATTCCAGACTCCTGTGTCCTTTTTAAGCTTTGCTTCCTGTCCTAAATACCGTAAGAGGGACACTTCCCCTCTGTTAGAAATGCTGCACTTACAGCTGGGGAGCTGGCTCTGTTGGTAAACTGCTTGCTGCACATACATGATACCTGAGTTTGATCCAGAATCCATGTGAACTAGCAAGGCACAGTGGCTCAAGCTTGCAATTCCAGCACTAGATAGGGCACAGGTGCTTCCCTGGGGCTCACTGGCCAGCCATCATCCGTGCCTATGTGATGAGCTCCAGACCAGTGACAGACTCTGACACACACACACACACACACACACACACACACACACACACAAATGGTGAACAATGCTTAAGGAATGACACTTGTGGTCGTTCTCTGGCCTATACACACACACACACACACACACACACACACACACACCACAGAGAAAGGGGAGGGCAATTTTACAACTTCGTTTGGAATCGCTTGGTCAGAAATAAAAGGGACAAATATTACATAATTGGTTAATTCACAAAAAAACAAAAACAAAAATTACTGTAGTGCGTGACTAATGTTGAAATTCTTGATCAAAGTTTTTTTTTTTTCCGTCACTCTTCCATGCTAATGGGCTCAGTGTTAGGAACTTGCCTATGATGATTATTAAGCTAAGTGGGAGTGTATCTAATCGCTTGGAATATAAATCTTTGGGGCTACTATGATGGGAATCAGGAAGGAGAAGAAATTCAAGAGCTCTTTGAAGGCCTTGGCTTTTACCATCTGCTTGTTGATTCATTGTCCCATTTCTTCCTCATCTGTTTATTTGCATAACAGCACCAGCTGCCCCCTCAAATTTGAATTGCCTGACTTAATCAGACAGACCCCTGATTGAGAACTGAGTTACAAATTGGCAGATGAATACCAAATTGTTTTTAATAAGACACAGAGTTCTGGGTGCTTTGTGCCATGCTGTAGCTGTTTGTTGGCAGCTACAATAACCAACAGTGTCCCTTTCATCTTTAAGAGAAAGGCAAGGCATTCAAAAGAAGCTTTGAATTTTGTACTCAGAAATTCCACTCATCTGCCTAATGTTCTATTTTTAATTAGAAGGATACACATATGACTTAATTAATCAAGCCTGTCTTAAGGCATTATGCATTTATTAATGGCTCCTGCACTCAAGCACAGTATTAAGGGATTTGTGCTAAGCACCTGACATAAAGCAGGCTAATTTTGCTTGCTTTGCTTAATGTATTGAGAACAGCATGTTGATCAGATTTGGAAATATTCAAGCTATGAACTAATGTCCTATTTAGAGGGTTTAAAATCTCAGTGCCATGGCAATCCAGCCTTATAATGCTTTCTTTACAAAGCACTCTACAACTGAATGGAAAAACTTGATGGGAATTGGGGGGTGCAGTGAGAAGAAGAGGGGGTACAGTGAGAAGAAAGAACAGAGGAGTAAAGTCCCTGAGGGCAGGGCAGGGCAGAACTACTTCCTGTAGTTTTTGATATCAGTATCTGGATTAGTCTTGCAAGAAACCATGCTGAACAAAGGGATGCTGAAATGACTGGGCTCTGTGTGACTCTATCCATCCTGTCTTGTCACAGGATTGTGTGTATGAGCTAATCAGTTCATATTCACCCAACTAATCTAAGCGCGTTCTGAGCTCCTTAGATTACTGATTATTTTGTAGCTTGTGTTCATGACAGTGATTAAAAATATCTTATGTGGAATGGTCAATGCCATTATTAAAAAGACATTACATGATGCATCAGGAACTCCACATAGACCACAAAAAAATTTAATGGGTCAAAGTCCTCATTATGTGGTTTTAATGATAAAAAGAAAAAAAAATGAGAAACTAATCACAGAATACTTTCTCTGTTTCTTCAGTGGGAAAAAAGAAACTATTTTGACCAAATGGAGAACAAGTTTTCATGAACTGGTAGATAAGCACCATCATGGCAGTAGCATCCCATGAGCTGCCAATGTTAAAGTTTTCCCATATACCAGTGTCCTAGGAATGAAAAGAACATGGAAGACCTGAGTGCTGTGGTATATGAAAGATCACTTAGAGTCCAAGTATGGTAATGTGAGCTATAAGCCTTGGGGGCCAGGAGGATTACAAGTTTGCATCCAGCCTGGACTATAGATAGAGACATTGGCAAGAGGGGAGGGGAGGGGAGGGGAGGGCAGGAGAGAGAGGAGAGGAGAGGAGAGCCAAAGGCTAACCGGGACTTAAATTCTGACATTCCCACTTTGCAGTTTCGCAACCATGATCTCTCAGAACCTTGGTGATAAAATGGCAATAGTAACATCTACTCTACAGTCTATGGTGACTGAATGGGGAAAGGCATTCAATATGTATTCAAACTACTCAGCCATCAAAAGTGATAGGAGAAATATGGCTAGGTGAGGTTTCACTGTATTGAATTTAACTATTGTGCAGGCTGGTAGAAACCTCAGCTCACAACTTACCCAGCTTGCCTCTGGCAATTAAGTGAGACTGCTATATGAGTTTTCAATCCTACAAATCTGGTCTCATCTTAATTTTTCTTATCCTTTTTGATCTTGCACTCTAATTTTCTTATTTGTTAAAAATCTAAATATAGTATTTCCCTTCTCTGGAATACTCTCCTTTTTCCTGCTGCAGGTTAACTTCTATTTGTTTGTGGCTGGCCCAGACTTTTCATAGTAAACCCAAGAAAGACTGATATTATCAGACCACTTCTAACCCAGTCCAATGGTTCAACTACTTGCATGAGTAAACATACTTTTCTAGCTAACCTATCATGCCTTCTTGTTTCTGGAAGTTAGGTAGTCATAAACAGATTTGCCTTAATAAGCATGCTTCCCACAAATTCCAATAGTCTTATCTAAGTGCTCATGCTTTTATAGATGATGTCAACTCTTTAAACATCTGGAAACCTGTGCATCTCTGAACAAGTAAAGCATAGACCATTCTCAGAAGTCTCCTCTAAGATCAAGTGTGATTTATTGCAGGAGACTGAGTTTGGCTTGTTTCAGGAAAGGAATGGTCCCATTGCTAGACAGGAAAAGAACAATATACTAATCAAAGTACTGGAGAGGCTGAGATGGAAGATTGTGGATTTGAGACCAGCCTGGTCTACAATGCAAGTTCAAGGCCTGCAATTCATAGAAATACTTTGTCTCAAAGGTGGGAAAATGGAAAAACAGGAAAGAAAGGGAGAAAAAGAGAAGACTGCTGAACTTAGGCAGGTTTGAGCTCCATTATAAACTGTAAGAAAATATTTTTTCAAAGCATAAGTGTGTTGATAGATTCTTTTCTGTATTCTTGATGCATTGCCATTACTGTCTAGGTCTTTGAGACACTGCCTTCCTAATGTCTTTCATATGCAAATCTACCAATTCAGAACTCATGCCCCAGCCATCTTCTTTATTAAAATTCTCTCACACGAGCTTATATCCTTAAAACGTGTCACTCCAGGCCAGCCCTTAGGGAGCACCTTGACAGCCCCAATACACTGAGGTCATTCTTACACTTGGAAACTTCCTTCTTTTCTGTCCACCTCTCCCTTTCTCCAGAAACCAGAGTAAAATCTAGCTCTCTGGCATGCTCCATTTCCCTGTGTCTGCTGATCTTGGTGCCTGTGTTTATTGTAAATGGCTGTCACCCTGGTTTCTTGGGATCTTCTTCCTTCATGATAATCATGTCTAATTGTATGTCTTATCCTATTCTGAGTATATATGAATACAAACAGGCAAATAAGCATGTCAGAATTATTAATTTTTAAGTACCACAATAGTCTTGAAATAAACTTGCACTGACTAGTTAGTGGTTAAAAATTCAATCAGGAAAAATGGCTTTTAAAAGTGAGAGGGAGAATTTCTGAAAAAGGTTTAACTAATCACCTGAGGATAATTTAAAATCTCAGAGTTGAGAAGTAGGAAAATTGTACTACATAGGGTTTTTAAGCA
The DNA here is from genome assembly GCF_949786415.1 of Peromyscus eremicus. Taxonomy (NCBI): domain Eukaryota; kingdom Metazoa; phylum Chordata; class Mammalia; order Rodentia; family Cricetidae; genus Peromyscus; species Peromyscus eremicus. The sequence goes on from NC_081417.1 coordinate 88,379,215, forward strand.
TCCTTTCCTTTAAGCAACGATTGAACAAAAATGTAAAATTATAAATAAAGACAAATCAGTTGACAAGTTTAAAATAGGCCAGGGCATGTCAGTTAAGATGCTAGGGACAGACAAAAAGGTTTCTTTGCATGCTTTTTTGTTTTGGTTTGGTTTATGGTTTTGTTTTGATTTTCATTTGATTTAGTTGGTTGATTTGGAGCAGAAATAAAAAATAAATCGGAGTGGGAAAGCAGCTGTTCGGAAGACCTCTATCATGCAATAAATAGTTTCAAAGAATTGTAATAAAACAAACTAAATGTAAAAATAAACTGCTGTTTTAAAAAAAATAAAACTTCTAGCCTATGACCTAAAAAAAAATAACAAAAAAGTCTTCTATTTTCTAAGAACCAAGAACTCATAAATCAGGACACCTGTAAATCCTATTTTAGAAGATCCAGCATTCCACATTAACTAAGAAATAATGGTTTAGGTCCTGACAATATTTCCTCTGCCATTACAGTGCAATTACTGTGCAATAGAACTACCACATGCAGTGTGTGAATGTGTGTGCATGTGTATATGTTTACATATGTGTGTATCTGTTTGCATATGTGTGCATGTATGAACATATGTATGCATGAGTTTGTGTGTGTATGTGTATGTGTGTGTATGTGTGTATGTGTCCCTGTGTGTGTACATGTCTGTGCATATGCATACATGTCTATATGTATTTGTGTGTGCTTGTGTGGATGTGTATGTGTACACATATGTGCCAAAATATCACAGAAAGTTTTTCCTCATATAGATGATTGCTGACAGCATACACAAATAATACACTTATATATGGTATGGGAAATAGCTGGCAACATATCTACATTTGTTAGCACCAGAGGCAGAAGACTGTGTGGACACTGGCAAAATATGGAGCAGAAAGCAGAATTCAGATCAATTCTTCTAACTTTCACCAATAATTCCTAAACCCTCTTTCATGGCTGAGGACCTGGAAAGATTGAGGGTAATTGTAAGAAGCTTAAAAAAGAGAGGAGCACTGGGTGGAGAGATTCCTCAATGGATAAGGGCACTTACTGCTCTTACAAAGGACCTGGGTTCAATTCCTTACATGGCAGATTTCAGTTCCTCTGCTCTCTTCTGGCCTCCCTAACCACCAGGCACACATATGATGTACAGACATGTGTTCAGACAAGATACCCATGCACATAAAATAGAAATGTTTATTTAAAAGATAAAATAGAGCATCAATTTTCATTATTTCAGTCTTATCACCATCAATACTGCAGAAACGTATGAAGAACCAATGGAATATCAAGAAAGATAGTGTTTAAACCCCCATTCCCTCAAACACTTATGACATAAAATATTGTTCTTAGTTCTTAGCTGGACCTGTGCTCCCCTCAGGAACTCATGGCTGCACTTCCTAAGCACTAGTCACTGGCAGCTCTAAGGGTCACAATAACCCCATCTAATTTTTTACATAACTTAATGTTTACATAACTTAGTGTTTACTCTTTACTCACCTTTAGGGCCGTAATTTAATGGTGTTCAGTACATTCCAAGTGTGTGTAACAATCCTATGTGTCCAGAATTTTTCATCATCTGACACAACTTCCGTAGCCATGGAGTAGTAGCTTCCTTTCTCCAACCCTAACCTCAGAACTCCATTTTGATTTTTCTCTCTATTATTTTGTTTCATACAATGGATGTCACACAATATTTCTGCTTTTTGTTTTCAGCTTCTTTCATTTACCATGCTTTCAGGGTTGGTCCATACTATAGCCTGTGCCAGGATGTTATTCTGTTTTCATAAGACCATAATATTCTGTGTTGTGACACCCTGGTTACATTTTGGTAATACTTAAGAAACTAAACAGAGGGTAACCAACCTGCTTTCTGAATGGATTTGAGGCCTGCTCCACAGGAGAGAATTCCTGTATGGTACTGTAAATCCAGACAAAAGCCTATGGCTGAGGAAGTCACAGCTCATAATGAGGAAGCCAATGCTGTTGTTTTATTAAATGGATATGCCATCCCATAAAACTGCTTGTTCTTCACCAACTGATAAATAATTTGGCAATTATCTATAATACTTCTCCCACATCCCCAGCTTCCAAATAAATACACAGAGACTTCTTACTTATGAATGTCAGGCCTTAGCTTCGGCTTGTTTATAGCCATCTTTTCTAACTTAAACTGTCCTGTTTCTCTTTAACTACATTTTGCATCTGGGCTTTTTACTTTTTTCTTTATTCCATATATCTTTCTTTCCTTCTTACTCCATGGCTGGCTGTGTGGGTGTGTAGCTGGCCTCTGGCATCCTCCTCTCCTTCTCCTTTTCTCACTCCTCCTCTTCTCTTCTTCTCAAGCCTAGATACTCTTCCTATTTATTCTTTCTGCCTGCCAGCCCTGCCTATCCTTTCTCCTGCCTAGCTATTGGCCATTCAGCTCTTTATTAGACCATCAAGTGTTTTAGGCAGTCAAAGTAACACAATTTTCGAGAGTTAACCAAATGCAACATAAAAGAATGCAACACAACTTTGCATCATTAAACAAATATTCCACAGCATAAACAAATGTAACACATCTTAAACTAGTGTTCCACAACAAATATTAACATCAATTTTATGTTACACATATTTCTTTGGGCCTTGTTTGTAATTACTAGAGTATATAAATAAGAGTGTAGTTGCCATAGCAGGATACAAGATCAGCTCAAAAAAATCAGTAGCCCTCCTATATACAATGGACAAAGAAGTGGAGAAGGAAATCACAGATACATCACCCTTTACTATAGCCACAAATGACATAAAATACCTTGGAGTAACACTAACCAAGCAAGTGAAGGACCTATATGACAAGAACTTTAAGTCCCTGAAAAAAGAAATTGAAGAAGATGTCAGAAAATGGAAAGATCTCCCATGCTCATGGATAGGCAGGACTAACATAGTAAAAATGGCAATCTTACCAAAAGCAATCTACAGATTCAATGCAATCCCCATCAAAATACCAACACAATTCTTCACAGACCTGGAAAGAATAATACTCAACTTCATATGGAAAAACAAAAAACCCAGGATAGCCAAAAGAATCCTGTAAAATAACACAACCTCTGGAGGCATCACGATCCCTGACTTCAAGCTCTACTATAGAGCTACAGTAATAAAAACAGCTTGGTACTGGCATAAAAACCAACATGTGGACCAATGGAATCGAATTGAAGACCCTGACATTAATCTGCACACCTATGAACATATAATTTTTGACAAAGAAGCCAAAAGTGCACAATGGAAAAAAGAAAGCATCTTCAACAAATGGTGCTGGCAAAACTGGATATCAACATGTAGAAGGCTGCAAATAGATCCATATCTATCACCGTGCATAAAACTTAAGTCCAAGTGGATCAAGGACCTCAACATAAATCCAGCTACTCTGAACCTGCTAGAAGAGAAAGTAGGAAGTAGTCTTGAACGCATTGGCATAGGAGACCACTTTCTAAATATAACACCAGTAGCACAGACACTGAGAGAAACAATCAATCAATGGGACCTCTTGAAACTGAGAAGCTTTTGTAGGGCAAAGGATACGGTCAACAAAGCAAAGCAACAGCCTACAGAATGGGAAAAGATCTTCACCAACCCCACATCTGACAGAGGACTGATATCCAGAATATATAAGGAACTCAAGAAATTAGACATCAAAATGCCCAGCAGTCCAATTAAGAAATGGGCTGTAGAACTAAACAGAGAATTCTCAACAGAGGAAACTCAAATGGCTGAAAGACATTTAAGGAATTGCTCAACATCCCTAATCATCAGGGAAATGCAAATCAAAACAACTCTGAGATATCACCTTACGCCTGTCAGAATGGCTAAGATCAAAAACACTGAAGACACCTTATGCTGGAGAGGATGTGGAGCTAGGGGAACTCTCCTCCACTGCTGGTGGGAATGCAAGCTTGTACAACCACTTTGGAAATCAATATGGCGCTTTCTTAGAAAATTGGGAATCCATCTCCCCCATGATCCAGCTATACCACTCTTGGGCATATACCCAAGGAATGCTCAACCACACCACAAGAGCACTTGTTCAGCTATGTTCATATCAGCATTGTTTGTAATAGCCAGAACATGGAAACAACCTAGATGCCCATCAACTGAAGAATGGATAAACAAAATGTGGTACATATACACAATGGAATATTACTCAGCAGAGAAAAACAATGACATCATGAGGTTTGCAGGCAAATGGATGGATCTAGAAAAAATCATCCTGAGTGACGTATCCCAGACTCAGAAAGACAAACATGGTATGTACTCACTCATAGGAGGATACTAGATGTGGAACAAGGATGACTGGACTGCTACTCACATCACCAGGGAGGCTACCTGGAAAACAGGACCCCAAGAAAGACACAGGGATCGCCCAATGACAGAGAAATGGAATGAGATCTACATGAACAGCCTGGACATGAGTGGGGGTAGTGAAGGACGAGGGTCGAGGGAAAGAGAGCTTGGGTGAGCGGGAGATCCCAGCTGGATCAACAACAGAGAGGGAGAACAAGGAATAGGAGACCATGGTAAATGAAGACCACATGAGAATAGGAAGAAGTAAAGTGCTAGAGAGGCCCACAGAAATCCACAAAGATACCCCCACAACAGACTGCTGGCAATGGTCGAGAGACAGCCCAAACTGACCTACTCTGGTGATGGGATGGCCAAACACCCTAATTATAGTGCTAGAAACCTCATCCAACTACTGAGGGATCTGGATGCAGAGATCCATGACTAGGCCCTGGGTGGATCTCTGGGAGTCCAATTAGCGAGAATGAGGAAGGTTTATATGAGTGAGAATTGTTGAGACCAAGGTTGGATAAAGCACAGAGACAAATAGCCAAACGAACCGAAACACATGAACTATGAACCAATGGCTGAGGGGTCACCAACTGGATCAGGCCCTCTGAGTGGGTGAGACAGTTGATTGGCCTGATCTGTTTGGGAGGCATCCAGGCAGTGGGACCGGGGGTCCTGTGCTCATTGCATGAGCTGGCTGTTTGAAACCTGGGGCCTATGCAGGGCCGCTTGGCTCGGCCTGGGAGGAGGGGACTGGACCTACCTGGACTGAGTCTACCAGGTTGATCTCAGTCCTCGGGGAAGGCTTTGCCCTGGAGGAGATGGGAATGGGGGGCTGGCTGGGGGGAATGTGAGGGGGGCGGGAGAGGGGAGAACAAGGGAATCCATGGCTGATATGTAGAACTGATTTGTATTGCAAAATAAAAATTAAAAAAAGAGTGTAGTTGCCATGAACTTTCTTTTTTTTCCATCATGGCTTTTATTAATTATTTTTTAAATTATTTTATGTATATGAGTGTTCTATCTGCATGTACAACTTTATGCCAGAAGAAGGCATCAGATCCCAATATAGATGGTTGTGAGCCACCACGTGGTTGCTGGGAATTGAACTTAGGACCTCTGGAAGAGCAGCCAGTGCTCTTAACCTCTGAACCATCTCTCTCTAGCCCATTTTTCCAGAATTCTTAAAGTTTTTTTTTGGAGATAGACATGATTTGGGGATGAAGTGTACAAGGTAAGCACATCTTCCTCATACAAAAAGAGCTCCTTTTTTTAAATTAAGAATTTTTTTATTCATTTTACATATCAATCAAAGAAGGTAAGGCCTCCCATGGGTAGGTACATTTAGTAGAGGCAAGTCCAAGCACCTCCCCTTGCCTCCAGGCTGTGCAAGGTGTCCTATCATAGGTAGTGGGCTCCAAAAAGCTAGCTCATGCACCAAGGATGAATTCTGATCCTACTGCCAGGGGGCCCCTTTAGCAGATCAAGCTACACAACTGTCTAGATAAGCAGAGGGCCTAGTCCAGTCCCGTACAGGCTCCACAGCTGTTGATCTAAATTTCATGAGTTCCCACTAGTTTGGTTTTGTTGTCCCTGTAGGTTTCCCCATCATGATCTTCATGCCCTTGCTCATAAAATCTCTCTTCTCTCTCTTCGACTGGACTCCTGGAGCTCGGCTGGTGTTTGGCTGTGTATTTACTAAAAGGCACACACAAGAGAGTAAATGAGTTAAGACCTCAAGAGGAAAAACAATGGTGTCTATCATATTGATTAACAAAGAAATGAAACTCCAGATTTTTTTAAGTTACCATTCAGTAATTTCACAGGAAACTAGAGAATTGTAATATGCTTTTTAAGGGCACTGATGGAGTGTGTTCAAGGTAATGAGTCTTTTTACTGTTTGAAAATTTCTGTAATCAGATGTGCTGATTCATATAATTCCATTGTGAAGTGAGGTATAGCTGATGGGGAAAAACAGAAAGAACAGAAGTGGAAATAATGAAAGGACACAAAGTCATCGGGAATAAAACCAGAATCCTAGGGGAAGGACCTTGTTCTGTTAGCCTACATTCTCTGTGTTCAGTACAAACATGAACCATACTGCAGAGCTCTGGGTTTCATTCAACATGTTCAGACTGCTGAAATCTGCACTGCAAAGAGCACTAGCTTCCTGCTGACTCTACGGCTGAGGTGCTCAGCAGAACTCTGAGTGATGGTGGATAATTACATCTATGCTGTCCACACAAGACATGTGTTAAATTCGAATACTGAAGCGCTAGTTTTATTTAATCCCATTTTATTTTAAATAACTTAAACTTCAAGTTCAATAGCCAAGGTGGCTAATTGCCTGTGGAATGGAAAGCTCTGGAGCAGGTCCCTCTGTGCCCATTTGTTATCATTTGTCATGGCTCCTTCTGTCTACTAAGGCAAAGTAGAGTCATATAATCAGAGATTGCTATATAAAGCACACTACTGATTGTCTTGCTCTTTACTGGGTTTCCTTTGAAGGCATTAGAAAACTGAAAGGATATTTTTATAGAACATGAATGGAGTAATGGTATCTAATTTGCAAAGTTATTATGGGTGTTTTCCATATATTTTATTAGAATCTTAATAATGAAGACTTGAGAGCTGAGGAGTTGGCTCAATAGATAAAGTTATTAATCTTTAACCCTGAGTATCTGAGTTTGAATCCCCAGCACCCATGTAAAAAGCCTGGTAAGATGACACATGCCTATAGTCCCTATAGGAGGTTGAGACAGGAGGATCCCTGGGGCTCACTGGCCAGCTAGTCTAACCAGATAGTAAGATCTGTGTTCAGTGAAAAACCCTATTTCAAAAAGTAAAGTGGAGATCAAGAGAGGAAGCAACATGAACATTGACTTTTGTCCTTTAAGTCCACACATGCTAACACACCAGAGCATACACATAAACAAGCATATACATCTACCAGGTGGACATACAAATTTTAAAAAGACTTCACATAGCTAGTGTTTATTTTAGATGTGTGTGTGTGTGTGTGTGTGTGTGTGTGTGTGTGTGTGTGTGTTCAAATAGCTGGTGTTTATTTTAGGGGTGTGTGTGTGTGTGTGTGTGTGTGCATATTTATGTACTATAGACTTCTTGGCATGCTTTTAAATATCCAAGGTCATTCTATGAATATTGTCTCCAGTCCCATCAGCTTTATCATTTCTGAGTCTGCTTCTCTTGGCTGATTTTTGGTAGGGCTGTACTCTGTTTCTCTGCAAGCCTAGTAAGTCTTCACTGGATGTAAAGATGGTGATTTACCATGCTGCACTGTATCAGCTTTTGAAGAACTCTTTTAAGGAAGACTTCACTGTGTTCTGACACATGAATTGGCATCTGTTTTATCCTTTGAAATGAATTTAAAAGCTTTGTAATCAGAGTTCCAGGGTAGCACTTAAATAGGGTAAGTCAGCTCCACCAGTAAGACTTCCATACTGGGTCCCCCATATTCATAGTCCAGAGACTGAGAGAGAAGCCATTGCCTGCTTTGCCTGAGTTCTAAGAACTGTTTGAGTCAGGAAATTTTCTAGTTCTTCTAGTTCTTCCTATAGCTTCTTCCTGAAGCCTTGTGGCATTATGACCATCACACACCAGGGTTAAACTTTGGCAAAGATTAGAATGCTCAACTTTTCAAGTCTATGGAGCTTGCTCTCCCTCTGTAGCTCCTTCCTATGTAGTACTTTGGTCTGCAAATTTAGCATAATGGCTTTCCTAACTCTTTGATTTCTGTTTCCTTAATTCTGGAAGAATTAAGGACTGTCCTACCATGAGCTGGGACTGGAGAAAGTCGCAGCCTGGAGGCTAAGCACAATCCTTAAGTGTCTTTTCCCTAGGGAGTCAATTACCTTAGCTGCCTATTGTCTGTGTCCAAAAATATTTGTACACAAAATTCTGGAATCTCCAGGGAGAGATGGTTTAGAAAGGTCATGCTTCTACCTAGTGATTCTATTTAAAATCTCATCAGCAACTTTTTAGAGAGCTGTGCATTTTTATTTTGCGTGTATGAATTTTTCCCTCCATGTATTTATGTATACCACATGTGTGCCTACTACACACAGAGGCTAGAAGAGAGCATCAAAAAAGGAGTTACAGACAGTTGAGAGCTGCCATGTGGGTTCTGGGATCTAAATCCCATCCTCTGCAAGAACTATAAGTGCTCTAAACTAGGGAGTCATCTTATCAGCAAGTATCTATCTCCCAAGTGACTTACCTTAATCCTTTAATTTATCCTCATTTTCACAGTAGATGAGTTACGACTGGAGTCCTGTTCCTTAGTGAATCTACCTTCATACTTGACATCTGGCTCAGGAAGCAAGTGTAAAAAGTTCCAAAGGGCAATAAAGTATGTCACAAAGTTGCCAATTTGTCAAAATTTTATGGACTCTCCTCTTATGTCAGTTTATGTCATTAGGCATTGTAAGTACAATTCTGTAATACTGTTTTGAACTTTAGCATATCTTAATAAAATGTTTTATCATAATTAACATATTCTTGAGACAGAAAATTTGCTATTGTGTTTAGTCACCCTCATCATCCTCCTTGGCAATTTGTGCTCTATCACAGAAACAAATTCTATTTTCCTGATTGATGTGCACTTAGTGGTTTCAAGCCTGTCCCCATGCAAGCTCAAGTGGATGGAATGTCTTTGTGAGGCATGGGAAAGGGTGGATGCATTGGAAATTAACACCCCAACCAAGATGCTGTGATCTGATCTTGGAGACCAGTGTGAGGACATAGTAATAACAGCCTTTGTGTTATTGTAACAGTGGAGGAGGTTGGAACCGGGAGTAGAGGCAGAGGACAGACTGTGCAGTGGGTATAAGAAGTTAAGATCTGTAGTAAGTGACAGAAATCCAGTTCAGTCTGGTTTAATTCACTTGAAACTGACATGAGATGACTATTGACCCATTTGAGATGGTGTCTTATGTAGCCCAGGCTTACCTCAAATTTATTGTGTATCAAACCACACTGACGTTGAAAGCACAAGGCAGCTTGTGAACAATCTTACCACACCCAAACATGGAAACAAGTCCCTAGTACCTAAAACAAAACATTGATAATTCTTAATATTATATACCAAAGTTTAAATTATCAGTGAGTCCATACACATAAAAACAACTCACTCAAGAAATACGAAAACACATAATAAAAAAGAAGATGAACATCTCCCATATGAGAATTTTGAATGCATGTCCACATTTCATCCAAAAGAATGGAAAATATAACCTCCCAGTGGTAAAGGATGAGTTGCATATGCTGAGTTAAAAATATATATTTATTTGTATTGGTATGTTTGTGTATTTCCATTTGTGTGAGTACAGGAATGGGTCAAGACATTCATGTGGATATCAGAAGACAACTTTCAGGAATTAGTTCTCTACTTCTGCCATGGATTCTGAGGATTAAACAGAAGTCCCAGACACACAAGGCTAGATTTTTACTGACTGAGCCACCTCACATCCTTTTAAAGGAGATAGACTTGAAGAAAATATTGAATAAAAAGAGCAACTTTACAAAAATAAAAAATAAAAATAGTGCAAATCTGGCAGGCTCCAGAGGACAAACACTGCTCCAGAATTCACCGACTAACTACTTGGTGTTTCTAGGCCTGGCAGGCTCTGGAGGACAAACACAGCTCCACCCCAGGCCATGGTGATATCTGAGCCTGGGCTGCGGTCAAGGGCCATGACTTGGTCCATGGCCCTGATACAGCTCTGGGGATCTGTGTTGATGTCCATGGTTCCTATTACCACTGAGGTCCCTGTGAATGCTGGAGTCTGGGTCACTACCTGTGACTATGTTGATATCTAAGGGATGTGCCCCAATAGGGGCCATGTGGGTCCAGAATTCCTGCACCGCCACACCAGGACCATGGTGACATCTGGCCCAGACTGCTACCCGGGGCCATATCTGGGTCCGTGGCCCTGCTGCAGCTGGGCTCTGAGTTGACAGACATGGATCCTGTTGCCACCAAGAACAGTGCAGAGGCATGCCTTATGGGCAGACACCTGAGGCCATGTTGGTTTTAGAGGGTCAAACTGACACTGGAGCCATACAGACCTGGGTGGCCCATACTGCTACCAAGGACCACTGGGTTGTCCAGTCCCAAACTGCAGCCTAAGGCCTCATCCAGGTCTGAGGCCCTACCACAGCCAGGGTATATGTTGGTGTTACCTGCGAACACGTTGACATTTGGAGGCTTCACCACCACTAGGTAATCTGCAACACCAACTAGGGCTGTGATGACATCTGGCCTGGACTATTTTCAAGGACCATGTCTGGGTCTGTGGTCTTACTGCAGCCTGAGTCTGTGCTGATGTCCCTGGCCCATGTTGCCACCAAAGGACACATGGAAGACCAAGATCTGGGCCTCCACCTGTGGCTTTCTTGGTACCTGAAGGCTGTGCTGCTGCCACGCCTATACAGACCTGAGTGACATGCACTGCTACCCGGGGCTAGGATGTTGTATGGGCCTGAGCTGTGGCCAGGGCCATGTCTGAGTCCATGAGACAGGACCTGCACTAATGTCCGAGGCTCCTGTTGCCATCTAAGATCATGCAGATGCCCAGGATCTGGGACCAACTTGGGGCCATGTGGGGATTCGAGAGCCATGCTGACATTGAGTTCTTGCCGATCTAAGTGACCTGCATTGCCAGTCTGGGCCATGTGTGACATTTGGGCCCAGGATGCTGCCAAGGACCATGTCCAAACATAGCAGGGGTAATAATGTCCAAGGCCTGTAGCACCACTAAGAGCCACACAGACATTAGGGGCCTGGGCCCGGTTAGTGTCTGAGGGTTGAGCCTCTGCTGAGGCCATGCAAATCTAAATAGCCTGTGCTGCCATCCAGGGCCATAATGTTATCTGGACCTTGGCTGCTGTCAGAGGCCATGTCTGCGTTAGTGACCCTGCCACAGCCATGGTCTGTGATGATGTCTGTGGCTCCTGTTACCACCAAAAGTAGTGAGGATAGGGCTGATTAGTGTTGGCCCCGCCCCTCACTGGCTGCAGCACTAGGGAGAACTGGCCTTACCCCTCACCAACTGCAGCACTCAGGAGAGTGGGCCTTGCACCTGGGCGGGAGGTACAGCAAAGTAGAGCTGTTGACCTGGGTGCAAATGATCCAGGGCCAGGAATGTGCTTTGGAGATGTGGGCCCACCCTTCATCTGCCGTGTGCCCTCCTTTGCCCCTTGCCACCTGTGCTGGGGTAGGTGGAAGAGCTAGCCCTGAGAAAATGAGAAAGGGAAAATTGGCACTGCCCCCTAATAGCGGCAGCACTCGGGAGAGCAGGCCCTGCACCTCACCTAGGCAGCACAATAGAGTTGACCCTCTTGGCAAGGGCACAGGTGAGCTGGCCCAGAGGGCATGAGAGCTGCAGGACTGATCCTGCTCCCCTCATCTGCCAAGCGGTGGGATGGGTAAGGGGAAAAAAGCCCTCCCTCCTCTTGCCCCTAGCCATCTGCAGCAAGTGAGAGAGCTGGCCCTGGGGCCACAAAAGTGGCAGAGATGGCTCTGCCCCTTACCAGCTACAGAAAATGAGAGAGTGGGCATGGCACCTCACCTGGGGAGCACACTAGAGCTGACTCTGTTGGCAGGGTGCAGATGAGCCAGGCCTGTGGGCATGAGAGCAGAAGAGCTGCTGCCTCCTCCCTCATATGCCACGGGGTGGCAAAGGTAAGGAAAATATGCCCCTCTGACACCTGCTACAGACAAGAGAGCCAGCCTCAGGGGCATGAGAATGGAAGGGCTGGTCCTGCCTCTCACCAACTGCAGTAATAGGGAGAGCAGGTCTGGCAACTCACCTGGGCAAAACAGAACTGGCCCTGGTGGTGTTAGTGCAGGTGAGCTGTACCCAAGGGTATAAGAGCAGGAGAACTGGCCCCTTTTCTTTGCTCTCTGCTACATTGGATAAGCTAGCTGGGGCTGTGTGGGAGAACTCACCTGAGTGGTGATGATGAGGGAAAGCTGGTGGGCTGACCAACCCAGCTACCCCCCCTCCAGGCCCAGAACTAGGATTGAGGTAGTCCACCCCAACATCCACCTCATCTATGAACTGCTGGAGCATTTGAAGTGGCAAGACCTGCAGATCCAAAGCTACAGATCTCCATGATACAAGGCAACAACAGGATATCCAAGAGCAGTCCAAGGGGGTCCCATTATCCATAGTGTTACAGAAGCCCAAGGCCTTGAACCAGACCAATGACTCATTGAATGAACACTTGCAAGTTAAGATGTATGGACTAAAATGTATACTGTGTTACTCACTGGGCCATAGTACAGCTTCCATGCTGAGATTTTTGTTTTTGTTTTTGTTTGTTGTTATTGTTTTATTTTGGGGTGTTTTGTTTTTTGTTTGTTCATTTGGGGTTTTTTGTTTTACTTTTAAATTTTGTTTTGGGAGGAGGTTGCAAGGGCAGAGGATGGAAGTGAAAAGATGGGGAGGTGAGTGGGATTGGGATATATAATGTAAAATCCATACAGAATCAATAAAAAAGTTTTAAAAAATTCTATTTCATTTGCTCATTTCGCTTTCGGAAATGTAATACACACATGCTTGTTAAGAGTTTAATTGTTCTATCACTCTAACACCCTAAAAGAAAGAGAAAAAAGAAAAGAAAAATAATGAAGATAGTCTGAGGCCTCAGTATCAGCCCCTTAGTAGGTGATCTTCTATGGAGAAAGGGTCCTTGTAGACATAACTGGTTAAAATAAGACCCCATTCTGATGTGATGTCCCTATAAGAATAACTCCATGTGAAGAAAGAGACACTCAGTGGGGCACCCTGTGAACCTGAGAGAAGTGAGGAAAAGCGCTCACTCAGTGGTTCCGGGAAGGATGCTAACCTGAGTACCTTAGTCCACTTTCTATTGCTAATAAAATACTGCCACAGAAGAGATACATTATAAAGAAAAAGTTTGTCTGGTTCACAGTTCTTATCCAAGGACAAAAGGCTACCACAACTGGTGATGACTTTCTTGGTGTAGAGTACTGAGGTGGTACAGAACATCACACAGAGAGGTGGGAACTGTACCTGACTCATAGCCAAACTGGCTTTTATTGAAGATGCAGTTCTCACACACACCATTATCCCATAACCCATTCAGCATATATAGGAATGAACCCATTCATGAGACCAGAGCTCAGATCAATTCATAACAGTCCCACTTGACACCAGTTTCTAACTTCCTAATATTGCATAATGAGGATTAAATTTCAGCCTGTTTTAGAGAAGGCAGACCACATTCAAACCACAGCAGTGGGGAAAGACAGGATCTGAAGGAGACAGTCAGATTCTTCACTTTTGTTTTAAGCTGGTGTCTCAAGTTCACTTAAGCAACTCAGTGAAGTGGGGCAGGTAGACACTTACCAGCATTTATGAGGAAAGAGCTGTTTGCTACAGGGCCCTTTTCTTATGATGTCTCATTTAATCTTTATGCAACACTGTCAGACAGCTTTCATTATCCATTGAAGAGGCAAAGGGAATATCCAGGACTATTTATAACTACTCTAGGGCCACAGAGTTCCAAAGTAACTCAGCTGAAGTTCAAAATAAATTTTCTGTTCTTTATAGGAAAGGTGTTAGTTCTACCTTTAAAATAAAAATACCAAGATGAATAAAATGAATAGGGTTTTTTTGCCTCTTTCTGATGTCAAATACAATTGTAGATAAAGGTTTTTAATATTTACCATTTTTCTTTATTTTTGTCAGCATGTAATAGATTTCATTACAGTAATTCCATACAAACCTGTCATTATAACTTTTTCTATTAACACCACCCTGACTCTTTTTCCCCCATCTTTTGGTGACTTTCCTCTCCCCCAATAGTCCTGCCTTCTGCTTTAATGTCCCATATATGTGACATTATACTGCTGCCCATAGCTTATTATTTTCCCATCTCCTTTCATGGTACCCTTTCTAATTCCATGATATACGTATGTACACAATCAAATCTAGATTTTGCATATGATAGAAAATATGTAATATTTTTCTTTCTGAGTCTGATTCACTTCACTTAAATATGATGATCTCTAATTCCATGCATTTTCCTGAAAATATCCTGATTTCAATTTTTTTGTGGCTGAATAAAACTGCATTGTGTATATGTAGCAAATTTTATCTGATAATGGACATCTTGGCTTGATCTACTTTTTTTCTATTGTGAATAATAAACAAAGATGTACAAGCATCTCTTCAATATATTTAATTAAAATCTTACAGAAATATGCCCAGGAGTGATAAGGCTGGATCATATAGAAGTCCTGTTGTTAGTTTTTGTTTTTATTTTTTATTTTTCTTTATGAAACCTCCACATTAATTTCCATAATGACTATACCAATACACATCTACACCAACAGTGTGTAAGGGCTCTTCTTTCTCTATATTCTTGCCTTCACTTGTCATTTGTTTGATTATAGCCATTTGATCGCTATAAAATGGAGTCTCAAAGCAACTTTAATTTGTATTTCCATTATGGGTAAGGCTGTTGAAGATTTTTCAAACATTTATTTGTATTTCTTCTTTGAAAAGGTGTCTTATTTCACTAGTCCATTTGCTAATTGGATGATTTCTTTTTATGTTTAATTTTTGAAGTTCTTTGTATGTCTTAGATACTATTTGCCCATCAGATGTATAGTTAGCAAAGATTTGGCTCCATTCTCTAGATAATCTCTTCACTCTGGGAATTGTTTGCTTTGTGGTGTAAAATTTTTTCATCTTCATATTCTCTCATTTGTCATTTTTGTGTGTGTGATTTCCAATGGTATTAGCATACTTTTCAGACAGTCCTCTATGCTAATATTTTGAAGTGTTTTATCTGTGTTTCCTCAAAATATTTCAAAGCTAGGTTTTATCTCCACTTTGAAGGGATGTGCAGCATGAGGGAGATGAATCTAGTCTCACTCTTCTGCGTTTGAAACGAGCTTTCTCAATAATATTTATTGAAGACCTTTTTTTCTTTTCTTTTCTTTTTTAATTTTTACTTTTATTTTGCAAAACAATTCAGTTCTACGTATCAGCCACGGATTCCCTTATTCTCCCCCCTCCGGCCCCCCTCACCTTCCCCCCAGTCCACCCCCCATTCCCACCTCCTCCAGTGCAAAGCCTCCCCCAAGGACTGAGATCAACCTGGTAGACTCAGTCCAGATAGGTCCAGTCCCCTCCTCCCAGGCCGAGCCAATTAATCCTGCATAGGCCCCAGGTTTCAAACAGCCAACTCATGCAATGAGCACAGGACCCCCGGTCCCACTGCCTGGATGCCTCCCAAACAGATCAAGCCAATCAACTGTCTCACCCATTCAGAGGGCCTGATCCAGTTGGGGACCCCTCAGCCATTGGTTCATAGTTCATGTGTTTCCATTCGTTTGGCTATTTGTCCCTGTGCTTTATCTAACCTTGGTCTCAACAATTCTCGCTCATATAAACCCTCCTCATTCTCGCTAATTGGACTCCCAGAGATCCACCCAGGGCCTAGCCATTGATCTCTGCCTCCAGATCCCTCAGTCACTGGATGGGGTTTCTAGCATGACAATTAGGGTGTTTGGCCATCCCATCACCAGAGTAGGTCAGTTTGGGCTGTCTCTCGACCATTGCCAGCAGTCTGTTGTGGGGGTATCTTTATGGATTTCTGTGGTCCTCTCTAGCACTTTGCTTCTTCCTATTCTCATGTGGTCTTCATTTACCATGGTCTCCTATTCCTTGTTCTCCCTCTCTGTTGTTGATCCAGCTGGGATCTCCCACTCTCCCAAGCTCTCTTTCCCTCGACCCTCGCCCTTCATTACCCCCACTCATGTCCAGGCTGTTCATGTAGATCTCTTCCATTTCTCCGTCACTGGGCGATGCCCGTGTCTTTCTTGGGGTCCTGTTTTCCAGGTAGCCTCCATGGTGATGTGAGTAGCAGTCCAGTCATCCTTGTTCCACATCTAGTATCCTGCTATGAGTGAGTACATACCATGTTTGTCTTTCTGAATCTGGGTTACCTCACTCAGGATGATTTTTTCTAGATCCATCCATTTGCCTGCAAACCTCATGATGTCATTGTTTTTCTCTGCTGAGTAGTATTCCATTGTGTATATGTACCACATTTTGTTTATCCATTCTTCAGTTGATGGGCATCTAGGTTGTTTCCATGTTCTGGCTATTACAAACAATGCTGATATGAACATAGCTGAATGAGTGCTCTTGTGGTGTGGTTGAGCATTCCTTGGGTATATGCCCAAGAGTGGTATAGCTGGATCTTGGGGGAGATGGATTCCCAATTTTCTAAGAAAGCACCATATTGATTTCCAAAGTGCTTGTACAAGCTTGCATTCCCACCAGCAGTGGAGGAGAGTTCCCCTAGCTCCACATCCTCTCCAGCATAAGTTGGAAGACCTTTTTTTCAATGTGTTTTTAAACCTTTTGCTGAAAATTAGGGGCTCTATAGATGTGTGTGTTTATTTCTGGCCCTCTATTCTATTCCACTGGTTTATTGTTCTTTGTATCAGTTCAATGCTATCTTTGTCACTTTGCCATGAAAAATAAACTGAGACCAGGTGCATGAGTCAGGGCTCTCTAGAGAAACAGAACAGATGGGATACATACATATGTGTGTGTGTGTGTGTGTGTGTGTGTGTGTGTATGGAATTTATTAGAGTGGCTTATAAGTTGTGGTCTAGCTACTCAACAATGGTTGTTAACTGATGGAAAGGAAAGACAAGGAATCTGATAGTTGTTCAGTCCATCAGGCTAGATGTCTCAGTTGGTCTTCACTGGAATCCTGAAGAAGCAGGCTTTAATATCAGTGGAGGGATGCCTCAACACCAGGATATATGAACCTGCCAGTGAAACTGAAGCAAAAATCAAAAACTCCCTTCTTTCATGTCCATTTATGTGAGCTACCACCAGAAGGTATGGCCCAGATTTAGAATAGGTCTTCCCACCTTAAATGATCCAGTCATGAAAAATTCCATTGAACTGTTGACCTTGTGTACATCCTACTTCACAAATGAGTCTGTCAGATACGCTAAGCCTATAGGCTGAAGATGATGCCCCAACACTGCGGAGAAACCTCAGGTGACTGTCCAGGCAGCTGGCTGTTTCTGTAAACTCACAAATTTTTTGGAAGTTGCTTGCATGCACTACCTGTTTTTATTTTTGTTAGGTAATATTATTTCCTTCTTGGGTCTCTGAAGGAGTTGAAGATTAGCTAGTTATAGTTGAAGATTAATTAGTTATAGTTGAAGATTAGTTAGGATAGAAAGTGAATTAGGTACACTTTGGACTTATCAAAATAGGATAGATAATGGAATTATTTTCTCTGAATTTGTCAAATACAAATGGACTAGACATTGTTTAGGTATTTATTACTTTTATATATTGTATATAGTTATTGTACTTTTGTATATAGTTTTTCTTATGTTAGTTATAACCTTTTTCCTTTTTTCTTTTTATTAAAATAGAAAAGGGGAAATATGGTGGTATTTTATTTGTACTGAAATGTGATTTTAATTCTATGTTAATAAATAAAGTTCCCCGGGGGTCAGAGCTATTAGAGTCATAGCAAAAGCTGGGCGTTGGTGGTGCACGCCTTTAATCCCAGCACTTGGTAGGCAGAGCTAGGTAAATCTCTGTGTGTTCAAGGATACAGCCAACAGACAGTGACGAGGCAGTCATGTGGTTGGTTTTACAACCAATGAGAAGGCAGAACAGAAAGTCTATATAAAGACAAACAGGGAGTAGCTCTCTTTTCGGAGAGGTCTCTTGGCTGAAGAGCTAGCTGCAGCAGGCGGGTAAGGCTCTTAGCTCTGATCTCTTGGCTTTTGTCTCTGTATTGGCTCTGTGTTTCTTATTTAATAAGACGGTTGGTTACATCTACATAAGTGTTTCCAGCTGCTTGGGTGTCATGTCAGTTGATTACAAATATGGTCAAGTTGGTAACCAAGATTACCCACCACAAGTCCATCCTTTCTCAATTTGACAATAATATTATATATCCTTATGTCATGCTTAATTCAAAAAATGTAAATAATAACAAGGTCCAGAGTGATAGGATTAAGGGTGTGTAGCAGCACTATCTGGCCTCTATGTCTAATCTAGTGGCTGGCTCTGTCCTCTGATCCCCAGATAAGTTTATTAGGGTATACAATATATCACCACATATGAAAAAACACATTACTGACAAAATATGACAGAAAGATCAACATCAATTATAACCTTCATTTCTGCAACTGATCATGTGGCCTTAACTGGTATTGGCCACAACTTCTCATAGTGGCCTACATAAAAATATATGAAAGAAAGAAGCTTTTGCTCTTTGCCTGCTTGCCCTCACTTTCACTGACAATTTCATCTTTCCTGTGGCTGAGGCAGTCCTTCACTGGTATTATAGCCGGCTTGTTCAGGATTTCAACACAAACTAAAGACCAGCCAAGGCATCCAGCCTCAAAGGCCAAACAACTATCGGATTTTTGGCATTTATGTTAAGAGACAGCTGTTGTTGGAGTAGCCAGACCACAGCCTGAAGTCACTCTAATAGATCCCATTTTAATATACATATATACATATAGATATAGATAGATAGATAGATAGATAGATAGATAGATAGATAGATAGATACTCATATACTCATTCTATTATGTCTGTTCCTCTGAGGAACCCTAACTAATACTGATTGAAGTAGCAGCAGTGAGTGGTTCTAGAACAAGCCAATAAACAGCACTCCTCCATAGATATGCATCAGCTTCTGCCTCCAGGTTCCTGCCCTGCTTGAGTTCCTGCCCCTACTTTCTTAGATGTTGAACTGTAATATGCAAGTATAAGAAAGACAAACCTTTTCCTCCTGAAGTTTCTTTTAGTCACAGTGTTTTATTACAGTGATAGAAACTCTAACTAAGACACCAGATGTGATGAGACAGAATTACTCTTTTTTTTTTTTTCACAAGATTTTGGGGAAATGTGTAGAGTTGGAAATTATTATACTGAAGTAACCTCAATTCAGAAAAATATGAATACTACATATTCTCTCTTATATATAGATCATAGTTCCTAATTTTTATATATGTATCTACATGCAGGAGTGAATTTGGATAGAAGCCAAGAAACTAGAAAAACGGTTATTCAAGGCGGTCTATGTGTCCAGAGGTCTCAATATACTGGAGGTTTCTGCAACATTTTGTTTGGCTTTCATCTACCACTATGGAAGCCCTAGACAGTAGTGACCTCTGCCCCACTTCCCATCACCATGTTCAGTACTGGGAGTGAGGTCTGTTCCTTCCCAAACCCTCGGTGATTAGAGGATGACTTCTTCAGAACTGTCTTCAGTGACTACTTCATAAGTGCACATAGCAGTGCTAAGGAGACCAATTCTACTAATGTCTTTGACAGCCAAATTGACTTTCTGAAGGAGTTTTCTCTCCCAGGACTTATTAATTAAGGTATCAAAGTACTATACCAGAGTTGATTAAATATAACAACTTTGAATTGCCTCGAGCAAATAACATTGGAATTCCGTGTCTAAATTTCTATGCTCTTAATATGATTTATGAATTTCTCCAAGAGCCACATGTCCTCAGTTCCACAGACCTGAACTGAATGAGTGATGCCTCCAGGCAAAGTTTCTAATTTTATAGAAAAGTTAATGGGGAGGCTAGAAAATATTTGCTCTCACAAATATATTAGCAATTTGTTTAGTAAGACTAGAACCAGAAAAATACTTATCAACTTACTTGAAATTATTATTTATTTTAAATTCTTCTCTCTGTTTTTGAGAGTCTTCAGCTCATGATAAAAGTAGCCTATCCCCACCACAGCATGAATCCTCCATGGGATCTGTGTCTGCCACAGATTAATTGTTCACAGTCTCTACCTTTACTTTTTAAACAAACATCTAAGGTTAGTGTGAAGATACCAGGAGAAAGTACCTTCATGTATTTAGGCCCCAAATTGCAAAACAAAGAAGCAGAAGAAAGAATTCCACAGTTTCAACCCAAGGATAGGGAGTCTTTATATATCTGTGGGAGTGGATGGAATCACAGTATGAGGTCCTTCCCTGATGCTTTCTGGAGAGGAAGAGAAAGAGAAGAAATTTAACCATCATTCAATTTTTAGGTTAAAACAATAGTGAGTCTGTCTCTCTTTCAAGATTTCAGAAGGTATAGTGTGCAGGCTACTTTTTATATCAACTTGATACAAGCTAGGGCCATCTTGGAATAAGAAATCTTAATTGAAAACATGCTCCTACCAAAATTGGCCTGGAAGCAAACCTATGTGTGGAGGCCCACAAAGGTTTCCTAGTGAGATCTGAGCTTGCTTTACCCAGCAGGGCAGCATTAGAGAATTGCTTGACCATGTGCATGGTTACTAGGCGACCAGAAGGGTCTACACTTGGCTGAGCTACAGTAGGGTCTTTGCTCTACCCCTTGGCATTCCTATAAATAGCCTTTTAGCAAAGACAGAAGAGGCCAGTGGATAAGGATCCAGGTCCTTCCAATGCTGTCCTGTGTTTCTGTTTCTCTTCCATCTATTCTTCTATCTAAATATTTCTCACTTCACCCTCAAGAGTACGCTAGGGGGGGAAAGTGGGAGTGGGTCTCCCACACCTATGATATATTTTCTTAATTAGTAATTGATATAGAAGGGCCCAGCCCATGGTGGGTAGTGCTACTCCTAGGCAGGTGGCCCTGAGGTATGTAAGAAAGCAGACTGAGCAAGCATAGGGGAGCAAACCTGTAAGGAATATTCCTGTGTGCCTTCTGCTTCAGTCTTGATGTCACATTCCTGCCTGATGTTCCTGCTCTGAAGGAAGCTTCAATGGTAGATTATAATGTGGAACTATAAGTGAAACAAACCATTTTTCTCCCCTATTTTCTATGGACATGATGTTTTATCACAGCAATAGAAACCATAACTAAGACATAAGTTAGTACCAGGTTATGGGGTGTTGTTGTAATAGGCCTGACCATGTTGTTTGAAGGAGGATTGTGGATAGACTTTGGAACTCTGGGCTATATTAGACAAGGAGTATTAATGAGCTGCTGCAAGATCTTGGAAGATAATTCTGTGAGCAGATCAGATATTGAAGGTCTTGGCTTCTGAAGTTTCAAAGAAAAGTTTGAGAATCCCTCAAAGGCTCTACAGGGTTGTTTGGGTGGTTTCTTCGTGTTAAGAATCTATGATGTCTGGTTGGCTGGAGTTGAAGAATTCATTGAAAAAAATCTTCTGAGAAATATTCCTCAAGGTTAGCACACGGAAGCTGTGATCCAAGGGAGACAAGGCTGTACCTTGTGCTGGCAGCCAAACTTGTCCATCTAGTCTGTTAGGTAGTACTGCTCTTCAAAGCATGAAGGAATATTGGCACGAAGAGAAGCTGCTAGGAAAAGCCACTAGTGAAGGTGCAGCCTCAGTTAAAGCAGAAGCCCCAGGATTGAAGGGGTCATTAAAAAAAAGTTGAAGCTTAGAACCATGTGTTAAGAGTCAGAGTCCCCAAAAATATACCAGGAGATGCTACTTGCAACAGGAGACCCTACCATTTTGGAGATGCCAGTATCATATAATGAGCACCAAAGACAAAAACAGCTGTGAAGTGGGGCTGTCCTGAGCCTTCCTGACAATCTCACGTGTGCTGTGGATGGAAATGACAGAGAAGTGAGAGTGCCCAAGCCTTTTGAAGCCCATAAGATGGTGAGTGAGTCCCAGATGTCCAACACTAAGCTTTTTTTCAGTGCTGAAATTGGTTTTTGTTTTGATTGGTTTGTGACTCTGTTTTGTTCTGTATTCTCAGACTACAAAAGCATTTAACTAATTTATTTTTGTAGGAATTTATTTTGTATGAGACCTTTGATATTTTAGGGATATTTGGAGATTTGGAGAAATTATAGATGTTTTCTACTCTGCTTGCTGGTAGCATTGTGCAAATTCAATGTCCTGGATTTTGGAAGGAATTTATTTATATAATTACTTATTTAAATTGTGTATTATTGGGCTTATAAAAGTAGTAGGTTGATGTATTTGTAGCTAGTGCTGGAATTTTCTCATTCCTTTTTGCTTTCATTTTCACTTGGTAATACAAAAAGGCCAACAAGATATATGTTAGAAATCATAACTTGATTTCTAGCATCTGAATAATTTTAAAGTTCATATTTCTTTGTTTCTATACTGAATTCTGAACAATATTTTCAAAAGTATCTTCCAATATCATAATTCTTTTTTTAACTTTAATTAATGTCTTTGAAAATTTTATACAATGCATTTTGATCATATTCACCCCTCCCTCTTCAACATTTTCAAAATCCACAATCCATGTCCACTTCCTGTAAATCTAACTTCATGTTCTCTCTCTTTTATGAAAAAAAGAAAAACAAAAGGAATAAAACTCATCAAGTCCAATTTGGATATGGAGCCTGCTCTAGAGCATGGTTAGCCTACAAGGAGTAACACCCTTGAAGAAAACTAATTCTTCCTCTTCATCTGCTATCCAATGTGCATAGTTCCTCAGTGAGGGTTAAGACTGCATGCTGACTTCCCTTCCTCCATTCTGGGATTTGTCTGGCTTGAGCTTACACAGGAATTTTGGGGCTGTCTCAACTGCTGTGGAGTTTATATGTAGAACTGCCTAGTTGTGTCTGGAAAACATCATTTTCTTTTATTCTTCTACCACCTTTGGCTCTTAGAATATTTCTGCCCCCACTTCTTCAAAGATCCCTGAGCCTAGTAGTAGAGGTGTGACGTAGATGACACATTTAGGGCTGAGCAGTCCACAGTCTCTTATTATCTGCACTTCTGTTGGTTGTGGATCTCTGCCTTAATCACCATCTGAAAGAATAAACTTCTCTGATGAGAGATGATAGATGAACCAACCTACAGATACAGAAAAAAGTCAAAGGGAGACATGTTATTGTGTGTGTTTAGCAGTATAACATAAGTAGGTTCTAACATAGGGCTATGACCTATCTAGCCTAAAGTTCTTGCCATGTATAGGTTTCATCTTGGGAAGTTGGCCTTAAATCCAATCAAAACCCTATAGTATTCATACCAATTAGGCATGTCTTTCCAGGTCTGTCATGGTTGTAGCTCAGAGTTCTCCTCTCATTTGAGTGAGATTGGTGGTTACTATTATTCTCTGGTAGCATGTTCAGTACCTTCCAGCACTATGAAAACTAGTCACTAGGGATGAAGCTTCCAAGTCAGTATGTGTTCCATGTTTTATGACTCAAGTATGTGGTATGTTCAGCTATAGGATATTATCATCAAATTGTAGGGATTAAAAAGAGCAATGACAATAGCTTATAATGTTTGGGGGTCTATAGGACCCCACTGGACAACAACTAAGAAAGAGGTAATCCATTAACAGTACTGTCGGTTTCATTTGTTAGTATTTGGCATCTAGTTCAGGCATTGTCCCTTAGGAAAAGTCCATTTAACCAAGTGTGTGTGTGTGTGTGTGTGTGTGTGTGTGTGTGTGTGTGTGAAATGATTTTAGTGTTAGTTGTCACTCTCAGAATTCCCTCCTCCACCCCATCCTCCAATCCCTATTTCATGTAATCCTTTCTGTTCCATTATTCATTCTATCTTACTCATGTCACTGTATTTTATACCCCTCCCTTGAAAGATCTCCCACTCATCCATGCATGATTACTAATTTCCTGATCTCTATTTGTATTCCAAATGAAACACACAGATCTAAAGAATCAAAGCTAACATTCATGTATGAGAGAAAATATGTGATGTTGTCTTTCTGAGTCAGAGTTACCTCATTCCAGATGCTTATTTCCAGTTTCATCCATTTACATGCAAATTTCATAATTTCATGTTTCTTAATGGCTAGATAATATTCATTCATTAAATTATCAGTTGATGGACATCTGGGCTGTTTCCTTTCCCTGCTTATTGTGAATAGAGCAACAGTGAGCATGAATACGTAGGTATCTCTGTAATAAAATATAGAATGATTTAGGTATATGCCCAGCTGTATTATGTGGCACATCTACTTCTAGCTTTCTCAGAAACATCCATAGTAATTGTATCAGATTGCAATCCCACCAGCAGTGAATAACTATTCCTCTTTCCCCACATCAGTGACAGCATTTGTTGTCATTGTTTTTATCTTAGTCATTCTGTCTAGAGTAAGATAAAATCTCAAAATAGTTTTAATTTGCATTAAGTATTGAATATTGAACATTTATTTAAATATTTCAGAGTCATTTGTAGTTCATCTTTTGAAAAACCTCTGCTTAATTCTATGCCCTGCTTTTTAATTTGGTTATTTGTTTCTTCATTTTTTAGTGTTTTCAGTTCTTTGTGTATTCTAGATACCTACCTTCTGTCTGATACAATGATTTTCCCCATTCTATAGACTGCCTCTTCACTCAAATGATGATGTCATTTGCTGTAAATAGTTGTTTAGTTTCATGCGATCCCTTTTGTCAATGACTGCTGTAAAGAACTGTCCAGAAAGTCTTTTCCATGCCTCTAAGCTCAAACATCTTCCCTATTTTCTTTCTCTCAGGTTCAGAGTATCAAGTTGTCATAATTAAGGTTTCTATTGCTGTGATTA
This sequence comes from Peromyscus eremicus, assembly GCF_949786415.1. NCBI lineage: Eukaryota > Metazoa > Chordata > Mammalia > Rodentia > Cricetidae > Peromyscus > Peromyscus eremicus. The sequence goes on from NC_081417.1 coordinate 88,404,114, forward strand.
AACATCATGAACAAAAGCCACTAGAGGAAGAAAGGGCTTATTTTGCTTATACTTTCCCTCCACAGTCCATTATTGAAGGAAATTAGGGCAGGAGCTCAAGGCACAAACCTGGAAACAGAAAATGAACCAGGGGCCTTGAGGAGTGCTTCTTTCTCATGGCTTATTCAGCTTGCTTCCTTATATACCTCAGAACCATCTGCCACAGAGTGGAAATACCCACAGTGAACTGAGCCCTCTGGCATCAATCATTAATCAAGAAAATGCCCTATGTGCTTGCCCACAGGCCAATTTGGATGGGGCAAATAACTTTAGCTTATGTCAAGTTGACAAAAAAAAACATAAAAATCTTTGCAAATAACTCTAGCTTATGTAAGTTGACAAAACAAAACATAAAAAATAAAAAGCAAAATCTAACTAGGACACAAGTCTTTGGTCCTAGAATCATTTGGAAAATTGAGTTTTAGCTTCATTCTTCCTACATGTAGCTACCCAGTTTGATCATCACCATTTTCAAGGATACTTTGTGGGTTTATATGTGGCTCCTCCATCCTATTCTTCTGAACAATGTGACTGTTTTTATTCTAGTACCACGCTGTTTTCATTCCTAGAGTTTGCCAGTATAACTTGAAATCTGGGATGGTGAGGCCGCCTGAAGTAGGTTTTCATTCTTCTTTTTATTCTTTCTTTGTTGTTATTGTTGTTTGTTGTTGTTCAAACTTGTTTAGGCTATCCTTTTTTATGTTTCTAAACAAAGTTTAATATTATTTTTTCAATTATTGTGAAGAATTGTGTTGGAATTTTGATAAGGATTACATTGAATCCATTGATTACTTTTTAGATGATGGCCATTTTCACAATATTAATCTTGTTAATTGATAAACAATGGAGATCTGGTATCTTTAATTACTTTCTGCAATGTAGTGAAGTTTTTATTATATGAGTTTTTTACTACTTTAGTTAGATTTATTTCAATATATTTTTAGACTATTCTGAATAGGACTGCTTTCCCATTTTCTTTCTTGGTATGTTATTAATTTGTATATCAGATGCCTACTGATTTTTTGTGATTTTTTAAAATCCTGATACTTTGTTAAATGTGTTTTTTGGATGCAAGAGTTTGGAGGTATTTTATGTATAGAATCATGCCATCTGAAATGAAGGTGTTATTTGCTTTTCTGTTGCTGTGATAAAATTGTGTGTATTTGTAGTTTGTGTAATAGGCAGCTTGTAGAAGGAAGGGGTTTAGGCTGATAGTTCCAAAGGAATAAGAAGAGGAATCACGGTGGAGAGGAATGGCAACAGCTAGGTATGGTGGGTGGCCAGAGCAGAAATCTGAGAGATGACTTTGTCAACCACAAACGTGAAGCGGAAGGCAAAGTGAAAATAGAGCAAAAGCTCTCAAAGTTCACACCCATTGACATACTTCCGGCAGCAAAGCTGCATGATGTAAACCTCCCCAAACAATACCAGCAATTGGGAGCCAAGTGTTTAAATACCCACGTGTATTAGTCAAGATTCTTTAGAGGAACAGACCTTACAGAATAGATAGATTAGATAGATAGATAGATTTATTAGATTCCCCTTTATCTAAATCTAAATCCTGTAGATTTATTGCAGGTTGTGGTCCAGCAAGTCCAATAATGGCTGTCTACCAATGAAAGACACAAGAATCCAGTAGTTGTTCACTCCACGAGACTGGATGATGTCTTAGCTGGTCTTCAGTATATGCCAGATTCTCAAAGAAGTAGGCTGCAGTAAAGGAATGGTCTTGCCAGTGAGAGTGATAGTAAACAGGCAAGGAGAACAGAAAGCTTAATGGATCTTCTCACCACAAAAGATTTGAATTAAAGGTGTATCTTTCCATCTCAAAATACCAGATTAAAAGTAGGTCTTCCCACTTTAAATGGTTTAGTTAAGAAGAATTCCTCACAGGTGAACCCAGCCACCTGGGTTTTAATTAATTCCATATGTCATCAAGTTGACAAGCAAAAGTAGTCATCACACCAAGCCTATTGGAGACATTTCTTATTCAAGTCATTACATTATAATTTGACTTATTCCTTTGCATTTGTATTTACTTATCTTATTACTCTAGCTAAGACTTCAAGCACTATATTGAACAGTAATGGAGAGAGTGGCCATCTAAAGAAGGCAGCCACATATAAGTCAAGGAGAGTGTGTCCAGTGAAATTAAACCCTGATGTTGGCTTTCTGGCATTCAGAACTGTGGCATAGCCTCAACAGATTTCTGGTGCTTCAAATGACCCAGCCCCAAATGCTTACTTGAAACAGCCTCAAAATAACAGCACAAGGTTCACTCGGTATATCTACATGTGGTGGCCTTTTAGCTTTCTCTAGAAGAGTGTCTTGAGTGTCAGGGCACATGCCTGGCATGTTTAAGAAACCAATTTCAACTAAAATATCCTTCCAAATAAAAACTACAGTGGTCCTATAAGAATAGCATTTAACACCTTTCTTGAAACCTAAATAGATGAGCAGAGTCTAAATAATTCTTTTGTAAAGACCTGTGAAACCATTTACAGTCAATTCATAATATTCAACCATAACAATCAACATTATGCTACTTAAGTTATATCTCTTTCTTCCTCTTCCAGCTCTGGAATTAAAACAGATTGTTGTCAGACTGTAGATGAAGCAGGCATTATAGTAATTTCAGAAATTCTCCTTGGTTCTGTTCTGTTCACTGATTCTCAAAAAGATTTATTGTTATCTGTGTGCACACCTCTGTAGTTTCCATCTGCATCAAAGGCTAATATGTATTAGTGATGAATATGTTGATACCAAATAAATTTTCTGTCTATGTGAAATTCCTTGTAGCTCCATAACCAAGAGACCAAATAAACATGTTCAAATGATTTAATCTGTGTAATCTGAAATCTTTTTTAAGAAATTTTTTATTCATTACATACCAATCACAGATCCCCCTCTCATCCCTCCTCCTGCTTCCCCAGCCTTCCCCACCACCTCCCACCCTGTCCTCCGAAAGGGTAAGGCTTCCCTCCCATGGGGAGTCAGCAAAGCCTGGTACATTTAGTTAAGGTAGTACCAAGCCCCTCTTCCCTGCATCAAGGCTGAGCTAGGCATCCCACCATAGGCAATGGCTTCCAAAAAGACAGCTCTTGCAACAGGGATAGATTCTAATTCCACTGTCACGGGCCCTTCAAACAGACCAAGCTACACAACAGTCTCCTATATGCAGAGGGCCTAGTCCCTTCCCATGCAGGCTCCACATCTGTCAGTTTATAGTTCATGAGTTCCCATAAGCTTGGTTCATTGTTTCTGTAGATTTCCCCATCGTGATCTTGACCTCCCTTGATTACAGAATCCCTCTTACCTCTTTTCGACTGGACTCCCAGAGCTTGGCCTGGTGCTTGGCTGTGGATTTCTGCATCTGCTTCCACCAATTACTGGATGGAGTCTCTATGATGACAGGGTATTCACCAATCTGGTTATTTGAAATCTTAAACATGGGGAATCTACATAACAGCATGAAACTCATACAGGAAATTAGGAAAGGGTCCTCATTCTCTTCTCCTTTTTCCCCTTCCTTATCACCCACCTCCTGTCTTATCTTATATATGTTAGATGCAGACTTAGCCTTTCTTTATTTGAACATTATAATGTTTGTCTCCATATCCTATTTCACAGTGCAAAGTATGCATCCTCTGTACTTACATTGGTATGTACATGTGCAAGTTTGTTGAATCTTCTGACATTGTTGATTTTTATTTATATTAGAGAATTTTGCCTGAAATAATCTTTTCAGTGAAAAGGCATCTGCAAGAAATCATTTTCTCATTTATTTACTGAAAAGGTCCTTCATATGTAATTTGGTATTGAATTTAAATACTGTATTGTAGGTTTCCCTTTCAGGACACAGTGAAAAAAGGCTTATCATCAGATATATTTGATGACTGGTGTTTTGGTTTGCTGGTGTGAAGAAATAAGATTAGTATTGCCAAGTTTCCTGACCCTTGTCCCCCACTTCATTTTTGTTTTAAAAAATGAGTGGTTAAATTACTAAGAGTTATAGAATGCAACTTCTTCTTTTATGTGGGGCATAATTTTGTTCTCTTGTTTTTCTAGTTTACTTGGCAAGGTTTTTAAGTCAATGTTTAAATAAGAAAATGTCCTAAACAACTGAAAAAAACCCTGTGTTTTCTAAATATATTTATAAAATAGCTCTTGAATTAAAATAATTCTCCAAATGAGAGTCATAGTTGCTTGGAGTGCACAACTTATGTTCTTCGGAAATTATGGTGTTTAAAATCTTAACTATTTTGTTGGTCAGGACTAATTTCAAATTTTAAATTCTAAATAATACTGAGATAAATTAGGGAAATAAGTACTTCTATAAAAGGCAATGTTTGAGGAAGGCCTCATAGTTGTTGCTTAGCAAAAAGGGAGGGAAAGGTTTCTTACAAAAATTTCAGTTGGTGATCATTGGCAATGTATACTACTATCACATTTGTCAACTACATTTACTTCTGTTCCTCTGAATCCGTGTTTCCATGTTCACAGCCAAATCAATGAGTTGAGCTGATAAAATTCATTTTAGGTGGTGTTTAGTCAAACAACAACAAGAAAAAAACTTATGTTGAGCCTGACTATCCTAACCAGTTAAAAATATGAAGTTGTATCTATAAGCCAGCTGTTTTCATCTGTCAGCTGAGGAGGAGCTTAAACACCAACTCCGTTAACTTATTATGTCTCTGCTCATATTCCCTTTGGGAACTAGACAAATGTGCTTTCCCTCTGTTGACCTACTCTGCTGTCACTGTCCTGATTAACTTGTGTCCTAGGGAAATATGAGCAGGTCATCCTGACTATAGCTATGTGACTCATCTGCTGGTTGGAGAGAAGGAGAAATAAGTGAGAACGTCTGTGGCTTTGCCCAGAATTCCTGCCAGGCTGTCTCAGGAGTGCTAGAAGGCTGTAAATAACCCTTGGCTTGTACTTGAGGTCTTCTTTAAGGTCAGACTCTTGGCTAATGTGCAAGTCTTCTTGTCAACATAGAATCATGAGCCTACCTCTAAGTCTTGATAGGAAAACAGTTCTGCCTGATGGCCTTAGTTTCTGTGAAGGTGACATGACTGTCTGCTTAGGCCACAGGCTGGATTGCACTGGAAAGAGCTTAGGCTTGTTATGTGTGTCAGCTGCAGACTTAGATACAGCTTAGCAGTTAAATTCCAGGGAGGGTTCACTGTGGAAACTATGTTGAGCATGAATAGTCTTGAAAACCCTTTAAGTCGGGAGTTTGGTTACATGACATATGTCCACATGAAGGAGTCATGTTAGATAGGAGAAAGGGTGGAGCAATGAACAGCGGAAGGAGGAGTGTGTGGTTTTTAAAAGGAAGAGTAAGTTTGGGCATAGCCTGGGCTCCAAGATGTGCTTTCAGGGTTTTGGGATTTGTGGATGTGGGTAGAATCAGACCACAGGACTCCTGCTTGAGTAAACACCGCATTAGAGGATGGCTTGTGGTGAGCTATAATTACAAACTATCGTTCCATTTGCAAGAGGAAAATGATTGGTCGTGATGGGATTCCCAAAATGTCCAATAAATTATTAAAAACTGAAAGTGATTTCCAAAGACAGCTTAAAACTTTGATCCAGCAAGATAAGTAGTCCAGTTTAAGTATTTTTCTCTTTTTATTCTCATATCTCCATCCTTTATCTAAGTCTGTTTAAGACTAAGCTTTTGTGTATAAGAAAAAAGTGTTGAGAGAAGGCCTGTATCTCCTAGTGCTGCATGAAATGGCTCTTGAGTTATAAAATATGCCATGTCTACACTCTCATATGCTGACTTTCCTGACCCCTCAACATATTGTGTCTCAACTTTCTAGACTTTCGTCTCTTTTCTCACTTCTCTCACCTTTCCTCTACCATCATCTGTTTGAGAATCCTTGCTTGTGGTCTGGTTCATTACTATCAACAGGTTGAAAGTGGGAAGAAATCTAATCAGGACATCCACACTTCATATCTCAGGAAATGCACAAGCAATATAACACAAAATGTCCTCAAGGAATTCTGCACAGCATCAGCCTCTTCTCATTATGGTCTTTCTGGTGGCAGTGGGCAATAGAATGGGCTTATCTGTTACCACTCATTTATGCTGCCAGAAGACTTAGCCCCGGGTTTCCTTGAAGGAACTCTTAACCCAGGGAAACACATTTTTCAGAATTCATTGTAATCTAGTCATCCTTCTAAATCCACAAGGAACTGGTTCTAGGCCAACTACCAACTCTAGATAGACTTTATGCTCAAGTTTTTAAACTAGATATAACATGGCGTTGTGGTCACATAAAATATACATACAACCATATATATATATATATATATATAAAATCAGCTTGACATTATTTATGATACCAAAATACAATGCAATGTGACTAAGTAGTTACACTTTATTGTTCAGAAAAATAGTGACAGAAAGTTTATTTATTGCAGACACTGTGTTCAACTGTTTTACTTTAAACTTTCCACTTTAAGACCTTCCTTTGTTTTCTAGAAAAACATTTGTCTCTTTTATTCCTTATAGCTAACATTACTTTGACACAAGGTGCTGTACCAGGTAATTCCATCCATTCCTTCTTTTAATCTGCCCTATGATCTAACAAACTCAGGGTGGCTATTCCTTCTCTATGGCAGAGAAAATGGAGTAACAAAGAGGTTATAAAAATATCTGAGTTCAGCCGGGCGGTGGTGGCGCATGCCTTTAATCCCAGCACTCGGGAGGCAGAGCCAGGCGGATCTCTGTGAGTTCAAGGCCAGCCTGGGCTACCAAGTGAGTTCCAGGAAAGGCGCAAAGCTACACAGAGAAACCCTGTCTCGAAAAACCAAAAAAAAAAAAAAAAAAAAAAAAAAAAAAAAAAAAAAAAATCTGAGTTCACATGACTCTTGAGTTATAAAATAGGATTTTACACAAATGTAGTGCCAATGCTTGTTATATTGTTTGTTTTTTTACAAAATAACAAATTCCATATATATAAAATTAAAATAATGTCTTCTCAAAGTAATAATTTGAAAATCATATAATTATTCCCTGTACATAACAGTATTAATTTTCTTCATCTTTTTAACTAATGAATTTAATTAGGGTAACTCACAGGAACATGAATGAAAATTTCAATAAAAAAGCATGGGCGACTTACTAGTGGCTATATCACTGGAGAAATTGTCTCAGTCACTCTGCAAGCATCAATTGCCTACAAAGCCTCAAGGAACCATTTTTCCTACTTCTCATTAAGTGCCTATAAATGCTCAGAGAAGGGAAGGACCTCATAAGCCATCCCTCCTCATCAGAGATGGACTGCTGATTGATCAAACCTTGGACAGGTTTTGTGCAGAGCTGCTGAAAATTGAAAGAAACATGTCACACAAGAAAAACAACTACACCTTCCTTTGCTCTTGTTTCTTGCTATCATCATTTCTGTGATGCTCCCTGAACCTTGGAGGGGTGGTACAGATGTCCCATTTAGGGCTGTGTATTCAATAGTCATTTACTCTCAACACCTAAACCAACTATGTGTCTTTGTACTATCTGCTGTGCACTGGAGTAGAAGCAAGGGAAGCAGCAGCAGCAGCCTCTTTGACCAAAGCTGAAAGCAGCACTAATCTCTGAGCACTAATATAAATATTTTTAAGGAAATTTGACAGGAATATTATGTCCACTTAACAAAACAATGATGAGGTCTATGAATTCCCTGTCCATGGGCTTTTGACCGGGTTTACAGAACCAGATATGAATTCCCTCCTATGGAGCAGGCCTCAAATCCAATCAGAAAGTAGTTGCTGTCTGTTGATAGTCATGCCACTATTGCATCAGTGGGACCTATCTTGCCTGAAAGGTCAGCGATATAGTGTGAAGGACCATGTTAGTTACAATTCTCCCCCATCAGACTCAGTAGCACCTATTGGCACTGTGCAGTCCAGCCATCATGGAGGAAACTTGGTGCTTAGTTCCAGTGTAGTTTCTCTGTATCCTAAAACCAAAGCATGTGGTGTTTTCAACAAATGGATCTTACAATCTGTCACTGGTTGGCAATCAGTCATAGTGGCAATAGGTTGTATTGTTTTGGGGACCTCGAAGGCCTCTTTTGCCAGTGACTTGTAGTAAAGTAGCACACCCACAGATATTCATTTAATTATTTATTTAACAATATTATGCCTTCTGGGAGCAGCTTTATCCACCAATACAGGGCTCTTCCTTTCAAACACTTTTTCCTTATTTTTAAGCTTGTGTGTGTGTGTGTGTGTGTGTGTGTGTGTGTGTGTGTGTGTGTTGTATTAAGTATATTCCTACTCAATTCTCTCCTTTCCTCACCATCTCCCTTTCTGTTGGCCCAATTTCTCCCTTAGACAGCTGGGATGCTGCTTCAAGCCACATATGTACATATATGACTTTTTGTATATACATAGAAACCTAGGAGAATATATAGGAATAATATTTGTCTTTCTGTAATTGGCTTACTTTGATTAATATAATTATGTCCAATTGCATACATTTTCCTGCAAGGGACATACCTTAATTCTTTTTTGGGGGGTGGTAGAAATGTTCTACTATATATACCACTTTTCAGATGCAGACCTAACTTAGTTCCATAATTTATCTATAGTGAATAGAACTGTAAGTGTGAACATGCAAGTATCTCTGTCATATGTCCACCTGGAATCCTTTGGATAAATATTCGGCAATACAGTTGGGTCATACAGAAGAGTAATGGTTGGCTTTTGAGATGTTTCCACACTTATTTCCATATTGGATGGACTAGTTTGCATTCTAAATGGTAATATATAAAAGTTTCCTTTTGTCCACATTCTTGATATTATTTATTTTCTTAATGACTGTCATTCTGATGGGGGTGAAATGGCATCTCTCGGGACTTTTGATTTACATTTTGTTAATTGATAGTGAAGTTTAACACTATTTTGTATATATTGGCCATTTGTAATTCCTCTTTTGAGAACTTTGTTGATTTCATTTGAGTACTTTGCATATTTTAGATATTAATATTTTGTCAATTAGCATCTAAAGATTTTCTGCCATCTGTAAGCTGTCTCTCCATTTATTTAGATGTTAGTTTGATTATTGATTTTTGATGCTATGAGTTCCCATTTTTTACTTGTTGGCCTTATTTCCTGAGATAATATCATCTTATTTAGAAATTAGTGCCTATGCTTATATCTTAAAGTTCTTTCTTCACATTTTCATATGTCAGTTTCAGCATTTCAATTTTTACACTAAGGTCTCTGAACAATTTGACATTTTTTTGTGTGTGTAGGTAAACATACAGGGATCTAGTTTCATTCATCTATTAAATTTTCCCAACATCATTTGAATATACTGTCTGTTCTACAATGTGTATTTTTGACATCTTTGTCAAAGTCAGATAGCTGTAACTTTGAATTCATGCCTAGGTCTATTATTCAATTCTATTGATGCACATATCTGCTTTTACAGTGGTATAATGCTGATTTTATTACTATAGTTCTGAGATCAGTGAGGTTGATGCCTCCAGAATTATTCTTTTTTTTTCAGTATATTTTTGCTTTCTGGGTCATGTGTGCTACCAAATGAAACTTAAAATTGTGGGTTTTTTTATTTCTGTAAAGAACGATATTTGCTATTGATTGGGACTGACTTGAAAGTGTAGATTGCTTTTGGTAGACTGTCAATTCATAATTTTGATTCTCCTACTAATCATCAGAAATGTGCTAGCTAGTTCTGTGTCAACTTGATAGAAACTAGAGTCATTTGGGAAGAGGAAACTTCAACTGAGAAAATGTCCACACCAGACTGGCCTGTTGGCAAGGCTGTAGGGCCTTTTTTTCACTGGTAATTGACATGAAAAAGTCCAGCTCACTGTGGCCAGTGCCATACATGGGCTGGTAGTCCTGGGTTCAATAAGAAACCAGGTTGAGCAAGCCAAGGAAACAACCAATGGTACATGATACTTCATGGCCACTACTTCAGTTTCTGCCTCCAGTTTTTTGCCCTGCTTGAGTTCCTTCCCTGATTTCCTTGATGATGCACTGTGATATAGAAATGTAAAGGAAATAAAGCCTCTCCTCCCAAGTTGCATTGAGTCATGGTGTTTCATCACAACAGTAAAACCCTAACTAATACAACAATTCATACCAGATTGTGGAGTATTGCTGTGACAAACCTGATCATGTGTTTGGGGGAGGATTGTGGAAGGTCTTTAGAACTCTGAGCTGAAAAGCCATTGAATATTCAAAGCTCAATTAACTGTTGTGGAAATCAAGAAGATAAACTTCAACAGTGCAGATGATGAAGGTATAGCTTGTAAAGTTTCAGAGGGAAGTTTGAGAATCTCTTAAAGACTCTATCAGATGGGGAAACCTCCAGAGACAACCAAACCAAACTAGTGAGAACTCCTGAACTTTAGCTCACCAGCTGTGAAGCCTCCATGAGACTGGACTAGGCCCTCTGCTTAAGAGAGACAGCTATGTAGCTTGATCTGCTAAAGGGGCCCCCTGGCAATAGGATCAGGATCCATCCCTGGTGCATGAGGTGGCTTTTTGGAGCTCACTACCTATGGTAGGACACCTTGCATAGCCTTGATGCAGGGGGAGTGGCTTGGACCTCCTTTGACAATGCTGCTTCACTGATGCTGAGAAATTAGTAGTGAATAAGAGGAGACCAGCCTCATTGAGATAAAATTTTCTGGGAAATATTTTGTCAGAGTCAGCACACAGAAGCTATGTCCTAGAACAGTCAAGGTTGTACTTCATTGTTGGCAGCCAACATCAGAAATGTGTAAGTTTTTTTCAAGTGGTTGTTTTGAAAGCATTAAGGTGTCATGAGTAGCAGCTGAGGCTTGGCACTGTGTTCCAGAGCTGGAGAGGACAAGAAAAACTATTGGTGAAGATGCAGCCTCAGTTGCAGTAGAAGATCCAGTATTGAAAAGGTAATGGAGGGTAGCTGAGGTTTGGCACCATCTGGCAGGGTCAGAGTCTGAAAAGAGCCCAAATAAGACTATTGGTACAGGGGCAAATCAATTGCTGTAGGAAACTCCCAGAATTCCTGGGAAGCAATTATTAGATCCAGATTGATAGAAGTGACTTGAAAATGAAACAAAGCAGATGGGCAATCTCCAGAAGCAAAATTGTTTAATTAGAAGAATTGAAGTATACAGTCTCTTTGTGGAAGTAGAGACTGTAGTATGGGGGTCTTAGGGTTTTATAGGATGGAAAGTGGGGAGCTTTGGGGATGGAAGAGTCAGTCCATGTTTACCTCAGTTCTTCTGCTGTCCAGAAGTGGTAGATACCAGTGAATTAGGGTTGTGGATCAGAAGCTTCCACCAGGATTATCAGTCAAGTCAACTTTCCTGTCCAGAGCAGTTCTGTCCACCTGAGACTTTTGGGTAACTGACTCTTTATCCCAGACCTTGAGGACACATTAAAAGAAGTGGGATGTGGTAGTTTGAATATAATTGGCCCCCATAATCTCATAGGGAGTGGCAATATTAGGAGGTATGGCTTTCTAAGAGTGGGCATGTCCTTGTTGGAGGAAGTGTGTCACTGTGGGCATGGGCTTTGAGGTTTCCTATGCTCAGGATACTGCCCAGTGTTTCAGTCAACTTCCTGCTGCCTGCAAGATTGTAGGACTCTCAGCTACTCCTCTAGCACCACAACTGCTTGCATACCACCATGCTCCCCACCATGATGATAATGGACTGAACCTGTGAAACTGTAATCGAGACACCACTTTCTATTTCTTCATAGCAATAGAAACCCTAACTAAGACAGGGGCCATGTGTTCTCTCATCTCCTCCTTCCTCCATAAGGGGAATGATGGCGGGGGTGGGGGAGGATGACTAGGCTTTGTCCACAGGATTTAAGGGGGCATAGGTCAGGTTGACTTCATATAATAGGAAGAGTTTTAATCTGATAGGCTGCAGATGGTCATTTGGTCGCCATCATATACTCCTACAGAACCTTTGAAAACTAATTGTTTAGAGGGCTGTAAGTAGATTTGGTCACAGAGTGAAACTGAGATTGCTCAGGAAGGTGAGGGTGGAGGAGTGGAGGAGACACAGAGAGCAGCCCCTGAGAGTATGTTAGTATCCATAGAAAAGGGCCTCCTTACAGGACAGGAGAAAGATTTGTAATGTGTCTTGAAAGTCTGTAGGCATTTGTCAGGGGTAAGTTGCATCAGAATGGAAAGGATGCCAGTAGAATTAATAAGCTGAAAAAGAGTGATAGCTCAACATTCAGAATTATGGAAAAAGTAGGGGATGATAAGACATTTGTAATAGAGAAGAGACTCAGTGGCTTATTGTGTAAACTTAAGATAGTTAATGAAAAGGTCTCAAGCTCTTCCAACAAACCAATGGCCTTACCTCTTGTAATCAACAACAGTGTCAAAAATCATCAGTCTCACTAACTATAGCAAAGCCTGCCAAGAGTTCTTTAAGTGGTTTTCCTGCCTGCGCTCTTCTTCTAGTAAGGGGGAAAACTGCCTTATTTTCTCATCTACACTCCATATGAATTCTTAGTAGGAATTATAGTACACATGTGTGTGTGTGTGTGTGTGTGTGTGTGTGTGTGTGTGTGTGTAAAAGAATCATTAGTGACAAATAGCTGTCCAATAACATTTCATATGGTTAAGTATAATCTCTGACTGCAGTCCCTTGAACTATTAAAGAAACATATTAATCATTTTAATCTTGGTTATACTTTCCTATTCGGTGTTAAAGACTACATAGTAGCAAAATTTTTATTTTTTGTTCTGAGTAGGCAAATCGAGGCTCCAGTCCTTGGGAGTCACTTGAACTTGTGAGGAATCTCTGACTCCTTGAGCCTTTCTTTTTACCAGCTGTCTAGCTATGAAATGATAAGTGAAAGGCTTTTCTTGGCCTGTCTGTGGCTCCTCTTGGCAGCACTGAGGAAATCTTTCCTGTGAGTTGACCTTCCTCTTTGTAGACAGGACACTGGTTAGACTTTATTGAGTGTGGTCTCCCTGACTCCTTGAACAGAGAATAGGTGACTTTCCACAGTTGCAGAATATTTCTGGAGCTAGCTAACAATCCCCTGGAAAATTACTGGCCTTTTAGTTCCTCCGACTATATTACAATAGCCTCCAGATATGGGTATCAAATACTCAGAAGATCAGATATAGCAATCTGGTACTTTCAATTACTGTATATTTTAATAGCCAGATAGTTCTAAATTAATATTTATGAGACATATACATTAGTCAGTTCTTTTATATTTTTATCTTAGACCATAGAAACTTTAACTGTATATATTATCTCTAAATCTCATCCTCTACATATCTTAAATAACTTAGTTGGAACTTCATAACTTGCAAAACTTTTCTAGTTATATTTTTTCATTCTAGAAACATCTATCCATATCTTAATCTCATACATAAATACTTTTTTGCTAAAACAATCTCCATCTTTTCATCCCTATAGCATTTTTTATTCTTTAATATCATGAGACATTAACAAATATCTATCTTGTTAATACTATCTTTTGTGAGGATTTTCTCCTCGCTGGTATGTTGGGGGCAGGTAATGTATATCCCCTCTTCATAAGGTCCCAAAAACAAACTAAAGTTCAATTTTGAAGTTCACCCTAGGGAACCAATGAATTTATTGGGCTTATTTGTAGAAAATTGGTAAGTGGTTACTGATGGGAGTGTGGTGACCCAGAAGCAGTCACATTGGAATGTCTTCACTCAGTATGTATAAGGACATTTTATAGTCACATAGGTGGAGCTCCTCCACTTCTTTAATTGGGATGGCTTGTTCATCTCCTCTTTTTGTGAAGGAGTATTAATACTAACGCATCCTACTGTGGTCATTTAGGCCATCACAGCTGAAAGGATAAAGATGGTAGTTGATTAACTTAGAAGATAAGACAGAAGCCCTGTATTGGATATTGAATAACTGGTTTTTCATTTGTTTGTTTTTAAAGAGGCTGTAGTCATAAAAAAAAAAATCCTTAAAAATCCTTAAAAGTTCGAATTTATACATATAACCATTTATACATAAAATGTATATAAAAGCATATACACAAGTTATTCTTATCTAAAGAAAGGGCAATTGTCCAATAGGAGAAAAGTATCTTGGAGGAGGAGCAATCATCTCTTAAAGTTAATTTATATCCTCAAGATATGGAGTCCATGTCATAGAACCAGAATTGAGATAAAGATTTAGGAGATAACATTTTGAGCCAAATTGTATGATTATGCATGTCTTGTCCTTAAAAGTAGATTTTAAAATTTTAAATTTAAAAACTCATGTTAATTGTTTCAATGAAAGAGTCATGATCTTTAGCCATTACCATCATTATCATTTGCTACTATTTTAAATTCTAGTTTTATTATGAACAATATGAAGTTGTGCCAAGTTAACAACTTTAATTTATAGAAACATTTACTTGTAAGTCAACTCGGTAGTAAATGTATGATATAAAATAAAACAAAACAAAAATACAAATCACATATAAAAAGGCATCTATGTATACATAATCATATATGAAACACACTTTAATAAATCAAGATTTGAACATTTTTGTTTGTTAAGTTTTTGTTTTTATAAATCATCATTGTAAAAGGTAAACTTAAAGGTAAGCATATTGTTAGACTGGGCAGAAACAAAGCAGACATGTGTGGAACAATGGAGTATTGGAGAGGAAAAACATTTCATTTCAGTTAGAGGAAAATATGCCTGGAGACAACAGGCAGAAACTACAGGCACTGAAACCCAGCAAGGCTTACTGAAGCAGCTCTTCACTGGCAGCAACTTGTCCAGAGCTTGGCATTTTATCCTTTGAGTCTCTGTTGGGATCTGTGAATTCCAAAGTGTTAGCTCCCTTTATTAGTATGACAGTGTTATAGGCAGGCAGCTGAGAAAAAAATTTAAGGTTTTCCTTAAAAGCCAGTAAATGTATCTCATAAAAACTGTATCAAAATTAAAACAAAGCAGAACACTAAAATAACACCTTGGAGGTCTGATGTTTTCTCCTTACTCTGATATAAATGGGGTGGAGTGTTTCTCCCGAAGACTCTGTGGACCATGAGGCTCTATAGGTGCAGCCATTTCGCCTTCTGCCATGTGGTGACATTAACCGAGATGGTGGTTAAGTCACATGACATTTGTCTTCTAGCAAATATGGTGGTTAAGTCACATGGTTAGTTAACTGCTGTGGGATGTATGGCAAATGTGTTGCTAATTAATCAATAAAACACTGATTGGCCGTTGGCTAGGCAGGAAGTATAGGCGGGGCAAGGAGGAGAATAAAGCTGCGAAGTGGAAGGCTGAGTCAGAGAGACACTGCCAGCCACCACGATGAGAAACAGCTTGTGAAGATGCCGGTAAGCCACGAGCCATGTGGCAAGGTATAGATTAAAGGAAATGGATTAATTTAAGCTGTAAGAACAGTTAGCAAGAAGCCTGCCACGGCCATACAGTTTGAAAGCAACATAAGTCTCTGTGTTTACTTGGTCGGGTCTGAGTGGCTGGGGGACTGGCAGGTGAAAGAGATTTGTCCTGACTGTGGGCCAGGCAGGAAAACTCTAGCTACAGTTAACCATGTGATGTGGTCCCCCAGTCAAGATGGCAGCAAATCACATGGTTATTTTCTGATCAAGGTGAATTCATGATAAAATGAGTCCATTGTCCATCAGGACTCTATTTCCTGGGAGCCACAATTTTTCAGATTAAATGTGGATCAGTGCATCTTTTTTATTAAAAGACACTTTAGTTAGGTATGCTTGTATGAATATCAGAGTAGATGGCTTCTATGGCCTAGACAGGTACAATAACAAAAATAAAAGTTAGGGAGGAATTTCACGGTCTGGCCTCAAGGAAGTTGAGCCCATCAGTAAGTGATTGAGTAACTAGAATCACAGTGTGAGGGCTCTCTCAGAGTTACAGAAGAGTAACCCTCTAGTCAGGTTCTAGGGTGAAGGAAGAATTGGTCTGTTTGCTTTCCTTTTCCCAGTCACACAGTCATGTATCAGGGGACCAGCCTGACTCAGCACAGGGGTTTGGGAGATTGAGTCTGAAGTAAGAAGGCTAAATCCCATCCAGAGGCAGCATCTCAGATTTAGCACAGGAAAATTTGCTAATATAGCTTAATATGCTCTGCTTTTGATGGGGGGGGGGGGGGGGGCAGCCAGACTGGAATGTGAGAGACACAGTTTAGGGAATCAGGTTTAGAAGTTTGAACTAATAAAACCTACAGTGCAGAAATGGAGGAATAAAGTCAAGGACAGGAAGGAAGATGAAAAAGAGACTTAGAAGTAGGGAATACTTCAGTCCTTATGTTGTTTTGTCTAATGAAGTTATCTAAGTTATTGAGGATTTGGAAGTAAAAAGGACCTCCAAGTGTGGCTCTTGTCTAATCGAGTTCAGGGCCAGGTCTGAGTGGCAAGCCAGACTGAGGGTGATGAGACCTAAAGTTTGAGGTTTAATTTTTTTTATATATATATATGGAGTATAATATATTTGATATTTAGATATAACACAGTGATCAAATCAATCAACACATCATTTGTGTCACTTAATTGACATTTGTGCAATAACAAATTTGAAAAATACTATTACTTTTATACATATGTTATATACTAGATTGATCATGTTATAACAAGTCTCAAATGTTGTTACTGTTTTTTACACAATTTACACACAAAGTAACTCATCATCATGGTAGCATTATTGACAATATTTCTGTTTTCCAAACTTTTGTACTTTAAGACAAAAAAAGAAGTAAAAAAAAAAAGGACAGGCTGTGTACACACAATTTTTGCTACTCAGCTACCAGGAAAATCATTTTTACCACTTTTCTATTTTTTCCTCATGGTATTTTTACATTATGGTGAAGAAACTTTCCCCAAGTGTCTGTTTTATTTACAGTGAGAGTTTATTATGGTATTATTTGTTTTCTTTTATAACACATATGACGATATAGTGAAACCCCTTAGACAAATGGACTCTTCCAAATAATTATCTAATTTTTTCTGGTTTTAAATACCAAAAAAAATTTGCAAATATTCAATTCAAATATTCGAAGTGTCTCTTCTCATTTATCAAGGTGCTTCCTTTATTTCCTAAATTTTTTTAAATTTTATATTTTTATTTTGCAATACAATTCAGTTCTACATATCAGCCACAGATTGCCTTGTTCTCCCCCCTCCAGCTCCCCTCACCTTCCCCCCAGCCCGCCCCCCATTCCCACTTCCTCCAGGGCAAAGCCTCCCCCGAGGACTGAGATCAACCTGGTAGACTCAGTCCAGGTAGGTCCAGTCCCCTCCTCCCAGGCCAGAGCCAAGCGATCCTGCATAGGCCCCAGGTTTCAAACAGCCAACTCATGCAATGAGCACAGGACCCGGTCCCACTGCCTGGATGCCTCCCAAACAGATCCTCTTGAAACTGAGAAGCTTTTGTAGAGCAAAGGATATTGTCAACAAGGCAAAGTGACAGCCTACAGAATGGGAAAAGATCTTCACCAACCCCACATCTGACAGAGGACTGATGTCCAGAATATATAAGGAACTCAAGAAATTAGACATCAAAATGCCCAACAGTCCAATTAAGAAATGGGCTATAGAACTAAACAGAATTCTCAACAGAGAAAACTCAAATGGCTGAAAGACATTTAAGGAATTGCTCAACATCCCTAACATCAGGGAAATGCAAATCAAAACAACTCTGAGATACCACCTTACGCCTGTCAGAATGGCTAAGATCAAAAACACTGAAGACACCTTATGCTGGAGAGGATGTGGAGCTAGGGGAACTCTCCTCCACTGCTGGTAGGAATGCAAGCTTGTACAACCACTTTAGAAATCAATATGGCACTTTCTTAGAAAATCGGGAATCCATCTCCCCCATGATCCAGCTATACCACTCTTAGGCATATACCCAAGGAATGCTCAACCACACCACAAGAGCACTTGTTCAGCTATGCTCATATCAGCATTGTTTGTAATAGCCAGAACATGGAAACAACCTAGATGCCCTTCAACCGAAGAATGGATAAACAAATTGTGGTACATATACACAATGGAATACTACTCAGCAGAGAAAAACAATGGCATCATGAGGTTTGCAGGCAAATGGATGGATCTAGAAAAAATCATCCTGAGTGAGGTAACCCAGACTCAGAAAGACAAACATGGTATGTACTCACTCATAGCAGGATACTAGATGTGGAACAAGGATGACTGGACTGCTACTCACATCACCAGGGAGGCTACCTGGAAAATAGGACCCCAAGAAAGACACAAGGATCACCCAATGACGGAAAAATGGAAGAGATCTACATGAACAGCCTGGACATGAGTGGGGGTAATGAAGGGTGAGGGTCGAGGGAAAGAGAGCTTGGGGGAGTGGGAGATCCCAGCTGGATCAACAACAGAGAGGGAGAACAAGGAATAGGAGACCATGGTAAATGAAGACCACATGAAAATAGGAAGAAGCAAAGTGCTAGAGAGGCCCACAGAAATCCACAAAGATACCCCCACAACAGACTGCTGGCAATGGTCGAGAGACAGCCCAAACTGACCTACTCTGGTGATGGGATGGCCAAACACCCTAATTGTTGTGCTAGAAACCCCATCCAATGACTGAGGGATCTGGATGCAGAGATCCATGTCTAGGCCCCAGGTGGATCTCTGGGAGTCCAATTAGTGAGAACGAGGAGGGTTTATATGAGTGAGAATTGTTGAGACCAAGGTTGGATAAAGCACAGGGACAAATAGCCAAACGAATGGAAACACATGAACTATGAACCAATGGCTGAGGGGTCACCAACTGGATCAGGCCCTCTGAATGGGTGAGACAGTTGAGGTTTAATTTTTATGCATGCCCAAGGGGTACCCTTGGGAAAGACAATTTGGAACTCATCTCAGAAGGCAGGCAGAGGAGATGGAGGCTATAGTAATTCCCCAAGTCATCACCTGGGATTTGAGAGTGGCTAAGGGATGAGCCTGATTTGCAGAAGAGGCCATCCCCTGCTTGTGGAAATCATATGGCAAAGGCTGAGCAACTCCCTGAGTTCTAGAGAGGACTTAGGTCTGAGGCACCTGTAGACACTGACCTGGCCTTACCTTCCCAATGAGTTTGTGGTGCATGTGGTCTGGTAGACAGATGGGAAAGGCCTGAGCCCTGGAGGTTGGAAGATATTGAGAAAGAGAGGAGGGAGAAGGTAGATGAAGGAAAGATCCAAACTGAGTTTACATGGCACTCCAAAATCCCAGAGGTTTCAAGTTGTGATAGGCAGATATTTCTAATAAATTGTGTGCTACAGATGGCAGGCCTTAGAAGTGGAGCTAGTTGTCCAGGTCCCTCAGAGCCCTGAGGATTGTGTATGACAAACATCAAGCACTGAGTGTTACATGTCAAACTTTGATTTTGCTTTGATATGATTGTGACTGTGTCCTGGTTATTCCCTCTTAGAGTAAGAAAGTATTGAATTGTTTTTATTTTTATTTTACAGAAGCCCACACTTATGAGACCTTTCTTGGTATTTTAGAGTCTTTGGATATTTTAGGAAGACTCTGGATATTTTAAAGATTTTTGAATATTTTAGATTGAACCTTTAAAGTGTTTAAATTTTTAAAAAGTGTGGAACATTTTAAAGTTGTAATATTTTGAGATTCTAATATATTTACAATATTTCTCCCTTCCCTTTTCTCCCTACAAACCCTTCCATATGCCCTACATTCTCTTTCAAATTCATGGCCTCCTTTTTCATTGCTATTACATACATGTATGTATATACATACATATATATTCCTAAATATAACCAATTAACAACCAAGAAAATCCCCTACATCCTTGTCCGTAGGCCAGTCTGGTGAGAGCGTTTTCTTAATTGTTGTCCCCTCTTTCCATATGCCTCCAGCTTGTACTAAGTTGACATAAAACTAGCTAGCACAATTAATGTCTGGTCAGCTTGACACACAAACACATCACTAATCAACTAGAACCTTTTCTTTCTCATTTTTCCTCAAGATGGTATGTTAATTTTAATATAACAATATAATACAGAGCAAACCAATGCATTATCCAATACCAAGTGGTCAGCCTTGGTAACATTATACAGACTGAGCAGGTTATATTTAGGAATTCCTAATATAATGCATTGGTTTGCTCTGTATTATATTGTTATATTAAAATTAACATACCATCTTGAGGAAAAATGAGAAAGAAAAGGTTCTAGTTCTAGTTGATTAGTGATGTGTTTGTGTGTCAAGCTGACCAGACATTAATTGTGCTAGCTAGTTTTATGTCAACTTAGTACAAGCTGGAGGCATATGGAAAGAGGGGACAACAATTAAGAAAACGCTCTCACCAGACTGGCCTACGGACAAGGATGTAGGGGATTTTCTTGGTTATTAATTGGTATGAGGGGATCCAGCTTACTGTTGGCTGTGCCACTGTTTGATTGATAGTCCTGGGTTCCATAAGAGAGCAGGTTGAGCTAGCTATGGAAACAAGTCATTAAGCCATGATAGCTCCATGGCTGCTGCTTCAATTCCTGCCTCCAGGCTCCTTCCCTGCTTGAGTTCCTGCCCTGACTTCCTGGATGATGAACTGTGATGTGGAAATATAAGGAAAATAAAGCCTTTCCTCACAATTTGCTTTGGGTCATGGTGTTTCATCACAGTAATAGAATTCCTAAAACAAAATGTATTTTCATCTTCTGGTGCCTTTCTTGGTGTTTTAAAATGTTCATTGGAGAGATCTTTCATCTAGTCTGGTAGATTTATTCCCAAATGGGTCCTGGTTTTTAATCCAATCTGTCAGTCTATGTTATTTTATTGGGCAATTGAGAACACTAATATTTAGTGTTGACATGAGCAATGTTTGTTAGTGTCCTGCTGTCTTATTGTTGTGGTATTATCGTTGGTTTTGGCACTCTTTTAATTAACTTTCCTGGGAGTACTTAGTGCTTGTGTCCTCCTGAGTAGAGTTACTCTTCTCTTTCAGCTGAAGTTTTCCTTCTAGTGTCCTCTGCAGACTTGGATTGGTGAGTAGAAACCCCTTAAACTTATTTTTATCCTAAAATGATTTTCTTTCTCCTTTGATAATATCGATAATGGCTTTTTTTAGGTACAATAGTCTGCGCTGGTATCTGTGGTCTTTCAGAACTTGTAGAATATAAGTCAAATCCTTCTGGTTTTCAAAATCTCCACTGAAAAGTCAGATGTTATTTGAATGGGTCTGCCTTTATATGTGTCTTGGTCTTTTTCCCTTGCAGCTTTTAATAACTTTTCTTTGTTCTATACATTTAATATTTTTATTATAATGCGTCCTGGGGATTTTCTTGTCTGATCCTGTCTGTTGGTATTTTGTATGCCTCTTCTACATTGATATGCATCTCTTTCTTTAGATTGAGGAACTTTTCTTCTATGATTTTGTTTAAAAAAATATTCTCTGGGCCTTTAACCTGGGTTTCTTCTCTTTCCTTTATAACTATTATTTGTAGGTTTGGTCTTTTCATGATATCTCAGATTTCCAGGATGTTCATGTCTAAATTGTTATGCATTTAACAATTTCTTTGACTAATTGATCCATTTCTTCTACCTTCTCTTCACGTCATTAAATTCTCTCTTCCAATTCATTCAATATGTTAGTAAAACTTTCCTCTGAAGTTTTGATTTCCTGAATTTTTCAATATTTATTTACTTTAGCTTTTTGTTGGTAATGCTATTTCTTTGTTAAATTCTATTTTCATATCTTTAATTAGTTTCATGATTTCACTCAACTGCTTGTATTTTCGCAGTCTCCATTCAGAAATTTGTTGAAATCCTCTTTAATGTCCTGAAACCTACTTATAGTTGCCAGTTTTGAGTCTTTGTCTTGTGTTTCATCTAAATTGCTTTTCTTAGGGAATTTTAAAGTAGGGGTGCTGAGTTCTGGAGGAGGCATGCTGTCTTGTCTACTAATGTTTGTGTTTTTGCACTAGAATCCAAGTATCTGGAGTTACAACCTTTGTGCCATTTCTAGGTGTGGGTATCTGGCCTAGCCTTTTACACTCCATCACGAAAGGAATTGGGGCAGGAACTCAAGATATGAACCTGAATGCACGAACTGATGTGGAGGGAATAGAAGAACGCTACTTACTGGCTTGCTCCCCAAGGCTTATTCAGCCTGCTTTCTCATACAACCCAGAACTATCTGCTCTGGAATGCCCACAACCACTGTGGGCTGGGACCTTCTACATCATATCAGTAACCAAGAAAATTCCCCCACAGATTTGCCTGTAAACCAAACTCATGAGGGCCTTTTCTCTATTGAGGTTTGATTCTCTCATATGACTCCAGCTTGTGTCTAGTTGACCAAAAAAAAAGTGAGATTCCAGGAGATTCTTTTGTCTCTGACTCCCATCTTTTGATAGGAGTGCTGCTATTACAGAATGTTTACCACCTCATTTGGCTTTATTTTTATGTAGGTCATAGAAATAAAACTCAAGTTGTCAGGCTTGTGCAGTTAGTGCTTTTACCCACTGAGCCATCTCCTTAGGCTCTCCATCTACTTCTTCAGGATTTGGCTTCTTTTTTTCTTTTACAAAGCCTGAAGGAACATAATTAAGTTATTCATTTGAGCTCTCTCTGGTTTGTAAGTATATTCATGGTTATAAACTTCACTCTTAGGAATGCTGCTATTGTATCTCATAGGTTTTCATATTTTGTGTTTGCATTTTTATTGCATTTAAATATTTTTCTTTGATAATTTCTTCAATGACTCATTCATCACTTAATAATGTATTGTTGAATTGCCATGAGTTCATAAATTTTCTGTCATTTCACTTATTGTGGATTTCTAGATGTATTCCATTACAGCATAAAGTTATTTCAATTATCCTATATTTGTTGAGACTTGATTTATATCTTAACATATTATCTGTTTTAGAGAAAGATTCATAGGTTCCTGAAAAGAATGTGTATTCTGCAGTGTTTGAATGGAATATTCTGTAAATGGCTATTGATTTTCTTTGCTCTGTAGTGTCATTTGTCTCCAATGTTTCTGCATCTATTTTGGTCAGTAATGCCTTTCTCTTGGTGAGAGTGTGATGTTGAAGTCACCTACTATTACTGTGTTGTAGTTAATTTGTGATGTTATATACAGTAGTGTTTATTTTATGAAACTGGGTGCACTTATGATCATAACATCCTCTTGATGAATTGTTCACTTAATCAGCATGGATTGATTTTTATCTCTTTTACTATTTTTATTTGAAGTCTAATGTGTCATATATTAAAGCAATGATGTCTATGCATATCTTATTTCATTTGCTTAAAATACCTTTTTCTACAACTTCACCCTAAGGTAGTATCTATCTTTCATGATGATATGTGTTTATTTGAGGAAACAAATACATGGATCCTATTTTTTTAATTTAATCTTCTAGCTACAATTTTAAAAAGGGGAATTTCTATTTAACTCTTGAGAATTCTATACAATATATTTTGATCATGCTTACCTATATTCTTCCTCCAACTTGTCCTACATTTTCTCCCAACTTCATATCATTTCTTAAAGAGCAATACTTTTGTTATCAGAAACCTGTTTCTTCTTGTCTATCTAGAAGTTAATTATAGTTGCAATTCAACATCATGTCCTAATCTTTTTTTATTTAATGACCCATTACTCAGATTTATGCTAACCATATATTTCTAGGTGTGGGTCCATCCACTGGAACATGGCTGACCTACTTAAGGTGACACCTTTAAAGAAAACTGATTGTCCTTTTCCCAGAAGCCATCAACTCTCCATAGTTTCTCAGTTAGGGGCCAGTGTTCATAAATCCCTTCCCACTCCATGCTAGAACGTTGCCTGAATTAATCTTGTGTATCATGTTCAGGCAACCATAGCTGCTTTTATTTCATGAGTGCACTGGTCCTGTCATGCCCAGAAGACACTATTTCGTTAAACTCCTCCCTAACCTCAGAGTCTTACAATCTTCTTCTCTGACAATTTCATAATAGTCCCTGAACCTTGGGGAAGGGGTATGATATAGATATCCAAATTTGTGGCTTAATACTTCACAGTCACTTATTCTCTGCACTTTTACCAGTTATGAGTTGCTGTGTTAACTGCCCTCCACTGCACCAAGATATTTCTTTGATGAGGCTGAACTGCTGCACTAATCTATTGGTGGAGAAATGTGAAGTTAGAGAGCAGCTTGGTACTACATAAATTTAAACGAGCCCAATTAGTGCTGTTCCTAATTACAGAAGTGTAGGGCCATCTACTGGGACATGGTCAATGACCAAGGTCCACACCCCTGAAGAATACTGACTCTTCAGCTGCCAGCAGCCAGCAGCTTCCAGTAGATCCTGAGCTAAGGGTGGGGCCTTGGTGAGCCTCTCTGCCATCTATGATGTTGTTGACTGGCTTGATCTTACAGAGGTCTTGTGTAGACAACCACATCTTCTGTGAGTTTATGAGTGTGACAGTACTTTCACACCTTGTAGAAACTATCTGGCCCCAGTCTTTCCTGCTTTATAGCTCTTCCAATCTTTCTGACCCCTCTTCGGTAATGTTTCTTGAGCCATGCAGAAGAAGATGATATAGATCCGTCAATTACTTACCATGGCTTTTGATTGTAGAAATTGAGAACATATATTCACAGTTACTATTTGAAAGTGTTAATTGATATTATTTTGTTGAGTGTGTGTGCACTTGTGTGCACATGTGTGTGCATGTGTGTGGGGGCATTGTCCTACCCTTATTTGCTTTATTACTTTTCTACTGTGGTTTAACCTTTCTTTTGTTTATCTTTCTCTTCAGTCCAAAGAATTATTTCTAGTATCCTCTGAAGAGCCAGCTTATTTGACACAAATTCCATTAGACTTCTTGTATCACATAAAGTTTTTCTATTTCAGTTACAGTAGTTTTGTTAGCTCTAGTACTCTGGGTTTATGTCTGTGATCTTGAAGAACTTGAAATATGTCTTTCTAAGCTATTCTGGCACTTAAGATTTCTATTTTAAAAGATAGCTCTTACTTAAGTCAGCTTGTTTCTCTCTTGATGTTTTCAATAAACTCTGTTTTGTGTATATAGTATTTATAATATGGTGTAGTGGTGTAAATGGGTATGGCTCCCATAGACTTATGTGTCTGAATGCTTGGCCCATAAGGAGTGGCACTATTAGGAGATGAGGCCTTGTTGGAGTAGGTGTGGCCTTGTTGGAAGAAGTGTGTGACTGTGAGAATGAAGTCTTACATATTCAAGATGCACCTAGTATGGTACACGGTCACCTTCTACTATCTGTAGATTAAGATGTAGAGCTCTCAGCTTCATCTCCAGCACCATGCTACCTGCATGCTGCCATGTCCTGCCATGATAATAATGAACTAAACTTCTGAAACTGTAAGTCAGACTCAATTAAATGTTTTCATTTATAAGAGTTGCCATGGTCATGATATCTCTTCACAGCAATAAAACTCTAACTATGATATCTGGTATGTGCAGGGTTTTTTTTTTTTTGGATCTTTTTTATTTGAATTTTCAGTTGTATACAGTGATCTTTTATTGATTCCTAAGCCAAGAACTTTTTAAATCAATTGCTATTTGGTTTAATAAAATGATTTGATACCAGAAAGAACAGGTGTGTTTGTGTCATTCTATTTTTTAAAAAAAAAGTTTCTTTGGGATTTATTTTTCCCTAGAATATATTAAAATTATCTTCTCTAATTCCAGAAAACTTTCTGAAAATATGTGTTTATGCATGTATATGTACATATCTCTACATGCATTTAAATACATGAACATGTAGACAACTATATGTCATGTATGATATGTGTAACTTATTGTGTTCATAGAAACTATAATCTTTTTAATAATAGTCTTTGTTACTTGGCATTGATGTATTTTAATTCCCATTTCACTTGAGATGTGTAATAAAAATGGTATCTGAATTTTCAAAACTTTGTTCTCAGAATTCTTGATAGAATTGTTTATCCTGCTTTAACAGTCAGAACAGTAATTCTGATGCTACACTACTGACAATTATCTGCTCTGATGCTATTAGAGTAAACCCTTCAGGGCATAATGGTTTATTCATTTCCTATAATTTGGGGATTTGGGGATCAACTTTCCTTAGGAATTGCACATTTGTGTTCAACAGAAGAATGTTTTATTTGTGAGATCAGTAGTAGTCTTTGATGTGAAAGTCATACAAGTCTCCTAAAGTGGATTAGGAGAGCTCTCTCTAAGATTTTTTTGCTTAAACTGGCTTAATTAATATTACTTTTCTTTAATTTGTTTGGAGAACTTAGACTGCAATAAACTCAATTTGGGAACTACAGTTCTATAAATTTTACGTAATCACAACTATAAACAAAAAAACAATTTCATCATTCATCAAACTTCCTTTCACATCCTCTTTCTATTACTACCATCTGGAAAACATTGCATATACCCAAACCTGATAGTCAAGTCTTACTAAGAATGATGTGTAAATGGAACTAGAATTAATATCCTTCTGAGGTGGCCTTATTTTACTCTATACAATTCCATTGAAATTTTACATCTTTCTTTATTAATCAAGGATTTGCTTATTTATTCACTCAGCTGTCAAAGTACTTTTTCCAATTATGAATAGAATGTGCCAAGGGAATTAAGGATGGCTTTCAAGAAATGAAGTGAAGATAAAATGCCCATGGAGCAACAGTCTCCAATGTACTAGAAGAAAATTTTTCTAAGAAAAGAGTGGCCATGAAGACTTGGGGTGTGGCTCAGTGTTGCAGTGTTGGCCAAGCCTATGTGAGATTTTGAGTTTAATAATCAAGGCATAGGTGACAGCATCCTCTGTCACCCTGAGTACATACCTTTTAGCAATGCATACTAAAACAACTCTGAATAGGATA
The DNA here is from genome assembly GCF_949786415.1 of Peromyscus eremicus. Taxonomy (NCBI): domain Eukaryota; kingdom Metazoa; phylum Chordata; class Mammalia; order Rodentia; family Cricetidae; genus Peromyscus; species Peromyscus eremicus. Next base: position 88,430,998 of record NC_081417.1, read on the forward strand.
ATTTAATGTGCATTGGACACCAGTAATCAACAGGAACAATGACTTTAAATCTGGTCAAGGAAGTCCCTGTCTTTTCCTTTATGGCTCAGGAGACTTCCAGAAGGGAGAGGTATTTTGGGTTGTCTTATGTCTTGTGGAAAGTGGTAACCATTTCTTCTATGTTATCTTCAAAGCTTGAGATTCTCTCTTCCATTTCTTGTACTCTATTTGTGAGGCTTACTACCTATAAGGTTGTTGTTTGATTTCTTCAGATTTTCATTTCCAGTTTTACCTCAATTTGTGTCTTCTTTAGTGTGTTCATTTCTACTTTCATGTCTTGAACTGTTTTGATCATTTCATTTCACTCTTTGCATTTTCACAGATTTCATTAATGAGTTTACTCATACCATCCTTGAGGTCCTTGAACATACTCATAATAGCTATTTTAAAGTCCTTGTCTTGTGCCTCAGTTATATGAATTACTCAGGGCCTGGTATGGCAGGTTCCTGGGCTTTAATGGAGACATTTTCCTGGGTGTAGTTGATTGTGCTTTTATACTGATGACTAGACAGGGTTTGGGATGATTGTGAGTCTAGGTGTTGATATCTGGTCTTGTCTTTGTTCACTGAGTGTTCCATTCTTTGGTTTCTGTTACCCTCTCTGGATCTTAGGAACATGTAATTGCTATAGGTTTCCTGGTAAAGAGTGTTTCTGAGACCCTGCTAGGTGTGGTACTGGGGAATTGAGTAGAATTTGTTTTGAGGCATTTGGGGGCTGACATGACAGATTGGGGATCAGTTGGGGGTGCTGAAAGAGTCCACAGCAAGGAGCAGTCTGGATTTCCCATGAGGTTCAGTGGTTTCCTGGCTAGTTTTATTTCAACTGACACATGCTAGAATCATCTGATAAAAGAGTACTCAATTAAAATAAAAATGCCTCCATAAATTGAGCTGTAGGAAAGTCTGCAGGCTATTTTCTTAATTACTGATTGATGTGGAATGGTACCATTCCCTGGGCTGGTGGTATGGGGTTCTATAAAAAAAGCAGGCTAAACAAGCAATAAAGAGTAATCCAGTAAACAGCACTCCTCAATGACTCCAATGTTCCTGCCCTGTTTAGGTTCCTGTTCTGACTTCCTTCAATGATGAACAGGAATGTGGAAGTGTAAGATAAATAAGCCCTTTCCTCTTCACTTGTTTTTGATTATGATGCTTCATCATAGTAATAATAACCCTAACTAAGACAAGCAAAGCCCCCAGGGAATGGAGTCAAAAAAGGAAAGGCAGGCCCCTGTAAGTAGTCTGCTACAGAACTGGAGTGAAACTAGGGAATGGAGGACAGGAAAGAGAGTGACGATCACCTGCTTGATTCCCAGGCCAGCATGGCCAGCAGCTTCCTGGGTGCAGAGTACCTCCAGGTGTTAGCAGCTTACCCAATGGCCTCAGCTACCTTTCTTATAAAACCCTGGCCCATCTGCTTAGGAGTGGCACTGTCTACAGTGTGTTAGCCCCTACAGCATCAATCAATAACCAAGAAAATAACCCACAGACTTGCCTGCAGTCCAATCTAATTGAAACATTTTCTAAATTGAAGTTCCCTCTCCTTATACAAGCCTAGCCTGTGTCAAGTTGATCAAAAACTAACCAACACAGGCTCTGTTCCCACTCATGAGTCCTTCACACTCATAACTTAATCACCTTCCAAAGAACTGTATTGCCAAAAATCATCATTTTGAAGATTAAGTTTCCACACAGGAGTTTTGATATTACATAGGCTTCCAGACCACAGCACACTCCTAATCAAATACTGTTTTATACAGAAAAATGTTAGTTTATATGATATGTTACAATGCTAAAAAGAGGCACTGATAGCCTCTGATCCATTTATGTTACAGAAAAACAAAGAGCTGAAAGGAAAATAGATCTCTGATCCCCAATGCACTCCCTCTTCCATTTCCACTATGGGATTAACAGGTACCATTCCATGTGGTGATATTGTATTTGTGCTTTAATAAATAAAGCTTGCCTGGAAATTAGAGAAAATGCAAGCCATTATAAGTAAACAAAGAAGTCAGGCACTGGTAGCACACACATTTAATCCTATCACTTGGCAGGCAGGGATCTGTCTAGATCTCTGTGAGTTCAAGCCACACTGGAAACAGAGCCAGGTGTGGTGGCACATGCCTTAAATTCCAACACTAGTTAACCATGGAGGTCTGGAGGTCTGTACAAACAGACAGGAAGTGACAGAGCTGGGCAGGAAGAGGAAGTGATGTAACTGGACAGAGAGAGCAAATCAGATGGCAGAACAGCAAGGCATGTAGGTGTGTGTAGACAGGAAATATCTCGCATTTGTAAGCTGTGGTATCAGTGAGGTGAGGTTAGCTTGTAGCTGTTCCTATTCCTCTGATCACTCTCAGGCTTTAACCCCTATATCTGGCTCCATGTTTTTTATTTAATAAGACCATTTATAAATTCATCTACAATTCCAAGTTTGTTGAAATTTCTTTTTCACATTTTAATTCAGTCATATAATAAAGTACTTCAGTACTTGCTTGGCATTCCATCATAGATAAACTCAGGACCAGATTGCTTTCTGCAGTAGTGTGGGTCCCTAGAACCAAAGGGAATTTCTTTTGAGCCAGAAATAACAAGTATTCTCTATGGCTTATGCTAGATGAAGGAGAAAGTCTTGAAGTCTTGTGGTGATATTTTATTTGTATGTTAATAAATAAAGCTTACCTGGAGATCAAGAGGAAAAGGCAGCCATTTTAAGCAAACAAAGAAGTCAGGCAGTGGTAGCACACACCCTTAATCCTACCACTTAGTAGGCAGGGTCTCTGGGTGTTCAAGGCCACACAAGGGAACAGAGCCAAGCTGGTAACACATGCCTTTAATCCCAGTACCAAACATAGAGACCTGGAGGTCTGCACAGATAGATATAAAGTGACAGAGCTGTATAGGAAGAGGACGTGAGATAGCTGGACTAACAGAGCCAATGAGATGGCAGAACAGCAAGGCAATAAAGGCCTGGGTAGACAGGAAGTAACTCTCACTTGGAAGCTGCAGAATTAGTGAGGTAAGGTTGGCTGGTAGCTTTCCCTACTTCCCTGATCTAAGGCTTTCACTTCTATATTTGGCTCTGTATTTTTTATTTAATAAGACCATTTTAGAAACTTAGCACCCAATGTGGGGTACCAAATGTAGTTGTAAGTTTTCTCTGGTCCCACCTGGCTCCTGTGGCCCCACAATCCCACAACTGCTCAGACCCAAATAAACACACAGAGGCTTATATTATTCACCAATGATGTGGTCTAATTGCTCAGGCTTCTCACTAGCTAGCTCTTACATCTTAAATTAACCCATTTTTATAAATCTATACTTTGCCACATGGCTTGTGGCTTACTGGTACTTTTACATCTTGCCTTCTCCTGGCAGCAGCTCACAGTGTCTCCTCCACTCTGTCTCTCTCCTTCCTCTCTCTCCAGTTAGAATGTCCCACCTAACCTTATTCTGCCTCACCATTGTCCAGTTTTATTTATCAACCAATCAGAGTAACACATATTCACAGCATACAGAATGGCATCACTCATCACAGTCTATAGAAGACTGCAGATAATTGCTCTAATTCAGCTTCATGGTCTAGAAGAAAGCCAGAGGCTAAGGAAGAAGTCTCCAAATATTCCTTTACCTCTCTGACAGGGCCCCAAAGATGCTTTACTCTTACTCCTTGAGGCAAATGAACTATGTTCTCTTGTGCTTCCTCAATTTGTTTCTTGTGTGTGACTGAATTTTGGATGTATTCCCAAGAATATTTATGTGTACAAACTAGAAGGTCAAGATATTTCCCAGTGTCCCTTCAGAGCACTAAAGGCAGAGAAGTTGACTGTCCACCCAAATGAACTCCTCATCTGATGTCTCTTCCAGTCCAAGAAAAATGTTGGCATCACAGGAACATTTCATTCTGTAGTTTGAGACTGTAGCAAGAGAGCCCCAGGCCTCTTCAAGCAGGTAACTACAAACACCTCCAAAGGGACACTCTGGAACATCAGGCCATCAACTTCAGATGGCAACAGCAACTCAATACTCTGTTAGCCTTTCACTGAGCCTTTTTGTCAGGTCTGTCACAGGAACATCCCATGAGCTTTGTAATGAATTCTCTCTTAAAGTTTCTATTACTATGATAAAATATCATGACCTGTTAATCTCACAGATGAGAGGAGAAAGACCACCAACCCAAATCATGGCCAAATTAATAAAAGCAAGAAATTTTTTAACATAAAAACAGGTTATAATTTAAAAGTCCAGGGTTATTTTAAACAGTAAAATATTTTCTCTGTAGAAAATAGTATAAATGATAACATTTCCCAATAAGCCCTTTTAAGCCAAATGATAGCTGAATTATACATATAAATATTGATTAGATTCTAGGATACAGAAGAGACCTATCTTCATCTGTTCAGAGAGCTATGTTTTACTTAAGTTGTATAAGTGAGATTCCTATTCATCTGCCCCTTCACTGTTTGATTTATGGCAGACATTTTTCTATAGGCTAATCTATAATCTAAAAAGATTTTAGCCTCTCCTCCTGAAAGTATGGCCAGCATTTTCTTTTATCAGCTTGATACAGTACAAATTCTTATCCTAATAGTGAAATGTTTCACTAAAGGTTGCCCAATGATTGGGTAAAACCAAAACTTACTATAAGCCCAGCCATCCTAAGGTCCCCCCCACTAGGAAGCATCCCTGAATCTGTGGGTTGCAGTCTGATTGTCCTTTGCTTTATATCTAGTATCCACTTAATGAGTGCGTACAGACCATGTTTGTCCTTCTAAGTCTGTGTTGGAGAAGATGTGGACCAAAAGGAACACTGCTCCACTGTTGGTGGGAGTGCAAACTTGTACAGCCAATTTGGAAATCAGTATGGCAGTTTCTCAGAAAATTGGGAATTGATCTACCTCAAGACCCAGCCATACCACTCTTGAGCATATACCCAAGGAATGCTCAATCATACCACAAAGATACACGCTCAACTATGTTCATAGCAGCATTATTCACAATATCCAGAACCTGGAAACAACCTAGATTCCCATCAACTAAAGCATGGATTAAGAAAATGTGGTACATATACACAATGGAGTACTACTCAGCAGAGAAAAACAATGACATCATGAAATTTTCAGGCAAATGGATGGAACTAGAAAATATCATCCTGACTGAGATAACCAAGAAATTTATTAAAGCAAGCTTTTTTGTATACACAACCATATGTACACATGCTATCTCTTCCTAAAGGCAGGATTCAAGAGATCTACAGTGGACACAGATGAGATATGGGTTTTTATGGTTCAGGAGTAGGGGTTTTCCAAATGAGGGATTTGGCAGGAAAATAGATGGGGTTACAGAAGCAGAACATAAGCGTAACAAGTTGAAATAAAGACATAATTACAAAGTGGTCATCACAAGGTAGTCATAATAGCAGGTAGTCATAACAGCAGATGGTCATAATTAACCTTTTGAGATGAAGGCATGGTTGCCATTTTCTAGAACAGTCAGTACAGAACCATTTGTAGTTAAGGTTACAGGTCAGGCATAGCCCAATCCTTAAGAAACAGATTTAACCACAAACAGAAATGAATCTAGTTTGTCTTTACTGTAAGATGAATTTCAAGCCTAATATGGAGGCTTGCTGGTTTATCATACCAAAACCAACTTGAGGAGGAAAAGGTTTATTTCATCTTTCAAATCTTAAGTCACATTCCATCACTGAGGTGAGACAGGGCAGGAACTTAATGTAGGAACTGAAGCAGAAACCATGGAAGAATGCTGCATCATGGCTAATTTGTCATGGCTTGTTCAGCCTGCTTTCTTATACAACTCAGGATCATCTTGCCCAGGGGTAGTACCTGGAATCTCAAACATGAAGCATTAATCAAGAAAATTTCCCACAGACTTGCCTACATGCCAATCTGATGGTGGCATTATCTCAACAGAAGGTCTCTCTTCTCAAATGACCCTGGCTTGTGTCAAATTGACAAAAAAAGCAAGAAGTACTCTAAATAACAAGCCAACCTAAAACTCTGTGACTGCATCATGAGACAGGAGAATACAAGTCAACTGGAGCTCACAGTCATTTGTCTTGGGCCCCCAGCTCAGGAGATGGAAGGCTTATTCAAAGAAGAAGTCAGTTTCCAGAGGCTCTTAAAGACTAGGATCAGAACCCACACTGTAATAACTTACATATTTCATGAGGCAAAGCAAATTACAATGCCCAACTCACAGTGTAGTTAAAGAAATAAACTTTTTGTAAGGAAATAGTGTGAGAAAGAGAGAATTATGGCTGGAAGTAGTAGCCTTAGAAGACATTTAAGGATGGGTCATCCTTTCCTGGACAACTTTGAATTCCACCTCTCATTTTCCTGGTAGAACCAGAAATGGAAGCTTCATAATTGCCTTCCTTAGAATTTAAAATATCATGTGAAAATATACAGATTTCAGGGCTTTATCAAGAATAGCTGCTTCCTCATGGTTAAAAGAATGGGATTTGAGTTTTACCTCTGGCCCTGGATAGAAACATGACAACCTGATCTACTTCAAATAATATGGAATATTATTGTCTCCCTGTCCTGTAAGAGTTAGCCCAGCTGGGCTTGTCATTCACCTAACCAAGAGACCACTCCTCAGAAAGGCTGATTCACTTGAAGACATACTATGGAGATGAGAGGAATAGTTATGTCCTTAAAATATACTATCCTTCCCAGATGTCTCCTCAGTGCAGCCCTTACAGAAATTATGCCATGCAACAGTGCTAAGCTTGGCCACTTTTCTGAGTTATCACAAAATTTTAGTTAGATAGACCGATAGATAGATAGATAGATAGATAGATAGATAGATAGATAGATAGATAGATAGATAGATAGATGATAGTTAGAGAGATAGATGGATCATTTTTCATTTCCTTCCTTCTACCTCTTTTTCTTTTGGCTACTGACCAAAACCACACTTTCCCTGGACCTCTAGGTTTTCACCTTCTTCCTCCAAGGCCTCCTTCTTCCTTTTTGCCATGTAGCCATTTGCTGACTTCCAATGCAGAACATTCCAGCTTTCTGGAATACTAACTCAAAATACTTGACTTTTTCTTCCTTTTGTCCATCTCCCTTGTCCTACAAGCTGCCAAGATTTCAATTTGCCTACCTTACTGTTTTTCTCTCAAACTCCAATAAAACTGTCAGTGAATATCTTCTGAGTCTGTTTTTAAAGTTTTTATTAACAAGGTTATCAAACTCAGTTTCCCTGATAACAAAATGAATATTTTTTAGCCAATAATCCAATTTACAATATCTTTGTACATGATAGCTTTTCACTCTTTCTATACTCAATATTTTCCTGTGTCTCAACATTGGTCTTCTTGTTAGAAGTTAGATAACATACTTCTATGAGTGGGAAAGTTGTCTATCATAAGATGTGTGTGAAGTCTACCTATCATACATAGTGCATATTGCATAAGCGACATGATAAAATAATAAGATATTAGAGCATTCACTAAACAAGAATCCTCTTTGAACATGAGTCATCATTGTCACCAGGATTACAGGCATGTACAGGCAATATGAAGTTTAAATACATATACTCAGAAACCACAGGAATTTTCCTAAATTTGTCAGTGTCATGAAAATCTCCAGCTTGTGGTCTAGTCTTTTCTGTGGCATTTCATTTGAGTACTTACTTTGGAATTTGATAAACACAGTTATTCACGGAACTATCCTCACATGATGTATTTTCTACCACAGAAACACAGACTCTCTTCGATAGAAGCACCACCATTCATCCTATAAACTGAGTTCCTGACAGTCCCCAAAAGTTCTACAAAATGACCCCATGGATTTTATTTCATGGTAATTTGCAATAAGAAATAAGACAGATGTTCTGCACAAACTTTCTTGTGCACACTTTACCAGACAGAGTTATCTCCATGTTTTACTTTCAAATGTAAAACAGTTAAAGAGGAGGGAAAAATATGACCATATTTTAGTGACTGGAATGGGAGTGACATGCGAAGGGGTTGTGAATTTTCTTCTGTCTATTCTACCAACTTTAATCTGAAGGTCTGGGAAAATGAATTAACAACCGCTCCAGGCAGGATCACTGTGAACCATGCTTGCCTGGCTTACCTTGACTGTTATACTGAAGGAGCATTGCTTCCTCTTTTCTATGTGTTCAGGATTTAAAGTAAGGGGAATTTTAGTAGCAGGCCTTGAGGGAAACTAAGCACTGGCCTGGAAGTCCCAAAAGAAGAAACCACACAGAACAGCATAAAGCAGCCAACTTTGTAATCAGACAGATGTGGGTTGGAATCCAGACTCTACTCATTGCTCTGTCATCAAGCAAAATTGCTTGATGAAATGCTGTTGAAGTTACTTATTGCTGCATGACAAACCACCTCAAAACTCAGTGGTTTGAAATAGCAACCACTTTACCACAGGCACAGATTTGTGGGGAGAGAATGAGGCCCATGCACAGCAGGGACACATTGTCTCTGCTCCACAGTGTCTGTTTAGGAACTATATTTTGGCTGATAGATTTGTGTGTGTGAGTTTGTTTGGTTTTATTTGGTTTGCTTTGGTTTAGTTTGGTTTGGTTTGTTTCTTCTCCAACCAGCATGATAATAGGGCTGGAATGCATCTAAGATAACTATAGGAGCGCTCTCTCTCTCTCTCTCTCTCTCTCTCTCTCTCTCTCTCTCTCTCTCTTTCTTTTTCCTTCTACCTCAGACAACAAGTAACCTCTCTACATGATTATCTTGAGCTTCTTCAAGTGTAACTACCTCAAAATACAAATAAAAAAACAGAAAAAGAAGAGTTCTTTAATGTAGTATAATGGATCACAGAGATTCAGTGGACAACTCTACACCTTGAAAGTCTATCTTTGGATCTTGACATAAAGTTTGGGTTTAAATTTGGGCAGTCCTAATGAAGATATGTTCCTAGTCCTTCTTATCTGGGCTCCGGTCTTTCCTCTAAGGAAGTCTGAGAAGTTATCGGCACTGTGAGAGTTTTCTTTCCAGAAGAAAACTTCTTCCTGTTTTGTGGCAGGCTTTTCTTTGTCTCAGAATTAGATTCCTAGGGGTGTCAAATTAAGTCAAGTTACCTTTGGGTGCCTTGTTTTACAATCTAATAGGAAATTATATAAGTATATTTTTAGAATGTCTTCATCTTTGTCATGCCAATTATGTTTTGCTACTTTTGATTTTAATGTCTCGGTTAATGTGTCTGAAACAAATATCACAAACAGAATACAAGAAAGGGCTTTATTCAACCTATAATCTCAAGTCACCCCTATCATTGAGGGAAGTTAAGGAAGGAACTCAAGACAGGAATTTGGAGGCAGGCCTGCTTACTATACCACACAGCATTACCAAAAATCTCATTTCATAGGCAAAGAAGGTCAGCAGTAATGGAGGATGCGCTTTGCTATCTGGCAGATTGGCTCATATTCAGCTAGCTTTCTAATACATTTCATGACGACCTGCCACAGTGGGCTGGGCCCTCCTATATCAATTACTAATCAAGATAATCACTCATAGGCCTTCCCAAGAGCAATTTGATCTAGAAAATTCCTCAATTGAGGCTTCCATTTCAGGTGATTCTATGTTGTATTGTGTTGCAGTTCAAGCTAACAAGGATACAAGAAAAGGGAAAAAATAACCACACCTCTTGCCAAAATGGTGACACAGAACTTGCAGCCAACATTTACCTAAGATTCAGTTGCTAATAAATGGCCCCGTTCTGTTGTTTCTTGTTGCTTTCTTCCAACTCTTCTTAGACCCATATTGTCATGACTTAGAGAAATCTACACTCATTTTTTTTATGGTGGAATAGGCCACCATTATCTCAGAATCATGCAGTAGTGTGTGGGTGGGTAAAGAGTGCCCTGTATGAGGAACAAATCTTAGAGAAGAGCTGTACTTAGAACAAGTTTTTAATGAAGTCTAACTATTGGAAATGGCCTCTGTGCACTAAGACCTTTTCTGTAGACCTACAAAGGACAAGGAGTAGCATATTTCTATGGCAAAGACATGGCCACACCTAAGTAGTAGACAGGACACTGTAGACCAGAGAACAAAAGGCTTTAAAAGAGAGCACCAGTTGAAATCCCAGCTCTGAAGCAGCCACAGCAAACAGTTCATTACCTTCTACATTTCTGTTCCCTTAATGTGAGAATGTATGGCATGTGGGAGAACCCACAGAGGTGCTCAAAGGCCTTTGTGTCAGGAGTTAGCAATGTCAGTGGACATAATAGGTCAGGCTCCTTGATTTTTAACCCATCTGTTCCTACAAACATTTTATCTCCCCAAGTACAATCATACTTCTGGAACAAGAGACTCAGCCAGAGGTAACCTGAAAAACTGAGCCTGCAAAGGGGATGGAGAAGTAAGGAGCATGCACCCCACCCCACCTGGGCAGTTTCAGAAAGCTTGGTACTCTCCTATTACTATAAAACTCTGTCCAAGACTGCTTTTTCCAAGCACACCATTTGATTTCCTTCGCTTCTGAAGGTGTCAGAATAATCTCTCAAGAGAAATCCCTTTGCATTTCTTCCAGCTACTGAAATTTGGTTTCTGTTCTCACAAATCCATCAGAACATCTCTAGGACCATTGCTGACATAAATGGCTATAAAAACACTATATATGTTTACCTTCATCCCACTTGGCACTATACACCAGTATTTGGCACTGTTGGCTTCTCTTCCTTAAAATACTCTTCTATTGTATTGAGGGGACACAAACACATGTCTCTCTTTTCTCTACCACATTATCCTTCTCATTTTCTTCATAGATTCATTCTCCATTATCATCTGGAGCTTTTCCCTCTACTGTATTATCCTCATCTCCATTCTTCACAGTCCCTTCACAGATTCATCGTCAATTATCAGTTAGGGGTTCTTACTCTATCCTTGTCTCCTGACAAGCTCATTTATGTTTATCCCCTAGTGACTTTCTAAAGGCACAAAAATGTACATTTTCAGTACAGCCTCCTCCTGTAAATGCATTCTGCCTCCATGGTGTTTCCAGATACCATAGTCCCAAAATGTTCAAAGATAAATCCATAATCTTTGTCCATCATGCACAATCTTCTTACTAAATCATTTCTCCTCTACAAAAGCCAGGAAAGTAAGCCAACCTTACTAGACTTCACTCTCTCTTCCTGATCCTGTCACTCTTATCTCCTATTTTTGAATGTGTTATTTTCCATCTCCAGTGATTTTTCAGCTACCCAGTTGTAATAGAATAGTTGTTAAGGTTCAAACTACTCATAGAATGTGAAATAAATTCAGTGGATGTCAAATGGCACTTTTTTTTTGTTTGTTTTTTGTTTTTGTTTTTTTTTTTGTTTTTTGTTTTTTTTGTTTTTTGCTTAGGCAAAATTATATTTAGGGTTTGCATAATATCATCAGGTAGAAAATTCCTTTGAATATATTTCCAAAAAATGTTACTGGTTTGGGTCCATTTTCAGACCACATGAGTCAGAAATCATTAACTATCACAGAGACAGAGATATCTTACAGCTCTACCAGTGTGGAGCGAAGTGGAGATGTGAAGAAGCCTAAAATAAATTCTTTATTATACTTAAATAGGTCTGTCAAAAATTAAACAATAATGCTGGATCAGGCCCTCTGAGTGGGTGAGACAGTTGATTGGCCTGATCTGTTTGGGAGGCATCCAGGCAGTGGGACCCGGTCCTGTGCTCATTGCATGAGTCGGCTGTTTGAAACCTGGGGCCTATGCAGAGTCGCTTGGCTCGGCCTGGGAGGAGGGGACTGGACCTACCTGGACTGAGTCTACCAGGTTGATCTCAGTCTGTGGGGAAGGCTTTGCCCTGGAGGAGATGGGAATGGGGGGCGGGCTGGGGGGGGGGAGAATGAGGGGGCCGGGAGGGGGGAGAACAAGGGAATCCGTGGCTGATATGTAGAATTGAATTGTATTGCAAAATAAAAAAAAAAAGTTAGTAACAAATGGCACTTTTTAATGAAGCACACTGGAATAGTACCATAGTTACTGTTCTATTGCTGTGAAGAGATACCATGAACACACAGCTTACAAAATTATTTAATTGGAGGTTTGCTTATAGCTTCAGAGGATGAATCCATGACCATCATGGAGGGAAGCATGGTAGTAGGCAGACTGGCAGGCATGGCACTGGAGCAATAGCTGAGAGCTTACATTTGACATGAGGTAGAGGTAGAAAAAGAGAGAGCAAAGAGAGAGAGACAGAGATGCTGTGGGATGTTCTGTATGGCAAATGTGTTGCTAATTAGTCAATAAATAAAACACTGATTGGCCATTGGCTAGGCAGGAAGTATAGGTGGGGCAAGGAGGAGAATAAAGCTGGGAAGTGGAAGGCTGAGTCAGAGAGACACTGCCAGCTGCCATGATGACAAACAGCATATGAAGATGCCGGTAAGCCACAAGCCATGTGGCAAGATATAGATTTATAGAAATGGATTAATTTAAGCTGTAAGAACAGTTAGCAAGAAGCCTGCCACGGCCATACAGTTTGTAAGCGATATAAGTCTCTGTGTTTGCTTGGTTGGGTCTGAGTGGCTGTGGGACTGGCGGGTGACAGAGATTTGTCCTGACTGTGGGCCAGGCAGAAAAACTCTAGCTACACAGAGACACACAGACAGGGAGGAAGACAGATGGGGGCTGCTGAGGGTTTTGAAACCTCAAAGCTCACCCCCAGTGACACACCTCCTAGTCCTTCCTAAAGAGTCCACCAACTGGAGATCAACCATTCAAATACATGGGCTTAAGGGGACTGTTCTCATTCAAACCACCACACCTACATAACAGAAAATAAAACACAAACATGTTTTGCCCATTAAAGGACAAATATTGTACTAACATTCTTCTGATGTGTGTACATACTGGGCCACAAAGTAGAAGTGTTTAGTCCCTGGAATCTCCTACAGAAATGCTTTACAGCCATTTACACAGTCCATTCTGGCCTTACTACAAAATATTCAACAAGGCAACAGAATGATTCTCCTGTTACACAAAGCTGATCCCACTTTCAGGAGTGTTTCCCATCAATGATGTGCAACTTGCTACTCAGCTTTTAATGTGCTCAAGCTTCACAGGTCTTTGCTCTAGCTTTCTGATTTCCACATCCGTCCTCGTCACAGCAAAATGGTATGAGCTGTTCCTCCTATCAGTTTCTTCCCTCTAACTGCTTAATTAATACCTGTGTATCTTGCTTTGTGTACTAGAGTACACTTGCACCATACACAGCAGCACACTGGACACTTGCCATTGCAATTAATATTTTGTAAAAGTCGAATACCTTACACCTACATTCTGACATTCTGATATATTGGGTGCAGCCGCTAGATTTTTGGAAACTCCTCCCTCAGGGGATTCCAGTATTGCTATAAACTATAAACTGTCTTGTACAGAAAACAGTGGTGAGAAGAGCCTCAGTTGTAAACTGTTAATAAGAAATTTTAACAAGATTTTGATTGTAAAGATCTTGACATAAACAAATGGAGGTAATAGTTACCATTAGCTGGCGGCAGTGAATGGAACTAGATGACAAAGATTTAGAGGGACTCTTGGCAGCATAGCTTGTCAGGGGACATATAGAACTCTACAAATGTCAGCCATGTTTCTGTACAGCTAGAACTTTTTTCACATATGGAAAGCATCCCATTGGAGAGGCATCTTTGATTTGAAGCCATCTGTAAGTGACCTTCTTTCATTATCTCAAAAACCAAAGGCACAACGTGTCCTGCGCACCTAACAACTCCTTAGGGGAACTTTTCAAGGCCTTGAGCATTTACAGAGCTGTGGAGAAAATCTGGATATCAAGTTGAATCTGAGCCTTTGAAACTATTTTGGGTCAGCTACACAGCAGAAGTTGGAGGCTGGCAGAGAGCCCTAAAACTGAGGCAAAAATAAACCAAAGACCATTTTTAAAATGCTTTAAGTGCCAAATGTGTGAGATGTTAAAATTACAGCATAATGGAGTAAAAAATTACAAAAGTGGCTTTCCAAAGGTGGCACTTAGCATGCTAGCCCAGAGAAAGGCAATTTTATGGGGAGAAGTCTGGAGAATACACAGGGCCTCTCCCTGGAAATCAGTCTTCCAGAAATCTGTGAATTCTCCCATCCAAGACTACTTGCAATTTATAGCCTACCAGGAGTTAAGAGAGCATGGATTGGACAGCCAGGATAAGGAAAGAGTTTTCATAAACATTAATTGGGCTGCTCAGCTTTTTACTACATTCAATAAATGCTTCCCTGCTTGCCACTCCCAGCCTAGAAACATCCTCCCTCCTCTTCCCTCAATATCCAGTCATCCCAGAATACACTTGAGGTTCATTTGCTTATTTATGGTCTTATTTTCCTGAGCTCTGGGAAAGGTGTGATTTATGTTCATTCAGCCTGATGGAGGTTTTCTGGAAGGGTGGTTGTGAGCACTAGGCTTTTCTCTCCTGGCTCTGCCTGGCCTTCTATCTCAGCTTCCATGGCTCCAGTACATTCTCACCCTCCTTTTCTCCAATTAAGAACTGCTACAGATTACACATGGACAGATTTATGCATTGCTGGAGACCAGCTTGTTCCCACTAATATTCTAAAAGAAGAGTATGTTCTATGTCAAAAATCCTTTGCGTGTAATCCAACTGTTTTCTTGGAAGTAGTTTCTTTTGACCCAAGCCCACAATTTTTTTTTAAGGTTTGAATTTTATGGGCCTGATACAAAGTCTGTCAACAGTTTCTCTGTATGACTTATTCAGGGTACAGTGTGTTTTCAAAGTGTGCAAAGACTTATGGGTATTTCTATCATCTTATGCCAAAAGAAGGAAGGGAGAGGGTGAGAAAAAGCAGAGGAACAGTCTCATAATGACCAGTCACTAGCAGACATTTTATTTATTTTTATTAATTAATTAATTTTTGCAGCCAGGTCACAGTTTCCCCTCTCTCCCTCCTTTCTACCTAGTCCCTCCCTCTAATCACACCCCCATCCACTCCTCCTCCTTTCTCTTCAGAAAGGGCAGGCCTCCCATGTATATCAGCCAACCATGGAATAACAAGTTGCAGAAAGACTAGGCACCTCCTCTCCTATTAAGGTTGACCAAAGCAACCCAGTAGGAGGAAAGGATACCAAAAGCAGGGAATAGAGTCAGAGACAGCCTTTGTTCCCAGTTAGGAGATCCACAAGAAGATCAAGCTACATATATGTTCAGAGTGCCTAGGTCAGTCCCATGCAAGCTCCCTGGTTGGTGGTTCAGTCTCTGTGAGCCCCTATGAGACCATGTTATTTGATCCTGTGGTTTTCTTGTGGTATCCTTGACCCTTCTGGCTCTCATAATCCTTCTTCTCCCTCTTTCACAGGATTCCCCAAAGTCCACCTAATGTTTGGCTTTGGGTCTCTGCGTGTTTCAGTCTGTTACTGGGTTGTTTCTGGATCCTAAGGGCTCCCTCAGGGGAAGGGATGAGAAGGCATGGTGTCAACGACACAGACACCAGAGTCAGGTGAAGACAAACAGCAAACTCCTTTACTCAATAACAGGGAAGGCAGGCCTTATATACCCTCCTCCCAGCACCCAAACTGTGTCCCAATCTGGTGGCATTACGTGATCATCCCTCATTGGCTGGGCATGATCAGGAACTCTGCCAGAGACCAGGAACTCTGACAGTGCCTGTTGCTAGATGCTCAGTCAGACTCCAAGTTGGCTCATAAGGAAGTAAGTTATATGCATGCCTTGGCAACTGGTTTGAGCCAATTTCCTCTACCCTATGGGCCTGTCCTACTACACTTGGTAGAGCTTCTCTGATAGCAATTAGGCACTAGCACACATTTTTTATTTTTTACAGTACTGGAGATCAAATCTGTGGACTTAGGCATGCTCAGGAATGACTCTTCCATTGAATTAAAACAAAAATGATAATCTATCAAGATATTTTTGAAGTACCAACAGTAAATTCAGTTATTCACTGCTTGTTCAGGGGAACTCTCACAGGAGCCAAAAGGACTTCTAAGGTGCAAAGAATTCCTTAAGTACCTGAAAGCTACACCTTATCATTTCAGAACCCTTTAGTGGCCTCTGGTGGGAAAGATTAGAGAGGAGAGCATCAGCAGCACTGTACCTTGTTTTGCCTGAATGTATGTCTGTGTGAGGATGCCAGATCCCCTGGAACTGGAGTTACAGACAGTTGTGACCTGCCATGCTGAGTGCTAGAAATTGAACCCTGGTCCTTAGGAAGAACAGTCAGTGCTCTTAACCACTGAGCCATCTCTCCAGACCCTCTATGTAAGTCTTTAAACTTTTTTGCCTGACACTCAGTGATTACAAATACAAAATTCATCCTTTTTCATGAAATAAATAAGTAAACTATTTTACATGATTTAGCACATAAGGAGAAGTTATTATTTTCTAATGGTCTGAATATGTCAAAAAATCTGTTTAGTGTTTGTACACATACAATGCCTTTTTAACTTTTTCTAATTCTTAATAATGAGAGTACAGACTTCAAATTAAAAACATTGACCAAAAAAAACTGTTTCTATATAAAATTTAATATCATGATTCATTTTCATTCTTTGCAATATCTTTTCATTGATAGAAAGTGATACCAGCTTTCTATTGACAGTAATACCACGGCTCTCAACTTGAATGTGCATAAAAAAATCACATGAAGAGTCATTAATGCATGATCTCTAGACCTCATCTTCAGAGTATGAATTACTAAGTCCACATAAGGATAGGGCCATAAAACTGCATTTCTAAGTATTTCTAAGTGCATCACACTCATGCCACTATTCCACCAAAGCAACTGAACAAAAATTTCTTTAAATTAATTTGTCATAATATAACAACTGAGCCAGTGAAATAATTTATATGTATGGGGAAATCATGAAGCTGACACACACAGTACAGAATCTAGGAATATGCTAAGTCTAGAATACACTTTGCTTAATGTGCAAATTGCACATTACCAAATGTGCAAATGAAGCTCCCCATGATCAAATACTCACCTTTAAAATATGGTATCTAGACATTTTAAAACATTTCTCACAGCTCCAATTTTTAAAATGGTGTGTATAAATTTACTTCTTAAGAATGGGCCCTCAAATCAGAAGTCTCCTAAACATCACAGCAGGACACAGTTCTAATCTTTTGAAAGCCTTTTGAGTCTATTTTGAACATAAATATAATTAAACCACTTGACTTCACCAAATGAGATTATTCTGAAAGAAAAAAAATATTTGAGAATTCACTACACTGCAATTAAGATGGGCTAGCTTATCTCATAATTAATTCTAGGCCACATTTATGTTAAAAGTCATTTGGCCTTCCAGATTAAGTACTATTTTTAAGTGTTTACCTCTTTGAAGTAGTTTAGAATGACTCCCAGTTTCCTTCTAACCACTATTTTAAATTCACTAAACAAATTTCAAAAATTCTACAGAACCAGGGATGGAGCTCAGTGATCATCACATGGAGCCTGAATTTCATCCCCAGTACTATAAAGTTGAGAGGAAGTGGGGAAGGGAGGGAGGGAGGGAGGGAGGGAAGGAGGGAGAGAGGGAGGGAGGGAGGGAGGGAGGGAGAGAGCGAGAGAGAGAGAGAGAGGGAGAGAGAGAGAGAGAGAGAGAGATTTTGACAAAATAAAGATGTTTTATTCTTCTATTCCTCTTTGAATTATATACAAATAAGACATTTGTAAAAGGCAGGCCTCACTTTGCCTGGTTGGCTCACAATCAAGAGCTAGGTTGTAGAAGAAATAATGGCCTAGAATAGGAGCCATGCTTAGAGTCAGGTACACATGGCCGTCACCAAGTCAAACTACATAGTGCCCATGGCAGTAAAGCAGAAAGTCTTTATCTGCAACAACATGGAAGACAAGCCTAGTGGTGGTGGACATTTTCCTGGCTCCACTTCAGCAGTGTGCAAAAACAAGAGTGGGGACAGAAAAGAAAAAACACAGACTTGCCTGTATCCCTTGAAATAGTATTACTGAAGCAGGGAGATGAGGTTCCAAAGTCTGAGGAGATAGTGGACTCTCAGTTTCACAGGTAAACACTACCTAGATGACCCCTTTGTTGATCAAACTAATGTCATGGAATATGAAAGCAGTTAAAACAAAGGAGATCATAAACTAAATAATGTTGCTCTGGAAAAGATAGAATTGAGTGAAGAAGAAAGTATATCAAAGATGTAATTCAAGATGGTTATCTTAAAGGAAATAATAAATCAGATAACAAATACTAACACATAGCTCAGGAAAAGAATTAACTTTCAGTTACTGAATTACTCTTTGGGTAGCCATCAAATATTTGTCAAGAAATTGCTAATATACTAATCTATAAGATAGCAATTTCTTCTGATCCCACTTAATAACAAAAGGGGAAAAAAAGACTGAGTGAGCAGGACAATGATGCAATTACACTGAAATTAAATTGTTTTTCTCTGATGCAAACAGCAATAAATTTCTAAGTGTCTACATAACTTTAGAGTAAACAACAAAAGAAAAAAAATGAGGGGGAGATGAGGAGCACATGTTTTCTCCCCCATAGAATCTAAAGTTAAGTAAGTCTACAACCTAAGTGCAGAAGGGGTTATTTCAACAGAGGAAGGTAATGGATGAAAAGGAAGGAGAGGAAAAGAAGAGTTATAGAGAGATAATTATTACATTATGAAATTTTTATAATGAAGCCCATTGTTGTGCATATTAAATCAAAATTAAAATTTAAAGTTTACAGTAAACATTATGAAAAGGAGAAAAGATATTGTGGTGAACTAACTCAGGATGACAGAACAAAAAGTTTTTAATTTTAAGAATTAAAAACCTAGGATTCCTGATTCACTGGGAACACACCAACCTAGCAGAAGAAGGAAACAACCCCCAAATCCAACAAACACCTTAAGCAAACACACAGGCCGTGCCTGACAGAAAACCAGGTACTCTCCCCATAGAACTTTTCCCCCCTCTCTCTCTTTGTTCCCCCAGATCCCATCCCTAGCTCTTCTGCAGACACACATGGCAGTCTTTTCTGCCACCCTCCAGGCCCTCTCTCATCTCCGGTGGATCCCACAGGTCCTCTCTATCTAACCTTCCTCCTCCAACTCATTGCTTTGTCCCAGGCCCCAAGCCCAGCAGGCACTATCTGCTAACCCAAGGGCCTCTATCCCAAGGAAACAAGTAGGCTGAAGGCAGACCCAAACTTTTTATACTGCTACTGAGATCCAATCCCCTAGGTTCATCCTGATCTCTGTAGCAGGAAATCTGCTATGGCCTCCCTTTCATCTCTAACCCCATCCACAAGGGAACACAATGATTTTTCTCCTCAAATATTTCTTTCCTCAACTCATCCCAGTATCCTAGCCTCAAACATCAGTAGGCATCCCCTGTGAACGCACCAGCTGAGCAGGCCAGGAAAACAGGCAACACACAGCCATCATACTCTGAAAATCCAGTGAGGAAACAGAAACCAGGGAACAAAACACCCACGCAATGAAGACAAGTCCAGAAATCAGTGCCTAGACCTATAATCATACCAAATTCAGAAGCCTAGATACCACCCTAAAAGCACAATTAATAATAGACAGGGCAATATGTCACCATTACAGTCCATCTGTTCTTCCACCACAGGCCCTGAATATTCCAACATAGCTGAAGCACAAAAAAAGGCCTTACAACCAACTATATGAAGATGATAGAAGTTCTTAAAGAAGAAATGAATAAATCCCTTAAAGAAATCCGAAAAAGACAAACAGTGTGAGGAAATGAATAAATCCTTTTTTAAAAAGTCTGAAAAACACAAACAAGACCTGAAAATGGAAATAGAATCAGTAAAGAAAAAACAAACGGAAGGAATTCTGAAAGTGAAAATTTCAGGAATTCTAACAGGAACTACAGAGGAAAGGTTTACTGAACACAAGAGATGGAAGAGAGAATCTCAGGTGTTGAAGTGGATACATCAGCCAGAGAAAACGTTGAACCTAAAAAACTTGTGACACAAAACACCCAGGAAACCTGGAACATCATGGAAAGACCAAACCTAAGGATAATAGGAATAGAGGAAGGAGAAGAAATCCAGTTCAAAGGCCCAGAAAATATTGTCAACAAAATCACAGAAGAAAATTTTCCTGGCCTAAAGAAGGAGATGCCTATAAAACAAAAAGCATACAGAACACCAAATAGATTGGACCATAAAATAAAACCCCTTCACCACATGAAAATCAAAACACTAAACATACAGAACAAAGAAATAATTCTAAAAGCTACAAGGGAAATAGACCAAGTAACATATAAACATATAACATATAAATTAGAAATACACTTGATTTCTCAATGGAGACTCTAAAAGTCAGATGGTCCTGGACAGATGTGGTTCAGACTCTAAGAGTCCATGAATGCCAGCCCAGACTACTATATCCAGCAAAGCTTTCAATCACAGATGAAGAAAATAAGTTATTAAATGATAAAACCAAATTTAAACAATATCTATCTATAATTCCAACCCTACAGAAGATGCTAGAAGAAAAATTCCAAATTAATTACACCTATGAAAACACAAGAAATTAGTAAACTCCCACCAGAATAATCAAAAGAAGGGAAACACACACACACCAGCAACAGCAACAAAATAACAGGAATTAACAATCATTGGTCTCTCAATATTAATGATCTCAATTCCTCCAATAAAAAGATGCAGACTAACAGAATGTACGGGAAAAGAGGATCCAATCCAAACTTCTGCTGCATCCAAGAAATACACCAAAGCATCGGGGTAAAGGGATGGAAAAAAAATGTTCCAAACAAATACACCTAAGAAACAAGCTGGTGCAGCCATTTCAATATCCATCAATGTAGATTTCAAACCAAAACTAATTTAAAGAGATAGGGAAGTATTCTACATACTCATCAAAGAAAAAATCTACCAAGATGACATTTCAATTCTTAACATCTATGCCTCAAACACAAAGGCACCTACATTTGTAAAAGAAACATTACCAAAGCTTAAATCACAAATCATCCCTCACATATTGATAGTGGGAGATTTCAACTCCCTGCTCTCACCAATGGACAGGTCATCCAGACAAAAACTAAACAGAAAAATACTGGAGCTAACAGATGTTGTGAACCAAATACACTTAACAAATATCAACAGAACATTTCACCCAAACACAAAATAATATACATTTTTCTCTGTACTCCTGGACTGTTCTCCAAAACTGACCTCATATTTGGACACAAATCAAGTCTCAACAGATAAAGGAAAATTGAAACAACTCCCTGCTTCCTATCAGACTACTATGGATTAAAGCTAGATATCAAAAACAACAGAAAGCTTACAAACTCATGGAAATTGAACACCTCCCTACTGAATGAAAAATAGGTCAAGGCAGAAATAAAGAATTTAAAGAATTTAAAGACTTTCTAGAATTCAATGAAAATGAGTACACACATAGGCAAACTTGTGGGACACAATGAAAGGAGTGTTAAGAAGAAAGTTCATAGCACTAAGAGCCTACATTTAAAAAAAATGGAAAGATTTCATACCAGTAACTTAACAGCACACCTGAAAGCTCTAGAACAAAAAGAAGTAATCACACCCAAGAGGAGTAAACAGCAAGAAATAATGAAAATAAGGGCTGAAATAAATAAAGTGGAAACAAAGAGAACTATACAAAGAGTAAATGAAACAAAGATCATTTTTTTAAGCATGTGGCCACTGGTAGGTTTCCCATGTTCCAGTGGATGGCCCCACACCGTGCACATATGGACAGCACAAATTGGACATAGTGGGGTTATCAAAAGAAGACATGAAATTTGGATGAAAACTTTTTGGAAGGATGTGGAGAGAGTTGGAGGGGGACATAAGAGTAGATTATCATCATATTTCATTGTATACATGTATGGAATTCTCAAAAAGAAGGAAGGAGAGAAGGAAGAAAGGAACAGAGGGGAGGGAAAGAAGGAAGGAAAAGGAAGGAAGAAAGGAAGGAAGGAAGGAAGGAAGGAAGGAAGGAAGGAAAAGAATGATTGAAGGGAAGGAGGATGGAAGGAAAAGAATGAATGAAGGGAGGAAGGAAGGAAGGAAATATCTAAAGTTTAGGAGAGTAACAGACACTTGTAATCAAGTTCAGGAAATATCTTAATGCACACAAATACTTGGAGGTACATGGGTGCCCAACTTATAGCTGCCAAGCAGACCAGGCAAAACCCAAACTATTCTGTTAGAGGCCATGTCTAAGGGCCTCTCTCACTGTAACAGCAGAACCATGGCAACAAGAAAGAATAGGACAAGCAAAGACAAGAATGACTAGGGAGAAAGATTTCAAAGTGCATGGACCTGGATGTTTTCTGGAAAGGGTTTTGAGGATTTGATCCAAACAGATCTTTTCAACAGTGTTCAAAGTCATGAGTCAACCTGATGATTAGCTTATTATGAAAGTAAGAATCTCTTCTGCATGTAATCTAAAGATCAGTGCCCACAGCTGTGGTGATATTGTGTTCCCCAATATTTTTTATGCACCCTAATAAACTTATCTGGGGTCAGAGAACAGAACAGCTGCTAGATAGACATAGAGGCCAGAAAATGGTGGCACATACATACCTTTAATCCTAGCATTCTGGAGGCAGAGATTCATCTGGATCTCTGTGAGTTCAAAGCCACACTGGAAACAGATAGACATGGTGACACATGCCTTTAATCCCAGGAAGTGATGACAGGAAACAGAAAGGTATATAAGGTGTGGAAACAAGGAACTAGTGTCTGTTAAGCTTTCAGACCTTTGAGAAGCAGTTCAGCTGAGATCCATTTGGATAACAACACAGAGGCTTCCAGTTCGAGGAAACGAAATCTGCTGAGGAATTGGTGAGGTGAGGTTAGCTGTGGTTGTTCTCTCTGATCTTCCAGCGTTCACTCCAATATCTGGCTCCAGGTTTGATTTTATTAATAAGACCTTCTAGCAATTCATGTTACACACAGCATTATTTCATAGGCTTGCCTTCTCTCCAAGCTTCCGTAAGTATCTCTGAAGTAAGCTCCAGGCCCAGCCTAAAGGGCCTAGCCAGAAACCTCTGGGAGATGGAGATAGCATTATTTGGCATGCTGCTCTTCTGATGCCACACCCAGCTGGTAAAGAAGTCAGTGGGTTTTAGGGAGAAAACTCAAGGTTAGACTTAGGAGAACCATCCAGATCCCACTAACAATCATGGCCAAGAAATACTGCACCAGTCTCTTGAGATGCTCTCAGACATATGGCTTGACACTGGGCTGATATTTTTGCTCATGTGATTAAAACACTCAAATTTTGTAACCATTCTGTCTCAGTAAGCCTATAAATGGTTTAGAAAGGGTGGCTCTTCCAATTTGCAGTGGGTCCATCCTTTGAGGCCCTCTTGCTTTCCCACAGATTATAACCAGTCAAAGTGAACAAGATGATGAAATTCTAAATCCTACAGTTATGGTTTTCCTTCAGCACACACACACACACACACACACACACACACACACGTGTGTGTGTGTGTGTGTGTGTGTGTACAATTTAAAATAAAGCAGCTATTATTGGTCCAAAGTGGTTACAGGTTTGGGGCCAGACTGTCTTTCATAAGCAACTTCACAGTCACACATTCAACAACTCCTGAGAGACCTAGTGGTCATACATCTGAGGACCAAGAAATGGACCTCTGGTTCATCAGCTGACATGATTGCAAGGAAGTTAAAGAAATGTAGCAGGGCTTGTGAGCAGCACTCAGAAGCAGCAACTGAGGAAAGACAACGTAGCAGGGCTGGAGGGAAAGCTTAGCAGCTAAGAGCACTTGCTGCTCTTTGAGATCTGAAGTTCAATTCTCAGCATCCACATAGGGAAGCCCACAACCACCTGTAACCCCTATTCCAGGGGATTCAGATTCTTCTTCTGGCCCTGACAGACACATACCCCCACACAAATGCATATACATAATTACGTAATTAAGAATAATATAAGCCTTTTATAAATAAAAAAAGCAAAGAAGCAGTAATGTTTGTTGACAACTCAAATTCTGAGAGAACAGTCAAGCAACAATTTTATTAAAATCCAAATAATCATTTTGGCAGGTGCAATTTGGCATCCAGATGGACCACACTAAACAATTCAATTCTATTTTAATTATTTAAATATCATGTTGTGAACCACTTACTTGGCAACTAGAAATGTTGAAAATCTGTTTAATAGGAACCACACTGTGGTTTTGCTCTGTGGGGAAGGCTTTCTGCAGTTTCTGCATCATTCATAGTTGCTTCAGTTGCCTTAAAGCTCCTAAAAGGAAGAAAGGAAGGAATGGGCTCCCACTTCCTTATGTGTACCAAGCCCTGGGCTTTACACTCTACCTGCATTGGTTCAATCCATCCTAATTGCAGATCAGTGTCATGCACATCTTAAAGCTGGAAAACCAGACTGTCTCTGCTGAAACAACATGCCCATGTAGCTGGGGAACAGCAGGTTCAGATTTCAATACTAGCTTGTTGAACTTCAAAAACACATTCTAGAGACGGCACCTTTTTTTTTTTTTTTTTTTTTTATAAAAAGCACAATACACGTTTTGGTAGGAAATATCATGAGTAGCCGTCAGTGAATGAAATGTGATTTTACATTAGTTACTTTCCTGTTGCTATGATTAAACACCATTGACCACGCTGGGCGTTGGTGGCGCACACCTTTAATCCCAGCACTCGGGAGGCAGAGCCAGGCGGATCTCTGTGAGTTCGAGGCCAGCCCGGGCTACCAAGTGAGTTCCAGGAAAGGCACAAAGCTACACAGAGGAACCCTGTCTCAAAAAACCAAAAAAAAAAAAAAAAAAAAAAAAATTTAAAAAAAAAACTCCATTGACCAAAAGCGACTTGTAGAGGAAAGTTTATTCTGGATTATTGTTCCAAAGGAAGAGACCACAAAGGCTGGGGAGGCAGGGAAGCAAGCAGCAAGAACAGGAAGTTGAGATATTACATCTTCATCGGAAAACGATGCAGAAAGCAAACTGAAAGTAGGGAAGGCTATAAACCCTAAAAGCTTACCCACAGTGACTTACTTCCTCCAGCAAATCTATACCCCCTAAAAGATCCACAAGTCTCTGAATAGCATCATCAAGTGGGAACCAAGTGTTCTAATACCTGAACCTACAGGGACCAACTTTGGGTTTCTCTTGCTGTGAAGAAACTCTGTGACCATAGCAACTCTAATAAAGGGAAACACTTAACTGGGACTGGCTTACAGTTTCAGAGGTTTAATCCATTATCATCATGGCAGGAAGCTTGGTGACATGTAGGCAGACATGGTGCTGGAGAGGTTGCTGAAAGTTCTACATCTTAATCCACAGGCAGCAGGAAGTCACGGTGATACACTAGCCAGGTTTGAGCTTCTAAGACCTCAAAACCCACTTATAGTGACACACCTCTTCCGACAAAGCCACACCTACTACAACAAATACACATCTCCTAATAGTTCCACTTACTGTGGGCCTATGTGGGCCATTTTTATTCAAACCACCACATTCTACTCCTTGATTGCCACAGTCTCATTGCCACATCATAAGGCAAAAAGAATTCAGTCCAACTTTAAAAGTCCCAAGAATTATTAACAATCTCAACATTATTTAAAAGTCCAAAGTAGCTTCTGAGATTTGAAACAATCTCTTAATTGTAACCCACTATAAAGTCTTTATTTTTAAAAAAAAGTACATATTCCCAACATAGAATGGCTTAAAATATACATTCCAATTCCAAAAGGGAGGATTGAGGTCACAGAGAGAAAATACTGGACCAAAGCAAGACTGAAACCCAGCAGGGCAAATTGTAAATCCTGTAGCTCCATCTCTGATATCAAATGTCTTAGATGGCTCCACTCCTCCAACTTTGCTATTTCCTATAACATACACCTCTCGCTTGAGATGGTTTCACCCCCTGTATAGAGCTATTCTTGTCGGGCACATCACACCTCTGACATCTCTAACATCTTCCCTTTCATTTCAGGCTTCATTTTCAAATTTCATGCCATGGCCTCTCAGGGCCTCCCCTCCTCAGGGCTTTCATGTAGGATCTCCTCTGTCACACGTTGCCTGGCCAGGCTCAGCAGCTCTCTGAAACTTCAGAGAGAGAGTCAAATGGCCTCACTCCTGCATCTTCATATTTCCAAAGCTAGTACCACAAGGATGACACTGCCAAGTTCTGCCGCCAAATTGGGGTGGATTCTTGACTCCTCTAAAGACATTAGCAGTAGCTTTTGTATGATGAAGCAATTGCTTTCTAGGAGAAAGTATCCCCTAGGCTTTCTCCTTTCACAAGTTGAAAGTTTAGCTGGGATGGGGCTAGAGGTGGTTCTTGCCTAATTTTTTTTACTTTTTAGTTTAGCCCATGAGTTAATGGGCAGAACACACTATGATGCTAAACTATCACACAGATGGCCTCTAGCCTAGCTGGTAATAGTAAACTTATTCCCCTCTGAAACCCCATGAGCCAGTCCTCCACAGCCTCAAATACTCTTTGCATTATATTATTCATGCTTGTAGTAGAATGGACCACTAAGCTTTGCTTACAGGATTCAACCTCTTTTGTAGTTCAACATTCCAAAGCCTTCTACATTCCTCCATAAAACAACATGGCCTGGCTCTTCACAGCACCAGTCCACTCCCTGATACCAACTTCTACATCAGTTACTTAGGTAATGACTTAGAGAAGAAAAATATTGTGGCTTACAATTCCAGAGGGAGTGTCCATAGTGACAGGGAGAAATGGCAGCAGGCATCTGGAGAAGGAAGCTGAGGGATCACATCTTCAACTACAAACATGAAGTGACATGTAAACTCTCAAAGCCTGGCACCAGTAATGCATTTTCTCAAGCAAGGCTCCACCTCCTAAAGGATCAACCATCCCCACCAAACAGAGCCACCAACTCAGGACCAAATGTTCAAATATGTGAGCCTATGGGAGACATTCCTTCTTCAAACTACCATGCTTATGATGCACATTAGTAGGAAATATTGTAAGTAGTCATCACAGTAAATGGAAATGAAAATTCTGTAAGAAAGCTGCCAGCACTCGGGAGGCAGAGCCAGGAGGATCTCTGTGAGTTCGAGGCCAGCCTGGACTACCAAGTGAGTTCCAGGAAAGGCGCAAAGCTACACAGAGAAACCCTGTCTCGAAGGAAAAAAATAAGCTGAAGGGCTTTTGTTGTTTGAATCTGTAGAAGCATAAAATTTTCTCACATCCTATTTCCCTTCCACCAAAAAACAAAACAAAAACCTAAATGACAATACTCCGCGGACCATGGAAATTTTGCTAATTACAAGTTAGTAATCTATGATCAAATTTAATGACTACATAATAATCCTCTGGGGGACTTGTTAGATGGCATAATCAGATCAGCATATCTGGGAAAAGGATGAGATCTTTTTTTTCAGGTCTAACAAGCTCTGCTTGGCAACCATCTTGCCAGGCCTTGGACCGTGCTTGGAGCAGCAAGAGTTGGCAGGGTGCTCAGCTGTCTTTAGGTAGCAATGGGCAATCTTCTGCTCATAAACTTCATTAAACCCAGTTGTGAATGAAAGCTCTTTAACACTATTCATTTATTTCTTCATTTTCAGTTTTTAGATTTAGATATTCTAGACTGCATCCTCAGAAGACATCATAACATCGAGTCTGTGACTTGGTTACTAATGTTACTGTAATGAGGAAGAGCAAGGAGGGCAAACAGAAATATAAAATGTACAGCTTGGAGAGAATCACTTATTCTAAAAAAAAAAAAAAATCTTTCAACTTGCCCCCACAGATCTATCATTTTACCAGGTATCTACTCAAATTCTATAGTCTGATTTTCTTCAATTGATTATACATTTATTTGTCAGTTAAATTTGCATCGAAAAGAATCTGCTTTCAGGACAAACTTTTACCCTAGATCACTGATACACTGATTCACTCATCAGTGGAACTGGCTAAAACTAGCAACTTTTGAGCAAATCCATGCATTTCTTCTTAATAGACTCTGTCCCTGACCTCAATAATATGATCCTAGACCTTCAGGAATCTTTGGGGAAATGGTTCATTTTTTGTTTGTTTTGCATTATCACCTTCAGGTTAGCACTGAAGTATTATTTCAAAAAGCATTTCAAATGGATTATATTCCAGCAACTTTCTTTTAAATCGATACCTGAGCAACTATATACAAATTTTTAAATAAGCTCTCCTATAATTAAAAGAAGAATAACTGCCATTTTTATCAATTCTGAGAACAAATCTACATGTAGTATTCTAAAGAAGATAAATATTGGTCAATTAAAATCAGGTAAAGTGTT
Organism: Peromyscus eremicus; assembly: GCF_949786415.1. Lineage (NCBI taxonomy): Eukaryota > Metazoa > Chordata > Mammalia > Rodentia > Cricetidae > Peromyscus > Peromyscus eremicus. Next base: position 88,459,313 of record NC_081417.1, read on the forward strand.
AACTTTGATCACAATTAAGCCAAAGTAATAACTTCAAGCCAACATATCTGCTAAAATTGGAGCAAAATAAATAATTTTGCTCTTCTGTTCATTCACTTGATCAAATGAAATAACTTTTGTGGCTGATATAATACTTACAATGCTATCAGAATCTCTGTGTCATCAAAATTTAAACTTTTACATAATCAAATTAAAGAAACTCATCCTTAAAATATTTTTTTTAAAATGGATATTGTGTTCACATACCAGAAAATCCTCTCCATCCTTCATTATTACTCGTGTCTTTCTAGACATGTGTTATTTGAATAGAACCAAACCCTTCATATCCCACAAAGCCAGTTTTGGGGGAAGCTTACCCCATTCCTGGCTAATCAACCTGAAGCTAAGCAGGTATTATTTTCCCTAGGCAGAATAATTGAAATAAGGATGGACTTTCAATCCAATCAAAGGAAATAAATATGACCAAAGTTTTATTATCATAGTCTTGCATAGGAGCTTTCTGAAAAAACACACAGGGAACACCCAAAGGTGTCCTCCAAGAGTCAGGACATGTCTCAAGACTCCTAACCACAAGGGGGAGCTAACCCTTATCAACCAGAGAGCACCACCATGACAGGGAATAAGAAATACAAACTAAGAATGTGAGATAAAAACTATCCCTCAAATTCATATCAATCATCTATGTAGCGGATACACCTCTAATTGAATTATGGAGACCTTTTGAAAACCCTTTCAAATGCCTTGCCATAGTTCCAAAGTACATTTCTCCCAATACCATAGTCATACATACACATGTCAAAGTAAGATGTGAGTTCATTGGAATGATGACCCAGTCACTTCCTATTCCTAGAACTCTAGGAAATGAAACAAAGCTCATAATCCAATAGCTTGCAGAATCTCTCTTCCTCTTTTTGAAAACTGGAATGGCAAAACAGCATTGCCATATCTTATTTTAACATAGCTCCTATTGTCTGAGTAACAACCTCACTTACAAGAATTTTTTAGACTTTCTTTTTTTTTCTTTCTTTCTTTCTTCCTTTCTTCATTCCTTCCTTCATTCCTCCCTCCCTTCCTTTCTTTATTTCATTATTTTTCTTTCTTAAGAAATTGAGATATACAGTTATCTCCCAGTATCGTGGCAGACTGGTTTCAGAAGCCCTACAAATATCCAAATCTGCTGATTCTCAAGCACTCATACAAAATCATATATACACATGGCTTATACAATCCTTCCACATTCTTTATATCTTGTGTAGAGTCTCAGAACACCTCATCCAACGTAAATATTATGTCAGAAGCTGCCACGCTGCACTGCTGGGGGAGTAATGACAGGAAAAAGACTGTTTGTGTTCAGTACAAACACAATTGTTTTTCAAAATATTTTTAACTCAGTGTTTATTTGCATCTTAGATAGATAACCCACAGATACAGAGGAGCAGCTGCAGCTAAAAGATAAATATGCATTTATAGTAAGAGAGGCTTTTCTACTTTCTTTATGACTTCTCTGCCAGCCTGGGCTCTTTTTCTGCTCACCTTGTTAGAGTTTCATAAAATATGATTCTATTAGAGCTGGGTTTTTTTTTATTATTTTCTCTCCTGTGTTAAATAGAGTCTTGTCCCATAAATATGGCAGCTTCACTGAGATAAAGTTAGCATGTTCAGCACAGTCCTCATGTCCTGAGTGAGTGTGAGTGCTACTCTCATCCATAGGCAATTCAGTGGAGAAAGTGATGGAAGAATGTGCCTCCTTCAGAAGACTGCAGTAGGCAGGTCACACTAATATGTACCATAACAACAGCTCCAAGTTTGAGGAGCTTATAACATTTTCCTCACTCTGTTCATAGATTGTCAGTAGGTTGCTGAAATTTTATTCCACATTTCTTCCCACTAGAGATTTCTATGAACTGTATTTGTCCCTCCACATAAAACCATATTTGGTATTTAAATTCCATCAGCTAGGTAGATCCTAATCCAATGTGACTGGTGTTTATTAGAGAGAGAGAGAGAGAGAGAGAGAGAGAGAGAGAGAGAGAGAGAGAGAGAGAGAGAGAAATACAATGAGAGGACAAGGAAAAATCAGGCAGCTCCCTGATTTTTGGTCTCCTTATCTGTGAGAAACAAATGTCAGCTATTTAAGCCACACACACACTGTAGTATTCACAAGTTTCCAAACTGAAGAAATCATCTTCAGTCTCAGGGTACAGACGAGGTCATGGTTGAGCTATGCAATTTTTGAAAGCACCTGCTTGGCATTGGCCAAAGGCAGTTAAGTGAACAAACTGTACAGGAACTAAAACTCAGGGTAAATGCCTACAGAAAGCTATTGAAAGTCACATGACAATGGGTTTGCCCTTAAATAGTCTCTTAACACAGATAACCAAAACATTAAGACAGCAATATTACCTAGTTATCTATTATTGTATAGAGTCTACCAAGAGATAATGATTTTGACATTATTGAATCTCACAGATCTGTGGACTGACTGAGTTCTGCTAAGCAGCTGCCATTTGGAAAGATCTACAAAGAGAGATATGTCATCCAAAGGCTCAACTGGCTGAATACCTGAGGTGTTTGACTCATGATGACAAGTAATGCTGGCTGTCAGTCCTAGCATGAATATCTGTACATGTACTCTATGTGTACCTGGGCTTCTCATAGCCCTTCGGATAGACAACAGCCTCAAAAACTGACCAGACCCAAAGTGAAGAGCTCTAGACTCTTTCTAACTGGGAGGACTACCAAAGAATCTGTGACCATCTCACTTTACCATTGGTATGTTCTCTTTCCCGTATGTCTCATCAGTCAGGAGCTAGACATTTGACCCCATTCAGCTTAAAGAGTACTAGGGGAGAAAACTATGGTAAACCAATTCACCCCACTGAAAAAAATGAGGTTTTGCCATCAAGGAAGAAGAGGTAAATGGGTATTAGGATAAACAGCTTGTAGTTTAGCCCATACATATTTTATTTCCTATCTAGTTGATGTCTTAAATCAATTCATATTTCACTGGGTTTTATTCATTTGTTGTGTGTGTTTACATGGCTCTGTGTTTGTGCACACATGTGTTTGGGTTTACCTGTATATGAGAACCAGAGATCAGCATTGAGTATTGTGGAAAGCACAGCCAGTGGGCTGTAAGTCACTTGGCAATTAAAATGTCCACACAAGATTTGTCTTTCAAATATACTTGTTTTATTCACACAAACATTGCTTATAATACATGCTAAAATGAAAGTTACCCAGACATACCCCACAAGCAGGAAACAGTTAGCAGAGCAAAAAACACTAGTGCAGGGTTCCACTGGGAAATCTTCTCAGGTGAGGATGCTTCATAAGCTTACAGGCTTGACACATATCTACTGTGAAGTCCTTCAGCTGCAGTAGGCCAGGACGATGGCACTGGTCTCGGAGATCCAGAAGATCTGAGAAAGCCATAGGCCAGTGGCTAGCACTGATAGGAAGGCATGTGGGAGTCCAGTGACAGTGCCCAGTGATAGTTCTAATGTCAAAGGAGCCAGGGTCACATACAGAGGCCAGTCTCAAGTCCTCTTGCTGTTGGGTACCAATGCAGAGGCCAGATAAATCTAATTTTGTGAGCTCGGCAGTTTGATGCTAGGGATTTGTAGCTGGAGAATTCTCTCCAGGTCTCGCCAAGCCCCAGCAGTCCGACAGCCCACTTACAAAATAAACACACAGATGCTTATATTATTTACAAACTGTATGGCCGTGGCTAACTGTTGCTAACTGTTCGTATATCTTAAATCAACCCATTTCTGTAAATCTGTAGGGACTATTTCCAAAGTTTCCATTTTTCTATAGGTAAGTGAGGCATAGTGACACTATCAAAGTAGACCACACCATAGGTAGAAAGAAAGTTTTCGTGGGAATCAAACTGCCAAGGCTATCTCTTGGGGAAAGGTGGTTGGCAGAGAAAAGCAAAATGGTGGAAAAGCAAGGGGGTTTTATATGACCATCAGCAGGGTTGGGAGTCTTTAAGCTGATACAGGCTATTCACATTGACCTAGAACTAGATATCCTTGCCTGAAGTAGGTGACCTTTGGGGGTAGATTAAAGAAGGTTCCTGATAAACAGAAACCCATTTTAGGCTTCTATTTACCCAATAACAACCCTTCTATGGCCAGAGTCCTTCTGTTTAGGACATTGTCATCAGCACTGCCATTTTGGGAGACCACTTTGGTCCTAGTGGTACTACATCACTGGGCAATAGCTTTTTAATAACAGTGCTCACAGACTGGGGTTGGATTGCTAGCATATCAACACCACCTTTGGGTTTGTTAATTAGAATGTCATGGCCTGTCTTGGGCTTGGCTCATATCTGAGCTGCCTTGTGGCTTGCCATGTTTATCCTAATACCCATCTGGCATTTCTGCTGTGAACATGGTAGGAAATAACCCTGTAATCACAGTGGCAGTTTACCAGTTAAGAGTTTATTTATATTTCAAGGGTACTGCCAGACAAACCCATCAGAACTTGCCTCTGAAGCCTATCTCTTATCAGAGTTTCCTAGTGGCAAGCTATCTTACAGGCATTACATGAGTCTGAGTCACACAAAATGTTTTCACCTGTGTTTCTAACAGGTTTATTTCTCTCTCATTTGCTCTCTACCTTATTGCTTGAGATGGGGTTCTTACTGAACCTTCAGCTCACCAATTAAGCCAGAGTTTCTGGACACCAAGCCCCAGGAAGCCTCCTGTTTCCACTTCGCCAGTGCTTGGATTAAAGGTGCATACCTCTTTACCCAGTTTTACTACAAGAGAGCTAGGGAATGAACACAGGTCCTCAAGAGTACTACCAACTCAGCCATTTCTTCTGTCTGTTTTCTTTAAATCAAATAAATAAACATTTTGCAGTTGTGTAGTCCCAAAAGGCTTATAAAAACTTAAGAATAACTTTTTAAACTTTCTTCTTTGAATATTTTCTACAAAAATTTCTAAATGGAACTCTACGTTCTTAGGAGAGACTTCCTATACTACCTAATCCTGAAGCATCCAGGACACAATGAAAAGAAAATGGATAGGACCCTTGTGCTTCCGGCAAAGTCCTTCCACTCCTTGACACATCACCAGCCCAGTTATCTATTATGCTACAGACAAGGTAGAAGCTATTTATCATAACTTATCAAAACTGATTGTCATGGACCCTCAAAATTATGAGAACCACATGCTCATTAATTACATTCCCACAGTTCCACTCCAGGCCTTGCAGAACTCAGAATCCCCTATGCTTAAGATTGCCCTCTGGAGCTACTTTCTCCCCTGCTTCAGGAATAACCCTTTCAATCAAAGGTTGCCTTTATTCTTGCTCCCAATATTCAGTAAAGCTTGATGATAGACGAAGTTCCCTCTTCCTCTCTATTGCCAAGCTATTGTACCTCTTTTCTATAAAGTCCTTCAATTATATAGAAATATTCATAACAGATTAAATTAGCAGATTAACATGCCTTTGTCTCAATGTCACAGGAATGTTCTTGACTATGCTATTTCTATACTAAGAGCAAGATTTCTATATCAAGAATCTCATTCAGATTACTGCCTCCTATTTCTTACATATCCATTTAATAGTCCTGACCACTATTCTTCAAGTACATCAGAACTTCTCGTTGACTGCCCCTATCATTTTTCTGTCCATCATACCCTCTTGACCTCATTTGCCTCCTTGCTCTGCTGAGAAGACAGTCCATTACTATTATGTTTCCCTTGCATTCACTCGCTATGACCTTGTATCTCTTTCCTTGTCTTGCACATCCAGCATTTCTGCTCTGAACATGGTAGGAAAGAACCCTGTAATCACAGTGGCAGTTTACGATTTACGAGTTTATTTATATTTCAAGGGCTCTGCTAGATAAACCTACTCAGGATCTTCCGACAAAATTTTCTCTATTGGATTATGAAGACACTGTCAAATTACCCTTCCATGCAAAACCCCAACAACTGCTGATTCTCCATTGTTAAGTGACAGATATTTCCTGAGGAGATGCAATGTAGATGTGTACTCACCCTAGAAAGGGAGCCCGTGGAAGACCAAAGTAACAACTGTACGAATGTCTAACTTGGTGAACCAGTGACTTTCATTGGGGCTACTTACAAGAATATGGATGAGGAATCACTTATACGGGAAGAACTAATTCAAAGATAGCTGTATCACCAAAGTCAACAGCTCACAAAAGCTGGGAACCTGGAGCACACTGCACAGCCTACAGGCAGCACAACAGGTTGGAGTGTGTCTTTCTCAGGCAGCTCAGTTCTCTGAGACTCTTCCAGGCAGCTCAGTGGGCCTTTGTTTCTTCCAGGCAGTTTGACTGGTCTCTACTTCTTCCAGTTTGCTGGGCTTGTCTGAGAGTGTCTCCCAGCCAGCTTTACTGTTTATATAGTCCTGGAAAGAGAGGAACCCAGTGAATCTGATCATTTTCAGGGACTTCCTGAAGCTAATTTCTGTTGTTTACTTCCTATCTTAATGGAGCTTCCCTGCAAGGTGGAATGTTTCACTTTGCCCTAAAACAATGGTTCCCAACCTGTGAATCACAATGCCTGTGGGGGTCTTCACAGGGGTCATCTAAGACCCTCAGAAAACATAGATATTTAAATTATGATTCATAACAGTAGAAAATTACAGTTGTGGAATAGCAGTAAAGATAATTTTATGGTTGAGGGTCACCACAACATGAGGAACTGTATTAAAGGGTCACAATATTAGGAAGGTTGAGAACCACTGTCCTAGAACATCCTACCATTTCACTTCCCTGTAAACATCTTGCCCTAAAATATCCAGTTGCTTCATTTTTCTTTTGTATCTTATGTCTTAACAAGTTTTAACCTTGGAGGAAACTGCTGCACAACACCCATCTTCAGCATGGTGGTAGTGGGGCTGGTGTAGTTGTTTGTTTGGACTTGGTTTGGGTTAAGAAAATAAAGTCAAACCAAAAGCTTGATGATCTGAGAATTCACCTCAAAATTTCAAGGATCATGAACATAAATGAAGGTTTGGAGGAAAAGCAAGAAGATAAAAAAATATATATATAAAAACTAAGGCAACTTCTAGCAGAATTTACTTTTTTTCCTAGCAGCTACCTCTGATTTGCTGAGTCAGATGCCCCAAGCAAAGACCCTGCAGATACAGGGGTGAATGTTCACCTTAACTCATGGGTTCAACTTCCTTACTATAGCCCAAACCTGGAGAGTCAGGGAGTAAATCAGGAGTTTGAAATTGTAGAACATTATTTTTCTTATAAAATGGTGAAATCAACTTTTATGGTTTATTTCTCTTAATTTATGCAAATAAATAAGAAAGTAGGAGTGATTTAATACATTTACAAACATATTGGAACACCTTTGAGGAAAATACATAAGTAAGTTATAAAGACACATATTTGAAGCTATTAACATTAATAATAATTTCATTATATTACTAATTGTTACTACATTCTTGGGCATTTGTGTAAAGCAAATTTTGTCTTTTTGCTATCTTTGTCATTAAACCAAAAGAATAGTGCTATCCCAGCTGACAGAAATAATGACTGCATCTTTCAAAATTGACCTTTACTTTGAATATCAGCCTCTGCAGTATGATTTTGTTAGGATATTTGTTCTATTTCTGATTTTTTTTGGTGGGGGGGGCTATAGAAGACACAAATCAGATTTCTACCTCTTCTCTTGAGCTTTCTGTTCACTGATGCTCAGGACAATAACCTTTCAAAACTAGGTGTCAATCAGTGTCAATTCCTTGGTAACAATTGTAATAAGATTAATGTGATGAACTAATAGGATATTAGTGTGATTGTAATAGACATTTCCATAGGCAATCCATTGTAACTCAATAGGTTAATAATGGGCTTTAATCTGCACTTGGCAAGAATAATATATGCTAAGTAGAAAAAGGAAGAATTTTGATAGCTTTCAGTCATCATATGTAATGTGCATACTTTCACAAAAGCGAAGATGCCTCTTCTTAAAATAAGGTGCACAAGTGAACATTTGAGAAAACTTAAGCTATCACATCATAGCCTCTATCCCTTATGACTTCAAGACATTTGATGCATTTCAAAATGAACTAGATTTGGAGAACAGATATTACAATATGTATTCAACCTACAATCATCCATCCATTTATTTGACTTTTAGCTTATTAGCACTTAGCAAATGATAATTATTGATAAGACTACCTTGGAAATTCTGCAACAAGAGTCATTTCTTTTCTGGAGAAGCAAACACACACATACACACACACACACACACACACACACACACACACGCATGCAGTTACACATGTTCACATACAGAAACATCCAGAGTTACACACAAGCTACATGTACCTATACAAGTACACACAGGCATGCATGAACTCTTAAGAATTCCTATTGATGAAAGAAATAAAGAAATAAGGTCAAGATATGAGAAAGAAATGAAAAGCAGTTTGATGGTAGAAAAGAGAAGTCAAAAGTATAACTGAAAAGCTGAGCTTTCCAGAGCTTCTCAATTGGTTAAAGAGGACTCCTGCATTGAACCTTGAGCTCTTCAGAAAGAGATCAGAGCTAGACAAAAGTTAGGTGACTCAGGCACTGAGGCAGAATTTCCCAATAATTAGCCCTTCCACTAGAGCTGGAAATGACTGTACCTTTCTAATGAGTTCTAGAAATGTTACAATACTCTAGTTATTGATAGGATCCTTGGGGAGTCAGCAAGGCAAGAAGCATCACATAGAGATGACTGCAAAGTAAACATGTGTAGCTGGAGTTTTCCTGCCTGGCCCACAGTCAGGATAAATCTCTCTCACCTGCCAGTCCCACAGCCACTCAGACCCGACCAAGTAAACACAGAGACTTATATTGCTTTCAAACTGTATGGCCGTGGCAGGCTTCTTGCTAACTGTTCTTATAGCTTAAATTAATCCATTTCTATAAATCTATATCTTGCCAAGTAGCTCGTGGCTTACCAGCATCTTCACATGCTGTTTCTCATCGTGGCGACTGGCAGTGTCTCTCTGACTCAGCCTTCCACTTCCCAGCTTTATTCTCCTCCTTGCCCCGCCTATACTTCCTGCCTAGCCAACGGCCAATCAGTGTTTTAATTGATTAATCAGCAACACATTTGCCATACATCCCACAGCAAACATGCATTATCAACAGTAACTTTTAGATTTCTTATTATTTTTAATTTATGTGTGTGAGTTTCTGTGTATGTATACCACATGTTCAGGTGCCCACAGAGGCCAGAACAGGGTGTCAGATACCATGAAACTGGAAGTATGGGTGATTGTGAGCCTCCCTCCCCATCCCCCACTACCCACAGTGTGAGTGCTGGGAACCAAACCTGGATCCTCTGGAAGAGCAGAAAGTGCTCATAAACAGTTGAGCTATCTCTTAGCCTCCAACAATAACTTTTAAAAATAATGTATTATTGACTGATCCAAGCATGACTCTGTCTTGATTATTTTAAAACAGCAAGTGTTCTGTTTCTAAATGCAAGAGCATGTCATTTTTAACTGTATGGGAATGCCATTATCTAAAAATTCCTCCACTTTGACTGAAAATCCATTCACAGTTTCCAGGAAATGCAATCTCCCCTGTTTGGACTGCAGGCCTCAAATGGACATGACTTGGCCATGACTTGGACATAATAACCTCTGCTTTTCTTCCTCATCTCTCCACCTACTTCTACTTCAGTCTCAAGCTGCATATGGGTAAATCATCACTGCTTTATATTCTATGCCTAGTACTAAGAATACTAGTCATGCAGTAAGTATTGTTGAGCAGTTTCCAAATAATAAATAAAACTCCCCTGAAAACCATTCTTATTTTTGTGCACTAACTGATCTAACCTACACAAAATTTCTCTGTTTTTCCATTTTATGTATAAATCTTCATCATACTTTCAAAATACTGTATGTCATTTTTTTAGTTCTCTAATTTGTTAAGATCAGGAAATGTGTCCATATCTATATATGCTATCTCCATGCCCTTTAAGACAACAGATGCTCAATAAATAATGGTTGGTTGGTTGGTTGAAAATTCAGTGAAATAACTGATAATCTGCTTCTTTCAAAATGTTAAATTAGTTGTTTTACTGAATAATCAACTCCTTAAAGTCTTATCACCCAAATAAACCCCTTCCAATTTTTTAAGGAGCAGTATTTCAAATCAATACCCATATATGAAATTAGGAAAGTTATAAAATGTTCACCCCTAACCTTTTATTTATATTTAAGGCTGTCTTCCTGCTTACTTTATACCGCGTAAATCTTTATTCTAATGGGGAAAGACTAGTGGAAGAATGTTAGAGGCACATCTGGGGAAAGATTAGAAGAACACAATTTTAAGGCTTTCTAGTTTGAAAAGATTAGGAGAAAGCATTCACAAAATGAAACAAGTCAGCACTCTCGATGCTACAAAGCGACATGGACTAAATCGTCTTTCCGCCAGCATGAGCACTGCCCTCTGTCCCCAGCCTGGTGCTGGGTAACTCAGAGATATAATTTTATGATGGATTCACAAACAAAATGGTCAATGGTTCAGCACAAACCAAACATGAGCAGACACATTTCTGAACCCAACCGTCACGCTGCTTACACAATCTGTTGATCCATTGAACAAATATATGTTGAAAGATTAAGCAGGAGTTGACTGCCATTCAGGAAGATAAATGCAGAGCAGACTCATTTTCCGCCTGACTTAATGCTTAAGGATTTGTATTAGAGGAAGGTTGGGAAGGGGGATGTCTGGGGAGAGGGAGGGAAATTCCAGTCACCCAGATCTTTACAAAGAGATTATCTTTCCAAAGACCTCACACAGAGGCCTTTACCAGCCATCATTCATGCTCTGGACTTGAGCCTTTTCCTGTACTCCTTTATTGTCAAAAGAAAAAAGACATCCAAGGAAATAAAAGAGGGCTACTGGAGAAGTTGCCTCACTATTCTGGCCTTGTTGATGGAACAATAGGAGAGAGAATGTTCAGTTTGCGATTTCAACAGGGGAAAAAATAGTATGAGAAAGGTACATTGTTATCTGGCTCTCAGAAAAGGTCTGTGAGCCACTAAGCTATAGAAATCAGTGAAAGCTTAAGGCTGGAACGAAGTGTTCTTTCTGGTTCCCACTGGCTAGACCAGTGCTGTCACCAGGCAGAGAGGAGGGCCAACTTTGGTTCAGCTCTTCACTGCTGTTGATCCTAGTATAAGCGTCTGAGCCTCACCAGAGAGTTTTGTTCCAAAATAAAATAAAGGACAGAGGGGAAGAAAGAAGAATCAAGAGGACAGAGATGGGGGAAGGGAAGGAAGGGAGGAGCAAGAATAGACAGGGAAAGAAAGAGGGAAAGAAAACAAAAGCCATTTGTGTGAAGTAAGTGCAAGTTCCTTGGTGTTCTGCCTGTAACATGATTGGCAATACAATGAGCAATCACATGGCTTCCCTGTTTAGCAAAGCTGTGAACAATTTCCACAGACATACAACTCTGGCTGGGTCAGGAACACATTCCAAAGAGGGGAGAAAAAAAAATCCCTGAATTCTGAAAAAAAAAAAAAAAAAGAAAGAAAAGAAAGAAAGTGGACCTTGAACCAACAGACTGTATGGGCCAATCTGTTCACAGGGAAGCAATTCACTTTTACTCAGTGTTTACTGAGGAATGGAGATCACAGCTGCTCACAGGTGATGAGGGTCTTGCCAATACAAAGCACTCATGAGTATCTCAAGATAGACCATGCTGCACATGTGCAGAATATGTCTACTCCTCTACAAAAGATGTGTTTCCTTTTGGATTGAAGAATAAATAGAATATCTCAATTGGGAAACATTTGGGGAAGGGGCTACATTGAAGCAGTGTTGTGAGGACATGAAAGGAGATGGGACTGGGAAGTTTCATATACACAGAGAAATGCGAAAGACAAAGAAAAACAGTGTCTGGGGTAGGCTATAAATAACTGTATTTGCCAAGTAAAGCAATGGGTTTAGAAATGAATTATTTCTTAACATTATTCTTATCTAGTCAGAAAAGCCTGTCTTTTATATGTGTCTAGTGCAAGCTAAAAATTTGCTAAAATATAAATTGTTGTATGTAATTGTATAATTAAGGCTTTTCTGGGTACTACATTTTAGCTTTTAGTTTAATTTGTTCTCATAAATTTTCCTACATATGATTCAAATTCAGTAAGTGGCTGACATAAGCTAGCTGTTTTTCATTTGTTTGTTTGTTTGTTTTTGATAACATCTTGCTATGTAGTCTAGACTAGCTTCCAAATCACAGTCCTCATGCCTCAGCATCTCCAGTGCTAGATACTTAGGTATGAGTCCTAATACTAGTAAGTTCACCATTTCCTTAAAGTCCTATTTCATTGGAAAAAGTTGGCTGTGGCTTTCATTGATGCCATGTAGCAATAAAGTAAGTTCCGATTATTCCTTCAGTGTAATACATGCATCTTCCCCTTGAGGCTATTGTCAGTGCCTTTATCTTTCACAGCTACTTGACTTCCAAGTAAAACCAACTATCTAGTGGTTAAGGCTCAGTTAGCAAGTTTTAACTTTTGGAACTGTGAATCTGAAGTCTATCATATTCCCTTAGTTTATCTTAACCAAATATCATTGACTTTAAACTAGTTCAACTTTGGCTTCTGGTTTTTCCTCTTCTTAGGTGACTAACATTTCGAAAGCCAGAATGTGAATTCTCAGAATAGAAAAAGACAAAATGGTTTACAGTCTAAAGAATGGCTGACCTTCTGGATTAAGTACTATAGGCTATGGAGGTGAGCTTTCTATTTGGTTTGGTAAAGAGCTTTTTGTTTTTCTTACCACCCATTTACATTATGTTTAGCAGCACAGAATCAGATATTACTTCTCTGAGAGTGGACTGGGTCCTTGGTCAAGGATAGCCAATGGATAGACAAATCTATGTACATCTTGCATACAACGGAAACCACCAAGGGTTTTCAGGTAGATTCATAAGCCTTTCTCCCACTTTCTCTTGAACACACAGGAAGTGTGGAAAGAATGCAGCCTGCCTGCTTATCATGTTCAGGCACCTGGGTTCTGGTGAGAAGTGCTGTCCTAAAGCACTTCATAGGTGAGTGTGGAGTACCCTAAGTGCTGCTGATAAAGTGAAATGAGAGTCCTTTCATCCATCGTGAGCAGAGACTTGATCTGTGGCTGTCCAAAAAAAAGGAGAACAGGGTGCATGTAGGTGAATCCTTCTTTAGCAAGAGGTAATACTGGCCTGGATGCTCCTCAATAAAAGCACACTAAAGGACTAAGTTGTTGCAGGAGGAGTTGAACAGTTAATGATTCTGTGACAAATTTTGATTAAGACTAAGAAATGAGGTCTATTTTCATTCTTTGAAGCCAGGTGAAATTCTTCCAGACTAGAGCTAATGGTAGCCAAAGCTCAGTGTTGTGAAAAGGGTTTTGTTCTTTCTTAGGGAAGCTCCAGGTGTGTGAGGACATTTTCAGAAGAAGCTGGAAACTATTTTTCTGAAATTAAAAGTGCAGTTAGGAAATCTGTCCAAATACAATGGTCTGCTGGACTTGAAATATTGCTCTGGAGAGGAACCCCTGGCACCAGAGGACCCCTGAATCGGCAGATGATGAGAAGGGGAGTGCAGACTGTGTTTATTATGTCTTGAGATGACTTCACGGGCCAGTGCTGATTTCTGTATAGACTGTGCTGACCCTTCACACTCCACAGCAGTTTATTCAGCTGTGATCTACAACGAAGAACATAGAAGTGAGTCATCAAGGTACAGTCCAGACCCTGCTCCAGCCACTGGGAATATAAAGAAGAGGAATTGAGTACCCAGAATGCCACTCATGGTCTGTTATCTCCTCTATTTTTGTATAAATAACAAGTGGCATGTATTTTTGGAATACAGAGTAAAGCATGATCTTAAGTGACTGGGTTTTAACAAAGGTAACAATGTTTTTCACTTTCTGTTTCTAGTAATTGGAAAATGAGCCTCTAGAGGCAATTCTATCTTTTTGTCATCGTTTCCCTTGTCCCAGTTAGAATGCATTCAAATACTGACATGCAATACAATACATTTTGTACCAGCCTATGCTGATTCTGTACAGAGTTTGGGGTTACCAAGCTGCAAATGTAAAGAGACCACAAGCAGTTCTTTTACTCGCTTGAGCTTGGTTTCCTCATTCTGTGGTCATGAAGGTTTGCACTTGAATTTTGAGCTTCATCATCAGTTTATTCGTTTATCTAAAGCCAAAAGATATGCCTTGCATGGTAACACACGTCTGTGATCCCATTGTTTGGAGACCAAGGCAGGTAGAGCAAGTTGCAGAAGCCTGGGCTGCATAGTGAGACAGAACTGAGAAGAAGGAGGAGGAGGAAGATGAAAAGGTAGAGGAGAGGGGGAGAGGGAGAAAGAGAAGCCCCAAGATCCCTATTCCTCCAGATGCAAAAGCTGAATAATAGCACACAAGAAAAATACTTATAGCCTTCCCCCCACCCCCGGGGCTAAAAATAATCACATATACAAAATGTAAGCAATCATTGTATAGTCTTTGTTTCTGAGACAAAAGCCCAATTCCAGGCTCTGAGTATTCCAGTTACTCCTTCTAAACATCAGCATTTTCTCACGTAGTGTCTCTTAGAGAGGAACTTCCACAAAAAGACTACTTCTGATGGCATTCTCTTTCACAATCCTCCTACTTCTGCCCTCATCTCTGCTTTTTCTCAGCACCTTGCACTCCCCCATTATGGCATCTAACATACAAACCTCTATGCAACTAGCTATTTTAGATCAGAAATGTACTAATGCATGGAGATCAGGTGCCCAACATACAGTAAACACCAAGTAAATGTGTTCTATATGAACAATTGGGATAAACTCTGGCACAGCAGGTCATGATACTCAAAGTCATAGGAGAATCCATAGTAGTAAGACAAGGTCTGTGGTCTTCCCCAAGTGGCTTTCTTTTTAAGATGGTCTTATATAGCCAGTCTGGCCTTGAACTCAGTATACAGCCAAGGATGATCCTTCTGTCTCCCTACTCAGTGTGTGGGCATTATAGATGTGTACCACCATCCTCAGTTTGTGTCATGCTGGGAACTAAAACCAGGGCTTAGTACAGTCTGGGCAAGCACTCTCCCAAGTCAGCTATATCCTCAGCCCTCCAATAAGCTTTCTCTTTGCTCTTAGGTCTGCAAAGAAGTCCTGTGAGATATGTTTGTAGGAAGTTGGTGCAAGTAACTGAACTAGAAGGGGACCTTGAGGCTCTGAGTCATGAAAACTCCACGAACAAGGGCTAGGTCTAACCCATTGGAGGCCCTCCATCACTGCTTTATAGCAGGCATTTTTTATAGTGCATCTTAAAAACTCCGAGCTTTTTTTCTACAAAAAGCTGTGACACAGTATGCCCTACGCAGTGAACTAAATGTATCTCCTTAAAAGTAACACAGTGAAATCTTAACCTTTAATGTGACTCACACATGGGGAGACTGTTAAGCCATGAGGGTGGGCCTTGCGATTGGTATTAGTCCCTTTATAAAAGGGACTCCAGAGAGCATTTTCACCTTTTGATCACATAAGGAAACAGTGAGAAGGTGACAGTCTGCTCCCATACAAACAACTTCCCCAATCTTGACCTTGATGGCTCTCTGACCTCTGACTAAAGCATAAAGAATATATTTACTTTCTGTCATTTTTTTTTGTATATGATGTATGTGTTTGTATAAGCATGTGTGGGTGAGCAATATGCCTGTGTGCATGTGGGAGCCAGATTCTTCCTCTAGCACTCTCCACCTTAGTTTGTGAGATGGTGTTTCTCACTCAACCTAGAACTCCATGTTTCAATCAGGTAGAGCAGCTAGTGACCAGCAAACCACAGTAATTCAGCTGTATCCACACACACCTTACCTAGTGCCAGGGCTATCAGTGGGCTTGGTGATGCCCAGCTCTTTAAATAGGTGCTAGGGATCTGAATTTAGATCCTTATCTTTGCCCATCCATTACTGTCCCATCTCAGCCATCTCCCTGAGTTTACTGCCTAAAACACTTTATACTAAAATTATTATAAAGTGAGTATATTAGATTTTTTTTTCATTGTTATAACAGAACACCAGGTAAGAACATACCAGAAGGATTTATTCTGGCTCATGGTTAAAGTGGCAGGAAGGCTTGGCAACAAAATCATCTCACAGCTGTAATAACAACAAGAGGACGAGACACTCAGGAGGCAGAGTCAGGTAGAACCAGACCTAGCTGTAACCCATAACCCCCAGTCAGTGACCCACTTCTTCCCAAAACAGTGTCACCAACTGGCATAGTCAAAGGTATGAATCTATGGGGAATATTTCTACACAAACCACAACAGAGAGAATTCACACTGCATTGTTCACTGAATTAGTAGACAGTGTCTTTTTGTTTTGTTTTGTCTTGTTTTGTTTTGTTTTCCACTTCAACTTGAAAACCTACTGGTGTCTTGGACTATAAACCTTCAGACTTAAAAAAAAAAAGACAGAGCAAAGAAGGATGAAGAAGAGGGAGAGAGAAGGAAGATTTAAACAGAAGGGTGAAAAGAGGGTTAGATACAAAAAAATAGAATTAGGAATAGTGTTACCCACATGAAATCCCAGCACTCAGGAGGCTGAGGCAGGAGGTTTGCAAGTTCCAGTCCCACCAGGGATACACAGTCAAACTTTGACTTACCCTCTACTAAAAGGTGGGGGGGTGGGAGGGTAGGAAGTAAGAAGGAAAGGCACCCACAAGGAAGGGAGAAAGCAAAGGGAAATGGGAGACCTATAGTTCTGGCCAACAAGACATGAGGAAGGGAAGGATTGGAGAGAATGGAGGCTAATAAAGCAAGGTAATCAAATAAGCACTATTCTGAAGACTGAGCAAATGGCCAAAAGAACCTAGAATCTTATTTCCAGCAACAAGGTAGAGTGATCCCTCTGGACATAGGTAGAATGCTAAATAAATATTTTAAATGTCATGTGAATGCATGACTTGGTTGGCATGGATGGTCCAGAGGGCAGAGATGAAAAGTGTGAATGTAAAAAGACTAGCAAGTAGCAAAGGTAGCTAAGGATGCCAAGAAGCTGGGCTGTACCCAGAAAAATGAGGCTATAGCAGAAGAAGTCAGATTAGACAGCCTTGACATGAAGCTGGATCCCCAGTCATGTTTAGCATGTAGGAGGGAAAGGTGTTTGTACATATCACAGGGAGATACCTGGCATTTACAACTCTATTGGCTTTGGGTAAAGTAGAAAACAATAATTGAATCTTCTTGAGAAGATTCTAACTACAAGCCTTATTCTATGCTCTAGTATCAGAATTCCAACCATCTGTATAACTCCTAAAAAAATGCACAGAAAACCAGAAAAGTTTATCTTATGTGGCCCAGCCATTAACCCATATGATATGAATACAGGAAAAAAGGAGAAAGGTGAATCTCATCTCCCAGAACTCCTACATGAGCAGAAGAACTGTTAGTGTGTGGCAGGTCCAGCCATGAGGAATGCCGAGAAGCGTTTCTTTGTTCCTCATCAGAAGATTCTATTCATGAAAAGATTTTTAAAGAATAAACACGGGGGGAGGAGTAGGAGCAAGCCCCATCCTTTTTTGTATAGAAACCTGTGATAGTTCCTAAAGGGAGAAATAAGATAACACTTGTCCCCTGGACATTTGTCTGGTCATCAGTGGATGAGATTTTGGAGACTTAGTGTAGGAGGAAAAAAGAAAATCTTTGTTCTGTTTCTTCTCAATCTTTTATTCAAGATGTATTAAAAAGTATTGAAAATTAGGGATTGATTTCTAATATAACAAGAAAAGGGAGGTTGGCAAGATAGCTCAGTGAGTAAATAAATATACTGCTGCCAAGCCTGAAAACGTGGTTTCAGTCCCCAAGGCCCATGTGGTAGCAGGAGAGAACTGACTTCTACAAGTTGTCCTATGACCTCCACATAGCTATAAATAAATAAATAAATAAATAAATAAATATTGACAATAGAAGAAATAGAAAATAAAGACTAGAAGCCAAGAAATCCTGTAAACTGCAATGAAATCAAAGGCTTTCCACCATCAAGGACAACTGGAAGTCCCCTGAAACAGACAAGGTGACCAGAATGGATGTGGCCTTGAGGATTGCTTTCTGAGCTTTCCTTCACTCTACCACTCATGGTCAGACCTCCTTAAAAGCCTGCAGTGGCAAAGCCATTCTGCAGAGCTAGGAAAGCAAAGAAGGAAACAAGTAGGTGTTTGCTTTTTTTTCTGTTAAGATGTTGTTTTTGTTTTTTAGGTTTCTGAATAATGCATAGAGAAATGCACTCTTTAATTTTTAAAGTGGCTTAAAAGGACCATGTTCTATAATAAGACAACGTATTTTATATATATGGTCCTTGCTCAGGGTGTTCATGGTGGAGGGAGAATCCATATTTCTCTTTATGGAATTAGCTTTATATTATTTTTAAGAAATCACAATACCAAATCAGAAATCTATAAGGAGGACATATCCAATTTCCCAGAACTAAAGGGAATAATTGATTTTTTTTTCATGTGGTATGTTTAGTAATATATAAGAAAACATAAGGTGCTCCATTGTGCAGATATAAAAATGATCAAGACCTATCAGATAAGATGGTGTAAGTAGGTAATCCCAGTACTTGGTGGGGTGAGGGAAGAGGACAGAGTTTGAAGCCATTCTGGGGTTTGTAGAGGACCCTGTTTTTTTTTTTTTAAGTGGTTTTGGGATTGGTTCTTATGAATAACATATGAGAGAACTAAATGCTGGTCTAATTTGGAGATAGATGCAAAGAGGAAATTTCCTGGATCTCCAGGACTCTCGGGTGCTATATATGCACCACATATAGACAACCGTGTGTGAACCACAGCAACCACAAAGTGATTCAGCCTTCTTAATCTCAAGTCTCAGATTTCAGATGATACTTTGTCCTAAGCATATACAGTAGTAACTATTATAATCTAGTGTCACGAGTAGAAAGAAATGAGGGAACACACAAAGAAGCCTCTAATAGAAATGGATAGCTGTGGAAGAGCAGATCTGGTGGGTCCACTTGGCCATCAATGCTATAAGCCTTGATACATTGGTGGATTGCTATAGTTGACTTTTCTTCCCCCTGTACTTCTTAGAACATCCGGGCTCATGATAATAAGGCACCAACATGTTGGATTTATTTAGTGTGCTTAAGTTTGGAAAGACTGGGATTATGATAAGTATTTAAAACATTCAATTAAGTTGAGACTTAATGTGGGTCCATTTTCTTTTCTTATTTCCAGTCAGTGTAACACAGATCTATACAAAAAGGCATAACCAAGGAGTTTTAGCTCTTCCATGCAAGAAGTCAGGAGTCTCTCATCCTATACTATCTTCACTCTGCCATCTCTCATCCCCAATCTTAATAAAAAGGCACACCTCCAGCCATTGTATCCAGATTCCAAACAGAAAGAAAAGGCAAGTGATAAAGAGGTAACAAAGACGCCAACATGGGGAAAGCAAACCTTTCCTATATACTCTCAATAACATCTTCCTTCCACCCTGCTGATCAGATGTGAAGAAATGCATGAGAAATGCTGGAAAGTGGGCTTTACCAGGAGCCTGTTTGTGATCTCAAAACCAACTTTAAAAAAAAAAAAATCAAAATTCTGATAGTAAGGACAAGAAGGAAACAAACAGTTAATGCCATCATTCTAAAATTTCAATCCACAGACTAAGTAATTAAGCTCCTCAGGGAAAAATATGTCATATTCTGCCTTTACCCTCCAAGTGCTGACACAAAGCATGTACTCTTTTAGGAAGTGTTTCTCAAGTTCCCAGTATGTGTCAGGTGCTATTTTAGGTGCCTGGGATCCACCCAGATAAAGATTCCTGTCCACTTAGATCTTTCATTCCAGCAGCAAGAGGCAGATAGTGAACTCTATCACAATAACTAAATATGATTTGCATTGATTCATAGGTGCTAAGTCCTATGGAAAACAGTAGAAGGGTGACCAGGAAAGGAGAATCAGGAGCCATAGAGAGAAGTGGACTAAGGCACAACCAAGAATTATTAGTCATCTGCTCCTCTTTTGTTCCTTGGACCATCTCACTCTGAAGAGTATAAAATGCTCTGTCCTGGCAAGGCAGCTTATGATTTCCTCAGTTCCCATCCTTGAAGGTGCAGAGTCTACTGCTGTTATTTACAGAGGAAATGTCAATGACTGTGGGGGGCAGGAGAAGAGGCCAGACACTGCTTCCCGCTGGGGAACTGTTTGCAATTTACTTAACAGTTTAATTCCATAAGGAAGAACAAAAGTTCAGTGGGAAAAAAAGCACAATCAACAAAGAGAAAATATTCTTCTGACCTTGTGCCTTTTGAGTGTCAGAAGCCTGGGTTTTCTGGGGAATGTGGTTTTACAATAGGAATAAGGTTATTGGATTAACCCTCCTCTGCTTTAAATTATAAAAATAAGAAACACACACACACACACACACACACACACACACACACACACACACACCATGCCAAGGTGTTACATTTCAGAGTAAAAATGTTTTAAATTCACAGTCAACATTACTCAGTGGATAAGTGTTTGGATTTATTTAAAGTGTGACTGGGTATTTGCTTAATTATTCCAGCAATACTAGTGATATTTTCATTAGCAGGGGTTAGAAGCCCATGTGTGTTCTCTGTCAATGTCCTACACAGGATCATAAACCTGTAAATTGCATGTACAATTGGAAAGTCAGAAAATTGTGACTGCAGCCCTGTTATTCATTATCCCCATGAATGTGGCCTGTCTGTACATAAGCTAGTTAATAGTACTCCATCACAATGTCCTAGTTTAATGCTTTATGCTAAGCCAGGAAGACTGTCCTGGAGCATTGCTCTCTGGTAATGATGATACCCCATATCAGCTGGTTAAGATGAAGTTACATGGAGCCCAAACAAACAGCCCCAGCGTCAGAAAGCAGGAGTGACCTTACCACTCTGGCATTTGCAGACATGCGTGGGTGGCAAACATGCCTAGCCCTGCTTTTGCCCCCAAAGGAGACCAAAGGGAATGCGTCTCAGGAGGGAACCTAGAAGCTGAAGCCCACAAGTGTTTTAGGAGGTGGACTTAGAAAAGTCGCTTACTAACATTATTCCCAGGTGGGGCAAAACCAGATGTGGTAAAGCCTGAAGCTTTCAGTAAATGGAATATTTAATGGCTATGTCTTAAAACAAAAAGCATCACAACACATTTAAAAACTTATTGGAAAATATTACAAGTCACAAAATACTCAATAAGGTTGAATTGTAACTGGTAAACCTCTATATTTCCTTTATATTTTTATCTCCATCCTTGACCTACCTCTTCACAGTAACAATAGTTTCTTTGTTCTCTATCGATAATTTCAAATGTACTCATTAAACACTTGAGGGCAAAACTGAGACACTAATATACTGCCTCACTTCCTCTAATTTCCAGGGCAGAGTCTCAGTCCTTGTGGTCCCAGTGGAGAGCTCACACCACGCTGGGAAGGTGCACAAGTAAGGGTGCCTTATTTCACCAAGTAAAAAGCAAAAGTGTAAAACAGGTGGAGGGCAGACTGAGCTGAGCTAAGCTGAGAGGCAGTGCAGGCTACCTCTTCTATCTGGACTCATAAACCCTATTCTACTGCTTCTCTCCTCATCCACACTGAAGAGCTATGGGATGGTCTCCTTCCTGGAAGAGGCAGAGGTTTTCTGAGAAGTTGCTCTTACCCACAACTCAGCCTCTTATAATTAGATGCATTCAATGCAGGAATCTGTATGTATATATAAATGTGTAACTATCCATACAGCTGGGATGTTTGCTAGGGGAAAGAGCAAGGATGCCTTGTGTGTACTGTCCAGGAAGACTACCTAAGCTAGTCTGAGCCTGCTGAAACTGGCTTTGTTGGTTTTGTCATACCTGTCCTTTCTCTTATCTGGTTAGCTTAGCTGACACATACCTAGATACAAACCCCCTTATTTACCTTCTTTAGTGTTCCAATTTGCTTTCCCCATCACACAATGGACTACGAAAGATATGCAATAAAGATAATGGGAAGTACTTTGTAATGGAGAACCAATTTGTTGAGACAGAGGATGATAGACAACACTCAGGGACAATCAGTCAGAGTATCCAGAGAATGACCTAAGGAAAGCTGAAAAGAGTTATTAGAAAAGCAACGGAGACTCTTAGGCAGTGGAGAAAAAGCGGCACCCAGGGCAGCAGCAATGGCAGAAGGGAAATTCCTTTCTCTTTGAGAACATAAGCTCAGTGCTGGCAACCAGAGCCAAGGCAATATTTATTTTATTATTTTTTAGACAGGATCTCACTATGGAGCTTACTATACAAACAAGGCCAGCTTTAAGCTCACAGAGATCCACTTGCCTCTGTCTCCTGAGGGCTAGCATTAGAAGAGTGTGCCACTGTACATGGTGGGGTATCATTGTTGCTATGGTGACTCAGCAGCCTGGGACCCTCTATGAAATACATGCTCAAGAAATTCAGACCAAGTGTCATGGGTGAAATGCTGAAAACTGACCCAAAGAGTGTTGTGAGACTGTAGGTATAGTGGTTTAAGTGAGAATGTGTGGGAGGCCTACCCATTTCTCTGTGGGAGGCCTGCTCCCATTTTTTTCCCCAGGGTACTCTTGGGAAGGGAGGAGTGAGAAATATTTAGATAGAAAGATAGAGGGGAGAAAAACAGATAGAAACACAGGATAACCTCAGGAGGGCCTGGATCAATATCCACTGGCCCCTTCTGTCTCTCCTGAAGGATGTTTTATAGGAATGCCAAGGGGTGGAGCAAAAGGCCTCCCCCCTAGCACAGCCAAGTACAGATCCTTCCAATCACCTAATAACCACATATGTGGTCAAGCAATCCTCTAATGCAGTCCTGCTAGGTAAAGCAAGTTCAGATCTCACTAAGAAACCTTTGTGGGGGGCCTCCACAAGAATGGCCCTCATAGGCCCATATATTTGAATGTTTGGTCCCTAATTAATGGGATTGTTTGAGAAGGATGAAGAGGTATGGTCTTATTGGAGTGGGTGTGGCTTTATTGAATGGGTGTGTCACTGGGGGTAGAGGTAGGCTTGGAAGTTTCAATGCAAACTCTCTCTCTCTCTCTCTCTCTCTCTCTCTCTCTCTCTCTCTCTCTCTCTCTCTCTCTTCCTGCAACTTTTGGATCAGATGTGAGCTCCCAGCTACTACTCTAGCACATTGCCTGCCACCGTACTCTCCGCCATGATGATCATGGACTCACCTTCTGAAACTGTAAGCCCTCAATTGAATGCTTCCTTTTATAAGTTGACTGTGTCATGGTGTTCATCACCATGACAACAGAACAATAACTAAGACACTGGGGAAACTTCGAGTCAGGTCTTCACAGCATTCAGTGAGTTTATCCCAGTGGGAAGTATCTGTGTTCTTAGTATTCCCATAGAAGGTATCTTAAGCCATTTTCATCCTAACTAAATCTTACTAGGTACAGTGCCTCTATACTTCTCTTATGTAGATTGCAAACAGGCATGGCCATCAATGCCACCCTAGGTAAGGGAAAGAATATTAGAGAGAAAGTTGGAGTAATTAGTCAATTTGTTTAAAATAACTTATTTTTGTCAATTTTATAGAAATCTTATGTCCCCAACCTAATCATTTAGTAGAAACTCGGCCTCTAGTTCTGTGCCCTGATAGCTCACTATCCTCCCCCAGCTTGGCGGAGGTGATACGTCAAAACAAATAGTTGTACAGTGAGCTTCAGCTGTAGTATTTTGGCATTTCTAGTTTCCCTGAATCTGGAGATTAGATGTTCTGGTTGGATTTCAGAGGATACGTATCCTTTGGCTGTGGTTCACTTACCTCTCTATCAAGTAATTTCCCCAAATACCCACTGAATTCAACCATCATTAAAAGATCATGACCAAAGTTGTGACTAATTAAAAACTTGGAAGTCATGGATCCTGTTTTGGGGGATCTTGGTCTAATAGAAGAGACAACAATCATCTGTGAACTACAATGCAGAGCAGACTGTATTAAAAGAAGTCAATGT
This sequence comes from Peromyscus eremicus, assembly GCF_949786415.1. Lineage (NCBI taxonomy): Eukaryota > Metazoa > Chordata > Mammalia > Rodentia > Cricetidae > Peromyscus > Peromyscus eremicus. Next base: position 88,483,318 of record NC_081417.1, read on the forward strand.
CTGAGGGAGTGGCCAAAGGCGCCACCTGTTGTCTTATGTCTCTGAGTCCTTTTATAACCTCTGACCCATGCTTTTCATTTTCTTCATCTGTAAAATGCAGGTATACTCACCTCACAAGACTAATAGAAAGATTAAAGAAAATACAAATCATGCAAATTGCCTAACATAAGGTTTTCTATAAATATGTCTTCCTGGAATCAAATGTAGTTTCACTTTTTAAATATCTACTTCTGTTCTACTGCTTAATAAATCTGTTGAAAGTGGAATAATAACTAAAATAGCGAATGCAGTTGTTAAAAAGTAAGACACATAAGAGTTTCTCAGAGAACATCTGGCTTTACCCAAGCCTCAAAGGACACATTAGACACAGAGAGGGGAAACTAAGAATGTTCAGCATAGGAGTCCCTCAATAACAAGTGATCAAAAGACAGATCAAAATAACTGAGTCAAAAGAGGAGAAATGGTTGGATCATGTAACATGCAGGACCAGGGACAAATTTAGTATTAGGTTGGCAACACTGTGAGACCCCAGGGGTGAGCTTTCTGAAGCTGCCTCTCTAGTGCTGGACTCTGCTTTTCTTCACAGTTTTTATTCCTAGGCAGGTTTTCCCATTGCTTGGCAAACTGCTACTGCAGCTCCAGGTTTTGGGCCCAAATCTGCAATCTACATGGAGACTCTTTGATTTGGAATATCCTGAAGACCGTATCCACAGAAACAGCTGGGGGGCTGAGGTGCAAATGTGGAAGCATCCAGACTGGCTCAGATCACAGGGACTGTTGATGAGGAATGGGTAGACTATCAAAAATGTCCAGATAGGAAGAAGGGGAAACTGGTGTGGAATGGTCTAGAGCTATTTCAGGAAGGGTTACTGAGCACCACTCCCCCAAGAGCTAGTGAGGATACAGGTGAGTATTTGCTGCTTCTCTCAAGTAGGGGAGGAAGGCTCCTCAAGGGGTCAAGAAATGCCATTTGCTCAGGGAAGGCTAAGGTCTCTTTCAGCTGGAAAATGCTGGAGACTTTTCAAAGACTGGACACCAGAACTGAATTGGAAGGAACTTATATCGAAAAAGTAGTACTCATAAATTGTATGCAAACCAAAAGATCTTTAAACCAGTCCAGTCCAGGCTCTGAAGCTGTAGTACTGAGGTTGCTGGTGCCACAGAAAGCCGTAAAAGAGGTTGTAGGTAGCAAAAGTTACCTTGCCTGGACACAGGTCTTTGTCTTCTATTTTAAGTGTTCCAGTGTTTTGTTTGTATTCCTTTGTCAAACTAACCAGATCTCTTTATTTTATCTTACTGCATCCTGTAAAATGAATCATGTTCCAGGGCACTTGAATTGTGTGCTCTTCAGGGGCATTTGTAAATTCACAACATGCTCCAGTAGTAGAATATTGTTATCTCTCCAAAACAAAAACAGTGCTCATCAAGTAGTCCTACCCTACTCTGCTTCTGTGGCCCTGGCAATCACAGTCCTGTTTTGGACTTCTACGGGTTTACCTATTCTGGATAATTCCTACCAAACGATGCACACTATGACATTTTGCATCTGGCTTCTTTCGGCAAACCAAGGTTTCACAGTTACCTGGGACTCTTTTGATACTAGTACTCACATTCTGTTTCCTGCAGCTATGCAAATAAACCCTAACCTAATGGAATTCTACAGCTGGGCAGTCATCTTAATATGGGCCTTTTGCCCCTCAACGTCCACTCACTCTCAGAGTTTGTGTCTCTGTGTATCCTGTTGTAAGAACGCCTTGGGTTTCTTTAGTAGCTACAAAAAATAGTGACTAGTAAGCAGTTGGTTGCATGTTGGGTCTATATAACTGCAAACACTGGGGATGGGGGCAAACAGAACCTTTTTTTTTCTTTTCAAGGACAGCCAGACAGCACAAAAAAGAGGTACTTTAGTATAGTGTGGTAGCACGTGATTATATTCTCAGTGTTCCTAAAGCTGAGGCAGAAGAATTATGGTTTGAGGTCTGCCTACCTAGGATACATATGAGACTATGTTTCTAAAAAAAATAAAAAGAAAGAAAGAAAAGAGGAGAGAAAGAGGGAGGGAGGCAGGGAAGGAGAGAGAGAGAGAGCTCCATTGTGATGGCCCTGATTTGTGACAACAGCTCAGTCTTCACTCAGTCTTCAGACGTACTTCCTGGTTCTTACTTTTAGCACAGAAGTTTAGATATAAAATGTTGCTTACAGAACATCATTACTTTAAAGGTAGAAAAAATTGATGAAATAAATGAAGAAATCCAAGATCACAAAGCTAAAGTATGAAAGCCTATAGCATGAATCTTAAAATGTCTTATTAATAAAAACAAACCTGGACCAAGTATTGGGGTGAATGCTGGAAGATCAGAGAAGCAGAACAAGCCACAGCTAGCTCACCTCAACAGTTCCTCAGCTGACCCTGTTTCCTCAGACTGGAAGCTTCTGAGTCCTTATCCAGAATGAATCTCAGCTGAACTGTTGCTCCAAAGCCTGAAAGCTTAACCAGCCAAAAGCTTCTAGTTCCTGGTTCTCACGCCTTATATGTCTTTCTGCTTTCTGCCATCACTCCCTGGGATTAAAGGCGTGAGTCACCATGCCTGGCTGTTTCCAATGTGGCCTTGAATTCACAGAGATCCAGAGGGATTTCTGCTTCTGGAATGCTAGGATTAAAGGCATGTGCTACCACTGCCTATCCTCTATGTTTAATATTGTGGCTGTTCTCATCTCTGACCCCAGAGTAGTTTATTAGCATGCACAATATTTTGGAGAACACAATACCACCACAAAATCAGATATTCTTGAGCTGAATTCAGCACTCTGAAATAACATGGCATCCAGTACTTTTCTCCCCAGAAGCAAGAAGCAAATGTAAGCAAGCAGTAAGGCTGAAGAAAACCCATTACCCTGGAAAAGCTGGAACAACTTTTCTTCAACAAGTTTTTAATCAATGCAAATCATAAAGGGGGTGACATTGCACTTCTTAAGAGAAGAAAAGCCAAATGCAGAAGCAATTTGGATCACAAATCTTAAGCCATGGAAACGAATGGACCTTGCTTTCTGTTATGTACACATTTGAGTGGCCACTAGGGTTATTTATTTTTTTTTCCTGAGTGGGGTTTCTCCTTGTCTACATGGCTTATACCTTTCAGCATTATAAAAATGATGATCCTCACCTGCTAGCTCCTGTCAGGTGAGGATTTGTCCCCAAGGGCACAGAAAATAAATGATGCAATAGCAGGGAGGAGTTGAGCCAATGCTGTAGGAATCACAGCAAGATTCAGCAGCAATGCCAAGGCACTCTACCCAGTCAGTAGCAGCTAAGCCACTGTCCTACTGTGTCAAACATGGCTTTGAAATGGGAGCTCAGATCTTGTTCAGGAGAAGTGCAAACCTGTAAATACCATATCAGGGCTTGCTTATTTATTTATTTGTTGTAACATAAAGTTAATGATATTTAAAATATGCATGATACATAACCCAGCAGAACAGTGAATTATCTTAATGTCTGAACAAGCAGGGGTGGTCTATAAAGAAAATGTTCAGAAGTCAGTAGAAGTAGATGAAATTGTAAAATGCAATTAGGAAAGGGAGAGAAAAAAAACCCAGGTGTGTACACAGGAGCACAGAAGGAGAAAGAGCAGGCTCAAATGTGCTGGCTCTGTTTTTACATCCCATCTTTGAAACACTGACTTCCTGGATGTTTGCCTCAGTGACTCCTGAAAATTTCCTGGCCATAATTTACTTCTTGCTTTTTAACACAGAGAAAAGGTGCTGGCTAAAGAAAACTGGCTGGATTGTTTTCTCCCTGCAGTGGTCCTGTGCAAAAAAACCCTTCTCACCTAAAACAAACAAATCAAAACCCAAACCAAACAACAACAACTTCTAACTAATAGTTAAGGTCTCCGAAGCAGACTAGCAATGAGTCTCTCTAGGATAATCATTTGCACCCTCCTTCAGCCACATGTAATACAGGCTTTATTTAGCAAATAGCAAAGTCGTTTCCCAGAAAGTCAAAGGGCAGTTTCTGCTGTATTAATAGCTGCTCTGGGAGGGTCAGTGTTGTGCTAGCCTACATTTTTTCCAAGGCCTGGAGATGCAATTTCCTACAATCTGTAGGCAATTTCCTACCAATTTTCTTGGGGAGCTAATAGGCTGTGACAGGAGATGGAGCTAGCAAGCAGCAGGTAGCTTCAGAAAAGACAAATTGCATCGCTGCCACCTAACTGGGCAATCTAGATCGACAGAGTTTATAGCTTTGTAGTGTTATTGGGCCCCATGCTAACAGCAAATCATTCACGCTGCTAGCAGAATTTCATATTCCCTTCGCTTCCTTCTGAATTTGTTATTGCCTCGTATCACTTTGTAGCACTTTCCCTGGAAACCACAGTTAAAAAAAAGTGTGTGTGTGTGTGTGTGTGTGTGTGTGTGTGTGTGTGTGTATGTGACTTAAATGTCTCCTAAATTGCTTACAAGAAATTATTAGCATTTAGTAATTTCTCTTTACAGACTTAGGCTAAGCTGGTAGTCTTTAAGTGATGGGGTAGGAAGATTAGAAAGATAAAAAGAAAAAAAGAGGAGGAGGTAGAAGAAGAGGAAAAGGAGATACTACAAAGGTTGCAGGAATTTGGCAGCAGAGAGACTGTTTCTTATGTGCAGTAAGTAGGTCTATGCTTGTGTGTTATCAAGCACATTTCAGAAAACAGTATCAACAGTGGCAAAGCATGTTTACAGCACTTATTTTTGCCTTGCCTTGATGTTTTTAGAGAAAAACTAATGGTTTAATATAACAATGGAAACATTTTCATAAAGTTAAACTGAAACACTTACTCCACCTCCAGACCTGCTATCTCAGTGTGTGCCAGGCACTGAACTCCAGGTCTCATTCATCCTAAGCATATGCTCTGATACTGAGCTATGCTTCAAGCCTAAATCAGTTTTTGTTACAAAAATAATAAATGTGCATCTTAAAAGATTTCGAAAGGATATAGGGAGAGGATTTACTAAAGAAAAAGCTAGTGATTACAGTAACTCATGTTTGTCCTCTCATTTATAAAGACCTACTCTAAGGCAAGAATGGCCAGCCCTGAGCTGCAGAGATGAATACGATGGAACTCTGCTGCTGGGGATTTGATCTGGGGGAAAAGACAGCTGTGCAAACAGATGTACCACAACTCTCCTGATGGAAGAAGTTGTATGAATGCTATAAGGGGCACAATAGCTCAGATAGAGTTAAACAGAGCAAGTAATAGCCAGGAGAGGGTAGATACATGAATCCCAGCACTCAGGAGACTGAGGCAAGAGAATTATGAGTTTAAGGCACAGCAAAATCCTACTTTTAAAAAAGAAAAACAAAACCCAAATCAACACAAATAAATTTCCTACCTGAGATTCAGTTAGCTCAGCTTTCATCACTCAGGTCTAGTCTAGATGAGCAATATGCAAATAGTCACCTGGGAGCTCTGTTTATTTGCTCCTGAAAGTGTGCACACAGAAATGGACTGAGCACTAGCATTAAGGTCATTTTCCCCCATTGTCCTTAGAGAAAGGCTGCAGTGAGCCCAAGTGTTAAAGGAGCTACTCGGGAGGGTTAGGAGCTCTTTGTATATGAGGAAGATGTGCTTACCTTCTACACTTCATCCCCAAATCATGTCTACCTCCAAATGGGCTGGAGAGATGGCTCAGAGGTTAAGAGCACTGGCTGCTCTTCCAGAGATCCTGTTTTTAATTCCCAGCAACCACATGGTGGCTCACAACCATCTGTAATGAGATCTGGTGCCCTCTTCCAGTGTGTATACATACATGCAGGCAGAAATAAATGAATGGATAGATGGATGGATGGATAGGTAGATAGATAGATAGATAGATAGATAGATAGATAGATAGATAGATAGATAGATAGATAGAGAAGATTTTAAAAAAGAATTTCGGAAAAAGAAAGGCCAGGGCAGCCAGAGTTACCTAATAGAGAGATACTGTCTCATTCTGCACCCCTTCCCCCAGAAGAATAAAAGAAAGATTAAGTTCAGGAAAAAGGATAATCACCTCCTAAAGATCAGACAGGTCTGAAGACAGCACCTCCACAACTCACTGAACACTGAGGAGTCAAGCTGGTGCCAACCAATGTCTTCACCCCTACTGGCTAGTGTTGCTGGTACTGGAAGGTACTCCGCGCACATTACCAGAGGAGAAAGGCAAACACCAACCTAGCTGCAAGCCTTGCAATCTACATGCTGGTGCAATAGTGGCCCTAAGCTTGTGAGAGCAACCAACCAATATCATGTTGGATTTAAGACCCGTTTCATGAGATGAAGCCTGGGCCTGACACTGTTCAGGCTGGCGGAAACCAAATACTATATTGCTCTGCTAAAAGAACATAGCAAGAAAAGAACTTCTAATGACATTCGGCTATGCCCATCAATCAGTGTCTTGCTCATCAGAGAAACTCCAGCCTGCACCAGATGGGAACTAACACAGCTGGTGCTTAATACCAGGTATGACAGAGGCAAAGAAGAGATCACTTCCAAGAGAGAAAGAAACAAGCTAGGCCTGGCAATTTTCAAACTTGAGTCTGTCAGGGTTGATTTCAACAGATTTGCTGGCTTTTGTTATAAAGACAGTCAGGGGAGACTCACCCAAAGAACAAAGTGTCAGGAGTCCTGGAAAGGCTATTTCCAACCCCAGTTCTTGGCACCAGCCAATCATAGGACTTGCTTTCATGCCAAAGGCTTATTTTGGTGGTCATAAGTTCTTCAGTGTTTCTCATCTGAAAGTGTGCAGAGATGGACTGCTAATAATCCTCCTTTCATGGTGATTTTGTGAGTAACACTGAGTCCTTTATCCAAAATATCAATACAGCCTATCCCTCAGTGTCTATGGGGGATTAGTTCAGGACCCCAAATCCATGGCTGCTCAAGTTTATTACTTAAAACCTATAATATTTGAATGTAACTTGCATACCTCCTTCTATATACTACAGGTCAGATCATCTCTCACTTACTTGGGATTTTTTGGTTTTGTTTTTGTTGAGACTGGATCTCACTATGCTGTCCTCACTGGCCTAGAACTCTGTATGTAGACCAGCATTGTGGTTGGTTTTAGTGTCAACTGCCAGAAGTCAAAATCACCTGAGTAGGGAGCCTCTCCAGAAGAATTGTTGTGATTGCTTTCCTTGATGTAGGAAGACCCACCCAAGTGTGGACCTCACCTTCTGGTTGCAGCCCTGACACAAAGGCCATAGCAGAAGGAGGATTATTTGCCTTTTGTTCACTAGGCCTTCGCTCTTGCCACCAGGTTCCTCTAGTTTGTGTTGCTACTGATTTCCTCTGAAGACATCAGAACCAGCATTTCCAGGCTTCTTCACAGACTAAGAAGCAGTGGCTCTCTGAGTACCTTCCAGGTTTTCACTGCTAGATAGGACTGTTGAGACTGTCAATCATGTAGACTCACCAACGACTGTCTTGTCAGCCTGTCCAGTATTAAACAGCTACTGTGGGATGACTCTGGCTGCTGAGGCATCAGCCTCAAGTACCCAACAACTACTGGGTTCTCAGCCTCTTAGTGTGAGACAACTATTGTTACAATTTTAATTGAAGCTCACTGAATAAATTATATATATATATATATATATATATATATATATATATATATACACACACACACACACACACACACACACACATATATATATATATATATATATATATATATATATATATATACACATTGTATCAATTGTGTTCCTCTAAAGAGCCTTGACTAATACAACAAGTCTGGTTTTGATCTAACAGAGATCCACCTGCCTCTGCTCTCCCCTCAGTGATGGGATTAAAGGCATGTACCACCACATCTGACTCTAGCTTATATGTAATAACCAATGCAGCATAAATACTATATAAATCATTGTATCATTAAGAAAATAGCAAGAAAAGTCTTATGTATTCAATATACATATATGTGTGTATTTTGATATATTATTTTCTTCAGTTGAATTGTAGATGAGATCCTACAAATGGAGAGTTGATTATACTCTTTTGTATACATCAGTCAATTCTCATGAAGCTTCACATAAGGAAATTCCAACTGAACTGATCTTGAGAAAGTCGCTCACATCTTCATGGCCCATTCTTCTGTAGATTAAGGATCAAAATACTCTGGGATATGGGATAAAGGGAGTAGAATGGACACCAGATGTCTACCCATAACACATCTCCACAGACAGCAACAATACACCATATGCATGGGGATGGGCCCTCAATTCTAGGCCTACTTTAAGTCTTATAAGCTATAGAAATCTGATCTGGAATACTAAGATTCCAAGAGCATGTCACCATACTCAGATAGTGTCATTTCTTGTATGCTGCAGTCACGTCTGCCCATAAACAGGAGAAAAGTAAATCATAAAGCTAAAATGAGTGGGAATAACACACAAAGTGGCAGAGACTGGAATAAGACTGGGGAGCCATTGGCCCTCACTGCATCCTGTACCTGCCACTCTAAGAAGTGATAGTCAATTGAGGGAGAGAATTAAACTCACTAAATTTTAGAGATAAAGGACACATCCAGGACTTGCCCAAAGTCACATGTTGGGCATTTCATATATTACAGAACCTCGAATTTTAAAAAGTATGCATAAAAATAAAAGAAAATAAAAAGCACACATACATTTTCATGACCTTCATGAACTTAGTTCTGGAGAGCTCAGCTCCTGTAACTTATCTGCAAGCACTCAATAGTTAGGCTTCCCACTGCACAAACTGTCTCCACAGCAAGTTGCATCTGTTGCTTGGAGTCCCATCCAACTTAGTATTGAACTAATAAAACTCACTAGAGAGACAAAAATATTGATATCTTTAATTTATGGCTAGCCTTTAATGATATATATGTATGTATATGTACACACACACATATATAAACATACACACATATATATGTATGTATATATGTACATATATGCATATGTGAGTTGTAAAATCTCATCATAATATTTAGAGAAAATAATGTTGAATAACATTAGTAAGGCTTATAGTTTTTCATGCTATGAATTCACAACATAAAATTTAAAGTATTAACACTGTCCAGGGGAAAGAAACTTTATGTTTAGTATCAGCCCTGAGGAAGTTTTTAATGCCCACAGTAATGAAAATTTTAAAATTAATGAAAGCACATACACTGAAATCCTTCAGCAATCACTCCTCAGCTTAAACCACTTATCATCGTAATATCTAGCCTCATTAGCATAATGTTCCTACATGTTTGGTCCCTCAGAATAAGATAGGAGGAAATGATAACATTGAGCCACAATTCACATCCAACAAAGGAAAAAAATAGCAACCTCCACAGATTGTACAACTCTTTGAAATGACAGCCAGTGTTTCTTAATCAGGAACAGTGATAAAAATCATAAATTCCATTGCTTCTTTGTTTGCAAAATTGGGTCTGACAAATGAAAAATAACCTTCAGTGCTTCCCATGGTCTGGCAAAAGATTAAGCCAGAAAATAAAAATATTTTCCCAATCAGCAAATGTTCCTATGAACAGATTAGCCAACAATCCCAAATCCACTTCTTTGAATTATATCTTGCATGCAATCTCATTTTCTAATGACCTTAGTTATCCAGAAATACAACATGTATTTTAATGGGTTAGGTGACCTTAAAGGAATCAATGCCTCTCAAAGAAATGCCTCAGGGGACTCTGGTTTATTGCACGGAAGATAATTCTTTCCTGAAAAGGGAGCAAAGCTTTGTTTGAAATTAGGATTTGGAGATCATAAAAGGAATCGATTGAATCAAGATGTTCTGTGTAATGTCTGGTCCATTGGAGGCAAATTAGCATTTGCAGGTTGGTTGAGGAGGAAGATGAAGGGCTGAACAACAGCAGCTTTGTTTCCTACTTGCACAACTTCAGCATTTATTAGAAGATGGTAGGTTACAATGACTTAAAGGATGGGGCAGGGGAGAGAACATGAGAATATGTTTTAGTCATGCTCCAGAATATCTTGACCAAACCACAAAATGAGTTCTGAATTTACGGTAAGTGCTGCCAGTTTAAAGCAACGTTCTGGTGTGGACTGCAGAGAGGCAGTGGAACAGACAGTGTGAGACTAAAAGACTGGGTTTCAAACAGATTAGAAACATAACAAGGGCCATGGCAAGTTCATTTTCAGTCTTCATGGTGCATGCAGGGTTGGAGTCCCTTTGTGACCTTGCTAGCCTGTAAACTCACTGTTCCTAGTAGGAACGTGGAAACTATTTGTCTGTGTTCTTTGGTGTGTAGGTATAAACGTGTGTGCAAGTGACCTCGGAAGCCAGAGGCTTCAGACCTTTCTTAACTGAATTGAGGACATACTTCCTTAGTCACAGCTATTTAGTAAGCTCTAATGTTCAAGGCCCCAGTTCAAGTATCACAATACTAGTTCCCACGACAACCGTGACTAAAAGACTGGCAAACGTGGTTTAAGAGATGACTTACGGCACTCTGCCAGGGTTCTGGAGTCCTGCAGCCATGTCTAGTCCCACTGCAGACTAGGAATATGAGGCCCCCTATGATTCCTATGCCTACCTGGTTGACTCTGATATGCACATGAGAGACACAAGTAGGACCTTGCTTATGAACACCTAGACCTGTGATATCCCCTAAACTTTACTGGCTTCTGGAACAAAAAGTGTGGGAAGCTCTGCATAATATAAGTGAGAAAAATGCCACAACATCCGCACTTCACTTTGCTGTGCTGCCTTGTGCTTTTTAAATCAGCATGCTTCCCTTCCCCAGGAAGGGATGACCTTACTTATCTTTGCTCAAAGGCTGGGAATGTTTGCTAAATAGCTGTTGAATGAAGAGGGAAATAGCTTTTAAAAAGGAGCTTAGTGCTCCCAGAATAGAGTGTGCTTGTTTGTCTGAATGGATGACTTCAGTTGATAAAAATGTGAAAACCCTCAAAACAGAAAGAAACATAATGAAATTTGGGACCAGGAGGTTTATGGAATGGGGCTTTCCCTGATGTGACAGAACAGGTTCATCAACCTCCTCTGTCTGTACAAACACACAAGATCAAATTCCTTGGGCAGAGCATTGAAACAGCTGATGCTACCAAGTCTGTCTCAGAATCACCAAAGAAACCACCTATTTGCCTCAAGTTCACTCCAGAATTTTCAGCTGTGTTGTCCATCGCCACAGACATGCTCATTCTGTTAGTTGCTTCTCCCTTAGTCAACAGTGTGAATACCACTCAAGTCTGGCTCAAGTTTATATTTCCTAACTTTCCAGAAGTACCCAGACTTCTTGCTTTCTTACAAGTCTGTTGTTTCCTGACCTTTCTGTGGTTTCCACCATGGCTACACATTCAGTCACTCACAAGCAAGAGCTGCCCACGTACTGTAGGAAAAATTCCATACTGGTGAGGAATTGAATGGAAATGACTTGAAATCTTCCACAGAAAATTGAGAAAAACTTAGGCTGCAGCAAATTTCAATGAGGAAATATGAAATCAATGAAGCCCAAGCAGGCTGACCACAGAGAATCACTCACAGTCACTGCCCCTGAGCCCAGATATGTGAAGTAAAACTTGCTTTTGTCCAGCTTGCTGAAGAAACAGCTTTCTCCCATCTCAGAAGGGCTTCTTTAGATCTCCTAAGTGACCCAAAGGGCTTGCTGACTTACACGTCCTGACTTCATAGGTAGCAGGTACAATTATGAGTGGATATTTTTATAGGATTCCAGGAAAAAGTGATGCCCCTGCTGAACAATGAATGGCCAGCATCTAAAGCAAAGCTTCTCAGAGTGTGTCCCTTGGTGTTGACATCAGAGACGTGGACTTTTGTAGAAAACTGATTGAATCAGAAACTCTGATATGGCCCCATATAGAAATGTTCACAAGCCTCTCAGGTGGTGTACTCTGACTCCTCCTTGGTTGGTCCTGAACATCGCTTCAGCTACTAATTGTCTCCATGGAGAATTCCTGTCTTCTTTAAGATTATTTGGCTTATGTAAGACAGACTTAGACTTATATCTAAGCTTATCACCTGGAGAAAGGGAGGAAGCAAAATCAGTGCCCTATATGTGCTAATTCATTCTAGTCTTCTTGAATGCTTAGCACTCTGAGTGGCTGATCATCTATTTTAGCACCAGAATTCTTAATTGGCAAATGGATGACAGAATTAAGTCTCTCACTGGAGAATAAATGTTTTGAGATGTATGGCTTGCTAACATAATAATTATGTATGCACCATTATCCACAGAAACAAAGTAGTAAGCACACAAGAAATCCTGCATTCAGTACCTTCAGAACAGCACCTCAGTTACAGGACATGGTACTGGGTGGCTCCATTCATAGAGGGCTCAGCTGCTTGATCTACTAGAGGATTTGATCCTTCCACACAGGGTAGAATACACAACACCCAAGAGGACGGTAAACGGCACTGCACCAAGGCTCAGGAGAAAAGTTCTATGGTAATAATATTTCTGAGAAAGTTTTTTTTAAAAATAATAGTTTGTATGTTTGAAAGACTGGAGCTAGCACCCATTTTAGCCCATTTCAGTTACTTGTTGTCTCATGCCTAATCACCCCGAGTCCCAACCCCTAAAACTTAATGGCATCAGACAATGATTTACTAATTTTCATATTCTTGATGGTTGGCGATCTGAGTTCCTGAACGCATAGTTGTTGGTTGATGATTATATATGATGTGTCTTCACCATATCTGGCCACTGGCACTGGCTGTCAATGGGGCACCTCTGTAATGGTCCACATGAACACATTGCCAGGCAATAAGGATCTCATATTTCCAAGATGTGCCACTCTCACCATCACTCTGACACTTGCTATTGGAGAAAGCAAGTTAAGGCCAATCCAGATTCAAGGGGGCAGACAGATGAAGGTCAATACCATTGCAGAGGCATGTCCACAGAAAACAATTTGTGGGTACCATTATTATAATGATTGAGTCCCTCATCTGGTCACACATTGAAAGGTAAGAAGACAAAAAGCTCCCACCTAGATTCAATGAACTGGACTGTATGTAATCCTGGCCAGAATAAAGATAAATCCCATTTTTGATGCTTCATTCTTGATAATTCTGAACTTTTCTCAGAACAAACTTCTCATTGTCATTAATGAACACATTTTTTCAACCTCATAATTTGGCTAATGAGAAACTCAAGGTATTCTAATTAGAAAGTAGCAACATTGGCATTTGTTATTTCTCATGCTTCTATCACTGGAATTACTTCAACTTCTAGCCTATTGCTAAAGGATGGAAACACCCATACAATTGGTAAGAGTTACTTAAATCTGGGATCAATTACTGCAGAAATGTCTTAGTTCTGTATAATGAGTTACACATCACAATTTATTATCCTGAACTCTTCTCAATTCCTAGTCATTGTCCTTGCTATATCCCTCTTCCAGGTATCTCGTGACATGAGTGTTATATGGAACTGAAAGAGTTGCATCACAAGCCTTATTTTTATTCTAAATTATATACTTTATTTGTTTTCTTCCTATACTCTTCTAGGTCATCTTTTACCTCTTTCTTTGAAAACTATTACAATCTCTTTAATGTACCATGCCATGTGTCTCCTTATTTCACAACTACTAGCATGTTATACCTGCCATAGGCAGGGCTAGAAGAGGGCCATGGGTAGAAATTTTAAAGAGGCATCAGAAATTTCATAATCAAGATAATAATTTTTTAAAGCAAGGATTTTTAAACAGTTAATGAAAAACGAAAGAAAAAAGAAAGCAGAAAGAAAGAAAGAAAGAGAGAGAGAGAAAGAAAGAAGAAAAAGAAAAAGAAAAAAAGAGAGAAGTTGTGATGGATACAGTATGAATATTTTAGGTGACGGTGTGACCCAGCAGGCTCAAGACTGTTGATCAAGCACTGGGCTAGATACTGACTTTAAATTGTTCATTGTAGATTTTCATTGTCTTTATTTTCAGACAGTATTAAGCTCACAGCAATACTGAATACAAAACACCACGAGTTCCTACACTCTTTAGCCTTTCCTCCATCAGTAGCCTCCCAATACAGAGTGTTGTACTGGTGTAGCAGCAATAGCCTGTGTCTGTGTTAACATTAGCATTTATTATTATATGTTGTATGAGTTTGGGCCCATGTATGATGGCATGCACTCACCATTGTAGCTTCATAAAGAATACTTTCATTGCCCTAAAGATCCAGTTCTACTTACTCACCCCCATTTGTACTAACCACTAACTACTGACCTTTACATTGTCTCCAGAGTTTTGCCTTTTATTGAATGTTATAGTTGGAAACTTCCAATATATAGGCTTTTCAGACTGACTTTTCTCAGAGATATGCATTTATTTAAATTCCCTCAGCAGCCTCATGATTCCTTACTTTTAGATGCTGAGTAGGATTCTTTTGTATAAATCACAACGTAGCTATTGTTTTAGTATAGATTCTCCAATAAAGTGTGGGAGTAGGGTGGGGCTGAAAATAAGGAATTGGTTTTGCAATGATGTAGTCCAAGAAGTGTGAAGCTTTGTGACAGGACAGGAGTGCTGATGGTATAGTCCCAAATCCAAAGGCCTGAGAAACAAGAGGGCTAGTGGTGTGAATTAAGCCAGAATCCAGTCAAAGGCAGCAGTGGCATGATATTCCAACTCAAAAATGGACAAAGAGAACAAATACTTGCAGTCATTTTGCTCTGTTTAGGTCTTCTGCAGATGGGGTGAGGTGTACCCATACTAGCAAGAGTAGTCTGCTTTGCTCAGTCTTCCAGTTCAAATGTTAATCTCATCTAGAAACAACTTCATAGGGCATACTCTGAAACTGTTTAACCAAGGATCTGGGTAGCTCTTGGCCCACCAAGTCAAGCTGACCGAAAATTCAACCAATATATCCACTCACCTCCTGCAAAAAATCTTGGTTGTTTCTAGGTCTGGGGAATTAAAGAATACAGCTTCTGAAAACATGTATGTGCAGGTTTTGGTGTGAGCATGTTTTCAGCTCATCTAAGTAAATACCAAACACCATAATTGCTCCACCAGATGGTAGGAGTTTGGTCAGCTAATAAACTACTACGCTGCCTTCCAAAGGAACAGCACCATTTTGCATTCCTATAGCAGTGAATGAGAATTCTTGCTATATCATGTTGGTATCTATTTTGTGTGTGTGCACAAACTAAAATTTTATACATTGCAACAAAATATCACTTCCAAAGATCACTGAGGTATTCAGTAACACCTTAAATTTTGAGTGCAAAGCCAACTTCTTCCCCACCTCATCTTCCTGGTTCTCAACTTGATTCCTCTAGGGTAAAAAGCATATACATTATTAAGTCTATTCCCATAAGTTAGAAATAACTATATAATGCTATCCAATAACTATCCAAAATCTTAGCTTAGTGTTCTGAAACAGGTTCCAAACATTTACATTAGTCTATAGTTGGGTGGAACCATTTAAAACAAAGCCTATTTTGTAAGTATTAACTAGCTCATATACACAGAAATGAGCATTTTATAGATGGGATGCAAAACCAAAGAATACAATATCTATGCAGTGGTGGCATCAACACAGATGTGGACTGGTATTTTACCATAAGATCTGGTTGGCCATGTGCTGCCTACACTCTGCACAGAATGAGAATACTGTACTGTATCTTGCTTAACCAGTGTTGTGGTTTGAAGTGATATTTCCTCCATGGACTCATATGCTTGAATAGTTAGTTCCCAGCTGGGGGTGAGGTTTTGGTAAGTTCTAGAACCCTGAGAAAGTAGAATATCTCTGGGAAAAGTAGGTAACAGGGGATGGACCTTGAGATTTTACAACTCAGCCCATCCATGTCTTGTCCACTCTCTCGTTCCTCTTCCAAGATATGAGGTGAAGAATTTCAGCTGCATATTCCAGCCATAATGGAAGTTCCTGCTGCCATACCATCCTCTCTATGATCAACTGGAACCCTCCAACTTTAAGCTGAAATAAAATGCTTCTTTTCTTAAGTTGCTTGTCGGGGGTTTGGTCGCAGAAACTAGGAACTAGTTCACCCAGGAAGCAATAAAAATGTAGCACCAAAGTATATCTTGTTTGTTTTTCTTTTTACTATTTGTTCTTGGGGGGCCTGCCACCCAGCTCCCAAATAAATACATGTAGTCTTATTCTTTCTTATAAATGCCTGGCCTTAGCTTGGCTTATTTTTAGCCAGCTTTTTTTTTTTTAACTTAAATGATCCCATCTACCTTTTGCCTCTGGCTTCTATCTTTCTCTATTCTATATACCTTTCTTTACTTCTTACTCTGTGGCTTGTTGAGCAGTTGGGTGGTGGGCCTCTGGCATCCTCTCCCCTCCTTTTCTTGCTCTTTGATCCTCTCATCCAGATTTTCTCTCCTATTTATTCTCTCTGCCTGCCAACCCCACCTATCCTTTCTCGTCCTAGCTATTGACCATTCGGCTCTTTATTAAACCAATCAGGTGTTTTAGACAGGCAAAGTAACACGGCTTCACAGAGTTAAACAAATGCAACAGAAAAGAATACAACACATCTTTGCATCATTAAACAAATGTTCCACAGCATAAACAAATGTAACACATCTTGAACTAATATTCCACGGCAATACCTTTCATGGTCTTCACCTTGCATTTGTATCACAGCAAAGCTGAAATATTATAAAGTGAACTATGTAGGCAAATGGATGGATCTAGAAAACAATCATCCTGAGTGAGGTAACCCAGACTCAGAAAGACAAACATGGTATGTACTCACTCATAGGAGGATACTAGATGTAAAACAAAGATGACTAGACTGCTACTCACAACTCCAGGGAGGCTACCTAGAAAACAGGACCCTAAGAAAGACACAGGGATCGCCCAATGACAGAGAAATGGATGAGATCTACATGAACAACCTGGACGTGAGTGGGGGTAAAGAAGGGCAAGTTTCAAGTGAAAGAGAGCTTAGGGGAGTGGGAGATCCCAGCTGGATCAAGAACAGAGAGGGAGAACAAGAAATAAGAGACTGTGATAAATGAAGACCACATAGTAATAGGAAGAAGCAAAGTGCTAGAGAGGTCCTCAGAAATCCACAAAGATACCTCCACAATAGACTACTGGCAATGGTTGAGAGAAAGCCTGAACTGACCTACTCTGGTGATAGGAGGGCCAAACATCCTAACTGTCGTGCTGGAAATCTCATACAATGACTGAGGGAAGCTGATGCAAAGATCCACAGCCAGGCCCCAGGTGGAGCTCCAGGAGTCCAATTGGCAAGAAAGAGGAGGGATTGTATGAGCAAGAATTGTTGAGACCAAGCTTGGAAAAAGCACAGGGACAAATAGCCAAATGAATTGAAACACATGAACTATGAACCAATAGCTGAGGAGCCCCCAACTGGATCAGGCCCTCTGGATAAGTAAGACAGTTGATTATCTTGAACTGTTTGGGAGGCACCCAGGCAGTGGGACCAGAACCTGTCCTCAGTTCATGATCTGGTTGTTTGGAACCTGGGGCTTGTGCAGGGATACTTTGCTCAGCCTTGGAGGAGGGGACTGGACTTGCCTGGACTGAATCTAGCAGGTTGAGCTGAATCTCCAGGGGAGTCTTTGCCCTGGAGGAGATGGGAATGGGGGGGTGGGCTGGGGGAAATGCGGGGGGGGGACGAGAGGGGGGAGGACAGGGGAATATGTGGCTGATATGTAAAATTAAATTAAATAAAAAAAGAAACAAAAAAAGTGAACTATGATCAGATCAAGACTATTTATGTCCATTTACTATCCCTTACCTAGTTGAAAACCACACCACTTATTTACTGTTGTCTAGCACATCTAGTCTGTTTGCTGAGGCTTGTCTACATGCTATATTCTAAAATTTTAAAAGTGTTATCCTTTTAGGGAGTCCTTCCACCAAATTCTTCCAAGTTCTTCATAGATCAGACTTTCAATTCATGCTGGACAAAAAACAGTTTCTTCTGTCTCTCCAGGGAGGGAGTGGAATGTTGATCTGCTCTGAGATCATATTGGTGATTTAATAATGTGATTCAATAAAGAGTGTCAGGCAGCCTCACTTCCACATGGCCACATGTCAGTGTGGTTTACTACTTAAAATTCAAAACGTGAAGTTCAATTCGGTAATGACTTTTGGATTTGTTTTGATGGTTTTTCTATTTGTTCATTTTTCTTTTCTTTTTAAAAAGCAACTTTAGTTTTACTTTAAAAGATCAGGATTTCACTGCTACCTCTGGCCATAGTGACATCTGAGCCTGGGATGCTACTGAGGACCAAGTCTGGGTCTACGGTCCTACTGCATCTGTGGTCTGTGTTGATATCTACAGCTTGTGTCACCATCAAAGGGCACACAGATTCCCAGGGTTCTGGTCCTCCAACTGTAGCCATATTGGGGACTGAAGGATATGCCAATCTGAGTGGCCTATACAGCCACAAGTGGTCATAATGTTGATCTGCCCGAGCTGCAGTCCAGGGCCATGTGTGGGTCTGTGGACCCTTCCACAGCCAGGGAGTATATTGATGTCCACGGTTCTTGATACCATCCAAAGGCTGTGCAGATGCCTGTAGTCTGGGCTGTTCATGCTGCTGATGGGGACATATTGATCTGAGTGCCCTGGACTGCCACCTAGGGCTGTGGGTGATATCTAGGCCCATGCTGCAGCATAGGGCCATGTCTGGGTCCATGGCCCAATTACAACCGAGGTCTGTGTTGATATCCATGAAGCCTGTTACCATTGAAAGCTGTGTGGTTGCACGAGGTCTGAACCACCACTTGGGCCCATGTTGGTATCTGAGGGCCATCTTGAAGCAAGACTGATGCCAATCTGAGTGGCCTGTGCTACTACCCAGAACCATGGTAGTATGGATTTGCTAAGTACCATGTCTAGCTCTGTGGTCCTACCACAGCCAGGGTCTGCATAGATATCCATGGCTCTGATTACCACCAAAGGCAGTCTAGATGCCAGGGCTATGGGCACATACCTGATGCCATGTTGGTGCCCAAGGGTCATATTGACACCAGGGCCGTACAGATCAGGGTGGCCCATGCTGCCACCTGGGGCCATGATCATCTGGCCTGAGCTGTGGCCAGGGGCCATGTCTGGGTCCATGGCCATATAGCAACCAGGGTCTGTGTTAAGGTCCATGGCTTCTATTATCATCAGAGGTTTTACAACTGCTGGAGGTCTGAGCCCCCACATGAGGCCAAGTAGGAGTCCAAGGACCACATTGTTGCTGGGCCCATACTGATTTGAGAGGCCCATGCTACCCACCAAAGCCATGGTGACATCTAGGCCCAACATGCTGCTGATGGCCATGTCTGGGTCTATGGTCCTACTGCAGCTGGGATTGATGTCCATTGCCTGTGTTGCCACAGGGGTACATAGGAACCATGTGTTGAAGTACAAGGGCCATGATGAGCTAGCCCTGTCCTCACTGGAGAGCTGACTTCCTGTCAGCCCTGGGATAATGATCCTGATGACCCTGACACAGGAGAGCTGCCTCTCTTTCCCTGACACACTTGTGAAAGCTGACCCTGCCCCTCACTTGAGGGGAGTGGTCCCAGCAACTGGGATTGACCAACTGAACTGCCACACAGACACACATCTAGGGCTTTCAGTTGGCACTCCTCAACATCCATCCCATCTATGACCTGCTGAAGTGTGCAGAGGGACTGTAGAACCATAAATGCAGGATCTCCATGACTCCAGACAACAGCAGGATATCTGAGAGGAATTTTGGTGAGGGTCCAGTATTGATGGTGTACCAGAAACCAGAGGCCTTGAACCTGACCAATAACATATTATACAATGAACATTTGCAAGTAATGCTGTTTGGACAAAAGGGTATACTGCATGATCCTCTGTAGCTCCCAATGCCACTAAGATGAATGAAGAGGTGATGGAGAGGTGGGAAAGATGCAGGAGTGAAATGGGTTTTTTGTTTGTTTGTTTGTTTGCATTTTTGTTTTAATATTCTTATTTGTATGTTTTATTTTTATTATTTCATTTTTAGTTTTCCTTCAGAGGGATGCTACAAGGATGAAAGGTAAATAAGGAGGGACTGGGAAATAAGTGGGTTTGGGGTGCATGATGCGAAATTCCCAAAGAATCAATAAAAAATTATGTCTAAAAGAATCAGGATTTGTTTTTTATAATTTTCCTCTAGTTTCTTGTCACTGAAATATTGATCAGAATGACTTAAATATATTAAATACTGGTAAAATATATACAGTTGGAATTTTAAAAAATTAAAGTAGCCATTAACCATAGTAGTTAAAACATATATGTTGACAATAGTCATTTGTGAGATGACCTATGGAAAGGCTGCAGAAACCTTCCATTCTAACAGGACAGTCACTGCTAGTTTTATGACTATGCCAAAAATCTACTTAAAAGTTTCACAATTATCCAAGGCAATCCATTTAATAACCTGCTTCAAGACAGCTGTCAGTTGGTAATGCCCAACTTTACTACATACAATGAAATTGACTCAAATCGAACCAAAGGCATATATAGGCCCACAAAACCCCACCCCCACAAGGACTTCAGTATCTCCCAGCTGAACTCAGAGAACTCCTATATGCACAAGAGATTCAGTGGATTCCAGGCAGGATATCCTCTTTGCTCATTTCAGTTAATTTGAAGATAACAGAGAGAATGGAGAGGAGGGTAGTTTATTTCTTATTCTCCAGTTTGTGGGAATAGGAGCCAGCTGGTAATTTATCTTAATATTTGTCTACACTTGTAAGGAGAGGGGCCAGCATTAAGATCCACTGACCAGCTACTCTTTAGCACCTTGCCCTCACAAGCATTCTGGAAAGCTTCCCTTAGCTGTTGATGGTAAGAGGAGAATGGTGAACAAGGCTATGGAAAGGAACTCTTTAGACTGAGGTATTGTACCATACAGGTAAGTGTTGTGCTCAAAACTTAGTTATTAAAGTTATCTATTGTGTCCCACCATTAATAGCCAGTGACAGATATTTACTAAATGTAAGGCATTTGGGGCAACTTCTCTCTCCTCTCCCTCTCCCTCTCCCTCCCTCTCTCTCTCTCTCTCTCTCTCTCTCTCTCTCTCTCTCTCTCTCTCTCTCTCTCTCTCTCTCTCTCTCTCTCCTTTCTCCCCCCATCCCCCGCCTCTTGGTTCTTTTGAGACAGGGTTTCTCTGTGTAATACCCCTGGGTGTTCTGGAACTTGCTTTGTAGACTGGGCTAGCCTCAAACCCAGAGATCTACCTGATTCTGCCTCCTGAGTGCTGGGATTAAAGGCATGCACCACCACGCTCCGCTGAAACTTAAGAGTTTTTAAAGAAAACTGGAAGTGAAGGTACATACCTAGAATCCCAGCAATTGGGAGGCTGAGGCAAGATTACTGTGAATTCCAGGCCAACCTGGGTTACATGAGACCCTATCTAAAACCAAACAAACTTAGAAAGGCAAATGATATTGATGATGTGACTAGCATAGCATGAGATATCTCATGACTCTGCATGAGATAGATGGTGAGGGCTGAGGGACCCTAAGTCCTCTGATCCTTGTGTAGAGCACAATTCCCAGGACCACAAAACAAAAACCAAAGTAATAAATAACAACAACAACAAATTGATGGTTTCTAATTATTACAGTTAGTGTCTTATAGTAGTCATTATATCTGCAAAGGAATAAGCTGTCAGTGTGGCCAATTTTTAGCCACTAGGCCGTAGATTAAAAAAAAAAAAAGAAACACCACTGCCTCTGATATTTCCGTCCTATATACTGACGGTAGAGGAGGTTGACATTTTACCAACCAGATTTACAGTACAGAGTAGATTGTCACCATGTAGGTTAAGTATGAGTACAGAAATGAGAATGGCAAATGTGACAGAGGGATCTGCACACTGTTAAAGGAAATCTGGGAAAAGTGACACAAACCACTTGGCCATAGTCTCAACAATAAATTGCTTGATAAAAAGATATCAAAAGGATGCCAGCCACCTAGAGAGATGTAGCTTTGCTATCCATTGCTGCCTGTTTATAGCCTTTCTCATCTTGTTTCCACAGAAAGAATGTTAGATAGGTGGGGGTAGTAGAATTAGGGGTTTTTATTTAATTATTTCAGATGAAATGTTGGAACTCTTGTTCTTCTTGGCACCCATCTGAAACTGGTTTCCATAGGAACAGAATCAGTGATGCTGGCACCTATGCCAGGAGTTGAAAACAAGAACTCATACTTTGCTGATCCAGAAGACAAACTGTATATGGGCTACAATTCAAATAGGCATAAAGGAAATAAGAGTTACAAGGGTCCTGAAACTTCTTCAGAGATGTATTAGTCAGGGTTTTCTGGTCTCTAGAGTCTAGAGCAGTGGTTCTCAACCTGTGGATCACAACCCCTTTGGGGGTCAAATGACCAATTCACATGGGTCACTGCTGTGGGATGTTCTGTATGGCAAATGTGTTGCTAATTAGTCAATAAATAAAACACTGATTGACCATTGGCTAGGCAGGAAGTGTAGGCAGGACAAGGAGGAGAATAAAGCTGAGAAGTGGAAGGCTGAGAGACACTGCCAGCCGCCACGATGACAAACAGCATGTGAAGATGCCAGTAAGCCACAAGCCATGTGGCAAGGTATAGATTTATAGAAATGGATTAATTTAAGCTGTAAGAACAGTTAGCAAGAAGCCTGCCACGGCCATACAGTTTGTAACCAAAATAAGTCTCTGTGTTTACTTGGTCAGGTTTGAGCGGCTGTGGGACTGGCAGGTGAGAGAGATTTGCCCTGACTGTGGGCCAGGCAGGAAAACTCAAGCTACAGGTCACCTTTCATAACAGTAACAGAATTGCAGCTATGAATAGTAACAAAAATAATTTTGTCATTGGGGGTCACCACAACATGAGTAACTGCATTAAAGAGTCACAATATTAGGAAGGTTAAGAACCATTGGTCTAGAGAAACAGAATTTGACTAAATCTATCATCTATCTATCTATCTATCTATCTATCTATCTATCTATCTATCTATCTATCTTTATATCTACCTATCAAAAAGGGATTTATTAGAATGCTTTACAGACTGTGGCCAAGTTAGTTCAACAATCACTGTCTACCAAAAGCAGATCTAAGAATTCTGTAGTTGTTCAGTCTACAAGGCTGGATTTCTCAGCTGGTCTTCAGTATATGCCAGAATCCCAAAAAGTAGGTTCTAACACCAGTGAAGGAATGACAGTGTGAGTGAGAGCAAATAGACAAAAAGAATGAGTTCCCTTCTTCCATGTCTTTTATATAGATTGCCAGCAGAAGGAGTGACCCAGATTAAAAGGTGGATCTTCCAACCTCAAAAGAACTATGTTAAAGGCATATCTTTCCACCTCAAAGATTCACATTAGAAGTGATCTTTCCACTTCAAATGACTGAATTAAAAAACAAAATCCCTCACATTTATGGCCAGCCATTTGTATTTTAGTTAGTTCCAGATGTAGTCAAGCTGACAACCAAGAATAGCCTTCATAAGTACACATATTTTCAACTTGACAATCATATCTCCTTGTGTCATGCTTAATTTCCAAATGAAAGCAATGACCACGTCATAATTATGCCTAACATGATATAACTATCCCACAATCACAAACGCACTATATATTTAAGTGGGTCCTAATTATGCCTAACATGATTTAACTATCCCTTGTACAACCACAAATGTATTATAAATTTAGAATAGGTGGTAATGCCCCTTAAGGAACATTCTTTTAGTATCTTAAATATGATAACCACTGATATTCTCTTAATTGATGTTACATTACACATTACATGATTAAAATTTTCAGAAAAGAAAATACAAGTATCTGTACAAACTCATTCTTAACAAAATATGATAGAAACACTCATGCCAGTCATAATCCTCATTTCTGCAACTGGTCCCATGGCCTTAGCTGGTATTTATAACTACTTTCTTCTACCCTCATTCTGTATGTCCTTCACCCTCAGCCAGCACCTCAGCAGATCTTGGTTCTTTCCCTGGAGGAGGGACCCATACCTTCATTCCTGAAGGGTCTATGCATTTTGTCATCCTGCCTGGATTAGGCTGTTGTAATTAGCCATGAACTTTAATCATAGGACATGGTAGCACCAAGAGACCCCCTACAGGATCTGTACTTCAGACATAATCTTTCTTACCATCATTGTGGAGAAGCAATCCAATCTCCCCTTCGTAATCTGGATCGATCATAGATCCTAACACTTGTTATTCCTTTCTTTGCCTGTTGGCTTACGGGCATCAGAAGCCGAAAGTGCTAGGAAGAAATCTGAGCTCCCATTTCAATAGAATGTTTTTTGTTTGTTTGTTTTGTTTTGTTTTGTTTTTGTGGATCCTGACAGGAGCACTACCTACTCTAGAACCAAAACTTCTAGGCCAGCAGATAGTAAGGTCTTGGAAAAAGGGAGCAAATACTTTCCTAGTTGGTGACTGCAAGAGACAGTGAGTAGAACTCTTCTCTTTTCAACCCATGGATTGTGGCTATGGGAGAAACTGTACCACCTAATAGATGCTGATTCAAAGCATATACCCACCTTCTGGATAATCTAGCCCCACCTCTCTAGGCTGCTGCCACCTAATTGGCACTGTAACTGTGTCTTCAAAGGGCCATTCCATCTTTCTATCAGGCCAGCTGCTTCAGAATGGTGGGAAACACGACAAGACCAGTAGATTCCATAATCATGGTCCCAGTGTCATACTTCTCTGGCTGTGAAATGAGTTTCTTGGTTAGAAGCAGTACTGTGTGGAATACCTTGACAGTAAATAGGCATTCTGCAAGTCCACAGATACTGGTTTTGGCAGTAGCATCACATACAAGAAAGGCAAATCCATAACCAGAATAACTATCTGCTCCAGTAAGGAAAAAGTGTTGACCTTTTCATGGAGGCAGTGGTCCAATGTAGTCAACCTGCAACTAGGTTGCTTACTGGTCACGATTTAGTATTGATGCCATATCTGGGGCTCAGTGTTGGTCTCTGCTATTGGCATATCTGGTACTCAGCAACAACTGTAGCTAGGTCAGCCTCGGTGCATTGCAGTATATGTTGTCAAGCCCATGTACAACCCCATCATTGCCACACTAGCTACTTGGTTCATGGCCCATTGGGCGATAAAAGGGATGGCTATGAAAAGAAGCTGACTGACCACATACTATCTACTTGGTTACTGACCTGCTTAGCTGAAGTCACCTTCTGATGAGCATTTACATGGGATACAAGTATCTTGACATCCTTCACCCACTTGGAGAGATCCATTCATAAACTTCTTTCCCAGATGTTTTCACCAATTATCCAATGGTGTTCTTTCCAAGTCTCTGACCAACCAGGCAATCCATTGGCAAAGCCAAGAATCAATTAATGAACAATCACAGATCTGGCCCTTTCTCCTTCCAAACAAAATGAATGACCATGTGTATTCCCTGAAGTTCTGCCCACTGTGAAGTTTGCCCTTCCCAAGTGTCTTTTAGAGTTGTCCTAGAAGGGGGTTTTAATGCTGTCCACTTCTGGATGGTGTCTGAATAACATACAGAACCATTAGTAAACTTGGCCCTAGTCTTCTCTTTCTCAGTCAATCAACCATAGAGCTATAGGTACATTCTTGGCAGCAGATGGCATTATAACAAGTGTAGAAACCACAGGCATTTGAATGACTTCTTCATGTAACATGATTGTGCCTTCAGGACCTGTTCAGGCCCAATCACATATATTTGATATAAACCACTTCCATTTGATAATGAATTGCTGCTATGCAAGTACTACTTCATGACTTAATGGGTCAGATAACATCTAGGTCCCGATGGGAAGTTCAGGTCACAGGGTAACTTGGTGACGCATCGTTGAATGTTTAGTTTCTACTATGTCCCAATAGCAGACCAAGAACTGTCTCTCAAAAAAAAATATAGTAATCTGCAGATGATGATTGAGCCTTGCTCCAAAATCCCAAAGCTCTCTTTTATGATTTACTTATAGTGGCCTGCCAAAGGCTCCAAACAGAATCCACATCTACCACTGATATCTCAAGTATCATTGGCTCTGTTGAGTCATATGGTCCAAGTAATAGAGCAGCCTGCATAGCAGCCTGGACCTACTGAAGAGCCTTCTCCTGTTTCAGGCCCTTCTCAAAGCTAGCAGCTGAGTCACTTGATATATGGATCAGGGAAACACATCCAAGTGAGGAATGTGCTGTCTCTAGAATCCAAATAAGCCCATCAGACACATGTGCTTCTTTGTGGTGGGAGAGGTCAGGTGCAGTAATCCTTCACCTTAGATCACCTTAGATTAACTTACCCTTATCCACATTACTGGACTCCTAAGAATTTTACTGAGGTAGAAGGCCCTTGAATTTTGGTTGGATTTACTTATCATCCTCTGATGTGCATTATGTTAGCAACAAGTCCAAAGGTATTGCCACCTCCTCTTCACTTTGTCCAATCACCACAGTGTCATCAATACAGTGCACCAATGTTCTATTTTGTGGAAGAGACAGATGACTAAGATCCTTTTGATCTAAGTTACAACACAGGGCTAGAGTTAATATATCCTTGAGGCAAAACTGAAAAGGTATACTGCTGCCCTTGCCAACTGAAAGCAAATCGCTTCTGGTACCTTATGGACAGGTATCAAGAAAAAGGTATTTGCTAGCTCAACAGCTGCACACTATGTACCAGGAGATGTGTTTATTTTCTCAAGGATACCACATCTGGTACAACAGGTGCAATTAGTCACTGTCATTCTTCACGATGATCTGTCTTCTGCACTGGCCAGATAGAAGAGTTAAAGGGAGAGAGATGTGAGGGGAACCATCTCTCTGGAATCCTTCAAGTCCTTGATGGTGGCACTGATTACTCCACGGATGTGAAACTGTTGTTGATTCACTATTCTTCCTGGCAGACAGCTCTAGTGTCTTTCATCTGGCTTTTCCAACTATAATAACCCTCACTCCACAGGCCATGGAACCAATGTGAGAATTTTGCTAACTTCTGATTGTATTTACCCACATTTCGCATTCTGGAACTGAGAAAATAACCATAGGATAAGTTCAGGGACCCATGGGACCTTCCGTGAGTTGGACTTCAGTCAAAACTCCACAAATCATCTGACATTCATAAGCCCCTACTTGAACTGAAGTGCCACAATGTTTACTGAGATCTCATGCAATAAGCACAGTTTAGAATGGGTATCCAATAACCCCCAGAAAGTCTAATTGTTTCCTTTCTTCCAGGCCCCTCTGGGGAAGAACTGGAGAAAGGCTAACAGTAAGAATTTTATCAAGGTCCATCCTCAGAGGAATTTGGCTGTCTCTTCATTTAAGGGGTACTGCATCTGCAAACTGGCTCACAGACCAAAATTCCCTTTCACAACCAAATGAGGACTTTCTTTAATTTGTTTGAGAACTTTTCTGCATATACTGATTAAACAAAAATGTAATATCTTATGTATTTGATGCTTGGAAATACCATGGTTGATTAACCAATAGTAAAGATCCATATGAGTCAAGCCAACATAAGATTCACTTTGCTTGTGCTGTCCATTTTGAGTCAAGCCATTATGGACATTGCTTTGTCTATGTTGCCCATTACAATAACACTTTGGTGATTCAGTGTTGGTACCTGCCTCCTGCTACTTCAGGATCCAATTAAACCCATTGCTTTTAATTCATCCAACTCAGCAGCAGCATCTCCAAGCCTAAGGTATGGAACAAGGGAAAGATCAACAATCAAGCTGTTCAAATGTGCTGGTGTCCTTCTCAATATTTTGTATCTTATAGGGTTAGTAAAGGGGGCCTTCTCATTGAGGAGGATTGGGTTTTCCTCAGCATACCTATTCTAGCATTGCAGTTTCTTTCTTATTTTATTTATTTATTTATTTATTTATTTATTTATTTATTTATTTATTTATTTATTTTGGTTTTTCGAGACAGGGTTTCTCTGTGTAGCTTTGCACCTTTCCTGGAACTCACTCTGTAGACCAGGCTGGCCTCGAACTCACAGAGATCCACCTGGCTCTGCCTCCCGAGTGCTGGGATTAAAGATGTGTGCCACCACCACCCAGCCACATTGCAGTTTCTTTGAGCCTTAAAATCCCTATAACAACACTAAGCCAAGGGATATCAGGCATCGTCAACTCCTTTTCATTATGCCATACTTTGACAAATACTTCAACCAACCATTCAAACAAACTTGACACCTTTTTAATCTGTGTGGGTTTCCACATTAAACCTAGAATTTCCACTCAGTGGACCCCTATAGCCTGGTCCAGTTTCATGTTCCTTCCACCTTTATGCCACACCCTTATGAATTAGAGAGCTCATTAAGCTCATACACCTCCTTATGTACTACACTTTCTAGCTCCCCTCTTGGAGCCTGCTTAGCCTTAAGTCTGGTTGTAGATCTAGAGGCACATATTGGTGGGCCCTGAGGGACATCAGTAGTGTTTTGCCTTGCATCTCCTTCAGAGAAAGTCAGTGCTGGTTTAGCAGACAATACAGGATTAATCTCCTCAGTCAAAGGCAGAAAAGGCAATATTTCAGGGAGCGGGGATGTACATCTTCTGCTGAGGATGGAGAGACTATTTCAGATGAGCTCAAGCCTTGAGAACCTGAGGGTTCAAAGTTCTCACCTTCAATAGGGTCCTTCCACACATCCCCATCCCAAGTTAGAGGATCCCGTTGTTTATTAATTAGTGCCCTAACTTTAACACTAATGCCATTGCAGCTGGGATTTGAATTTTTGTTATAATTCAGCCAACTTTATGATGATGGCTTCAGTTTGATTTTTTATAATTTGAGCTTTGTGCCTGCTGGAAAGAAGATTCTCTTCCAGGGCACACTTAGAAACCTTTAGATTGCTCATGCACATCTGGACCTGGTCAGTTTTATCACTGAGTTCATTGTTGTCCTTTACTGTATTCTGAGATGCTAGAAGTTGGTTCATTTTATCACAGAGTTCATTCTTTCTCCTTGTCAATTTATACAGAGATGTTTGGAGCAAGTGACCAGCATCATGATTTTTCTTCAAATTGTCAAAAGTTTTACATACAGAGTTACTAATTCATTGCCTTTCACAATTGGTAAATCAGGATAAACAAATGTAATTGTCTCCTTAAGTTTGTAAATAGTTCATACCATGGGTTATCAGTACTCTTGGAGCTTCCAGGAGAAACTTCAATAACTGCAGGTGTAGTGGTATTGTGTTCCCCGAAATACTGTGCACCTTAATAAACTTATCTGGGGTCAGAGACAGAACAACCACAATATTAAACATAGAGGATAGGCAGTAGTAGCACACGCCTTTAATCCTAGCATTCCAGAGGCAGAAATCCATGTGTTCAAGGATACAGCCAAGCATGGTGACTCATGCCTTTAATCCCAGAAAGCGAGCCTTTAATCCCAGGGACTGATTGTAGAAAGCAGAAAGGTATACAAGGCGTGAGGACCAGAAACTAGAAGCTTTTGGCTGGTTAAGCTTTTAGACCTTTGAGCACCACAGTTCAGCTGAGAGGCATCCAGTCTAAGGAAACAAAATCAGGTGAGGAATTGGTGAGGTGAGGTAGCTGTGGCTTGTTCTGCTTTTCTGATCTTCCAGCATTCACTCCAATAACTGGCCTCAGGTTTGATTTTATTGGTAAGACTCTTTAAGATTCCTGCTACATGCAGGTACTGGCAAATTGGAAAGCTTATTCCGATTACTTAAAAAAAATTCATCCTTATACTTCTATTGCTCAGAACAATTTCTGTTCTCAAAATCTGTATTAGTCGGGGTTCTCTAGCAGAACAGAAATTATAGAGTGTATGTACATGTATACAGAAAGGGGGGCAGTTATTAGGATGGCTTGTATACTGTGGACCAGCTAGTCCAACAATGACTATCTACCAACAGAAGGTTCAACAACTGAGTACTTACTCAGTCCATGAGGCCAGGTGTCTCATCTGGTCTTCAGTACATACCAAAATATGGAAGCAGTAGGCTGTAATGCCAGTGAAGGAATAGGCTTGCTACCAAAGTGAGAGCACAGGCAAATAAGCAAGTTTCCTTCTTCCATGTCCTTTATATAGGCTGCCAGTAGGTATGGTCCAGATTAAAGGTGGGTCCTCCCAGCTCAAAAGGTCTGGATTAAAGGTATGTCTTAGCTATGGTTTCTACTGCAGAGATGAAACACCATGACCAAAAAGCAAGTTGGGGAAGAAAGGGTTTATTTAGCTTATACTTCTACAATAGAGTCCATCACTGAAGAAAGCCAAGACAAGAACCCAAAAAGGGCAGGAACCTGGCCAGACACAGGAGCTGCTGCAGAGGCCATGGAGGGGTGCTGCTTAATGGCTTGCTCTCCATGGCTTGATCATCCTGCTTTCTTATAGAACCCAGAACCAGTAGCCCAGGGATAGCCCCACCTACAATGGGATGGGTACTCCCATATCAATTAGTAATTTAAAAAATGCTCAACATGCTTGCCTACAGCTCAATCTAATAGAGGGATTTTCTCAATTGGAGTTCCCTCCTCTCACATGATTCTACCCTGAGTCACATTGACATAAAATTAGCCAGTAACACAAGGTTTATTTTCCTACCTCAAAGATCCAGATTAGAAGTAGGTATTCTCTGCCTAGTGTAGTGGCACACATGTTTAATCCCAGCACTTAGAAGACAGAGGCAGGTAGATCTCTGAGTTGGAGGCCAACATGGTATACAGAGTGAGCTTCAGGATATCCAGAATTACAGAGAGAAACCCTGTCTCGTAAAACAAAAAATTACCACTCCCCAAAACAACATAAAAAAGAAGTGGGCCTTCCCACTTTAAATGACTTAATTAAGAAAAAGTCCCTCACCTGTATACCCAGCTGAATGGCTTTTAGATAAATCTAGATGTAGTCAACCAAGAATAGCCATCACAGAAGTTTAAAAAAAAATAACAAAGTTTTCTTTATTCTAAGACTTAGTCATTCAAGTAAAACACATAACCATATAGTAAGGCCTGACACAGACCGTAGAAACTGTGACCCGGTGACAAGTGTCTTGTCTCTCATCCTCAGGCCACACGGTTCTCTCTGATGGCTCTGACAAACCTGTTCAGACATTTTTTTCTTTTTAAATTCATCATGTCCACTTATCTTAAGGGACAAAGAACGAGGGAAACTGCAGAAACATCCCACTAGGTCACAGTCTCCCATGGGTCAGTGTGTCTTCACATTAACAGACTTGTTTTCCAAAGGACTACAGTTGTTTGTTTGTTTTTAAAGACTTTCACTCCACAGTACATTAAAGAGAGAATATATATTGGGATGAAAATGGCTATCTGCTCAATATTTTATACATGCGCGTGCAGACAGGCACACACACACACACACACACACACACACACACACACACACTCACTCACGGGGAGGACACACAGATATGGAGGGAGAGGGGTTTGGGAGAGTTCCTCTGAGCTAAACTATTAAGAATGGCCTCACTTCACACTCCAAAAGTGAGCTTATGTGTCAGGCTTTTACAACTGTAGAACACTGCACTTGGACCCAGCAGAAACTCTGGAAACCACAAAAAGAATTTGCTCCAATTTGGGAAAACTCTAGGCAGTTAGCCACTCACCCACTCACCCAAAGAATAAGAGCTTTCTTTGATTTTTGCACTAATGGCATTTTACAGAGAGTAGGACATGAATCACTTCACACACTTCCAAAAAACCCAAAGAATATATAAGCTCTGGCACTGACCTTGCCTGAGTGCTTATTTTGTATCATGGAAAAAAGATGGTTTTGTTCCTTTTTTAATTCTTCCACATAAAACATTCCTTGTGAAAGGTGTTACACCTAAAGTGCTTGGTAAAAGTAAAGCCTGACTGAGGTAACTGTTTTTCCTCAGAGGCAGCTGATTTCACCTATATGTTTCACTAAAAGAAAACTAGCCATCAAAATCAAATATGGCTGGATGTGGACATGGTGATGTGTTCATATAATCCTAGCTCTCAGAAAGCTGGTGCAGGAGGACTGCTGAGTTCAAAGCCAGTGTGTCTCAAGAATGAAAGGGAAGAAGGGATGAAGGCAAAAGGAGCGGTGGTGGGGGGGGGTTGGGGTTGGGGGGGGAAACAAGGAGGGAGTAGTAAAAATACACTTAATATATTTACACTCTATGATTGAATAGTCCAAATCTTGAGATAACTCCAAGGTAACAGCTCAAACAAAACAAACAAAAAAAGAACATTCCTACATGAAGAAGTTTGGTATAGCATGAGTTACTGAATGTTTAAAAAGTACATCACTTTAGTAGTTTAACAATGGTCTTTCATCTGATTGAGTCTGGTATTGACTATGAAGACACAGAAAGCATAAGAACTTGCAATTACCAATGAGTAGAATATAGAATGCTTACATATGCATGTGTATGAAAACAAATTCAAGGGAAACACACAGAAAAAAATAGTAATATTAGGACAGCAAAGTTTGGCTTCTGTTTAACAGTGGTAGTCAGTCAACCTCTTCCTTTAGTCACATGGGAGGGATTCTGCTTTGGACCCAACCTGCCACATATTTTACAAATAGCCTTGGATGTTGTATGCACCTAACCACATCAGTTTCACAGAGAAAGCTGGATCATTCTGCTGCACAGTTTTCTATCTAGACGTAGAGCAAAGAAAACAGGATACAGAATGCTTACTTACAGCAAAGGTTATGAGCGTTTTTAGCAAAAAGTCACTGTACTTCAAGTAATAAATCTGTAATAAATCTGTATTATTCAGGGTTCTCTAGAGGAACAGAATTTACAGAATGAATCTTTTTA
This sequence comes from Peromyscus eremicus, assembly GCF_949786415.1. Taxonomy (NCBI): domain Eukaryota; kingdom Metazoa; phylum Chordata; class Mammalia; order Rodentia; family Cricetidae; genus Peromyscus; species Peromyscus eremicus. Next base: position 88,516,050 of record NC_081417.1, read on the forward strand.
TCTATTTACATGCACATACACATGGGATTTATTAGAATTGCTTACAGGCAGTGTGGTTCAGCTAATCCAGTAACAGCTGACTATGAATGGAAGGTTCAAGAATCTTACTACTTGGTTAGTCCATGAGACTAGATAAGATGTCTCAGCTGGTCTTCAGTATATGCTGGAATCCTGAAAAAGTAGGTTCTAATGCCAGTGAAGGAATAGATTTGCTAGCAAAAAAAAACGAGAGCAAGCAAGCAGGCAAAGAGATCTTCCTTCTTCCATGTCCTTTACATATAGACTGCCAGCAGAAGATGTGGTCCAGATTAAAGGCAGATCTTCCCACCGCAAAAGGTCTGGATTAAAGGTGTATTTTCCCACCTCAAAGATCCAGATTAGAAGTGAGTCTTCCCACTTCAAATAATTAAGTTAAGAAAAAATTTTCCAGGTCTGTCCAGCCATTTTGGGTTTTAGTTAATTCCACAAGTAGTCCAGTTGACAACCAAGAATAGTCATTACATCATCTAAATGAAATGAAGTAGTGAGTATACTTACACGACATGAAAGGGTCTGCTACCCTTTACCCTGACACCTATTCAACTACCTAAGGCAACTGCAGGTACCACCATTTGGTGAGTTCAATAGTAAAATGAGGCCCAACTAGAAACTTTTCAAGTAATACATATTAATTTCTCAAAAATACTCTACCTTCTTTCATCCTGTCAATAGCTCCGTGAGGTTGTCTCAGTTTTTCAGTTGAAGGACGACCACAGAAGAGGTAAGATGTACCCCAAGCTTACAGAGCAGTAACAAATGTGTATTCGATGAGGGTATACACTTAGGAGGGACTTCATTCAAAGCATTCTTCCTAAGACACTAGGTTGCTTCTCAATGGCGTTCTCACCACAACTGCAGTGTTACTTATACAACTACAGAAGTACAGGACAGACTACACATCTCTGCTCTTAACTTACAAAGATTGGTTTACTACTAAAAGTTCCTGTAGATAGTTGGGATCTAGAACATCTCACAAGGGCCCCAATGTTAAATGCTTAGTGTCCAGCTTAGGTGTTTTGCCAAAGTTGTTGTGGCTCTGTCCTTAAAGGGGATAGTGAGACCCAGTGCCTCTTCAAAGCCTCCCCTTCTACTGAGCCATGGCATTTGCACCACCACACAACTCCTACCATGATGTTCAACCACAGCACTAGCAACCTAAAAAGCAACAGCTCTACCTGATCAAGGACTGGAACCCCAAAGTCACTAGTCAAAATAAAGATTTCCACTTTATTTTATTTTTTTTATTTTTGAGACAGGGTTTCTCTGCATAGCCCTGGCTGTCCTGGAACTCTTGTTCTATAGATCAGGCTGGCTTCGTGCTCACAGAGATCTGCCTGCCTCTGCCTCCTGAGTACTGGGATTAAAGGCATGTGCCACCACTACCCAGCTTCCACTTCTTTTGTTAACAGCACTAGGAAAACACTGTATCATTGAACTACATCCCAGATCCAACCTTTCCACTTTTTAAATGGAGTCCAACAGGTATTTTGTTAAAGTAATAAAAAGGAGAGGTAACCAAAGGATCGACACACTTCATTTTCACCAATTACTGATTCTTAATACTTAGAATACAAGTCTATATAAAATACACAGGAGGGTGGTAGAGGGAGGGAGGAAGACTGACAGCAACAGAGACACAGAGACAGGCTGACTGGCTAGAAAAGTAGTTCTGTAGAGCTAAGTCAAACACCTACTGTTTGGATAGGAACACTCACTGAGTTGACTTAAGAATCCTTTAAAATTATTAGTGCCAACTGGACATTTTCAAGTGCAACTGGAAAGTACAGGTAGGCCCCAGGATGGTACTGATTGCTGTTAAAAACTCAAAGAAGACCTCAGCAAGTGCTTGATGAGGGGGGTTTGTCAATTTGAAATTGAGAGTTTCACAACACCAACAGTAAAGAGTCCTAGGGAGAAAGTAACCAGCATGACTGCAAAAGGGGGCCAAAACAGTCCAGGAACTGACCTCAACTTAAAAGATGTGACAAAAAATGGTTCCAGGACCCACACCCACAGCTGTAGCTAGAGCCTAAGGGACGCTAAATGGGAAGTTGCACTGCTTATGCTTCTACCCCTGAAACAGAGCCTGCAGACTCTCAGAGGTGCAAAACAGGGACCTGGAGACTTAGACTAGGAAAAAGAGTGTGGTAAAGAAGTCTACAAGGGCGATCCTCAAAATCCTGCACCCTGGAAGCAGGGAGACCAGGAGGGTATGTGGGAAAGTACTGTGTGCTGATGGACAGATTAGGGGAAACACACAGGCAGGATCTCCCCAACCAACAAGAAGCACTGACCAAGAACATTCAACCCAAACACTAAACAATGCACATTCCTCTCAGCTGCCCATGAAACATTCTCTAAAGTCAACTATGTATTATGACACAAAACAAGCCTAAAATTATAGCAAACTTAAAATAACATCCTGCATCTTATCTTGCCACAATGGAAGAAAGAGCTAGGTATCAACAACAGAACCCACAGACAGTAGATAAGCTTGTGTATAATAAATAAGGTCCCACTGAGTGATAACTGGGTCAAGGAAGGAATCAAGAAGAAATGTTAACAATTCCAATAACTGAATGAAGCCGGGCATGGTGGTGCATGCCTTTCATCCCAGCATTCAGGAGGCAGAGGCAAGTGGGTCTCTGTGATTTGTGGCTAGCCTGGTCTACAAAACGAGTTCCAAGACAGCCAAGGCTGTTGTTACAAAGAGAAACCCTGTCTTCTCAAACCACCAAAATAAAAAGAAAATCAAACAACAACAACAAAAATCATTAATGAAAACACAACATCCCAAAATCTATGGGACACAATGAAGGCAGTCCTAACAAGAAAAGTCCATAGCACTAACTGCTTACATTTAAAAAAAAAAAAAAAGGAAAAAAGAAAAAAAGAAATATCTCAAATTAGTAAATTCTGATATACCTAAAGGCTAAAGAGTTGGTTCTTTGTAAAGTTTGACTAACCTTTAGCCAAATCAACTAAAATAAAAAAGGATCCAAATTATTAACAAGGAGACATTACAACAGACATCAAGAGAATTCAGAGAATCATAAGAATATTTAAAAAAAATTAAAAAAAAATAGTGGCTGGGCGGTGGTGGCGCACGCCTTTAATCCCAGCACTTGGGAGGCAGAGGCAGGTGGATCTCTGTGAGTTCGAGGCCAGCCTGGACTACCAAGTGAGTTCCAGGAAAGGCGCAAAGCTACACAGAGAAACTCTGTCTTGAAAAACCAAAAAAAAAAAAAAAAAAATTATATTCCACCAAACTGGAAAATCTAAAACAAACAGATGGATTTCTAGATATGCATGCCTAATCAAAGCTAAATCAAGATGAAACAAATAATTTAAATAGAACCATAACATCCAACCAGATAGAAACAATTATTAAAAATCCCCCAACTGAAAATAGCACAGTACCAGATGGATGAATTCAGCAAAGAATTCTAATGGACCTTCAAAGAACTCATATAAATACTTCTCAAATTATTATACAAAATAGAAAATTACGGAACATTTCTTAGTTTTTACAAAGCTAGTATCACTCTCATTCCAAACCTAGTCAAAGATCTCCCCACACACAAGAAAAGGAAATCATAATCCAATCTCTCTAATGAATAAGAACACAAAAATTCTCAGTAAACCACTTCCAAACTGAATTCGAGAACACATCACAAGGATCAGCCACCATGATCAAGTTTATTTCATCACAGGGATAGAGGGATGGTTCAATATATACATATAAATAAATGTAATCTACCACATAATAGACGGGAGAACAGAAATCTAATGATTATCTCATCTCTTTAGATGGAGAAAAGGCCTTTGATAAAAATCTAACATACTTTCATAAGAAAAGTGCTAGAGTATCCAGGACTACAGGGGACCTATCTCAACCTAAGAAAGGCAACATATACCAAGATCATAGCCAATATCATCCCAAATGGGAGAAAAAAAGAAAACAACAACAACGAAAAGCATCTATCTATGCCCATTCTCTTCTATCCTATTCAATATAATACTGGCAATCTTAGGGCAAAGAACAAGTGAAAGAGATAAAGAGGCTATAAATATGAAAGGAAAAAAAAGTATCCTTGTTTATAAGTGATATGATTCCACACAGAAAAGACCCTCAAGACTCTACCAGAAAGCTCCTATACCTGATAAACACATTTGGCAAAGTAGTAGGATACAAAATTAACACACACACACACACAAAAGTAGCCTTCCTAAGTTAAGTACAAGAAAAAAAAAAATCAGGCAAACAACTCCCTTCACCACAGCCTCAAAACAAACAAACAAACAAACAAAAAACCTTGGAATAAATCTAAGGAAGTGAAAGACTTTTTAAAATGTTCAAGAAAACATTAAGACACTGAAAAACAAAATTGAGGAAGATACTGGAAGACATATGTGAGAGAGCTTAAAACGCGAGGGAGTGTGCATTCCCCATTCTTACTTCCCAGAGGTCAGTCATTGCCACCTACTAGGGATGGGGACATTAGGTGGGAATGAATATACAGACAAGCTCCCTGGCAGGGCTCTCCTCTGCCCCACCCTGCTTCATGTTCATGGACTGGTAGGAAAAATATTGTGAAAATGGTCTTCCTACCAAAATTAGTCTACCAATACAATACAGTTCCCATCAAAACTGACACAATTCTTCACAGAAACAGAAAAATAATCTTAAATTCTATTTGGAAACTCAAAATACCCAGGATAACTAATACCACTGGAGGTATCAACATCTCATATTTTAAAGTATACTACAGAGTTATCACAATAAAAACAACATGGCACTGGCATAAAATCAGGCACACTGATCAACAGGCGGGGACTATGGTCCACAATCCTTACTGTTACCCAACTTTTGACAAATAAGCCAACAAGATACTGGAGAAAATACATCCTCAACAAATGCTGCTGCTCAAACTGGATAGTGTTATGTAAAGGAAATCAGATCCTTATCTGTCACCTGTACATAAACTGACTCCAAATGGATCAAGGACCCTGACATAATACCTCATTGATACCCTGAATCTGATAGAGGAGAAAGCAGGGAAGGTACTTGTGCTTATGGGCACAGGAAAGGGCTTTCTGAATAGGATTCTGGTAGCATAGCCATTAACACAAACAAGTAAGACCTCGTTAAGCTAAAAAGCTTCTGAACAACAAAGCACACCATCATTTGAGGGAAGACACAGCCTAAAGGGTGGGGTGGGGAGACCTTATCAGCTATACATCTGACAGAGGTTAGTATCTAGAATATACAAAGAGCTCAAAACCAAAACATCAAGAAAATCAACATATGAGGCATAGACCTAAATAAACAGAATGTTATGAATGATGAACTACAAATGGTTAAGGAACATTTTTTAAAAGATGTTCAACATCGTTAGCCATCTGAGAAATGCAAATTAAAACTACTTTGAGATTTCACCTTACAGTGGAGGCAGAATGGCCAAGATGAAAAAAGCAAGCAAGGAAGGGACAACAAATGCTGATGTAGATACGGGGAAAGAAAAATGGTAATTTACTGCTGATAGGAGTATAAACTGGTGTAACCACTATGGAAATCAGTCTGAATACTCAAAAAACTAGAATCAGCTTGTCTTAGTTTGTTTTTTGATTGCTGTAAAGGGACACCATGACCATAGCAACTCTTATAAAGGAAAACATTTAACTGGGGCTGGCATATAGTTTCCGAGGTTTATTCCATTATCATGATGACAGGAAGCATGGCAATGTGCAGACCTCCACAGTGATACACTTCCTCCAAGGCCACACCCAATCCAACAAGGCCATGCCTCCTAATAGTGCCACTCCCTATAGGCCAAGCATTCATACACGAGTCTACGGGGGCTATTCCTATTCACACCACCCATGTTCTAATCCCTGGCCCTCATAGGTTTGTAGTCATAACACAATGCAGAAACGTATTCAGTCCAACTTCAAAAGTCCTCATAATCTATAACAGTCTCAACCTTGTTTAAGAGTTGTCCCTTCTGAGATTCATGAAATCTCTTAACTGTAATCCCCCGTACAATCAAAATAAAAAAGCAGATCACGTGCTTTTAACATATAATGGCACAGGATATATCATTCCAAAATGGAGGCGGCAAGGAAGCATAGTAAAGAAATAATTGGACCAAAGCAAGGCCAACAACCAGCTGGGCAAACACCAAACTCTGCATCTTCATGTCTGATGTCAAAACATTCTTCAGATCTCCAAAACCCTTCAGCTTTGCTGACTGCAACATACTTCTTTCTCTTGAGCTGGTTCCATTCCCTGTTAGTAGCTCTCAGCAGGTATCCCATTACTCTGACATCTCCAACATCTTGGGGTCTCCAAGGCAATTCAGGCTTCACTGTCACAGCTTCACACAATGGCTTCTCTGGGCCTCCATGCAGGTACACTTGACATATGCCTGGCTCAGCACCTTTCTTTAGTCAAGGAGGGCAATTCCATAATTTCTTTATTGTATCCTTGATTCTAAAAACAGAACTACGTGGCCAAAACTGCTGCATTCTGCTGCTTTTTGGGGCTGGAGCATAGTCTCCTCGTTCAATTACATCTTCACCAGCTTTCTCTTTTTTGATGGTTACCTTCACTGCCTAAGCTTGGCTGTTCTGAAACTTGCTCTGTAAACCAGGCTGGCCTTGAATTCAGACATTTGCATGTCTCTGTCTCCTGAGTGCCAGGATTAAAGGCATGAACCACCACACCTGGACCTAACCTGTTCTTTAATTCCTTTTCACTAGTTGGAAGCTTAGCTGGGTGGGATCTTGCCCTGAGGTCTCCACTCCCTTTACTCCATTTAACATGAGGCTTTTTAAATCTGTTAATCTTCTTGAACACAGGATTTAGCTCCATTTCAGTTCTCAGAGCCCCTTTTCTTCTCAAATTGTACCTTCAGTATTTTTCCTTGCTCAGCCTGTGCCTTTCCATTATAGATCTTCATAAGAGTGAATGCTAACAACCATACAACAGAATCAATACTAAGCTGTTTTGAGATTTCCTTTGCTAGCAGAATTAATGAAAAACTCTTCCATTTACTCTCAGTCAGAGTTTTCAGACAAGGGCAAAAAGCAGCCATTTTTTTTTTTTTTTAACCAAAATATCACAAAACAGTCCCTAGGGAACATACTAACATTCTTCTCTTGACCCAGGCTCTCAAAGTTCAAATCAACCTCAGCACCACTGCCTTCCATGCTCCTACTGATATAGCCCATTAGGCCCCACATAAAACATTCAATTGCTTTTCTAATCCAAACTCCCAAAGTCCACATTCCTCCAAACAAAAGCATGGTCAGCCACCATGACAGTAATATCCCAGTTCCTGGTACCAACTTCTGTCTTATTTTGGGTTTCTATTGCTGTGAAGGGACACCATGACCACAGCAACTGTTATAAAGGATAACTGGGTTTAGATTACAGTTTCAGAGGTTCAGTCCAGTACCATCATGGCAGGAAGCATGGCAGTGTGTAGGCAGACATGGTGCTAGAGGAGTAGCTGAGAGTTCTATATCTTCATCTGCAGGCAACAGAAGCAACTGTGTACTGGGCATAGCTTGAGCATATATGAGTACTCAAAGCCTGCTGTGACATGTGTCCACTGTGACACACTTCCTCCAATATGGCCACACCTCCTAATAGTGCCACTCCCTATAGGCCAAGCATTATACACACGAGACTTGGGGGCCATACCTATTCAAACTACTACATAGATCTACCACAGGATAAAGCTATTCTACTTTTGGACATAGACCCAAAGGACTCTGTATCCTACTATAGAGATGACTGCTCATCAATGTTCATAGCTGCTCTTCTTACAATAACCAGGAAATGGAAACTACCTAGATGTCCATCAACAGAAAATGAAGTATATTTACATACTGGAATTTTAATCAGCTGTTACAAAAAAACATTATGAAATTTACAGGTAAATGAAATAAAGCTAGAAACAATCATTCTAAGTGAGGTAACTCTAGACCAAGAAAGACAACCAGTTCATGTTTTCTCTTATTTGTGGATGTTAACTTTGAATCTTCAGATGTGTGTTTTTTATTGGTAACACCCATAGATGTTAGAAATTAGTAAGGGGGAGTGGGTTTTCAAGGGAGAATATATAGAACATGGTTGTATAAAGGGTTGAATAATGAAACACGAAGTAATGAATTCAAGTGGGGGATGGAAGTGCCAGGCAGAGGAGGGAAAACCGAGAATAAATAACACTAAAGACCTTTTGAAAAAGTCATATCGAAACCTACAAATGTAGAAGTGCCTATGTGTATGTACGTACACACACACACACACACACACACACACACACACACACACACACGAGTGTTAAGGTGGAGTTACACTGTAATGGGGAAGACAATAGACTTATCCATGCACCATTTGTGAGACAGGTGCTACTATATCCTGCTGACATACTGACTATGGTCCTCAAGACCTTGAGCAGTAGGCACAACAACTTTTATCATTCACATTATCCAAGTGAGATACAATGACCTGGACAGTTTCCCAAATTCTCACTTCTCATTCTCAGCTCCCACAGCCATCTCCTTCAGGCTGGACATAGCATGTTTGTTTCAGCTAATCGACTGGTGAATAGAAGGGATCCAACAGATTCAATGCTTATTTCCCAGGACTTCCAATCCTTCCCTACTTGTAGGTGGAAGAGGATTTGTAAATCCACAGCAATACTGCTGTCTTGTGACCAGGTCTAAGCTGGGAGAGAAACAAATCCCTTGTTCTTACACCACTATATGGCTGGGTATATGGGTGGAAGGAGAAGAGAGGCACACAGACCTACTCTGAAATATAGAGAAGAGAGGCAGAAATGAGCTTTGGTCATTATGGTTAGCTATTTGCTTAATGAAAAGTATTTAATAAACTTTGAAGAAACATTTTTTTTTTGGTGAAAACAAACGTTTTTAAAGATAGAAAAAGGTCTTGATGATAAATGAAAAGCATAATGAACAACTGCCAACTCACTGAATTGTAAAAAAAACAAGGGCATGGGAAATTCCTTAGCTACTGGTACTTAACAGACATTATTTTCTAATAATATAGTAGTAAATAACAAATATATAAAGCATGAGTTGTGTAGCTTCTTAATAAAAAAAAAACATGCTTGGTAACTTATTAAGAGCTCAGGATTACAGATATCACCTAATCTAATTAGTAAAAGCTTGTCTATAAAAATAAAGACAAAAGATTAATGACAGAATGCCATGTCCAGAGCTGCAGGGATAGTCTTAATGAGATGAACTGGGCAAGGCTTGCTGGAGTAAGTAAATTAGCATAATGGATCAAGTAAGTACTAATGAGACATAACCAGATGACTTTCCACCTCACTTTTCCAGGGACATGAACTCCAGAGATTTCCTAACAGCACACATCATAAAACAAAATATAAATCATCTATACATTTCTTGAAACACAAGAGAAAGAGTGTAGATAAGAAAAGTCTGGGCCTTCCTTGGAAAAACTGACTCTGCCTGTCAATGAAACACCAGGAAAAGACAGAACTTTAATTTGTGACCTTAAAAAAACTTATGTATTTTCTCTCATACACACAATCTAGAATTAACCCTATACACAAACTCACACTTATGCAATATGAAAGCAGAAGGGGGTCTCTTTGGGGTAAGGAAAGAGGGGAAGAAGTCAGTAGGAATGAATGTGTGAAAACAGGCTCATTGCTTGCAGCATTATCTAAATTAAAAAAAAAAAAGAAAGAAAAAAAAAAGCCAGGAAAGGTGGCACACACTTATAATCCCAGCTAAGGGAAGAGGATTGCTACCAGTTCAAAGTGAGCCTGGGATACGGTGTAAGACTCCCTGCTAAGAACAAAATAAAAATCATGATAATAGTTTGTGAGTTTTAATCATAAGTCTCAAAGAATGAGTATCAAAGTAATTCCAACTTCCTCTATTAAAGCTGTCACTTACTGACAGTTCCAGTTCTGATCCCAAGTCTCTGGTGACCTACAAGGACTTGTCAGGATCAGTCTCAGTTACAGCAGATGCCCACAGTCATATTTGCACAGTCATATTTTGACTGTGCAAAGACAAGGGCACTGAGAACTTACCTATGCGTGCATGGACTTTACTCTCAAAACCCACATCCATAATCCCAAAATGTTAATTTAAAACAGTCAAGGAAGAAAACCATTTACTGGTACTAAAGGCTTTACTGTAATAAACCAAATATATTTACAATTTATACAAATGTTGAACCAACAAAATTACAAAAAAGAAAAAAAAAAAAAAACACAAGATGCAAAACCAAGAAACAAGTTCGTTGGAGACACCACCGCTCTACAGAGGACTCAACACGAAGTGAACTGCAAGGAACAGAAAAGTAAGCTCACAGTTGGGCAAGGTGTGATTGACTGGCAGCAGCTTGCTCCTCTATCCCACACTTGTGGCCTCTGTGTGGTTGTGGTGTCCAAAGGTAGACAGGTGACTGTCTATTGACAGACTTGTTGCCTTCTCTTAGTAGACTCAAAGCAGTTCCATGTCAACATTTGGAAACTGGTTTCTTCAGTTGGTTTGTTTGCTTTTGTTTTTTAATTATAACTTTGCTATTTCTACAAATTCCAAACATTTGGCCCAATTCAACTGTAAATATGAAGCCATAGTGTTTTCAGTAGATGACCTCATAAACGGTAGCCTTTTTGTCCCCTGAGCCAGTGACTATGTATTTATCATCCACAGAAATGTCACAGCTAAGTACTGATGAGGATTCTTTGGACTGTAAAAAAAAAACAACAGGAAGAGAATGTTTAATGTGTTCCATTTCTGAAGCAACTTCATTAGTTGTTTCAAAGGCCATAAGGTAGCACTTCCATACCTGGAATATGCTGGCTCCGTATGGTGTCCGCCAGGCATTGAGGAGGTTGTCTTTTCCAGTACTCACAAACCACTTGCCTAGAATTAGCAAAGGCACATGTAATTCCAAGAATATTAAAATTTCCCATTGGAATGAATTAAATAGAGCATTGTTTTTAGTATATTTCTGTGTATGCGTGAAGGTGAGAGGACAGCTTTCTGGAGTTGGTTCTCTCCTTCCCCCTTGTTGAGACAGGTCTCTAGTACTGTTTCTATTGCTGCCCTATGAGTTTCTGGCTTCCATTCACCTGTCTTAGCTCACTGTAGGAGTGTAGGGATTACAGGTGCTTCCTAGCTCATCTAGCTTTTTAACCTGGGTTTCAAAGATTGAACTCAGGTCACCAGGCTTGAGTAATAAGTACTTTTACCCATGGAATGATCTAGCTGGCTCAAAAGACAGTTTTTTTTTTTCTTTTTTTGGTTTTTTTGAGACAGGGTTTCTCTGTGAATGGCAATGGCTGCCCTAGAACTCTTTATAGACCAGGTTGGCTTGAAACTCACAGAGCTCCACCTGCCTCTGTCTCCCAAGTGCTAGGATTAAAGGCGTGCACCACCATGTCTGGCTCAAAAGAGAGTGTTTTTAACATATCAAGAGAAATATCCAAAGGGTTACTCTATGATCCAAGCAAGTTTTAAATCTAGGCTCTTTGGTGTGATCTTGTTTGTAATGAAAACATTGTCAAAGGGCTGCGGAGATGGATAAACATGTGCAAGCATGTCCACGAATTCAGATTTCTAGCATGTGGCCTTGTATACTTGGAATCCAACCCCTGGAGACAAGTTGGGAAAGGGCAAAGAACAGGTAGGCCTTAGGCACTTGCTGGCCATCTAGTCTAGCCAAAAAGACAAGCTCAAAGTTTAGTGAAAAGTCTTGCCTCAAACCCAAGATGGCTTCCACACCCATCTGAGCTTGTTTGTATACGTGTGTGTGTGTGTGTGTGTGTGTGTGTGTGTGTGTGTGTGTGTGATAATACAATGAGTCATTTAATACTTTATTCTGCATCACAGTCATTTTCAGTCTTATGGAAACAGTAAGAACAAAAAGAATTAAATACTGAACTAATGTGAAATGCCTGTCGTATCAGATACATAGAGAATGTCTAATTAGTATCATCAGCTACACATTCACCTATCTATCCTCACAGCCAATGACCATTCACAGCACAAAGACAGTCTCTGTGTGGACTTACCCTTCTCTGTTTTCATTCAGAGGAAAAGAATCTGGGTGCAGCCAACCATCCCTCTGACCCTCACTATAATCAGTACATAGTGATTTCCACTATTCTTGAGCACTACCAAGTACTCCCTACCCCAACCACAAACCAAGTGTGTGCTCAAAGCTTATTTCACTGCCTGCTGACTTTTCTCAAATTAACAAAGCAGGCTGAGACAGACATTACTCTGCTCTGAGGGGCAATAGAATTATAGAATAGAATTACTGCAACCAGCTGCATGGAGAGAAACATTTTTTTTTCCCCCAGATACCATCTCTAACCATATTTTTAAAAAGTGTTTTCCATTTAGGCCATCTACAGCCTTGCAGTTGAACTCACCACAATAAGCAAATTTTAGGGACAACACGCAGCTCTCGTGGAGGTGCAGCTGGTACTTGTCAGGCTTGTTCACGTGCAGAACTTCCACATTGCTGCTTTCCATCCCCACAGCAAGCCACTCCCCAGTTGGGCAGTATCCCAAGGAGAAGATCTATTATATGGAGGACAAGATCACTGATGATTTTACTCAATAAATCAAGAAAGTGAAAAGGCAGTAAGGGATGGCAAAATGGAGGTTTAAACAGCCAAACCCAAACTGGGAAGAGGCATGAGATGCAGCAAAGTCCAGAATCCTCTATTGAACAAGTGGGAGACTAAATAGTTTTACCCATGCTGTGAAATAAGAAATCATCTTTGAGAACGGCATTAAAAGTCATCATACAGATATACTAACTGACATACTTGTGTAAGAAAATATAATGTCTAGGATATATAATCCAGTGTTTGGAGTGAGGATAGTAAAACAGACTGGCCAGGCACTGATAACTGCTTAGGCTAGGTAATGTGCCCACATGTAACTCTGTATTTGATATAGGCCTACATACGTTTGACATTTATGAGCCTTTGAAATTTTAATAATTTAAAAATGGTGACCAAAAATAATATCCTGAATATTCTACAGAAGGGTAGAACAGGAAATATTATAAATAAAATATCAATAGTCACCTAAAATTAGTATATGACAGTTGACACGATTCTAGAAAGAATTTCAATGAAGAATTGCCTGGATTGGATTGTCCTGTAGGCATGCCTGTGAAGGATTTTCTTAGTTGGGTTATTTGAGTGGGAAGACCCCCAAATATAAGTCACCACTTCATAGGCTGAGGCCTGGCCTGAATAAAAAGGACATAGAAATTGTACTAGTGTATGTGCAATACTCCCTTCCTCTCGGCTCCTTGACTACGGATGTAATTTGACCAGTGATCTCAAACTCCTGCCACTGTAACCTTATGACAATGATGGATTGTAACCTGGAATGGTTATCTAAAATAAACCCTTTTGCTTTAAGATGCCTTTGTCATGGGGTTTTATCAGAGCAACAGAAGTATAGCTGTTTTTCATTTTTACCCTACTTTTTATTTTTATTACCAGTAAACAAACAAGCAAATCAGTAAATCCTGAGTAAAAAACAAAACAACTCTACCATGAGGAAGACACCAGAAAAGAGCAAGTGCTGCTTTGCCAAGTGAGTCTAGATCCAGACACATGACATCTGACTACTTGTCCAAAAGTTACTATGTTTTCATATTACTTTAAATCTCCAGTTAGTAACAGTAGCATACATCTTCAATCCTAGCACTCTGGAAGCTGAAGTAGTAGGTTAAGACTGTCTGGCGTTTGAGGCCAGCCTGAAGCTAGGCTGTTACAGAATGAGACCCTATCCTAAAAAACAAAACAAAACAAACCCCCAAACAAACAACGCTATAGATCTACTTGGTCATGATATTTTTCTATTTAAAAACATTTTTACACAATGTATTCTGACCATTTCCCCTCCCCCAACTCCTCAAAGATGCTTCCCATTTCCCTACCCTCCTCCTACCCACCTCCTCATTCTCTCTCTCTCTCTCTCTCTCTCTCTCTCTCTCTCTCTCTCTCTCTCTCTCTCTCACACACACACACACACACACACACACACACACACACACATCACAAGCAAAAACACCAATAAGACAAAAATAAAATGCCCAAACAAAACAAAAGCACCCCCTCTACAAAACCCCCATGGAGTTTGTGTTGGCCAATTACTCTGAGGTATGGGGCCTGCCCAGAGTGTGGCAGATACACCTGGTGACCCTCCATTGGAGAAAACTGATTTTCCTTTGCCAGTGGTATCAACAGCAAATAGCTTCTTACTTAGGGATGGGACCCAGGGTCCACTTGCCCCCTCAGTGCTGGGAATTCACCATGATTGTTTTTAAGGTTAAGAAATGAGATGGGTATCCACATATTCTTAGACTCCTTGAAACAAATCAATATTCATTTCACTCTCATTCTGCATTTGACAGTGAGAATACACACAACAGACTATATATCCTGCTGAAGGACACATGGGGCAGATGGGGGGGGGGGGTTGTAGGCTGTGGTTTTAAACCTGTTATTTTAAACTGAATGTAGATCTGTTTATCTGACTGCCCTCATGCCAGGGTGGGAGAATGAGCCATACAGACCCTCCTGACTCCACAGCAGGCTAGCGCCCAGCACTCACCTGTGATGTGAAGTCATGCTGCTGCAGCTGCCGCCCCTCTCTCAGGTCCCAGGACCTCACAGTGTTGTCCAAACCGCCTGTCCAGAGCTTGGTGCCATCATTAGAAATGTCAATACAGCTGGCTCCGTCTGTGTGGCCCTGGAATTGCCTGATAAAACAAACCAGACTGAATAATGATTTCCTGCCAGAGCTCAAAGTAAACACTGTTGTGTTGTTAGTTTTGGACTCACTGTGTGTCATCTCAGTGTCTGCTGGTGTGCAATATCAAACTAACCTTCCCTTGAGGAGCACAGGAAACAGCCCCTGCAGGTTCTGTTTCTTTTTTCAAGATCCAAGGCCTAAAGAAATGGAATGGCATTGCAGGCTGCTGCCAGAAATCAAGTATGCTACTAGGGCCTCTGATAAACAGACCCAGTGAAACTCTTCCCAGGTCTGGAAAAGAGTTTAAGTACTAAAAGACAATAAAGATAAACACAAAACCCAAATAATTTCCTTAAGGAAGGATAAAAACCTCTCCTTCAGTGGCCAAGGCTTGAACCCACAGAAAGGAAAAGGCTCATTCCAAGAACACATTCATTTAGAAGAGAATTGACCAGCAGTGCCCTTCCTGCTAGCACAGCATGAGCTCTCCTGTGTACTCAGCTTTGCCATTCTGAATCAGAAAGGGCCTTGCATTAGGAAATGTGGACTCCCAGAGACCAAGGGTCAAGCAGGCCTCTTGACCTCAGAGGTGCTAGGCAGCGACAAAGAAAAGGACTGAGGACAACAGACACTTGCCAGATCCCACCCCCCCATTGCAAGGCTTTCTTTATAGGGGGCATTCATGCAACGTCCAAAGAGCGTCCAAATCAACTGGGTGGCAGGGGTTTTTGACCCCTGGAAGGGCATGAGGCAACAAGTCAGGTTGGCAGTGGGGAGAGCAACATGAGCACAGAAGGGTCTGGGCTTGGCATGTGGGAGGGTCCATGCAGTGACTCTCACAAACTTGACTCTACATGCTAGCATGCACTGGCCAGGGCAGATCAGAGAGGTCAGGACCCACCTTCAGAACCAGGAAAGACCCAGCATAGAACTGCTTAGGAATTTCAATGCCAAGAAGGTCCTTTCTTTCTCTAGGCCCCCCATACCTTATTGCCACAGAGCGCCAAGCTTAGAATTTAAAAGTGTAAGGGAAGGAAAAATCACCACTGCTGCCTCGAACTCTTAGCCAAGATCTGAGCCAGAAATCTTTTTCTCAGAAGCTCAATCACTACTTCAGATCCTGTCCCAACTAGTCCCCTCATCCCACATGCCCAGTATTCCTGCTGTTGCCCAGTAAGTGGACCTCAATAGTGCTAACAGGCCTCTCCATGATCACCCCAGGCTGAAGGAGTCCTTGTGGTACCTTTCATCTCTTCAAACAATTAATTGTCACAACCTTTTCCCTTCATCCTAACTTCTCATCACCTTTTCAACTCAGTTAATTATTAGTTCTTTATTCCACATGTTTCCCTATCAGCACTGGATGGGTACTCCTCCAGCCTCCCCCTCCATGCACACCCTAGTGTGACTGCCAAGTTGTTGACTGTTGAGAATATGCTGTGTCATAGGAGATACAGGACTCTGTCACAGAGCCACTAGCCACACTGGACATGGTCAGTCCAAACTAAAAGACATATAAATCCCCACCCCCACCCCCCACATATATATGATTGGTGCTTCTCCAGGGAGCCAGCACACAGAATGCCAGGTCTGACTACAGGACCAAAGCAAAGTAACTTCTGTGCCTGCGTTCCTCATCTATAAAATAGAAGACAGCAGCACAGACAGCCCCGACTTAAAATCTCAGTTGCTACTTCCTAAAGGCTGGGGTTACAGGTCTTTACCACTACACTTGACTTAAGTGCTTTCTCTTAAAAATAGTTTTCTGGAACACCTCTGGCATGAGCACTAAATGGAGCCAGACTAGCTGCCGAGGGAAGAGGGAGGATCTAGAAGCTTAGCAGAGGTTCATATATTCCCAAGAGCAACGGCCCTCATAGTTAGCTACAGAGAAATATAGATGTTTTAAAGCCATTTTGTGGTTTCAATTCATGGAAGCTCATTTTTAATGTTCTTTTGTTGTCTTGTGTAAGTAGATTTCTGTTTGCACACACCAGACTCTAGTCAAGCTCAAATCATCTAGACTGGAGGCCCTTGTATTGTCATTTATTCCACATTATATTGTTCTTTGACAAAGCCAGATCTTCCATCTCAATGTGAACCAAAGAATGGGAACATGAAGGAGATACGGTATTGGTGACACTCTGGCATAAGGCAAGACTGCTCTCCTCACTCACAGCTGGCCAGTTTGCCCTTATATCCACACTCAACAAACAGCAGCCTCTTAATTGGGGCTTCCCCTAGGAAGGACACTGTACTCACCTCACCAGGGTCTGGTTGTGCAGGTCCCACACTGCGATGTTGCCATCACTGCAGCATGAGAAGCAGACTTTGGAGTCAGGGCTGATGGCCAGGGCGTAGCAGGCAGGGGCTGAGGATGTCAGCTCTGCCTTTATGCGGGGGGTTGGAGCTGCCAAGTCCCAGATGGATAGAGTACTGGCTTCCCCTCCCACTATGAGAGTACAGCCATCAGGTAGCAATTTACAGGAACGGATGTAGTTATCTCTATTCTGTGAAATAATAGAATGTAATCACTGTAGAGCATTGCCAACTGATAATACTGTATTCCTAAATGCTGTTCTGGTTTTTAACTTCAAGAGAGGCGTTTCATGGACACTCTGTTCTACAGGAAAGATCAGGGTCCAACTGCCATTGTCTTTTTCCCAAGAGTAAACAACCTCATAGGGCTGCTCAACCGTGTTCCTGATTTCCAAGTGCATAGACAGACCCAAAAGCATACAGGCGGAAGGCAAGTGTGAGTATACTTCCCTCCCTATGGGGAACAGGTTTCCTCACTAACATTTATGGTTGGATAGTACAGATTATGTGGTGGTATTGTGTTCCCCGAAATATTGTGCACTCTAATAAATGTATCTGGGGTCAGAGACAGAACAGCCACAATATTAAACATAGAGGTTAGGCAGTGGTAGCACACGCCTTTAATCCTAGCATTCCAGAGGCAGAGGTCTACCTGGATCTCTGTGTTCAAGCACAGTGATTTACGCCTTTAATCCCAGAAAGTGAGCCTTTAATCCCAGGGAGTGATGACAGAAAGCTGAAAGGTATATAAGGCGTGAAGACCAGAAACTAGAAGCATTTGGCTGGTTAAGCTTTTAGGCTTTTGAGCAACAGTTCAGCTGAGAGCCATTCTGGATGAGGACTCAGAGGCTTCCAGTCTGAGGAAACAGGATCAGCTGAAGAACTGGTAAGGTGAGGAAGCTGTGGCTTGTTCTGCTTCTCTGATCTTCCAGCATTCATCCCAATAACTGGCCTCAGGTTTGATTTTATTAATAAGTACCTTTAAGATTCATGCTACAAGACCCACCAAATCTGCTTTTGTTTTTGATGCCCAATGACTAATGAGTACTTATCTAAGAATTTAGTGGATTGGTTTTCTCAATATTAGCATGGCTAATTGAGAGAAAGAGAGAGAGAGAGAGAGAGAGAGAGAGAGAGAGAGAGAGAGAGAGAGAGAGAGAGAGAGAGAGAAGGGGAGAAACACAGACAGATAGACACAAACATGCATACCAAATCTTTAAAAGATCTGCCCCTCTTGTCTGAGAATAACATCTTAACAGATAAGCAGAGGCAGGGCAGCCCAGTCTGCTTCACAGTCTGCTGAAGACCAACAGCACAGATCTAACAATCCTAAGGCAAATGGGTGTGTTTAAGCTCTCAATGGGGGTTGCTAGGTGCTTTGAGAGACAATTCTTTCTGTTCCTATCTTACTGAACCTATGGTAGGAAAGTGAAACTATCTCCCTCACCTCCTCAACAATACCAAACCTGTTTGGAAGGGTTTTCATGCCATATTAGCAAATGCTGTTGTTTTGATATTTATCTGGAGTTTACAGGAAAATTTAAAGGTGAGTAGATTGCAGGGATCAGAGTCCATATTATCTGCTTTTCTTCTACTCCATGGGACACTGTCTTAGGAAACATGTCTACAGGGTGAGTGCCAAACCACTGGAAAACATCTCCAAAAATAAACCCATCCACACTAGGATTTAACCCTCATAGTAGCAGTAACTGAACCCTGCCCAATTTGGGGGAGGGGGAGGGGCTTGAGCAGCTAACACAGAAAACAGAGGGGATTCCAGTCCCCCCTGACAGAAGCTCAGGCCCCTCATGCTCGCTCACCAGGCAGTCCAGCTGAGAGACGGGGCTCTTGTTGCCAGGGTGGCTGATGTCCCAGACCTTAACGCAGCCCTTGCCACCCGTGTACACGTGCCTTGTAGGGTTGCTGATGGTCACCGCGCACACCACCTCCCCATGGTTGAGGGTGTTGATCTGCCGAGCATGTCGGGGGATCCCGGGTCCAATGAGGGCATCAGGGGGAAAGGGGACAGGCTGCATCTGGCCATCGGCAGTAACGTGGAAAGAGTACGCTCTACATGAAAGAAAATAAAAACACACTTATCACAAAGGGAGCCATAGCCTGGAGATGGGGAAAGGTGGGGGCTTCCTTGCCAAGGCTTTTCCTTCAGAAATGAAAGTAAGTCGAAGTATTTTCTAATGCAAAACACTTAAAAGTCTACATTCAAGCTATTATTTTTATAATGCTCTAAACCACATAATGTTTTAAATATTTTAATATATAAAATTGTTCTTATACATTTTACAAAGCATTCTCTCAAATCTCACTATAAAAATGTGTGTCTAAACTGATATAGCCTTCCACATACCTTATACATGATTTCTTAGTATAATTTAAAACACTTAAGATAAAGCCTTTAAGAACTCTAATCACACAGTAAATAATGTCCCTCAATATTAAAGCGAGGAAAAGAAAACAGCCTTTGGGATTGGAAGGATGCTCAGTGGTTAAGAGCATAGGCTGCTCTTGCAGAGGACATGGGTTCTATTCCCAGCTTACATGTGGCTTATAAACATCAGTAACTCTAGTTCTAGTGGATCCAACACCCTCTTTTTGCATCCCTGAACACCACACACACACACACACACACACACACACACACACACACACACACACAGTACAGTAACACATATACATAAAATAATTAAAAAATTAAAAAACAGCTTTTTACAACATATTACTTTAAGCTTTTGACTCAAACCCCTTTTGTACAACCAAGAAAAAATAAAAGAGATTCTTATATCAGATGACAGACATTTCCTACCCAGTATTTTCTTATATTTACTTGAGAACCACCAACCCCAGTTTTATCTGGAGGCAAAACACCCAGCTAAAGGAGCATCTTCCAAACTTCATATTAGCCATAGTACCACATGCTGTACAATGAGAGGCAGGCAGAACTTTCTGAGAGCATTTGCAACTTAGTTCTTCACTTGAAAGAAAAGTAGGAGAGGCAAATGTACCTGGAGAGCTTCTCTCCGGGTCTGCCAAGCCCCCGCAGTCCCACAGCCCACTTATAAAATAAACACACACAGACGCTTATATTATTTAAACTGTTTGGCCTAATAGCTCAGGCTTCTAGCTATCTAGTTCTTACATCTTAAATTAACCCCTATCTATTAGTCTATAAGTTGCCACGTGGCTCGTGGCTCACCGGTATCTTAACATGTTGTTTCTCATGGTGACAGCTGGCAGTGTCTCTCTGCCTTAGCCCTTCCCAGAATTCTCTTCTCTACTTGTCCCGCCTATACTTCCTGCCTAGCTGCTTGCAAATTAGCATTTTATTTATACAGATTGATATCCACAGCAGGCAAATATCTGAGAACTTTCTTCAAACTTTGCTGTGAACCTAAAACTTATCTAAAAATTAAAGTTTATAACATTTTCAAAAGTGAAGCAAAGGAACTGGGGATGGCACAGGGTTGAGCCCTAGCTGTGATATGAAGGCCCCAGGTTCTGTTAAGCAACACAAGAGATGCTTGTCCTTCCCAATGCCTAACTAAGCAAGCTGACGGGACTCAGGAAGTCCTTCAGACTAAAGGGCAACTTTGAAGATGGGAACTAACTGTGGAGGGAGGTAGAAGATGCTGATGGGCTGGTACCTGTCCTAGGTTGCTGACTTTCGTGAGAAATGAAACTTCCATGCTATCTGTCTGCTGTTCTCTTCCCAGATACACACAGATGAGCCAGATCCTAGTCATGAACTTTCATGTCTGGCAACAAAATTCAACATTTTTTTTCTTCCAATGTATTAAATTATTACTTACTCCCAAGAGCTAGCACACAATGGGCATCATAAAACACACAGCAAAGCCGGGCGGGTGGTGGCACACGCCTTTGATCCCAGCACTTGGGAGACAGAGCCAGGAAGATCTCTGAGTTCGAGGCCAGCCTGGTCTACAGAGTGAGATCCAGGATAGGCACCAAAACTACACAGGAAAACCTTGTCTCGAACCCACGCCTCCCCCCCCCCCAAAAAAAAACAGCAAAGACACTTTAGAGAATGAAAGACATACAGTGTTTCCACTCCCATCCCTGGCTGAAAAGCACTGTTTCCTCCTATCTCAGCTATCACTAGATCTAGGAGTTTAAGTCACCCAGCATAAACAAAGCCTGCAGGATTTTTCCGTTTCTGCAACCTTTTTGGGTAAGAATGAGTCCTTTCTGGAACTTGTCCTTGACATTTTGACACATGTAAACACCATGAATACTAACATAGCTCTTGAACTTTTATTCTGCTAATAACTCAATTTGTGCAAAATAACTTGGCACAAAACTGAAAACTGATACTCAACATCATGTCTCTATGAGACTGCACTTAAAATGCACATTTATTAGCCTGGAAATAAAAAATAGGTTACTATTTTCCTCCACAGAAGCAAAATATCAAATAAATAAAGACTCTAAAAGTTTCGTCCCTGCAGCTAAAGGGAAGATCTTACATGTCCATGATCTCCTAGAAAACTGGCTCCATGGCCAATGGAAAGTGGTTGTTTGTCCCAAGCTGTTAACAATGCTGTTTTATAATGACACCGGTGCACCGTGACAGAGAAAGAACAGTGGTTACTCTGGTGTTTCGGCTTTTCTTCTCTCCCCTTGCATTACAGAGGATTGAAATCTAAAGCCTTACACATGATGGGCAAGCTCTCTACTGCTGAACTGTATCTCTAGCTCCTTTTAAAATGTTTTTTGAGGGGCTGAAGAGGTGGCTCAGAGGTTAAGAGCACTGTTTGCTCTTCCAAAGGTCCTGAGTTCAATTCCCAGCAACCACATGGTGGCTCACAACCATCTGTAATGAGATCTGGTGCCTTCTTCTGGCCTGCAGAGATACGTGCAGACAGAATACTGTATACATAATAAATAAATAAATCTAAAAAAAAAAATGTTTTTTGAGACAGAGTCCTGTAGCCGAAGTTATCCTGTTCCTGCCTGGCTCCCGCGGCCCTCAGACCCAAGCAAACACACAGAGACTTATATTATTTACAAACTGTATGGCCTAATGGCTCAGGCTTCTTGCTAGCTGTTCTTATATCTTAAATTAAACCATTTCTATTAATCTATAAGTTGCCACATGGATCATGGCTTACCTGCATCTTAACACAATGCTTCTCATCATGGCGGCTGGTGGCATCTCTCTGCCTCAGCCTTCCACTTCCCAGAATTCTCCTCCCTGTTTGTCCTGCCTATATTTCCTGCCTGGCTACTGGCCAAATAACGTTTTATTTGTCAATCAACCATCCACAGCAGAGTCCTACTAAGTCACCTAGGATGGCCTTGAATTTGTCATCTTCCTGTCACCTTCCCAATTAGCTAGGACCAGGCCTGGCAATCAGATAGTACAACTCAGTTTGAATAACTGAGCCACAGAATGGGAGCCATGCAGTATCACACACACACATACATACACATGCCTGCACTACCGCCTCAATGTTTACTTCTTCAATCCTCCAAATCAGTGTTTTTTTTTTAATCTACTAAGACCCACTGTATTCTTTTTTTCTTTGAGAATTTTTAAAATTTTTATAAATATTTTTATTTTATAATTAATTTAATTTTACATATCAGCCATAGATTCCCCTGTCCTCCCTCCTCCCACCCCCCCAGCCTTCCCCCTCCCCAACCCACTCCCCATTCCTACCTCCAATAGCTGAGGAGCCCCCATGGAACTGGACCAGGCCCTCTGGATAAGTGAGACAGTTGATGAGCTTGAACTGTTTAGGAGGTCCCCAGGCAGTGAGACCAGGACTTGTCCCTGGTACAAGAGCTGGCTTTTTGGAACCTAGGGCCTATGCTGAGACACTTTGCTCAACCTTGGTGCAGGGAGAAAGGGACTGGACCTGCCTCAACTGTATTCTTAACAATATAAAAACACATATGCATATTACAATTATTTGAATAGAGACCCATATTACTTATTATGAATATCTGCAGCTTCAATCAACTAGTACTATGTTGCCCTTGGAGACAAAACTGCCAAAGCACAGAGGTTTGAGTCTATTATTCCTGTCCTAGAAGAATTCTGGACTTCAAATAACTGGTAGGGAAAAATCTAGCAGCAAGTTATGTAACCAACCGTCCTATTTCATTTCTGTTGCTGTGATAAAATACCCTGTTAAAAAGTCACTCAGGGGAAGAAAGGTGCACTTGGCTTGCAATTCCATATTACAGCCCACTACTATGGGAAACTCAAGGAAGGAACTTAAAGCATCATGTCCAGTCAAGAGCAGAGAGAATAAACACATGGATCCAACCTCATTTGCTCACTTTCATCTAGTTTTTGTCTCTAAATACTACTGAAGACCTCCTGCCTAGGGAATGGTGCTGCTCAAAATGGGCTTCATATATCAATTAATAATCATGATTATCCCCCACAGACGTGCCTACAGGACAATCATATCTAGGTAATTCCTTATTAAGACTCTCTTCCCAGGTGATTCAAAGTGTATCTAGATCTACTAAATAGAGTTGTCTTATTAACACAGTGACCCCAAACACCAGATACCATGACCAGGGTCCTAAAGTGACAAATGAGTATTCAAGTAATGTGGAAGAAATGTTCCCATAAAATAACACAGCTAGATTGCACTATTTTTTAAAAATGGTGAAGAGAGAACCTGCCCATCACATTTCTGGCTACAAGAGCAATGGCAGGGCATAGAGCAATGGCAGGGCATAGAGCAACGGCAGGGCAGAGGCAGAGGCTGAATTCTCAGCCATCAATCAAAACAGGAGCTTACAGGTAAGAAAAAAAATTGCATCAGGAGCCCTTCCAGAAATCCTAGATTTTCAGTGGGAGTCTACTTTACCTGCAATTAGAATCCTGCTGATTACAGAGTTAAATGTTTCAGATTAATAAAGTATCTGTACCAAGTACAGATGGGAAAGATGTCTGCTCGTCTTTGGGAGACCCATTTCCCAGGTGTGTTTTTCTGACAACACAGGAGCCAGTAAGCTCATACTGAGGCAATTTAAAATGGATTCTCAGTGCAATGAGCACTGTGCACACCCATCTGCCCCATGGGAAGCCCAGATGGATGCTAATGTATCAGTCCTGGGTCCTGGGAGGAAGCAGGACAGCTCAATGAGCTGCAGAGCCTCAACAAATGAACAAACCAGGACACACAGGCAGTGAGCTCTCCTCTAGGGATCCACACGGAGAAGAGCAAGAGGAGAACAGAAATGGCTGGAATTAGTTATTCACCCACAAAAATAACAGGGACTTTCAACAACTCATGTTCTGACACTGTTAGAGACCCCAGAGGAGACTTATCTTCTCTACGGATGAGGAATTAGAAATAATGACACCAATCAGGGTAGAGAATTTGCAAACAATGAACAAAACTGTCCTTATTTATCTCTAGGGAATACATTTTTGGGCCCCAGAAGGATGATTTAAAAACAGCAACAACAAAAAACCATCACACTATAGTTTCCCAACACACAATCTATGGTGAATTTTAACTTATAAATCATTAAGAGTAAGACAGTAATAATAAAACAGAACAAGTATCACACATTCTAACCAAATCATGAGCATCACCACCCTTACACTTTGAGTCCATTATTATTACGGACACAAACACCACAATGCACAGATCACAACAGATGACTTTGACTGGGATGGCACCACTCAGGGGCAGAGCCAAGGAAACCCTGAATTTGAGGCTAGGTAGAACAGTACAGTGAGACTGTGACCCCCTGTGTATACATTCAGTGTATACAGAGCAGAACCAATGGACAAGAGAACAACTGATTTCCCATGTGAAATGAAGCAAATCTACTACTCAGAATGCCAGAATCTAACTTATAATTGTCATATACCAAAACACACACATGCACATTCTTTCTCTCACCCCTATCCTCCAATACATAAATAAAAGCTATTTATTTCAGACTGCACTTGACCTGAAACTGTAGATAAGCGAGAATTATTCTATCTATGAATATTTTTTAGACCTCAATTCCAGATGAAGTCAGACAAAAGGACGGCTTGATTATGTTTATACAAGTTTAGAGATAGGCAAAATTCACAGGTTATGGAATTGGTTACCCTCATGGCTGAAGTGACCAACAGGGCTTCTGGAGAGAAGGATTTGCATTGCTCCTCAATCTGAGCTGTTCTAAGAGGAAGGTATCACCAGTGAAAAGTAACAGAGGTGTATACACGATACATGCACTGCTCTGGCCCTATAATACACCTTTAAAATCAATTCCTTTATTTATTCAAGAAAAAGTAGAGGGAAGGTCTCCTAGCCAACTCACTGACTACATTAAGTCCATGACCAGGTTGAGATCCCAGATTTTCATGTTAAATGGACCTGACACGAGGCACTTCTTGTATAATATTAGAGGGACCAGCCTTAATATTATACACCCCAGGGGCTCAGGAGAGAGAACTACTAACGGCGAGGACTATTTTTGGGTAAGAGAATCTCAGTACACCGAGCTCTATAGTCCACTTGCTTTAATTCCTCTGGGATAACATCCTATTTATACAGCTTCAGTTCTGTTCTCATGCCTAGCTCCTTTCTTGCCTGATTTCTCTCTATATTTATCTACTGCTCCCTCTAAGTTCTATCTTAATTCTCTCATCTTAATTCTGCCTCATCTAGGTCCTTTTCAGCTTGTTCTTACCCAGCTAGTACTTCCCCATCTGACTCTTCCTCATCTTCCATCTCGTCCACACGTACTCTCTGGTCAAAATCCTCCTTATCCCTCCCCGTTCTACATCTCTCTGACCTCTCAAGTTCTTACCCATCTAGTTCTTCCATTCTCTTTTCTCTTCTCCATCCCTCTGTGCCCTGGGAGTCCCGGTATATACACTTACAAGCAATAATCCCTTGGCGGAATAAAGCCAGGCTTCCAGGATCAAATGGAAGGGTGATAAGAATCATACAGAGGGGCAATAACCATTAACTATAATTTGCAACCCCAAAGGGAAGTGACCAATAAGGAATGAATTAACTAAAGGCTAAATTTGGGTAATATCTAAGAAGAAAGATCTTATGTGCTCAACTATAGTCTTAAATGTGATTGGTAGAAAATGTTAAGAATCTATAAGTTGCTAGGTCAATGGGAGAAAATAAAACTGCCTTCTTTCTTCCTGTGGCTCATATCTGTCCAAGCTATCTGCCATTTTTCTGCAGGGTGGGGGAAAGTGTGCTCAGTTGCTAGGCAACCTGTGTACAGCTAGATGCCTCTGATGATAGTTAAAGGGAGATCTGGAACTAGAGGTAAGACTTGGGAAAGGAGGAAGTTAAGCTTAACTGGCACATCTGCAAGGCCTTCTCAAACAGGTAGCCTGGATGTCTAAGTCTGTTCTTAGAGAGTACAGAGATATCTCTGATAAGGTACTTTCCTCCATCTGGGGATGGACCTGGCCGGATGCTACCAATGATGATAATTACGGGGAGGCTTGAACTGGAGTTCGGGCTGAGCATAGCTGTTAGCGCAGAAGGTTATCTAAATATTCCTAGAAGTGGTTAGGTAAGGAGTTAGAGGTCTCTAAAGTTAGTAAGGCTGTAAGAAAGGAGGGTCCGAGATAAATTGTGTAAAGCTATTGCTTAACATCCACCTGACCTAGGCGGTGTCTCCTTGTGGAATTTACTTTAAATCAGGAGACTTGCATGTGGACTGTTATTACTGGTAGTCCTTGAGAGTGGCTAAGGGAGATATCTGATTCCAGAAGAAGCCTTCCCTGAGGCTGTTCTCCAAATACCTTGGATGTGTAAGTCCAGAGAGTGATCAGTCCACACTGTTGGCTCTTCTTAGGGAAAAGTCAATTGGGAAAACTATGAAGGCACACATGATTTTCATAACAGAAGACAGCTGATATATAACAAGCCAAGTAACACTAAAAGCTCCTTGGAATTTGGCTTCCGCTGGAGGAATTCCTTGATTCCTCCAGGTAGTGACTTGGCCATAACCAGCTGAGTTCTTATGGTATATTCCTGAGGCCTGCAGCAGGCACTAGCTTGCTAGCTGTACCAAGTGTATATGGTCTTACACACTAGCTAGTCTGCACCCTAAGATCTATCTGTTTCCTGATCCACAGGGCAAAAACAACAACAACAATACAATGTAAGCATAGTGTGATTCTAAAGAATTGGTTGTGAGGAATAGGACAGCACTGGGAACTACAGTGGGTCTCCAGGAAACAGCAGTGTAGTTAAACCACCATAGATACAGCAGCCAATGAGCCTCGGCTGAATATCCAACCAGTGGGCAAGTGCACGCATCAGAGAATCCAGGAAAGGAGGAAAAGGCAGTTGGGAGCAATCAGGCAAGCAAGAGATGATGAAGGAGGGAAGTAGGCCCCAAGAGCAAACACAGTGACATGTCTCTAGAAAAAGACTTGAACAAATGTTCCTAGAGAACACCAGTAGCAAATTGTGAGTCAGAAACTGAAAGAAGTGGGACCACTGTACTACACTAAGCCCATCCCCATCAAGAGGCCTCTGTTCCCATAGCCTTCTGGCCAAACTCCTACTGATCAATTCACTTCTGATTCTGAAATCAGGAGGGGGAACTAGAGAAGTGAAAAGAAAGCCCACTGGACTTACCACTTTAAAAGGAAATGAAATCAGCACCTGTTGAGATCGAAGGGCTTTTCATTTATTGGGCACATGGCAGAGGTGAAGTGCTAAAAAAGGAGAGGGTCCTCTCCTGAGTTCCTCCTAGGAACTGAGAGCTGAATAGCAAGAATTCATTCTGAGCAAGCAGGCTGGCTCCTGTTAACAAAGCTATGCTGTGTTCGGCAACCAAAGAAAACGGGTGTTTACAGACTTGTCAGTGACCTGGAAATAGAGTGAACTGCACTGGCAGAATCCAGTGAACAGTAATGAAGCAGAGACTCTGGGAGATGAAGGCCAAGTCTCTACTGCCCAAAGGATAAGGCACGGCTGAAGTGAAAGTCCTTGCTCAAAGTACCAAAGCCTGATCAGTTCAAAAACCTCAACTAGCTCTCCAACCCTTTACAGCTTCTGAGGTCCTTCAAGATTTTAAAGCCAACTAGCCTTGCTTCATATGACACTAAGCTCCCAGTCGCTTCAGACAGCAAGCCAGTCCCCAAAACTTTACATGTCATCACATTTTGAAGATGTTCCATGTGAATTGGAAATCTTCCCTTCTGCCTAGAAGAGCACCTCCTCTCTCCCAGGTATGGTTTTACTCACCCAGGCTCCATCTACCCCTCCCTACAGGTGGCTCTTCCTCTACATCTTTGCTACCTTTATTACGTGAGACATTTTTGCCCTTACTGTTCAACAGTTCTTTAAGGACAAGTGGAAAGTCTTTACCAGCCCAAAGGAGAGCTAATGCTCAACCACTGAGTGAGAATAAGTCATCTACTGTTGTCTCATCACTCACATGTTGAGTCATGAAAGGCCAGGAAATCAACAAAAAAAAGGCTTAAATAAAGAAGCAAGCAGTTAGCCTCTCTCTACCTGGGTTATGCAATTGACTTTTACCAACTATTGTTAAGCAGATATACCAAATGTGGCCAAGAGAAGGTGACAACTTTGTAAGGGATAAACAGTCCCTGGAGGGTTGACTTGGACCACAAAGATCCTGACACAGCTAAGAACAGGGTGAAATCAAGTGGATGCTGGCCCCTCTCTCCCAATGCAATCAAGAGCAACAGCAATGCACAGGAAGAAGCTAAGTCTAAGCCGGGCCTTGACTAGCACAACTGATGGAGTGAAGTACAAGAGGAGGGAAGCAGGGTTGTGCTTTCACGGCCTTCGCTGTTAAGACGTGGGGACTTACTGAACTTATCTGAGCCTCATCTCCTTGATGATTTTTAATTATATTTATTTATTTGGTGTATGGTCCATGCATACCACAGTGTACATGTGGAGTTCAGAATAGAAATTGTGAATCAATTCCCTCCTTGACATCAGGTAGATTCTGGTGATTGAACTCAGTTTTTCAGGCTTGGTACAAGTGCCTTAGCTTGCACTGAGCCCTGTAGCCAGCCTAATTCCTCTATTTTTACATCACAGCCTGAAAAAACTTAGCTTATAAGTAATACTGTTGAAGTGCAGATTATGTGAAGGCACATCAAAAAGAATGCCAGTAGCACAACATCAAATCTTTGGTATGTGTGTTATTTCAATGTCCCTTAGAATCTAGAGACAGAAGAAAGTGGAACAAGAGAAATTACCTAGCTACTAGGCAGAGCCAAGTGTCTAATCCAGATAGGCCCAGTACAAATGCAGTCCTTAATTTAACTTTAATAGTCAAGAAGCACCTTTCAGGAGACTGTGAGACCCAGCAGGACGGAGGCACTACACTAAACATGGATCCCTGGGGCCACTAGAGTTCAAACAGAGAAAGCTAGGTCCTGAAGACTGAGGGCTGAAGCAACTGGCTCCTAAAACACATAAGAATTACGTAATTTATGATTCTGGGAGAATACTTGTGGCCTGAAATAACAAAGGTAATGAGGCTTGAGGTGGAGGTAGCAGTACAGCAGCATAAAAATTACAGTCTTGCTGATCTAAGAATTTAAGGGTATAAAGTCTGTTAAGTGTATAATGTATCTGCTTACAGGACCATCTCCTGCCAATGTGATCCATAGTAGATCCCTTTTTTGTCATCATGGCAAAATACCAGCAAACACAACTTACAAGGAGAGATTTTGCTGTTCATAGTCTTGGAGGGTATAATACATCATGACAGAAAAGGCTAAGTGGGTGGAGCTTCCTGGCTCATGGGGACAGACATGCAATGAGGACTGTTCACATGCTGGCCAATCAGAAAGCAAAATGTTATTTAGGCTGAAACCAAAGGTCAACATAGCTTTCAAGCTCCCCCCCCCCCCAACCCACTTCTGCTAACTAGGGCCCATTTCCCACTACAACCTCCTCAAATAGCACCACCATCTGGGGAACAAGTGCTCACTCAAGCCACGAGTCTATGGAGGCTAGCTTACATTCACACCACAATAGGGTTTATACACACCTAACTTTTAAAATCAATAAAATCCTTTACTTCTGGAGATTTTTTTTCAGTTTGGCATCCTGACATCTTCCAGAGTAGAAATATATACATCAAGGTACAATCCCTGCCTTATTTGGAAGATGGCATTCCTATATTAATGGAAAAATGTATTAAGTAAAATTTAAGCCTCAAGGTATTAGGATGGGAGAGATTGTTTATTTAGTTGAATATATGTCTAATTGTCTCATTCTAAAAATGGCAAATATAAGCCAGGTGTGGTAGCATACACCTTTAATCCCAGAACTCAGGAGGCAAGGTTGGACAGATCTCTATGACTTTGAGGCCAGCTGGGTCTACATAGCAAGTTCTAGAACAGCCAGTGCTACATAGAGAGACCCTGTCTTAAAACAAAACAAAAGGTGGCTATAACATTTCTGAAAAGAACATACAAAAGCTTTATTAGCAGAATAGATATTGATAAAAAAGGAGGCTGTCCAGGTAAAGTGAACATGAGAAGTCCAAGTGCCACCTTACTAAACATTTCCAGACTTTTAAATATGCTAGGGCGGGACAACAGAGCAAGGCTGCCACACAAGACAAACCATGCCCTAAGGTTTCTGGAGGAAACATGGATATTTTAAACTTAATTTAAAAATCCTAAGAAAGAACCACCCACTAGAGACAAATGTGAACAAGAAATACACAAGCTCTATTTCTATCTCTAACTCAAAGTCATTTCTGATGAGGTAAAGAGGGAGGGACAACTGTAACTACACATCAAAGAGAAGCTCTGCTTCAAGACAACTGAAGAAACCAGAAGACACAGGAGTTGAAAATACAGTAAACTAAAACCCACACAGCAAAAGCAAAACAGTGAATAGACATTGTTTTTAGCAGGCAACAGACTTGAAAAGCCAAATATCACTGTGATGGTTAATTTTATGTATCAACCCGCCCAAGCTAGGAAATGTCCAGACGACTAAATATTCTAGCTGGGTCTGAGAGGTGTTTCTGAGATTTGCATCTCAATGGTAGACAGAATAAAATGATGTCCCCTCACCAATGCAAGCAGGCAACACTGGGTGGGCATTATCCAAACCGCTGAGGGGCCAAAATAGGACAAAAAGTTGAGAAAGGGTTAATTCACTCTCTGATTAGGCTGTCATGTCACCTCCTCCTGTGACACCAGTACCCTTGGTTCTCAGGCCATTAGGCTTGGACTAAAACTGCTACACACTCCCCATCCCTCCCATCCCCTCCCCCCACCCCCAGACTCAGAATTGCACAGTCAGCTTTCTCAGGGTTCCAGCTTACTGAAGACAGGCCACAGAATCTCTCAGTTTTCATAACCATGGGGGCCAATACTTCCTAATAAGTTTCCTTCCTCCCTATCAGGTATTAGTCCTGTTTTTCTGAAGAACCCAAACACAATCACACTAAGTTTGAAGAGAACTAGGTTTTCACATTCACTAGACAAACTAGCTATGGAATCCAGGCTAGTCATCGAAGACGGCAGAGGGAGACAGAATGGAAGCTACTGGCACTGAACCCCCTCTTGGCTAGAAGCTACTGTAAAACATGGTTTCTTTCTAAGAGGTAATTTCTCTCCAATGGCGGGATTTTCTTTTCCCTTTAGGCTCTATACCCAAAAAGAACTTTAAAAGCCCAATTTAAGTTCTAAACAAGTGGGCAGAAGACTTCAGAATTAGGAGCCTGGCCTTCAAACAAATGGTCAAAGAACTTAACTATCCCACGATCTAAAGCCAAGCTATCATTACTCTGAGCTACGGCTACCCCAAAGATGCTGTCATGGGAGTGAGGAGCATGGGTTTACTTATAGGGAGAACCGTGCTACAGGAAAAAAACAAAAAACAAACAAACAAAAAAATGCACTTTTAAATTTCTCTGTCAAGGACCCTCTTAGATCTCCTAAAACTAGGAATACATTCACATTAAACTGACTTACCAATTACATCTTGTCTTTGTCTTAAGGGTTTAGAAATAAAGTTAGGATTTCCTCTTACCAACCAACTCTAACAGTGAAATGCAAAAATCAGTCAGCTCCCTTCAAAAAGGATGGATCAAGGGAGTTTACACCACCATCCTAGACTCATCTAGGATTACTAAAACGCAATAAATATGTTTACTACATATCTCTGCTCAAGGGACAAAGAAATTTTGGTAACTTTAATTCTAATAGGAGGAGAACAATAGAAACAGGTCTTGCACACATGAGTATGACCCAAGGTCAAAGTGTGTGTCACAGATCTACCAAAAGGCTACCAGAACAGGAATGTCTATGAAAACACATCTGCAAAGGTTCCATGAGCGTGGCACCTGAGGTGGAATTTGATGGGTGAAAATACTTCCACAGAGCTATGGTCTGGGTAAGCATCCCACCATTGCCCAAAGTAAGCATTGCCCAATTCACATCATCCTTGGTAGGCGGTCCTGGGAGGTATAAGAAAGACAGCTAGCTGACCATGTATCTGAGGAGCAAGCAAATAAGCAGCATCTCTCTATGACTTTTCCTTCAGTTCCTGCTCCAAGTTCCTGCCTTGATTCTCCTCAGTGATACTTGGAAGTATAAGTCAAATAAACCCTTTTCTCTTTCCTCCCCAAGCTGCTTTTGGTTGTAGTGTTTACGAGCAAAGGAAAGAAAACCAGGACACCACCTAAATAATGCTTCTTTGGCATATTAGTTTGAGGGACTCTCTGTCCCATCTCCCATAAAATCAAGTCCTAAAACTTCCCACTTGGCAGCTTATCACTGAAGTCTCGGATTCAATGCTGAAATGGTTCAAAGTAACCCTTCTCTTCCATTCATTTCCCAATACCTCACAGCCACTACAAGTGCCTGCCTTGAATATAAACTCTTTCCCTAGTTATCATTCTTTTCTGTACAAGGCAATGAGTTCTCTGCCTTGATACTTCTTTGAAACTTTATTTTCTTTTGAGGAATCTCAAGAATATATAAGAACTTAACACAATTTATGTGGTATTCTGTCAGTTCAGTCCCTAAGACAGAGGTTCTCAATATGTGGGTCATTACCCCTTTGAGGGGGGGCCGAATGACCCTTTCTCAGGAGTCACCTAAGACATTGGAAAACACAGATATTTACATTACAATTCTTAACAGTAGCAAAATTACAGTTACGAAGTAACAATGAAAATTTTATGGCTGGGGTTCACCACAACATGAGGATCTGTTATTAAAGTGTCACAGTGTTAAGAAGGTTGAGAACCACTACCCTAAGACCATGGGGAGATTCTAAAAGAGTAGAGGACAAATGTCTCCTCCCCATCACACACTTCCTGGGCTGTGAGCTCCCATTCAGGTCCCTACTAGCCAGGCAGCAGGTCCCAATGAAAACTGTTTGAGGTGCACAGTAAGGAAGTGACAGTGCCTGGAAACTTGAGTAGATGTAGGGACCTCAAACTGTACCCTATAAGAAAAGACTAAAGCAGTGGGTAAAAGGCTGGATGTTGCAACAGATCCTATGAACCTAAGGAGATTTTTTTCATTTCAATTTTGTTCACATGTATATATGTTTGCCTGTCATCTACTGCTCTGCCTCTATATAACTGACCGCAAATGGAATTGTGGTTGGTAGTTGTTATCTTAATGGTCACACTACCAGGCCCTCAAGGCAGGTAACACAGGGAAAGACCACTTTCAGGAGAGTCTTTCGTCTGCACACACACGGTACACTGTGAGGTCATGGGTCCCACCTTAGCAGGCCTACACAAACACTCCCTCAGCTGCTCTTTCTCAGACTTATTTGCGTAACCTTTACACTTTGTTCGCCCTACCCAAGACATGTTGATTTGTCTCTATTTCTTTTAAGTGCCTCAGATCAACTCTGCTCAGAGTGGTCTGCAAACATTTGCTACTGTCTGTCACAAATGAGCAGTCACTAAGAGCTTTACACAGCTGACAGTCATTTTTGTGACTGCTGACTCTTGTAACAAACAGTACTTAGATTTTGTGTCTTTTCCCCAAATTAATTTTATCCTGTTTCAGAAATACCACTCTTCAGCTAAATCTGTCATCACAAATCTGAGAAGCACTGGAGCAAGAATGGTTAAGTAGTAACAGAGAACACATTCTCCCATGTGAGCTAATGGATTAAGATCATCAATAAAAAGACTATTTACCAGAACCCAGCAATGGGGCAAGTTCACTGCCTCCTTACTATTAACTAATCCTGTCTGTATTCCTTACATAAAGCCACTCAACCCATACATGACAGTCGTGATAGCTCAGATCCAGATATCAATGGACACCTTAAGTCTTAACAATCTGCTACTACACCCTTTGTTTCTATGCACATCATAATCATAAATCACAGTTTGTTGTTGTTGTTGTTATTGTTGCAGTTGAGACAGGACTGTATTAGATGGACTAGGCCTTCCTCAAAGTTATAACACAGCAGACTTTGCTGCCTGAGTGCTGGGTCTACAGCATGTACACTAGGCCTGGCGTTAGTATACCTTTGAAAACAAAGAAACACAGGGTACTCACAAGGCAAAGAAGCGCTTAGCAGTGCCAATTAGACCATTACAATCTTTTGCTTCAAACCATGCATATGTGTACAAGCTTAGGTGCACAGGCCACCTGTAACCATGTGTAAACACACGCACAAACAATTTTAAGAAGTATGTTCTACATTAGGCATGCCAGGAACACCAGCTTTCTATACTAGTATTGTAGACTGTAACTCTTCTTACCAGACAGTTCCTACTCCTTCTCATTATGCTCAAGATGCACAGATTAAAGGTAAAGGCAAGACCTGAGGGCAAGGGTTAGGATAAAGGCTAAGTGGAGGCCTGAGGTAAACCCCTCAGAACCTCTCATTTGGAAAGTCAGCATTTCATATTGCCCCCAGTGTAGATGTAACCAACCATCTTATTAAATAAGAAACACAGAGCCAATTCAGAGAAAAAAGCCAAGAGGTCAGAACTAAGAGCCTTACCCTTCCTGCTTCAGCCAAGAGAGTTCTCCGAAAAAGGGGGGCCTACTTCCTGTGTGTGTCTTTAAATAGTCTTTCTGTTCTGCCTTCTCATTGGTTGTAAACTCAAACACGTGACTGCCTCGTCACTGCCTGTATGTACAGCCCTCCAGGTCCTCTATGGTATTGAGATTAAAGGCGTGTGTCTCCAATGTTGGCTGTATCCTTGAACACACAGAGATCTACCTAGCTCTGTCTACCAAGTGCTGGGATTAAAGGTGTGCGCCACCACCGCCATGCTCTTGCTATGGCTCTAATAGCTCTGACCTCTGGGCAACTTTATTTATTAATATATAATTAAAATCACATTTCAGTACAAATAAAATACCACCACACCCCAGCTACACAGACACACACACACACACACACACACACACACAGAAAGAGAGAAAGAGATTGATCTTCACATTTCAATTTTGCTTTGTATAAAATTTGAGAAAATTAGTAATTCCTTGAAATTATGGGATGACTTCTGTTGGTTTGGTGAGTCAGAATAAACAACGGGGTGTTTGCACATTCTGGATGCTTTTATAGCCTTTAAGCCCCTTCTTTCCCCATATGGAAACTTTGCTTTTGAGAAGTGTTATATGACAAAATAAAGCACCTATCCATACTGAGACAAGGGTGCCCCATAGGACTGACCAATCTAATAACTTATTTCTACCAAAATAAGGAAAAGGTCGCACTGTCCTGAGTAAAGAAATGACAATTTGCCTGGGTACAGCACCAGTGAAAATGTGGCAACTGCCTTCCAACCACACATCAAGGCATCAAGTTCCTGCAGAAGGATCAGGTAGGAGGGCCTATCACCTCCACCTCTTTCTTCCTACCTGTCTTCATCTTCTACAGTTTCTCTTCAAAAATTAACTAAATGCCTGAGCTCAGGCACAGGGAGAAGCCAGAGGCATGACACCTACAAGTCGTCTATTTATAGAAAAGTGTTAATACTTCTCAGAAGTCTCCTTGGAAACGTCCAAGCCTGTCTTCCCTTGGGAATTCCAGACTACTGATATTACCACCTCTGAAACAAACTAAAACCAAGGAACAAATGTACTTACGGTTTTCCCCCAGGTATTCCTGCCAGGTTTGGGGGAATGGAAGGTACTCTCATGTGGGGAGGAGGATCAAAACCAACCTAGAAATAAAAGTGTGGCAGACTCAGCTTATGTAAGATAGATACTCTGTGGACATAGAGTTCACTTAAGAAATCCATTTACCCCCTAAGCAATGTAAGTGGGCACTGTAACAATGGCTGGTATTTCTCAAAAGAAAATATACAATGTCCTACCTTACCAAGAAAGTGCAGGAGGATACTGACCAGCCTAGCACTAATATCATGGGCTATTTCATTCTTTTCTTCCTTGGGGGCAGTTCAGAGCACCATGGAATGTTTACACAGCAAAACAGGCTGCTACCCTCAAGTTCCAAGAGCACCTCCCCCACCCCCTACTCCTTTGCTGGAGTAACCAAAACTGCTGCATGCAACTCACTCACCAAGGTCAGTATTTAGATTCTCATGCTGTTTTTGTGCATAAAAACAATTAGCTACTTATCACACTAGATTCAAGGGGCAATCCAATGAAGGAGGTTAAGAAAAAAAAATACTGTTCACGATATATTTCAAATGGCTTACAGGAAAGATTTTCTGTGAGATTTACTTTACTCCCTTTCCTGGTACAATTTGACCCTCCAAATACAGTTCTTTAGCTTTTAGGTAAAAAACTGGGCCATTTGAGTGACAGAAGGTAAGGCAACATGGAAAGACTGGCTCTATGGTTTTAAAATCTGTCCATGTCATACACAAATAACTTCTTTTACATAAGCTAGGGTATTTACTTTTAAAGAACATACAGGCATGGAAGGAAAAAGCATGGCTTCTCCAATGTTTTTCTTAAGATGTAGAAAAGAGAAAAGAGCTCAAAAAGAAAAAAAAACAGCACTGAAATTATTTCAATACTTTCAGACTAAATTTTTACTTTGGTGAGAGAAAGCCTTATCTATCCTGGAACCATCCAAGGAACCTCTAAACACTGCCTTTTTCATCCACAGACACAATGAAACAAAAGGCATTTGCCCCAGCTTAATGAACCAGCATACTGACGAAGGCTGACAAGAGGAAGGTAAATACGTGGCCTGAACAGTGGGAATCATCTTTAGTGTTTGTTCCCAAGCATGGGGTGTGCTGTATCCGTCTCAGGGCAGTGAGGGCATGCATTCTAGACCCAAGCCCCCAGGACACAACTCAAGGCCTTTCATCCCGGTCTGCATACCCAGAAGCCCACTGCCACAGCCCTACACTTCTTGTCTTGCATTCTTTGGGCTGCCCACTCCCCAGGGCACACTCAAGCATATGACCTACCATTGGGGAGCGACCATAGGCAACCACTGCTGCAGCAGCTGCAGCAGCTGCAGCACTCATCTGTGGAGACATGCTGTGTAGACCTGCATAGGCAGCGCCAGGGCTGGTCAGCTCTCCATTCATGCCCGCGTGGGGCACCATGCCAAAGGGGGCAGGGTATGGGCCAGGCACTGCCAGGGGCGTCCTCAGGCCAGCTGCTGCAAGGAAACATGCCATGTGTGATAAGACTGACCATCAGGTCAGACCTGACCAGTGATTCCAGTCATTAGTTATGATGGTGAGGGGAATGGAGATCATCAGCCCCAATCTATACACAAGGTCCATTCCTTCCCAGAGCTGAATTCTCCTCCAGGACAGAAAGCACAACCCCCATATTTCCTCATTGGCAAAGCAGCCGCACCAGGAAGCCAGGAGGATTAATCAACATCTTTGCACCCAATTCACAAAGGGCAAGCCAAGGCACAGATACTTCATGTTTACCTGACTTAATCTCAAAAGAAGATTTTCTGGATAAAATCCAAGATTTCTCCTTCAGTCCGAACTTTCCACTCCCTGGTACCAATTCCAAATGAAAACCAAATCCTGGATTTACGCAAACCAGAGCAGGGCTTTAGCAGGGGCATTCTGGTGCTATTTCCCCCTGGACTCGGGCTGTTAACGTTTTAACTTGTACAGTGAGGATGATCAAATTCAAAGTTATGAGTGGCCTCGTGGGCTAGAGTCTCAGCAAAACCCTCTCAACTTCCAGCAAAGGACCACTGATTCCTGAAAATGTAGCAACCAATCAACCAACCAACAGGCAACTACAGGCAGCAAAATGTATATTTTGGCTATAAAATTAGCAAGCCATTTTGGTCAATATTGGCAACACCAGACATGCAATGACAGAGTCTGTAAAATTATGTTTGAAATAATTACCAGAAACTTTACAGTAATCCCTAGGATTTGAATTATTTTGAAATAAAAGAAAAGCTGAATGTAAATAGTTGGAGACTAATTGGTGCAGCTGCTGAAACCCAGGACAAATGTGTTTGTTACCATGCTTTTTCAGAGACAGGAGGACAGCTTTAAGTACTTCACATTCAGGGGCAAACTGTCACGGGATTAGCAGACAACACATCAAGCTGGGGATGGAAGAAACAAAGCATAGCAGGAGAAGGGGTGCTGACCTGCTTGGTTGACAAGGGGCTCCATGGCTGGAGGCTTGCCGAGACCTGGACGAAGGCCTGGAGTAGCACTGGTGCCCGGGGTTGGCATGTCGCTCCGAGGCGTTGGTGTGCTGGATTTCAGAACAGGCGTGTTGGCTTTTTCATGCTGGTATCATTAAACAAATTAAATGAGTATTATTTTTAATCCAAGCCATATTACACAATTTATCACAACAGCAGCTGGGACACTGGGCACCTTCTAGTTACTCCCCAGCCAATTTTCATAAATCCACACAATGTTGACAGCACTAACTTGTGAGAGAGAAATGTTGACCTTTCCTCTTCCTGCCAGATTAAAACTTGGGCAGGAGACACAGAGCATGATCACAGTTCTTCCTCCACAATTTTATTTTAAAAAGAATTTTCCATCAAGCTTGTGAACTTTGGCTCCATGCCATGTTAGAATGATGATCATACAGAGATTCTTTCCAAGTTACTCACAAGGGCATATCTAAAGTGGAACCCTTTTCCCAGCCTTACCTTTTGGGGATTCAGATTGACAGTGATAGACAGTGGAACTGCCAATTATTTCAAAGTCAAATCAGCATTTCCAAGATAAAAATTCTAGAAGTACTGCTGGGGGATGTCTTTCCATACACTGTGAACATAGGTTGTTCCCATTGGTTAATAAATAAGATGACTTGGCCTATGGCAAGGCAGCTTAGAGGCAGGCAGGAAATCCAAGGAGATAGCAAAGAGAAAGGTAGTCTGGGGAGACGCCAGCCTGCAGCCCAAGAAACAACATGCCAACAGACCGGTAAGCCGCAGAACACGTGGCAAACCATAGATTAATAGAAATGGATTAATTTAAGACATAAGAAATATCTAGCAAGAGGCTAGGTGCCATAGGCCATATAGTTTGTAAATAATATTAAGCCTCTGAGTGATTACTTTATAAGTGGCTGCAGGATTGCAGGGCTGGGTCGGACCGGAGAAACCTTCCAACTACAAAGTACCTGTCTCATATGCTTAGACAAAGACCTAAAAAGAATTCCTCTTTGGAGAGAGGTATAGCCACCTACGTGGCTACTGAGCTAATGAGGCTCGCTCGACCAGAGCAGACAGGAGATTTATCACCTGCCAGAGACCTTTATAATAGGATAGTAACAGGATAAAAAGGGGTCTTCTTTTATCTCTCAAGACTCCTTGTGCCTCTAGAACGCAGCTCAAGAACTACCAGGATGTAGAAAAGTGAGCCAAATACTCCAGTTCTGGCCTAGGATTTAACAGATTGTTCTCAACAAGTCACTCAGGCTTGGCTTTACTCTTAGGTAAAAGGGTAACACCAAGGCCACCATGTAAGGATTAACTTAAAGCAGTCTCACAAGGTAGCAGACTTGACTCCCATCTCAAGAGCTTCCTTCCTGCCATATCCTTTCAAGCACTAGCACTGCAGACATATTCCACCATCTTCAGTTTTACAAAGTTTGTTCAGTGAATAAACGACCACATGAATGGGCTACGATGCATTCACTACTATTACTTACTCCAAGCCTCCAATGTACCTACCAATCCTGATGTGACATGGCCTGGCACAATGGCTAAGTTTTCCAATAAACAGTAGCTTAAGAAAATCAAGATACCTTAAGACTGTAGTTCTCAATCTTCCTAATGCTGCAACTTTTTACTATAGTTCCTCATGTTGTAGTATGTAGCTGAAGTTTTCAGAAAAACTTTCAGCTACAGTGGTGACCCTCAACCATAAAATTACTTTCACTGTTATTTTGTAACTGTAATTTTGCTATTATTATAAATAGTAATGTAAATATCTGATATGTACAATATCTGATATGCAACCCCTGTGAAAGGGTCATGTGAACCCCCAAAGGGGTCAAGACCCACAACTACTGTCTTAAGACAATTATTTCCTGCCAACTGTTCAGTTTCACAGAGCAGAGTCATAAACATATCTAAGAAAGAAAATGATGCACAGAGAAGCCTACATAACTACTCTAATCATGGCCCAAGAGACAACTGAGAACAGTGAATAGGATGGAAAGTGCTTCTTTTTCAATACTTGAACATATAACCTTTAAGCAGCAAAATCCCCAGTTCACATACTGCAGTGTCTCCCAAGGGAAGATCAGCTTCCACCTACCAGGCTCACTTCTTTGGATTTCAGGGAAGAGGAACTTCCAGAGGAGGCTGTGGATGCTGGGCTGCCTGAAGCATCTTTCTTCAGCAGGCGGTTTTTGTCAATTCCGTTTTCCCGGGGTGAGTGTGTGGGACTTGCATGTGGAGAAGAAGGGTCCTCAAGACACAATAAGAAGTTGACATGTTTTAGTTTAGAATGGACATACTTTTCAACATTCTCAATTAAAGGATAATACTGAAAATCTTTCAGATTTGAGGAGGAGTGTCATGTACTAAATGAGCAAGATGGTATTTATAACATACTCAGGACCATACCACAGGAAAAATAATCACATCCCTCCCGATACCCAGGTGTGTCTTCTAGTCAGACATCAAACACAGAAATTAAAAATGACTTAGGAAACAGTTCTTCTTTTCTTTTTCTTTTTCTTTTTTCCTGGTGGTGCTAGGCATCAAACCCAGGTCTATCTGTGCCAATCATAGGCCAACAGTCTTCAACTGAGCTATGTCTCCAGACCTCAAT
The DNA here is from genome assembly GCF_949786415.1 of Peromyscus eremicus. Taxonomy (NCBI): domain Eukaryota; kingdom Metazoa; phylum Chordata; class Mammalia; order Rodentia; family Cricetidae; genus Peromyscus; species Peromyscus eremicus. The sequence goes on from NC_081417.1 coordinate 88,557,411, forward strand.
TTTTAAAAGGGAAATTATACTTTCAGTTAGGTTATGACTACCCCACTCCTAAACATCTATTAAATTCTTGGTATGTGAAGGTATAAGGCACAGACACTATGACTCAACTTCATTCACTTACAAATGGATTTTTCTTAATACTATTCAAGAGAAACCTTGATGAAAAGCATGGTTACCTCATTAGACACATCCACAACTAAGTTGTCATCACTCTTGTCCCCATCACTGTCCTGGAAAAAAAAATTAATTTTGTTTAGTAAAGGCTAAGAATAAGTTTTGACCAGTTCAATTTCTTTCAATAGTTCTTGGTAGCAGAGAGCTAAACACTGAGGACATGCTTGCAGGCTCCCTTCCAGCCTATAGGCATTTACCACCACCTTTCCCCCTCTTCCTCTAACCTGGGGTACACAGAGCTTCAGCATGAATGCTGCTGCAGGGAAAGCCAGCTACCTAATCTAAACCTGCTCATGAAGGGCTTGATGTCTGCAATGGTAGTATCTTTCTTAGAATTTGAATCTTGTATACCTTCATATTAGGATTCTTAGTCCAATGGATTTCAAAGTAAGGAATAATGTACCATTTCTTTGATACATATCACTTTGAAGATGCACAACTAGATAATATGGGACTCAGACAACTCATGACTATAGAGATAAATTTACTTACACCATCTTCCCATGAGATCACTAGCTGTAATAGAAAACAAAAGCTCTAATCCATGTAAAGAACAAACTTCTGGGGGCTGGTGATAAAGCTCAGTTCACTGAGTGCCTACTACTGACAAAGCTTTGGGTCTGATCCCCAGAACTATACAATATCAGGTGTAGTGCTACACACCAATACTCAAGTCATGAAGGTATAGGTCAAGGTTACACCTGGCTACAAAGTGAGATGAAGTCATCCTGGCTACTATATAAGCTATCCTGTCTCAAAAAAAAAAAAAAAAAAAAAAAAAGGAGAAAGAAAGAAAAAAGTGGGCAGTGGAGTAGCTGAAGAGATAGATTTAAGTCAGTGGCTAAAGCACTTTCTGTGCATGATGATGGGAGATTAGATCCCCAGAACTCATAGACATGCCATACAGGCTTAGAGGCCACCTGTAATCCCATCATCCAGGAGGTAAGAGATAGGTGATCCCCTGGTCGTTCTAGGTAGATGAACTCTGAGGAATTGGCAAGACTCCGACTTAATAAAACAAACAAACAAAAAAAAAATTGGAGCTTCAGAGACATACAATGTCTTCTTTAAGCATCCACATGTACATTCAGGCATACCACATGCACATGGGGGTTAAGAGAAAAAAAAAGGTACGGCTCTTTGGCATGAAATATGGAAGGATGGAAGGAAACTAGATGGAGGTAGCTGGAGGGTACTGCCACAAAGCATAAGGGTCTTTACTGTTTATCACTGAACTACAAAGTTGGCTAATCACAGCAAATTTTAAAGTTGCATTCAGTCTGCAAAGCATTCAGTAAAGCTGCTCAATTTAAGATGAGTTCACTCCCATATCAAAGTTTGAAAAATTCTATTTTAGTGTGGTGGTTAGAAGAAGAATGTCCTCCATAGGCTCAGATGTCTGAGAACTTGGCCTCTAGTTGGTGGCTATGTTTGCTAAGTTTGGCTTTACTGGATGAAGTATGTCACTAGGGGTAGTTTTGAAGTTTCAAAGCCAAGCATAACTTCTAGTACAATATAAAAGAACCATGGAGTTCACCAGCAACATAAATTGACAGCCAATGCAGAAAGAGTCAGGAGCAATTCAAATTAAAAATTTACTGAAATGCTTTCATTGAAAAAAAAATGACAAAATGTACTTTGCTTAGTGTCAGATAAAAGCACAAATGTTCTCAGATGTCAAGAGAAGAAACGATGAACATACAAACTAGAAGGGTTTCCTTTCTAGAAAAAGAAATTATAAAAATGACCATAGCAGAAAGGGTGAGACAGATAACTATAGGCAACAATTCACTACCACTACACTCCTTTTCAATTTAGAAACAAAACAAAACAAAACAAAACTTTCCTTTCAATGAAAAAGAAAGAAATATATTAGGTATACCTATACAGTATTATAATGGTCAAAGTAGGATAATTAATATTCCCATCATTTTATCACTTGTTTGGGACCTCAAACACTTGTCTTATACTTCTTCATAAACATGTAACAGGCTGTGATAAACTGAATTCGTCTTACTCTGCTATATAACACGGTCTTCCTCTCCTATCTAAATCTTCATCCTATCTAAGTGTTTTGCACCATTTTCCAGATCCTCAGTTCCAGCACGCTCTTACCCAACTAAAGGAGTTATGAGGTGAATCACTCATGTCTTCTGCAAGTGAAACTTAGCTTTGTAACGGGCCCTTCTGCAAACATAAGCCAGCACAATACAGTAAACTTTTGTCAAAGAGTTCTGGTCTTAGACTTGGCCTCCTATGTGTTCTAACATAAATAATCTCATTATCTCACCCCAAACTCATTTATCTAACCAGACAAGACATAAGTACCATAAAGCCATAAGGCCAAGATATTGATTCCAAGTCCCTCATTGTTGAATTAAAGACACAAGCCTCATGGAGAAACTAGTAACACAGAACTGGGTATCACAAATTTCCCACCTTCTGAACATCACAGACCACCTTCTTGATTGCTAACATTTAATGTTAAAAATGAAAGCAAATACATGCAGCTCTGGGCAACAGATAGGGGCAGAAAGATATTAAAAGGACTTGGGTGAAAGTGGGGAGAGCTAATGACTGGTTCTTCAGATGTTTATTAAACTACGATACAAACTGTAGACTGATCTAGGACCTCTATGGAAATGCCAATTCTAAGAACAGGGTCAATGCTTCAATACAGCATGGTTTTGGCATAAGGTGCTTTGAGAGTTTCACTAATCATGACCTCTGGTGAAACACAAGCTCTGGGTAGGTTTCTTTAGCTATGAAATGGAGAGGATACCCAACTTGGCAGGTTATAATAAGAACTAAATAATCTGTGTCACCACACAGGGTTCCTGGCACTAATCCTGGCACACAAAATGTTACTTATTATTAGCTGAAGCCTTGGACAAGCCACAGGAAACAGAATCCTGTGTCTAAACTCTCCCAACTACAGAGTAGAGTACTTCCTCCAAGGCCTACATTTTGCATGGAGTGTTTTTGGTGTGGGCGTGCGTGCGTGCGTGCGTGCGTGCGTGCGTGCGTGTGTGTGTGTGTGTGTTTTACCATACTGGGGAATCAAACCCAAGGCCTGGCATATGCTAGGAAAGTTATTCTACCACAGAGCTATTCTCTACAAACATTGATTTTACTATATATATAATGTATATATAATATATTATATATTATCTATACAAGGTCTTACTGTATAGCCCAATTTGGCTGTGACATTGCAATCCTTGTGCCTCTGCCTCCAGGAACTGGTGCTATAGCCTTATACAACTAACCTGATACTTTGATAGTTCCTTTGTGAGTAACTAAGTTAGAAGAAAAAAAAAAATCTAAGCCCAAATGAAGTATATAACAGACAGCCCTGAAGGGAAACAAAGTCCTCCAATGTAGGAACTTACCTGCTTTGCAATTATGAAATGATACAGAATTACCACACTCTAGCAATATACCTGGATACTCACTCAAAATAAAAGCAGTAAGTAAGCAATTATTACGAGAAGCCCTTTATTCACTTACATAGTTATCCTTATCATCCACCTTCCTTTTTTTGATGTCACTGGAAAACTCTGGGCCATTTCTGCGTTTATCTGTGCCTCTTAGGCTGTCTGGGACCAAGAGGGAATTACTCTGTAAGACAAAAAAGTACTAATAAAGGTTTCTTCCTAGGCCTCTTTATATGCATGAAAACCCAACCTGGAAGAACTGTTTTAGAAACAGGATCCCAACAATCTTGCACCTCTGTTGAAATTACATGTCTTAAGACTCCAGTGGCAAGAATTTAGACAGAGCCTAAAAGAAACCTGATTTTACATCAAACTTTAAATCCTGGTGGATCCTTGAGGCCCTATTCTCTAAAAATGTGCTTCCGTTTACTCTTGGAAAAACAGACACTTGCTGAATGTGTGTAGATGTGTTTTTATTCTTTTTACTGCAACTTCTTGGTGTGGAATATGAACGGCCTTTGAGTAACTCCTGAGATCGCACTCTATTAGGCACATGTTGTGACTAGAAGTCACCATGTGTCACTCTAAAAAGGCACCAAAAACGCAGGAGGGAGTATCAGTCATTCCAAATGGCAAATCACCTTTTCCACACAACAATAAAGGACTTCCAAATTCTTTTACTATACTGTTGAAAATAAGATCTGGCACTGTTAGCCAATACCAGTGAAATTTAATATTCAAAGAGGAAATCTTAGTCAGTTATAAACCTTTAATAGCAAAAGCAGCTCTCACACTTATAGAGGACTAATCTTTGCCACAAACTACACAGGACACTTTCACCAGCATATGCTGAATATGAACTGCTGACCCAAAGAAAACAGGCATTTTTGATATTCTGGGGTCACATGGCATGACCTGGACAGCCCTTCAATTCCCAATTCCCATCTCCCCTCAAGCTAAAGCAGAACATGTTACAAAGAGTTCTTTTAAGAGCTGGATTAGCATATGCAAGGGGGCAATTTGTTCAGTGATGTGTTACTGCCTTGAACAATGTTGAATGAGCTATGCAAAAACTGCCTTTCACAAGGCCCAGATAACCCCCATTTCTGCCAAGATGCCTGAGAACTAAGCATGGGGGTAGGGCCCCGGGTCAGCAATTATGCTACCTTTCCTGATACAAATAGGACCACAATACAACAGTATGTACCAGACACGAATGTTTTATGGCACATTTTTTAAGGCCTTGGGCTTTCATTTTTTACCAGCCAGACATAATCAGCCAGGTGGCTGGCTCTCAAAGCTCCCTGGGATAAAACATAGACCCCACGGTATTCCCAGCTCCACCACACAGAGAAGAAAGAAAAAAAGAAAAAAGAAACCTGGGGACCAGAGGGCAGCTTGAAGCCTCTTGTCACACTTTAGAGTTGATTCTAAAAGCTGAGCTTTTTTTTTTTTTTTTTTTTTTTTTCAGTAATGATTGTTCAAACAAAACAAACGGCCAGGAAGATGAGATAAAAGGTAGAGGGACTCACACAATTCAATATGGAGAAGCTCAAAGACCCACAGTGGCTGGGCCTGAAAGGTGAGCAGACTGGATCCATGAACTAATTATAATTACCTCTTTACAACACTCAGACTCCAATCAGGGTCCATGGCTAGCAAAAGATGCAGAATTAATGCAGCTCCTGCAAAGCAGTTACCAGTATATTCAATACATTCTAGCCCTGAGGTTATGTCCAGGATCTGAACCCAGCAAATGGATCAGGAGTAGGGCTGTGTATCACTGCACACGTGCATGGCAAAAACGTGACTGAGTCCAGGTCTGGAGCAACTTCAAAGTCTCTCCTGCAAAATCAGTGGTGATTGCTCAGAGACTACTCAGTCTAAACCCCAAAGTATTCTGCACTTGTACAGGGACACCATAGTTTCGGCCAGGACAGTAACATTTCAGTGGCAGACCTTTAAGGCTGCGATGCTTTGAAGGCCTCTGCTTCAGTGAGTTAAAAACATACTACTTTAATTTCCATTTCAGCAGCTTAAATGAGGCCTATAACCTGAAAAGGTTTTGAAAAGCTCTGTAATGTCCCCTAAATTTGGACTGGGCTAGTAATGAACATCCCTGCTCACGTGAAAATTGGCCCCATTTGTAACAGGAGCAGACTATAGTTACAAAACAGAGCATCTCTTTATGCCTTTGATTCTGTTAATTTAATTCAAAGCAAAGCAGCAAAGAAGGTGGGCCAGGGAGGCCTGAGGAATCACAGGCAGAGTCAGGGAACCCTCCTCACGCTACTGCCAGACACCTACTAAGCCTTCAGTCCACCCTCCAAGGAAGAGACCACACATCATGGTAGCTTTGCTTCCATGAGCAGTTTTTCTGAGTGTAAGGCCCCAGCCTACCGAGCTACGCAGACAGCAACAGGCAATGTCTCAGAGTTCCAACTACTGACCAAGATACTATTATCTTTGATGTTTCTCCTTTGCTCTTCTAAAACCCAAAGTCACTTCCTGGGTACTGCTGAATTTCTTCTGAAAACAAAAGTACTGCTCTAGTGTCCCATCTGCTGCCAGCTCCTATGGCTGAAGATGGGACAGTTATTTTAATGGTCATTATAAGTCACTGATACATGTATTAAGAACTGAAAGATAAAACACTGACTGAATGGTCCCTGTGTTCCTTCAAAATTTATCACTCTATGTCATGAGGTATCTATAGTCTACGTTATCTAAAAAGCATTTAAGGGAAGACTGCAAAACAATGAAATTGAAATTGTTTAAAGTTCCTAAAAAGCTTGCAGTGAGCTAGCTGGCCAAGCACTTGCCTAGCATGTAAGGCCTTCCATTGAATCTTCAGCAACACATGCGGGAACAGAGCGTAACACAAGCGTAACAGACAGCCTGATTCATGTATGGGAAGGGGCCAAGGCTACCTTTGAGAGGCACCCTTTTTATTTTGTGTTTTACCTGGAACATGGAATGTCCAGACAGTAGAGATGACTGGCCCAAGATTAGAACCATTCTACCACTTACAGATTCAAAAGTACAAGTGCCTCCTCTCCCAGAATGGTAAATTCAAGCTTGCTTTCTGAACAGAAATATTTTTATCCAACTATATCACTTAAATAAAACCAACAATGGCTCTTTAAACTAGTGCTGCACATTCTAATGTGACATACCAATGCCTGATACATGCTCTCGGATACTCCTTCCTTACTATCAGTCATTCACACACTCTCTTGATCAATCTGGTTTTCAGACTTTCCACACCAAATGTGAACATACAATTAAGAAAAATGAATATAGTCTACTTCTAAGTGAACAGACCTTACTGGGAAATATCATGAGATTTCTCTTTAAAAAAAAGGGGGGGGAGTGGGGGGCAAGAGACAATGCTCAGTGGTTACAGCATTAACAGGACCTGGTTTCAGGTCTCAGCACCCGCTGATGGAGGTTCACTGCTCTCTGTAATTTTAGTTCCAGGGAATCCAATGTCCTAGGCCTCCTTAGGTATCTGTACACACATTGTACATATAAACTCATGCTGGCAAGCAGGCACACATGCATGCGCACACATACACACACACACACACACACACACACACACACACACACACAAACACACACTCTCAAAGAATAAATATAAACAAAACGCATAACACAAATAATAATGAAATGGCCAGCACCAGGTTCAGAGAGACCCTGCCTCAAACACGAAGGTGGGGAGTGACCTAAGAAGACAGCCAAACTCTACCTGAAGCCTCCCCATACTCTTGCACAGGTAAGCACAACTCCACATACATAATACCAAAAAAAAAAAAGACTTCCTGCCTTTTCAGTCATAAATCCTACCACTAATGAGACAAGACAAGCACTGGCAAAGCCCTCAGCAGAGTTACGAGCAATACATCGACTCCTATCACATCCATGGGTGCTATTCCCTACAGACAAGAGTTCTATAGACATGATGCCATGGCAGAGGGCTCTTCCCAGAGCTCACGTTTTCAAGATTTTAATTTACCACACAGAACATATCAAATAGACACCGTTTTTAAGTATTCACCTGCCAGGTCAAGACTTAATCGTGTCAGATTTTGACCAACATGAAAACCATATCCAGTGTTGTCATGTTGACAGGCAGGCTCTTGTTCTGGCCAAGAGGCTGTCAGTTCACTTTGTAATTGAAAATTTAAACAATCTACAGGGCTTCTCATCCACTGTCACTTCTCAAACACCGAAAACACTGGACAGAATTCTATTACAAATGTCTTGAGGACTGAGATTTTTCAGGCTGTATATTAAGTTTTAGTTTTAAAATTTTGTTAAATAAACAAGATCATCATACTTACGTTTTTGTTTTTTGTTTTTTTTACAGGAACTCAAACATGGATTTATGCAGCCCACGGGAATATGACAAACATGAGCAAACCGAAGTTTGAAAACCATGTTTACAAAACAAACTAAAGTTCTGAAACTATAGCCTTATGTGCAGCACATGCTTACATTCTGGAGCCAAGTGAAGTCGAAGGGGAGAGACTTATCTGACATATTTGAGAAAGAAAACACAGATCAACCTTGCTTGCTGAATTCATCCTGTTTGTATGAAGAAATTACACAGGAAATGACTGGACAGGGTCAAGAGCGGAGGTATGCTATCCAACACAAAGGGGCTTCTTCCATATGACCACCTGGAATTTTTTCAGCAGAACAAATCTTGGGGCATCTATACCAGCAGCAAACAAATGAGTATTACAGATATGGTACTTGCTAGGGTCACATCTACCCACACTACCCACAGAACAGCTGTGAAGTTCTGCAAGAGAGGAGCTCCCAATAACACAATCTGGGATGAGTGGTACAAGCCTGAAATTGTAGCATTTAGGAGGTATGGGCAAGCAGTTCAAGGGCAGCCTGGGGTACATGAACACCTATCTCAAAAAAAAAAAAAACAAACAAAACAAAAAAAAAAAAAACTTTTTCCCCTCAAAGGAAAACAACATGTGTATAGTCCCTTGAGGTAACAATGTCATGACAGACAACATCCTTCATAAAACACACCAGGGCATTTTCTATTGCAGTAAATGGCTAAGACTGAGCAAGACAGTCAGCAAAGTATTCAACCTAAGGGTAAAGGAGGCCAACAGTTTCTTAAAATATCTAAACATCGAAATGCAATTTTATAACCGTACTTTCCTGTAAGAAAGTACAGTATAAGCATCAGCTAAACCTCAAGCAAGCCTGGTGTTATTTTATCTTGATCTGTCATTGCATGCTAAGAACCTACTAAATAAGGCAGCAAAGGCCCAGGTGCTTTGATAAGGATAAAAGCCAGTCTTTATGATCTTGTTCCAAGAGATTTTTTTCCTTTTTAGCACCTTATCAGTAGTGATTGCACAGGTCTGCTCAGAGAATCCTGGAAATTTAAGTTAACGATATGTCTTGTGAATGCTACATTTCTCTAACATTAGTCTCAGAAGCCTCCCTGCACCTGGGTAACTTCTGCCAACAAGTGTAAACTCTGAAACCACCATTAGCAAACAGGAGAACCACTCGTGGACACAGCAAAAGTTAGACAGGCTTTCCTAATATCAAAATAGCACAGTTCCAATGGATTCTCAGGCTGCTATACTGCTTCCCTTGGGAACATTCTCTGCCCTGCAGGACAAGTGTTTGTGTCAGAGGCACAGATTGGAGACTCGCGACACCTCATTTATCCTCAGTTACACTAAGACAAGACGGTGGGAACCTAATTTGATAGCACACTCCACACTGACAATTAACTTCTCGGGAAACATTAAAACAATTAGGCAAAGATGCACCCCATCACATCTGTCTGCTGTCTCCACCTACACATGATGGCAATCAAGCCATCACCTTACACTATATTTCTGTAGCAGTACAAATCAGTCATTCACATTTTCTACTACCCTCTTTAAAAAAATGTACTTTATCTCATAACCGTAGGGATTAGCCACTTGTCAAAAGCACAGAAAGTAGAAAATGTGTCTACAGGGCACACATATAACCTCCCCAAACTCTGTAGCAGGCCTGAAGAGAGCTAATCTGTCTCTCAGTTACATGCATAATGTGGGTAAGTTTAACCTGGACCACAGATACCTGTCCTGTCAAATGCAGTTGGGCCTTGCAGGAGATGAGACTAAGCCTGTGATATTGTACCTGGATGTCATGCATTAAACCACAACTCTTACCCACAAGTTGCCCTTTACACTCCTTTTCCAGGTAAAGCAAAGCAGAACAAATACATAAAAATAACCTAAATGACTTTAACACAATCATGTCCCCAACTCATAACCTAGAGACAGCAAAGTCAGTGTGCCAAGCCTTCCTTACTCAGGTACTTGGGTGCCTTTTCTACTCTCTATCGCTCAGATATGGATGAGAATCTCTAATATAAAATGCAATACTTACAAAGCTCCTAAATCCACACTTTTTGAGCACTTTGGACTTTTTGAGTGCTTTGTACTTCAGAGCATTTTAGGTTTTAAATTCTTAAAAGTAGGATATAAGTCTATAAATATTCTCAAATCTAAAACTCAAGTCTGAGACACTTTCAGATCCAAGCACTTCAGAGAAGATACTCAAACTGGGTTTTCTAATATAAAAAAAGGTCCCACACTGAGAAAACATTAGGCCAGTACCTGAGTCATTCGGATTTCTGACAGCACTTACATCCACAACTCACCTCAAACACTGAGATGTCATACTGGCTGCTGATGTGAATGTCCAATGGGGAAATAGCAATCATCACAATGACAAAAGGAAAAGGGAAAAAAACCACATGCTTCCTCACAAGCTTTCGAATTATAAGATACAAACTGAAGCCTAAAACTGGCTATGGGGACTGGAGAGATGGCTCAGTGGTTAAGAGCACTCGCTCCTCTTCCAAGGGATTTGGGTTCACTTCCTAGCACTTATGTGGCAGCTTACAACCATCTTCAGTGCAAGATCCAATGTCCTGTAGCCTCTGAGGGCACTAGGCACACTGGTGGTGCAGACATACACACAGACAAACCACCTATACACATAAAAATAAAATTAAGGAAAAAAAAACACGCAACTGGCTGTGGGTGAAAGACGCCAGTTTTTGTAATAATCACAGTGGAACAGACCTAAGAATTTTCCTAGGTGGCACAGGCCTTAGAACTCATCTGATGAAAGTCATCCCACCCACACCTGTCACAGGTACACACCAACTCAACCACCTAAGATCACTAGGCCTGCCTCCTTCAGGACTTAATTCACAACCGTGACGTCACTTTCCAAGCAGTTTTAAATTCTGCCAAAACAGTTGTGTGCAGAGTGGCAACTGCTTAAGAACAGTTCACATTTCCTACTGTGCCTGAAAGTCAACATTTTACAGGAGTCATCTCCATTTTAGCCTGTATTTCCAAGCCATCTCTTCCCAAATCCAGTCAAAATTTAGTTTGTAAATAGTCAGGCAAAAGAGGCCTTGCTATCCTTATTTACTTTCAACAAAGCTGAATGTACTGTACGGATCACGCCTGCTTGGTTGGACCAGCTCCATGGATGAACCAGCTCCATGGATGACACAGTGCCATCCAGGCAGATGGACCCTCACATACACAACTGCATTGCACAATTTGTACTTTGAATTTTTAAAATATTTTTGTTTTCAGAGTATGTGTATGTATCCTTAGGGTAGGGGTATACAACCACCACAGATCTGATACATGTAAAGGTCAGAGGACAACTTGCAGAAGACAATTCTTTCTACCACATGGGTTCCAGAGACTGAGCTCAGGTCATGAAACACCTTTCCCCATGGCTCTCCTGCTTGTATTTTAAAGGGGAGAAGTACCCACACGTACAGGGATTACAGGTGTGCACTTATCACATCTAGACTGTTACACCATTTCTTTTTAAAGACATAATTATTTCTTGGTCCTCCAATGCCAAGTATTTCAAGTAGATGTGTTTTGATACTCTTTTGAGTCAAAATTTAATTCAAGTCACCTTTAAACCAACTGAAACATTTGTACAATATGTAATATATAGATATATATATACACACATTATTAATAGCTTAGCTTAGCAATATTAATATAACATACACACACTATTAATAGCTTAGCAGTTAAGAACACTTGCTGCTCTTGCAGAGGATCCATGTTTAGTTCCTAAGGCCCACACAGTGCCTAACAACTGTCTGTTCCAATGGATCTACACCTTCCTCTGGTCTTGACAGATAAGAGATATGCATGTGATGCAGATACATGTAAGCAAACACTCTATGCTGAGTATGGCCTTCCTTCAGTATTATTTGTTCAATAGCTGTACTTACGTATAAAAGCTTATAAATTAAAAAGCAAAACAACAACAATAAACAGGCATGATGGACTCCTGCCTATAATCCCAACACTTAGAAGGCAAAGGCAGGAAAACTGGCATGAGTCTAAGATGGGCCTGGACTAGAGAGTCAGGCCTTATGTCTAATAAAAGGAAGAGGCTGGAAAGTTGGCTCAGAAAGTAGAGCTTACTGGTAAGACTAATGACCCAAGTTTGATCCTTGGACCCACTTGGTGGAGAGAACCCACTCCTACAAAGTCCTACAAATTGTCCTCTGACTTCTCCATGTGCACCAGGGCACAACTGTACTCACACACATCTGCATATAAGATAATTAAAAGAAAAAAAAAATCAGGCAGGCAAAGAACAGATTTTGAGAATTACAGGTCAAATTTAAAACAAAACAAACAGTGATAATCAGGAAAAGTCCTGTAGATATGCTACAAGCCCTTCACGGTTATTACCTTCTGGCTCATCCACTGGGAACATTCTGTTCATAGAACATTATTTTTTATGTTTTTACATTAAAACATACTGCCTATGTTAAGGTTCATTTGTTTTCTAACCTAAAAGCATAAACGAACAAACCGAGTAACACTATCATTGGAAGATAAAGATTAAGCACCTACCAAACAGCTGCAGCCACACCCCATTTCCTCTGCATATGTCCGTTTTTTGCATTTGATTTAAAAATATTAATATAAAAGAATTGGAAAAAATAACAGTAAGGAGTCAGTGTACTAATGGCTCAAGTTGTCTGAGTCTGACTGAAGACCTCTCCCTGCCTCAGGCCAAAAAGAAGGTACCAGAGACTCACAATCTCTTCAGACAAATTTTCTTCAAGAATGACAAATGGAAGCAACTGTATCACAGACTGAATATAGGCTGATCAGAACCTGGCAACATTTAAGTCAGCACTAGAGATATTTGCAAACATGAAAAAAAGCAAATTCATCCATTAAAAGCCCTTTTCAAAGAAAATATTGCTTTTTCATTAATATTAAAAAGTAACTAATACAACTGGGTAGCTCTGTACCTAAATGGTTTTTTAAGTTTTATTCTAATCTTGTAAATGTCAAAGTATATCACCAAGAGAAACTATTCCTTAGGGGTCCTCAGTAATTTTAATTAAAAAGAAGAAACACTGAGTGAGATCAGTTTGAAACCATCAGCCTGTAGCAACCACCTTCATCTCTCTGGTGAAGGAAGACGGCAGCAAAGAGCAAAGTAAACTCAGATAAACTCAGATTTACAACTCCAAGCGCTTTATCAAGTATCGTACAACAGTATTTTAGGCACTAAGAGTACACACATCACATTACCCACTGCTTCTCATATTCAATTTTACTCCAAGTTGAAAAGCTACTTAATTTTATATAACTGCATCAAAAACTAACTTAGGTAAACAGAACAATTTAACTCCTCTACAGATTCAATTAATGTTTGGCCACAATTAGTGTACTTTCCCCATTTTATCTCACCACCCGATTGTGCAGTTATTAGGCAGGAAAAACAGTAGACATACATGCATATACTTTCAAGCATGTCAAAAATCTGACACATTAAAGGACACAAGCCATCACTTATTTTAGATTATTCTGTAGACTAGTGTGTGCCTGGGATCCTCCACATTTCTATGAAGTTCACTGACTCTAATGCACACTTAAAAATAATTCATAGCTTCCTAAAATTCAAGAACTGTTTCATACTCCTTTAAGGACCCAACTAGAGGGAGGGGCTATTTGAAAAAAGGAAAGAAACAAAGAAGTGAAGGGCAGGTGGAAGGGCAAAGGGGCAAGCAAACATGAACAAAGAAACACCTAAGTCTAAAAAGGCCATAACAAAACCTGTTATTTTATATGCTAACTAGATTTAAAAAGGAGTATGCAACTGATCCCCTCCTACCACACCCTCACCTCCTCCAATGATTAAGTACTTGTATACATCATTCAGCCAAAATTATAAGTAGCCACTGGAGAAATTACATACAGGTAAGACCTCTAGCAGCTTCAATGTGAAAACCTGTTCAGGCAGACAGCATTTCTGAGTCCTGAGCCAATGGAAACACTTGCAGAACTATGACATCACAGCTGGTCTTTTAGCATTTCTCTTACTTGTCCTGTCCTTGACAGACAAAATGCCTTTGTTGCATAGCAACATACTCCTAACTGTAGATGCCTTATGTGTAGGGAGCACTTAATGAATGCATTCACTTAAGGTTAAATAGTAGTAAGAGAGGAAATATTAAATTATAAAATTCCCCTCTCAAATAAAATGAATTCAGATAAAACACACACAGCACAGCCCTTCACATCTTCTGCTGAATGTATAGGTTCAAAACTGGGGTTCTAAAATGTTGTACTCTACTGAATGAACATAGAAGAAAAGATGACAGTCTACAATGAAACCAAATTAGTAAACCATAAAGGTCACTTCATAAGTCAAAGCCAATTTACTCAACCTTATACTCTTGTCTGTCAGGTATTTTATTTCCCAGTTAAAGCTTTGTCTGTCTTCTTTTCTTCTCTTCCTCCTAAAACTACTTAGAAAACCCTATGCTATAATAATTTAAAACCTAACTATCTCTCCATTTAATAATTATCCATCCCCCTCGACAAATCCCAATATAAGAAGCACAGCAGTATCTATCTCAAAGAGAACTTTTAAAGCAGTACCTATTCTAAATGGGATCATGGTAGGGGAGCCTGAGCTTGTCAAAGTGCAATCTTCTTCCTAAACTCCTAACAAAAAAGTTCAGGATGTTGGCACACACCTGTGACCCAGCACCCAAGGGCTACAATGTGAGGCACAGATCATAGTATTTTGAGTGTGTGTATGTATGTGTGTGTGTGTGTGTGTGTGTGTGTGTGTGTGTGTTTGTGTGTGTGTGTATGAAGATAAAGACACTTGCCACCAAGCCTGACAACCTGAGTTCAATTCCCGAGACCCATATTTTCCTGCCCTCCATCCCTCTCTCCCGCCCTCCCTCCCCCCCTCTCACACACACACACACACATACACACACACACACACACACACACACACACACACACACACACACACACAAACACGGTGGGGGGGGACAGTACTGGGAGCAAGTTCCATGATATACAATTCTCCTTCCATGCATGAGACCCTGGGTTCAATTCTTTGCATAGATAGAAAAGGAAGAAAGAACAGAAAAAGAAAAGGAGGAAATTATTTAAAATTTGGTGTACCGTTTTCTTTCTTTTTTTTTTTAACCAAGCTTTATAGATGGTCAACATATTACTGTGTTTAAAAATGGGGATATAACAGGAAGAATCTGTAGGCCATCCCCAATAAACAGAGCAGGTTTTCATTCTGCATCCTTAAAATATATCTCCCCACCATTAACTGCAAGCACAGTGTAAGCATTCAGCACATGAAAGGGTATGTATGACTCAGGCTTGTGAGCTCTATAAACACACAGCCCTGTCTTTGAAGCTCCATGTTTTTAAGAAGTTACTACTAGATGCAGTCTTAGTTCTAAAGGAAATTTAAGATCAAGTTTATACTTGAACAACAAATATGAAAAAAAAAAAAGAGAGAGAGAAGAAAAACAGACATGGAAAACCAGCAACTAAGATGCATTCAGAGGAAAACCAACTGTTTAGATAGAAATAACACTAATTCACATATGGGCAATAACTGTGAGGGTAATGTTAAGATAAAAGTGAATATTCTTTTAACTACATGCAAGCTAGACTCCACATACAAAGCACACTGAAGCAGGTCTGGGCTATCCACTGAGCAGTAAGGAGTCCCAGCAAACAATCTGACTTCTAAAGCAGGCACCTCTCCTCAAAGGCCAGGTTTATGAAAGAGACGAGAGGGCAGGTACTCACAAAAATAAGATGATTTTTAAAAAGAAAACAAGAAGGAACCCAGGTCACTACACACGGGGTGTCTGTGTGTCTGCTTGGTGCTTGTGTTCGAAGGAAGGCAGCTTGGTGCTGTAACTGGGTCTGTGTTCATGTGCAACAGGCGCTGGGGTACTTACCGTGCCCGGCTCTCTGTCTGCTCCCGAGGTTACCAAGAAACGCACAGACACGCCCGTTCAGACACAGAGGCAAGAACAGAAATAAAAAAAGGGGGGAATAATTAGAACACAGGCCCCAGGCAGTTTTAAAAATGGCTTTATTTATATAAGTCATTGCACATTCCTAATACAGTGATTTCCTGAAAATTACAGTATTTTGTAAACATAAGATTTACAGTTTAACCATACACAAAGCCTATTTTTAATTTCTTGACAGAATAAATTACTTTTCTTCAAAAAATTAGTCAAGTGCAATTTGCCCAATATTTAATGCACACTAGGATTAAAGCCTACAAAACTAGTAACAGATGCAACTGTCAAGCCTTTCATTTGAACACATTCACTTTCAAATTTAACTTCTTATTTCGCCCCATTTAACAAACATCACTTTCTTTGAAAATTACCCAATTAAGCAGTTAACAGTTCTCCATAATATGGTACAGGCCACTGGCATTAAAAAGGCAGTTACCAAGATGTCAAGATGCCTGCAGGCTAGCAAGACAGAAAAACCCACAGCTGCCCACAGCAAACCTTGAAGAGTGGCAGGGTGAACTGAGTGTCAGTGGGAAGCTTTTCGACAGCTCCTGTTATCTCACTGTTTGCTCTCTGGGTGGGGCTGGGGCTGTCCACAGCGAGGCACAGCTCTGCAGCACTGTCTGAGTATGAGAGCAAAGCCTAATCGGGCTTGCCCGGCCTCTCACCTCTGTGGCGTTCTGCATCATGGTGCTTCTTGTCATCTTTTATTGCCAAGTGAGACTGCCCACTCAGAGCACTAGACAGTGCTAGAAGGCTGGCACTGCCCCCAAGGGGCGGGATGCCAGGAGGCTGAAGTCCTGAAGGGTGAGGCGTGAGAGGTACGGGGGGTCCATGGCCATGAGAGAGATGCTGAGCTTGTAACTGCTGCTGCTGTTGGCAGTGGTTGGAGAAGATGAAAGAAGAGGAGGGCAGGAAGAAGAAGAACAAAGGGAGGAAAGAAAAGAGGAGGAGGAAGAGGAGAAGGAGATGGAAGAGGAGGAGAAGTAAAAACAAGAGGAGGAAGAAGTGGAGGAGGAGGAAGAGAAGGAAGAAAAGGAATAGGAGGAAGAGGAAAAGAAGAAGGTGGTGGTGGTGACAGAGAAACCATCCAGGGAAAATTAAAAATAACAGAAGATGTAAGAAAGAACCAGAAGTTGGACATAGAGAGAAGGGAATGGAGACAGAGGTAGGAAAGAGGAAATGAGGTTAGTGCTTTCAACTCATCAAAAGCTTTTGCCCCTCAGTACTCACCCCCAGCCAATCCCACAATCTAACCCTATAGTCTACACCTGCCACTTTATGTTGTAACCAACCTGGACAATGAAACTCTAGTATCAGACAAGTCTGGCTACTTTAAAAGATTTACGTGTGGATCTCATCTAAGTGTCTCTAAGGAGGAACTCCAATATGTCACTGAATCTAAGCTGTACACTGATTCTAAGTTGACTGAAGTTAATCAGGGGACATGATGAGTATCCCACAATGAAGTAATCACACTGTTGAGAAGAAGAGTACATTTTACCCAACATTAACTGTCACAATGATGTCGTGAGTGAAAGCCAGAACTCAGAAAGCAATGGCATTTGGAAGGTACTCTGAGCTTGTGTCCTTAACTCACCAAGCCCTCTGAGAGCTGTAAGGAAGCAATGACATCCCCACTTCTCAGAAGCACCCAAGCTCCATGGCACTGGGGAAGTTGCTGAGGTTCACTAGGGTGAAGGGACATGTCAGTGAGCTCTACAGCTGCCCCCACACTACTCTTCTGGCTGCTGGAAGAAACCCTGGAGTCAAGTTTTTAGCCATTCCTTTCACCCAAACCTCCTTCCTAAAACCGAGCTCCACAAACTATTCTACATTACAGAAGAAAGGGCTGAGACCAAGAATTTTCTGACTGCAGAGATCTAGAGGGCCAAGTGTCTTCCCCTCATTCCCAGGTTCCTTTTCGGATGCTTACTTTGCTTCCATTACCTAACCAGTTCCAGAAGTTATAAACTTGTTCTTAGGAACCATCTATCTGCAAGTATCTCAGCTGTCCAAAATAGAATTCAGTTTTGACAGTAAAAAAAAAAAAAAAGTCAAATCTCAATGTCTAAAGTGGGATGTTAGAAAATCCTTAAGATTCTAATCCATGTTCATTTCTCAGGACTGAATTGCTTGTTTACTTATTGCCTACTCCTCACTGGAACACACAGATGAGTTCAGTAGCTTCCACCCACACCAGAAATTCATTTTTAATTCCATTTCAGATGTGCTTCCTACCCTCAAGAATAAACAAAAAGCAACATCTTAAGCATTGAAAACCAGTGTTTTTACAGCAAACTTTCAACCATTCCCAGTACCCTTAAAAATCTTTAGGAGTCCACTTTCTTTTCAAACTGCCACTCCTTCCTAAGAGAATTAGTTTTAATTAGAGGGAAAAATGGAAAACGGGTGAGGTCCAAGCAGACAGCATTAATAGCATTGTTGGAAATTATTTATAAATTACTCATTCTCCCCTTGAGATCACAATCACAGTTTCTTTACACGAAAAATCACCTTCCCGTCATCCAAAAGACACTAATTCTTGCTCTGTCACCTTTTAAGAGCTCAGCAACAGTGAGACATAAAACCGAAGAAGCTGGCAGCAGCATCGCGGTCCACTAGGCATGCTCATTAGCACTTAATTAGGAATGAGACACCTGCCACAAGAAATGTGCTTGGAGGAGGATGAAGAACAGGTCTGCCCTACTAGCAATTACTATCATTACGTGGCAAGCACGAGCCACGTCCAGCTTCGAAGAAGCAGTGAAGCGAACACAAGCCCGCCTCGGGTCATTAGGCACAGCACTGATTAGAGGGAAGGAAACTGCACAGAGCGGAACAGACAACCACAGCATGACACCCCTCTTACCACTCTACAAACACTCAGGATGGAACCAATGGCTAAGCACCTCAGAGACAGGATTTTAGTTGGCAGCAAATCTGTGCTAGAGAACATGTACAAGGTATACTCACTGTAAAGACTCCCACCTACACACACAAATTCTAAGCCAACTTTAATAACAACAAAAAATCAAAAAAACAAAACTAAAGCAGATTATAATACACTACTGAAAAGGACTGAGCGTACATAACCATGAACTTTGTCATAGCTGTGAAGTGGCTATATGTGGTTTAACTGAAGAGTTGGGGTAATGACAATTAACGGGAATATTCAACAGACTAACTGGCCCCAGAAACCTCCCAATTCTACCTTGTCCTGTTTTCTCCAAACCCTGCAAAAAAAAAAAAAAAAAAAGTTTTCTGTTACCTAGAGGTAACTGGGCTCATCCATCCTTGGCTTAAGAAACTTGAAAGCCTTTTTGCTTCAAACAAAATATTTTTTAATAAATAAAATTATGTAATTTTTAAAGCAAAATATTCTGAAGTAGTGAAACGGAAGAACCAAGAGATGGGTCACAGCCATCAAGATGCTCTAGGCTCCAAACACTTGAGTGTGTACCTCCCATTCTGCCTCTCGAGCCACAGTAACATTCACGTTCATTATCCCATCCGAGTCCTCACCTACAGGAAGATGCTTAGGCACAGGGCTCGAAAAGGTGTGACACAGCGCTCAGAGCCACAAGCACTAAACCCTTTCGGCTACCTAACAAGGTCAAGTTCACATGTGTAGCACAAGGGAGAAAGAAGGCCAACTCCTCCAAAGGGAACCGTGTTTAAATGTTCTTGAAATTACACAATTCCAAGGACTCAGTCACAGATCCACTTTACTGTGGTGCCCAAGGGCAGTGACAAACACAAGCTAGTTCTTAGACTTCATGAGCACAGCTCCTCTCAGCCCCACTTCTCAATACTTGTTCCTGGATCACTGCTCTCTTCCAAGGAGACTTGTAAAAGACAATCAAGTTCCTAGATACAGCACTGGCCTTTCTTCCAAAAGTAGATACCTAACATTGGAAAAGCAAAGGTGGTCTTAAGATAAAACATTTGTTTATATAGAGGGCTCACATCAGAATAAGTTAACTTTAGAAGGGCAGCCCACACCTGACTCCATCTGTTACTAAAGGAGTATTTTCTCTCGACAAAGTTTTAGAGACAATCTGGTACATATCACCCTTATCCAGAGCAAAAGCAGCAACATCATTTAAGAATGTGTCTTACGCCAAATACAATATTGGCAGCGCTAGACAGCCAAACAATAGTTCTGCCATTTAGAAAAATTTTATGCACCTGCCCTCCTCAGACCCAAATGTCATCTGTCACTTTTTTCAACATGACAGCAAGGATGAGATAATTCAAACTCCTATCCAGGCATTAGAATTTTTTTAAATTTAATTTTAAAAATTGTAGTTTTATACTACATAGAGGCACAAGAAAAACAGTTATGTACAGCTGTCATTTTGAAGTAAAATTTTAAAGCCTGGGGTAAGGGCTCAATGGTAGAGGGAAGCCTGGCATGCTCATGTCTATTCATTCAATCTCCAGCAGTCCAAACACATACAAGATGTTTTTGAAGAGCATAGTTCCTCCAATATAGCACACTCCTCTGGCTATCACCCAAGACCAGGCTCTCAAACAGAGTAACTTGACAGGGACATCTGGCACATCTGGAGACATGGACAAACGGGAGGCGGGTGCTACAAGCATCCTGTGTCTGAGAAAAGATGATGTTAAACATCCTTCGATGCATAGTGCAGCTCTCCACCAGACAATCAGGGGGGCCAAAATGCCACCAGCGCTGAAAGAAACTCGTCACTGCTGCTTTCCACCCACTACCTCCAAAGTAATTCTGCAAATTGCCATTTAAAACATAACGCTTTTCAATACTCAAGCATTAACTGTCATCGCCATGCAAATCCCTTGTCACACCTCAAAACCCAAAATATCTGAGCGCTGTGGAGACAGCTCAGTGGGTAAGGGCGCCTGTAAGCAAGCCTGGTGTCCTAAATTAATGCTAAGAACCAGGTTAAGAGTAGAAGATAAGAGCCAACACTACAGAGTCACCTTCTGACCTCCACTGGCTTTCTGAAGCACGCACACCACCACACACACTTCATACACACAGCAGCCAACTTAAGCACATTCTGAAGCATTTGCCAGGCTCAGGCGAGACTGATGCCAACCTGGACTACATAGGAAGACTTGTCTCAAAAACAATAACCAATCAACAAACTGGGGGCTGGGAATGTAGCTCAAATGGATCCCTAGCACCAAGTAAAATCCGATGTGGTGATGCACATTTGTTATCCCAACACTTGAGAAGACAGATTGTTCAGATATTATTCTTCACTAGATAGTGAGTTCTGTGCTAGCTTTGGTCACAAACAATAAAAATAAATAAATTAAAAAAAATCTGCTTTATAATGCTGACCTTACTAACAACTTGAAAATTCAAACAATAAAGAAGGGAAGAAAAAAAGATCACTGTAAAAGGGGCCACCCTGAAAACTTCCACGGAGGGTTCTGATACCTAGAAGAAAGTCATGTAAAGTTTTGGTCTCTGACTGAAAGAACTGGGAACAGGCTGAGTGAGAGGTGAAAGCAAACACCAAACCCTGAGCTACGGATCCTGGAAACCCACAAGGAATAAAGTTAACCTCAACCGCATTAAGCAACAGCCATGCTATTAGAATCCATACTATGAAGAACCTGGCTGTGCTGCTAACATTCGGACTATAATGTAGTGGTATGATCACTGGCACTTTTGTTCTAAATCACAAGTGTAACAGAGTCCATCACAACAGAGCTGCTCAGAAAGGACACAAACTATGAGAAGATTCAAAACTCCATGCCACCAGCCACCAAATTCCAGAAATTTAGCCCATTTTACAAAACCGGGAAAAATCATGTCACCAAAATCACACTTAACCCAACTGGATTGAAAGCATCTCTGTGCCCGAATCAC
Organism: Peromyscus eremicus; assembly: GCF_949786415.1. Classification (NCBI taxonomy): domain Eukaryota; kingdom Metazoa; phylum Chordata; class Mammalia; order Rodentia; family Cricetidae; genus Peromyscus; species Peromyscus eremicus. The sequence continues at coordinate 88,579,306 of NC_081417.1, forward strand.
AGCAAACAGCACTGACAACAATATGTATGTAAACAGTTTTACAGAAGACAAGATGTGACAGACAAGTGACACTGCTAAACTCGGTAGAATAGTCCTCCTTAGTTCCTGGTTCTCTACTCTTTGAAACACTCAGTTCTTATCTTGGGGATCTGGAGGACAGAAGGAAAAAAGAAATCTGTTCACTCACAATCAAGTGTGAAGGCCTTTCTGGCAGCAGCAGCATCAAGGCCACTATAGGAGCTGTCTAAAAACCTACTACATGAATGGCCTCTCTCTGTAAGAGGGGCAAGGGTGACAAACAGAAACAAGCTGCTTACTGGAGCCAAGAATTCTCCAGCCACTCGAGCCACTTGAAAACAATAAAGATAAAGTAGCAATGCACTAAGAGGCCCAGGAAATGGCATGTGGATAGTCTAAGAAATGGGAGAAAATATATGCAAGCCGTACATCTGAACTCAGCTCAACAAGAAACAACAAATTAATAAACAAGAGGAACTCTCAAAAGATGGGTCATCAAGAAAATGTAAAAATGCTTCCCATCACTGGTCATCAGTGGTCAGTCTGATGAGTACCAGAGGCACTGAGATGCCTGTCAGCATGGAGATATCAAAAAGAAACCAGACGAGTTTAGTAAAAGGTATAGAGAAAAGTGAACCTATGTGTTGCTGGGAATCTAAACTAGCAACATCATTCCAGAAAACACTGAGCAGCTTCTAAAAATATAAAAAATTAAAAACAGAACTACCATGTGAAGCAGAAACTCTACTCTAGACATATACCTGAAGGAAATAAAATTTGCTCAGAGATATCTGCACTTACAGAGATACTGCAGTATCATTCCCAAAAGCCAAGATACATAAACTACTGAGTTCATCAACATGTGAATGACAACAAAAACATAATGCATACATACAGTCTTGGAAATGCAGCAAACACAGCTCAGTGTGATGGCCCAGGCCTCTGATTCCAGCACCCAAGGCTAAGGCAGAAGGATCACAAGTTCTAGACCAGTCTGGGATATTAAAGCAAAATTCTGTCTCAACCAAACCAAACCCAGGAAATCCAACCATTTACAACAACATGGGTAACCCTAGAAGACATCAAACAATCTGAAATAAATCTAATTAAAAAGGCAAATATCCCAACATCTTAGCAATATATGTGCTTTGTTGTTATCATGTTAAGTCAGGGCCCTGAGCAGCCCAGGCTGGCCTCCAACTCCTTATGTAGCTAATGATGACCCTGGTGCTGGGGATCAAATCCAGAGCTTTGAGCATACTGGACATACACTCTACCAATTAAGTTAAAACCCCAGGCTCCACCTGTGTCTAGGTTCTAACAGAAGCAGAGTACAGTGGTAGGTAATTACCAGGGTTGGGCAAAATAGGGAGATAGTGGTCAAAGGATTCAAAGTTTAAATTTATGGAAGATAAATTCTGGAAATCTAATATAGGGCATCCTGGCCACAGGTAATAATAGCATGTTGTATACTTGAAATCTGCTAAAAGATCTCAAGTGCACATAAACATACATGAGATTAGACTATGAGGTGATAGATATGTTCATCAGCTTGACTGTGATAATATGATCAAAATGTTAAGTTATACTCCTTAAATATATGGAATTTCTATTTGTGAATGGTATTCCAATAAAGCTGAAAAGGCAAAAATGGTGAGAGAAGCAGAAATGATCCCACACATGCAGAAAGGGATCGGGATGAAGAGGGCACACTTCTGAGTATTTGCCATCTTCACTCTTTCTGGTGTTTGCTAGGGCCAACTCTTTTGTATAACCACTACCCTATCTATCCCATCTTCACTGCTGGACTCACGGCTGATCTCTAGTACTTTCAAAGGGTCTAAATTAGAACACGTTTTTAAAAGCCATGTTTAGGTAGATCCACTTCTCAAACCATACACATATTAAATGAACACACTCTCAAAATCAGAAAGGAGACGTAAATTAAAAGCACAAGGAGCTACCTCTTTACATACAGAGTGGCTAGATTCTACAAAACAGACAAGGTCTGAAAATGTATGGTATAGAAACAGGAATCCTCATGCGCCACTGGAGATGTAAAATGGTGCAAGCACTTTAGAAAATAGATGGGAGATTGAGAATTAAATATAAAGCTGCCTATGATGAACAAATTCCACTCCTAGGTTTACTCCTAGGCAGAGATAATCTCCTGCTATCAAGACTCATGACCTGAGTCCTATCCCTGAGACATATGTGAATAAAGGACAGGAATCAACTTATTCACAGCAGGATTATCCAAAACAGCCAACAAGTAGATCCAACCTGATCATCTACCAAACTTATAAATGGACAAATTAAGGTGATAAATAGATGCAATGTATTAGTCATTAATAAAAATGACTAAAAACTATAATTCACTTGCTAGAGCATTTCCCTAACATACACATAGCCTGAAGCTGATCTCCAGCACTGTGTTAACACTGCCATGGTAGCGCATGCCTATAATCCCAGCACTCAGAAGATCAAAGTCCCACAAATTCAAGATCATTTTCAGCTGTTCGGATTGTGACCAGCCCAGACTCTGTATAAAATAAATAAATAAATAAAATAAAATAGCTAGGTACGATAGCTCACATCTTTAATCCCAGCACTCCAGGGGCAAAACCAGGCAAATCCCTGTGAGTTTGTGTGAACAGCCCTGTCTACATAGCAAGTTCCAGGCCAACTATAGACACACAGCTAGAAGGTAGAAAAACCTTAAAAACCTCCTGCTAAGTAAAATCAGCCAAATATAAATAGCTACATATTATATGTATTTATTTATATACAATATGCTGAACAAGCCAATTGGTGGCCACTAAGTGTCAGAAGACAGGACATGGGAAGTCAATGATAATAGATACAGGGCTTCTTTCAGTGGTGATTAAAAGTATTTTAGAATGAGACAGTGATGGCTGAATATACTAACTAATGAACTATATGACTTAAGGGGTCAATTTAATTTGAACTGTTATCTCAATTTTAAAAAAACAAACCACATACCCAGGCACATACTTAACCTCTCAAATGGGATATCTTACTTTCTATGGAGCAGTTTCTTCCTCTTAAAAACATGTTTAATTATGAAATGCCTTATACCAAGTGGAATAAAAATTCATACTGTAGCACCTGGCAAGAAAATTAAAAGAAATAAATGTACCAGCAACTTTTCTAGTAACTAAAATGCATATTAACTGTGGGAAAATCCAGACAGCAAGGCCAATTCTAGATGCATTTGAGATAGTAGGTAGTATTCTATTTTAAAAACAAAAATATCAAACTGACTTAACCCGGAGGAACAGTACACACAGAAAGAATGCATTTCTAGCAGGGTGTGGTGGTATACACACCTTTAATCCTTGTATGAGGGAAGCAAAAGCAGGTGGATCTGAGTCGCAGGCCAGCCTGGGCTATACAACGAGACCATTTTATGAGGGAAGGGATGGGGGCCAGAAAAAAGTAGAACTTCCATGCAATGTTGCCTTTGCAAATTTAATAAAGAACTAGACTATTGGAATTTAAGAAGGCTTAAGTCTTTGGAACTAGAAGACACACATTTATTATACCTCTGAGGTCTTCTCCAAGTAGCAGGATACTCACTCTTCTAGAAAGGCACTTAAGGGTGGGTTGAAAGATGGGCTTTCCAGGGATTAGTTGCATAGTCCTAAGAATAAGAAGCTCATCCTCTTTAAACTTCACACACTACAATCTCATCGATAGCTGACAGCTACAGCTAAAGGAGAAGGATAATCTAATAGTTTGCTAATCCCTGAACCAATCATTTCATGCAACAGTGGAGTGCTTTTTAGCAAGTCATTATTTTAGGCATAAAGTCTCCTTCCTCTGCAGATATACAGCCATCCCATACAGAAACACATATACATACTAGACAGCTATCAAGCACACAATACTCCAAGCTTTCACTTTATACAAAGTTGTTTTCAGGTATAGAGAGGTGTAAGCTTGCCTATGAAGCCAGAATGTACAAATCTAACCAACAACTGAAGCCATCCTGGTCTTCACAGAAACTGTATGCATAAAAAATAAGTCACACTGTATCCAAATAGATTACAAAGCAAAGTAAGTTTCCCTAGATTAGTCCCACATTTCTTAAGTTCCCAGAGTTCAGATACTGCTATGGAAACTGTTAAAATTTTCTTATACAGTCAACAATGAGGCCCAAATACAAGAAAGCTAGTGTTTTGTGGATAGGAAAGATAATCTCTCCTATAACTCTTAAAGTCACAATAGCAGAGCACTCTTCTGCTGAGCAGGAAGAACAACAGTGGTCTGTCCTGACTCTATCTCCATCTGTCCTCCACTCTAAAGCTATACAGAAGACTGGAGGGCTAGCTCAGCAGTAAAATGTTTGTCTAGCACATCCAAGGTCTAGTTTACAGAAACAAACTGGTGGGGAGGAGAACGGCAGTGCTTTTTCACTGCTGAATCATATTATAAGGCAATACCTTCAAGGAAACACATTAAACTCATAAAGAGGCCAAGGTGATGGACGGTAACCTGGAGAAATCATACACACAGGAACACACCCAAGAACTTGGACAACTACATCCAACAAATCCATCACAAGCACTCAGAAACGAGACAGACAAAACTACAGTTCTTAGAAGTGGGATCATATGCTGGGTGAAGGCTTTCCAGACGAAGTCTTAGCCCCTCAAAAGGTATGAAGTTATGTGCTATCTATCTACATATTGGGAAACTACAATGTATCTATCTACTGTGTATAAACACCAGGAAATTAGGGAACAGGTGGTCAGAAATAAAATATACACAACCATGCAACTGTTTTCTTTAAATTAAGAGAAAAATGGCTCTCAGCTTTTATTATTACATTATTTTCACTCAAAAACCAACTATTTTCTTTCAGCATGCAGTAAATTTTACTAAAAAGCAGAGAACATACTGGGTGACAGAAACCACATGCCCCTTGTCAAGTGTGGTACTTGATATACGAAGGGGCCATAAGTGATCAGGCTAGACATTTGGAGATCATATGGAGATCCACAGTAAATTTTTTGTGATATAACCTGATTAAAAAAAAAGTTATTTGAACCTCAATTAAATTCGAGCAGGGTGAAAGGAGCGTTTAGTTCCAATCTCAAACAGAATGTGGACTCACCCTGAAGTTCTTTAATTCTGTGTTTCAGAAAGCCTTTAGCCACCCTACTAATAAGATATTACATCATGAACAGCTGATTTTATTTTCAGGTTTTAATAAAAATCAAAGTTAAAAAAAAAAAAGAAAAAAGTTTTAAGACTATTGCTGTAGGAATCAACATGGCTCTTCCTTCAAGAACAAGTTCTCAAATGAATGAGTTCCCTTCCCCACAATGCAGTGTTTTCTTAACAGCAGTTGTATATGAAACCAATCAGTCCTGAGCCAGTTAAGATCTTTGCACTATAATGGCCTCCAATTGCTGTAAAAAAAAGAAGCTTGTTTGATGAGCAGTGAGAGCTATTCTGATTAGTGACTACTAAGGGTAGGTATTTGAATAAAATTGGGAAATAATACTGGTTTAAAAAATGGCAGTAGTATGTTCTCCTAAGGTCGATGACCCCACCACCAACAGATAACTGGCTGGGTTTACAGCATAAGGCATGAATTCCCTCTTGTACAATGGCCCTTACATCCAATTAGATAGCTGTTGGTTACTGCCAAGCTGTAAGTACCAGTATTGTACCCTTGGTGTTATCTTGCCATGGTGGAGACTGCTGTGGCTCCTAAGTTTTACAGCTACTGACAGGAGGCTGTATCCATGAAATCTCAATAATATGACTACCTAAAACAAGACCTGCACAATAACAATACTGGTTGGCATCCCAATTTGGATGGGGAAATCTCACCAGGCCCCAAGCCTAGATAAAGGGAGAAAATCAATTAAAGGTTGCTAAAAGTGACAATCCACAAGCCCCATAATAGGTTATCTAATCCAAAGTGGTCAGTCCTAAACACATAGGAACAACACAAAAATGTGTACTGCGTGTGTGTGTGTGTGTGTGTGTGTGTGTGTGTGTGTGTGTGCCTTGCATGAGCCATGTGAGGGAGGAAAGGGGGGATTAATTAATTAAAGAGGCAATAAATTTGAAAGTTAGTGAGAACAGAGAAGAATTTGGGGGAAGAAAAGATGGAATGATGTAAATTTAGTACTAATATATGGAGAGAAAAACTGAACTAAAAAAAATCCCTACTGGCCAGGGAAGTAGCTCAGCAGTAAAGTGCTTACCTGTAAGCCTAGTGATCAGAGTTTGACTCCTCAAATACATGTAACAGTGGAAGGAGAGAATATGCGCGTGCGCGCGCGTGTACACACACACACACACACACACACACACACACACACACACCCACACACACCACACAAATAAAACCAAGTTCAAAAATTAATAAAAATCCTTGAAATTATTACAACAGAACACATTAGCAGCAAGAGATTTTGAGAAGTATGATCAAAAAGCAGTGTTGCAGTTAATATTATGCCAGTCACCAAATTTGCTATCAAAGCTGCTGTTAATAGGTCAACAAAAGGCCAGGTGTGGTGATCTTTTATCCTAGTACTCAGGAGGCAGAGGCATGTGGATCTCTGTGAGTTCACTCCCAGCATGGTCTACACAGAGTCAACCAGGGTATATGGTAAAATTGTGCCTTAAAAAAAAAAAAAAAGTTAACAAAAATATTTCAGTAGTAAATCCAAAAATTAACTATGTGAAAACTATTCCTTAAATATTAGCATTCTAGATAAAGGTTGAAGGCAAGTAGAAAAGAACTAAAATTCAGTATTTCTCCTAGATTGGAGAAGCATTTACATGCTAGTAAGAAGTTGCCATCACTCACTCAACAAGGACAGAAGAAAGTAGAACCTTCCCCCTCTTCTAGTGAAAGAGCACTCAAGAGGCCAAGAACACAAGCTGAGCTCACCAAGAGTTTGGTGTCCTTGACAAGCCTAAGCTACTTTGCTAAAACAAAATATCTTTATCCCTGTTGGGACAAACCATAAGGGCCTTGATTGTACCTTAAGGGAAGGTGAGGGTTTCAGTCCATTTGCATTTTAAAGCGTTCGCTTTTACGATCTTTCACACTTGAAATAGACGTCTAAACCTTTTCTTAGCCTGAAAGTCAATGAAGATGAAGAGCTTGGCCTCTCCCATTGTTCTTCACCCTAACCCATCCCAGAACAATACTGACAGCTGCTATCAAACAGGCTGCATTTTCTCTGCACAGCTGCTGTATGAACAGTCTCCCAGTGCTTCCTCCCCTCTGGCCAGACAAGCTGGCACACTGCATGTGCAATGAAGGGGTGCAAAGGTCTACTGAATTGTCAGCCCAATTTTATGCTACTTCGATTTTCCAGGATGCATGCAATTCTTTTTAAGCAAAAAAATCAAGCATATGCCAAAGCATGAAGCTAAAGGCAGGAGCTATTTCTGATCTCTGCAAACTTTCAAAGAGCCTGTCATAAATTAATATACCTATCCCACCATTTCAAAAAATTAAAAACTGCATATGTTGAAATACTGAACACACCGATGCATTAACTCTTACATTGGACCCAATTCACCACCTTGGGTTATTATTGCTAAGCTATCAAAGCAAATCTGTCTTGATAATCTCAACATGTTTACTAAAGCCATTCATAAAATCTGCAATTCATCCACCTTTCTAAGGTAAACTATTCTTATTTTCTGATTCCATTCAAAATGAATATTAACTATAAATATCTGGCTAATACATTTTCCCCTTCTGAAATGTAGATTCAAAGAAGACCCTCAGGGTCTTGGCAGTGCCTGTGAGAACTCTAAACCAGCATTTTATTATTGAAAAATTACACATAGCTAGCCATGTAGTTCACTTGCAGAGTGCTTTCCTATTATGTGTGAGGCCCCATGTTCAATCCCCAGTACTGCCAGAGACAAACCAGAAAAATTACATGTAAAAATTTAGAGCCTATCAGAAAACAAACATGTCCCACAAAGTTGAACAGGGCCCTTGAGATCTGCTTTGCATATGTTTTCTTTTAATCAAAACAGGCTTTTCCATCCTCATTCATTTGGGTTAAAAAATTCCTTGTTCCAGCTACAAGTACAATCGCTATTAGTCTCTTCTAATCAAACACAGTACGTGCAAAAATGCCAGTGAATATTTGATTTGATCTCTGAAATAAAGCAATTCATTACACAAGAAAAGGGCAGAGAAGGCAGCAGACAAACGCAGGCATAATTGTGTTTTTGGTTGAATGTGATTAGAGAGCCCACTAAGTAACAGTCAAAAATGTGATACAGAAGGGGAAGAAAGACAGAGCCCAGACCTGGGGGAAGGAGGGAGAACTGTTTATGCAGAGCTAAGCTGTCAAGTGCAATAAAGCGGCTTGAATAAAATCTAAGCTGAAAATCCACTGAAGCTCCCTGGTTCACGGAGGAAAAAGCTATTAAAAGGAAATGAAGGTCACCCTCCCAGTTTATTTCACCTAATTGACTGCCAATAGCTTACCACAGGCACCCCAACTGCAGATCTGCAATTGAGAAGCTGATGAAAGGAGGGTTTTCAAGCTGAGGCTCATTCTTTAATCCTCCTTGGCTCTTGTGTTTTTCCCATCTCCAGTGGGGATGTAATTTTAAACCTTGATAGATTAACTGGTTCCATTGTCTGTCACAGCACTGGACTATGGCACTCTTAATCCCTACAGCAGCATGTCTAATTATCATTACAAAGTGTCTGAGGGAACTATAAAGACCAGCAGGGCATCTTCTCACAAGCAATTAACATAAATTGATAAATGAGTGATTTTGAATCCATTGGAGGAACTCACATATGAATAAAATAAAGTGACCTCCCCATCCAATTTCAGCCACTTCTTTCCTTTAGTCTAAAAGGGGCAGAGCACATGAGAACCACCTTAGGTCCTGCAGTGGGTGGGGCCAAACTCAAGCAAAGAAAGAGACAGAATGCCTGGTTCACTAGATCCCTTAATGCAGAACAAATGACTTGTGATTGACAACAGAAACCAGCTTCACCAGCAAGAAGAGATGGCTAAACTCCAGAGGAGATGTGAACCCTGAAAGGTCACAGAGCACTAGGGCAGACAATTAACACTCCTTCCCTGGCGAGGGAGCTTTTCATTGGTATGCCACTTTAAAATTCATGAAAGGGGCACAAGAAAGAAGAATCAAAAAACCACATAGGTTCCAGTGCCCTGGAAAGCAAAAGGCAAAGGCAACTCCGGGAATAACTCAGAGTCCTATACTGACCCCACTGTGGTGGAAGGGTACTAGACAGAAGCAAGGAAGCGTTGAGAAACTGATCAACAGCCTCGACCTCACTAACAGCAAGGGCAGTTTTAAGTATCACAGGATATAGAAGTTATTTTCCTTCCTCTTCTAGTGTTTCTCATCTCATCCTCCTTGTGCTACTATGTCCTCTTCCCTACACATCTCCACACACACCCAAACCCCCTTTCACCCTCCCTTATTAAACAAGTAAGTCATCTCTAAGTAACACAAACTTAGTTGTGTGTGTGTATGTGTGTGTGTGTGTGTGTGTGTGTGTGTGTGTGTGTGTGTGTGATTCCATCAAACCATAAAGAAATAAAAGCTGGTGATACACACTGTAGGAGGTAGACCTGGTAGGCCACGTACCCCGATGATGGCATTCAACTCTGCCATGGTCACCTGTTTGGCACGTTCGACAGCCTGGGCCACCTGTTGTTGATGCTTTGAAAACAAGGAGAAGAAAATGTGTTAGCAACAGCTAAGAATTTCCCTGTTCATTCTGACAACAAAGACAGATAAGCAGGTCCTCATGCACGTGTCACTTTACAGAACACAAAGGAGGGGCCATGGAATGGTGCTACCATTTATTTCTGAAAGGTTCCTGTCACCACTGAACTACTGTGGGGTGGTAATATCAGAAAGGACATCAAGAGTAGTAACTAGAGTCTTTGGACACTACACAGAGTAGGACAGCTAGGGCTCACAGGACTTTACAGTGGGTGCCTTTGGGTGCATGAAGTTCATTAACAATTCAAACATCTATCTTGAAACTAAAAACATAATCAGTCAGTCTGTGATTTCTCTGATAAAAAAAATCTCTAGCTGCATCAGCCATTTTTTTAAAAAACTATGGGAATTCTCTCTGTAACTTATTTTAGCCTTTTGGTGTTTCACCCTTCAAGGAGAAAGAAAGCTCTGTTTTTCAATTTGTAGAATGAAAACTCACCTTGCCCACTCCCCAAGTCTACACATAACTAAAATATTGCCACAGTCAATTTGGGGAGGCTAGTAGAAGCCAAGGTCACTGAAAACTGGCAACAAATCAGGGAACTCAGGGTACTCTACAGCCAAATCCAATACTCTTTTAACCTCCCACCAGCTAGGCCTCCCCCACAGCACCATACGTTCATATTTACATACTGAAAGCACATTATTCCCCTGTACCTAGAAAGAAGGTAAAACTTTCAAACAAAATTGAAATATAATGCTGAGTCAATCTCCAATGACTCCTATGAAGTACCCCCTCCACAAATGTTAAAGTCAACTCAAACTACCTGGTTTATCTATGCCTATGACTGAGTCAAAACCATGTGAATACTTATTTTATCTTTATGATGATTATCATCTACTCTCTCTATGGAATGCATGTGATAAATGAAGTGCCTACTTTCATGTAGATCAACCCCAGTGCAGTCACTTTCAAGTAGGCTCAGGAAAACACATAAGGGTGCCTGAATCATATCAAGCACATATTACCTAAACACATGCACAGCCAGGAGTGATGGCACAGGCCTTAAATCCAGGCACTGAAGAGGGAAGGGCAAACAGATCTCTGTGAATTTGAGGCCTACCTAATGAGTTCCAGGTCATACTGAGATACACACAGACACACAGACAGACAGACACACACATACACATACACACACCAAAGCTTTCTTTATGCTTGATAGTCACTGTGCAATTTTCCAAATAACAATAATAATAATAACAACAATTTGGGGTTGAGAAACTGCCACCCCTCGAGCAGCCTGCCCTTGGATGCTTTAGACAGAAGGACAGGGTTGACACACTTCAAATATAACAGATGCTCTTCACACTTACTCCTTGTGGTAAAATTAACATCTTAAAACTGGCTAATTTGCAAACAGAGAAGCAACATAATTGCACTTTAACAGCTGAACATTTTACTTACTTCCTGAGACAGAAATGGGATGACTTGTGCACAAATGGTATTCAATCTCTTGGCGATTTCAGTCTACAAAGACAAAGCCACATACATGTTTAGAACACCTCCCAGTCAGTTCAGAAAGGTGAAACTCGAGTCTTCATCTCTCACTCCAGGGGACAGAAAAGCGTTTCCTAAGACATGGTACCAATAATTACCTGGAGATAAACAGTAGATAGTGGTGCTCTTTATAGACTAGGCATAAGTGCACATTTTACTAGTCACTTAAAAGATAATGATGGAGCTGGAGAGATGACTCAGTTTAAAATTACTGGCTGCCCCCAGAGGACCCAGGTTCTACTCCCAGCACCCACATGATGGTCCATAGCCACCTGTAATTCCAGCTCCCATGCTCTCTTCTAGCCTCTGTATGTGCACAGACATACATGCTGGCAAAACATCATATACATATTTTTTAAATTAAAAATAAAGAAAAAATAAGGAGTATTTGAGTCAGAAAAATCTCCATGGTTTAGGTTATATGGTCATTTCAACCTGGAGTTGGCAAGCCCCTAACACTTTCTCATTGAGGGTACACTGTGGGGCATTTTTACAGTTACAGCAAGTTTACTCAGAATGGTATAAAAAAAATCATGTTGTCAAAGCAATCTGGCTTTCAAAGTCGCAAAGGGCAAAAGCAGAAGAAAGGGGGTATTAACACCCTCTCTATTGTTTCCATTCACTATATATTGCTGGTGCAAATGCAAACTGCTGCAGTCACTACAAAAGAGTACAGATACTTCAAAAAACTGAAAATACAACTACTGTATGAGCCAGCTATATCACTCTTGGGTAAGTCAACACACCACATATAATAATCTCATTATTCACAACTGTCAGGAAGTGGAACCAGCCTAGATGTCCATCAACAGATGAGCAGATAAAAGAAAATATGGTTCAAATACACAATAGAATTTTGTGCAGCCATAATGATAAATGAAAACACAACATCTGCAGAAAAGTGCATTGTGTGTGTGTTCATGTGTGTGGCATGTGTGTGTGTTTGAGAGACAGACAGAAGAAAATACAAAGGGAATCACGATCAAGAAGGAAGAGACCTTGCAGGGGTAGAGAGGTTAACAGAATGTGTGACATTAAGGCAGAACTAGGGGGTTGTTTAAAGGGAGAAAAAAAACAGCAAGAGGGTACAGGACAGGGGTAATAAGTGAGAGTAGCCAAGGGAAATGAATCTACAAAATACAGTAACACATATGCATGAAAATGTCATACTACAGCCCACTACTTTGCATGTTAACTTAAATCTTCCACTCACAAAAGGCCTTTGATAAAATTCTACGTCCCTTCGTGATAAAAGGTCCTAGAGAAAAAGGGATACCTTGGACATATCTCAACGTAACAAAGGCAATTTACAGCAAGTCCACAGCCAACATCACTTTAAACACAGAGAAACTCAAAGCATACTACTAAAATCATGAACCAGAAAAGGAAGTCCATTATCTTTATATCTGTTCAATACAGTGTACAAAGTCTTAGCTACAGCAGTAAGACAACCAAAAGAAATTAAGGGAAAGAAGTCATCCTTATTTGTAGACAATAGGATTTTATACATAAAAGACCCTAATGACACCACTAGGAAACTGCTACAATTATAAAAATTTTCAACAAAGTAACAGGCTAAAAAATTAACACATACAACAAACCAGTAACCTTCTTATATACAAATGACAAGCATATTAAGAAAGAAATCAGAGAAACATCACTTTCACAATAACCTCAAAAAAAAAAAATACCTTGTAATACTCGAACCAAGTGAAAGACTTGTATAATAAAACTTTAAGACACTGAAGAAAGAAAATGAACACAACACTTAAGGATCAGTAGGATTAACATTGCTTTTCTATATATAGAGTCAATGCAATCCTCACCAAAATTCTTCACAGAAATTAGCAATAATCTTAAACTTCATATGGTAACACACAAACCCACACACACATAAAACTAAGGCAACTAAAAGAATGAGAAGAATGTTGAATAACAAAACTGCTGAGGGTGTCATCCAGATTTAAAATTATACTAGAGAGCAATAACAATAGTAAGGAAAAGTGATACATTGATCAATGGAATAGAACTGAAGATCTGGACATAACTCCAAAGAAACCAAAAATACACACTGGAGGTAAGACAGTATCTTAACAAATGATGCTGACCAAATTGGGTAGCTGTGTATAGAAGAGTGAAAACAGACCCAAATGTACCACCATGTATAAAACTCAACTCCAAATGGATCAAGAACTCAACATAAGACCAGACACCTTCAATCTGATAGAAGAGATGGTAGGTAGGCTTGAAATTATTGACACAGGAAAAGACTTTCTGAACAAGACCCTGAACACTGCAGGCATTGAAACCAACAATTAATAAACGAGACCTCATGAATCTCAAGTTTCCATATAGCAAAGGATATCATCAACTGAACGAAGAGGTAGGTAGCCTCAAGAATAAAATTCTTTATGAATTTTATATGGCAGAGGTTTCGTACTTAGAATATTCAAAGAACTCAACAAACTGAATGTTAAGAAAACAATCCAACTTAAAAATGGGGCATAGAATTAAACAGAGTTCTCTCAAAAGATCTAAGACAAAAAGCTGAGAAACACTTACAAAACGTTAAACTTCCTTAGTCATCAGGGAAATGCAAATTAAAACTATTTTGAGATTTCATCATACCCCAGTCTGAATGGCCAAGATTAATAAAACAAATGATAGCAAATAGTGGTGAAGATTTGTAGAAAGGGGAACACTTACTCCTGGGAGTGCAACCTTCTACAGCTACTGTTTAGATCAGTGTGGAGGATCCTCCGGAAGCTGAGAATAGTTAAGATCCACCTATACCACTCTTAGGCACATACCCAAAGGTACTTACTTACTTACACCTGCTTATCCATGTTCATTGCTGCTATATTCATAATAGCCAGAAACTGGAAACAGCCTCAATGCCCATCAAATGATGAATGGATAATGAAAATGTGGTACTTTTACACAATGAAATATTATTCAGCTCTTGAAAAAAGATGAAATTTGTAGGTAAATGGACAAAGATAGAAACAATCATCTAATACGTGAATATTAGCTTTTAAGTTTTAGGTATGTGTATTTCATTCAGAATACCCACAGATTAGCTAGAAAGGGATAAGGGAGGAACAGGGAAGGAGATCTTCAGAGGGGAAATAGAACACAGTGTCATAAAGGGATAAAGGGGAAACTAGAATAGGATTAAATGGGGAGGGAAGGCAAGGCAGAGTAGAAGACAGACAGGGGGTAATTAACACTAAAGACCTATCACAAGGCCATATGGAAACCTACTACTACAGAAACTTCCTAAAATACACACATATCTAAATGGAGCTATCATATAATGGGGGAACATTACCCAACTAGACATCATATGCTACCAAATAAAACCCCCATTACCAAGAATGGGTTACATCTTTTTAAGGTGGCTAAAGGGGTCCCATAGATCTCCCCAAATATTACACGCTATTACCAAGGCTACTGGTTACCATCGACAACCTGAAGGTAACACCTTATTGTTAAAGACACAATTTACTTATGTCATCAAAGGAGAAATGAAACTGATGCCCAACTAGAAGGTTCACTGCTATTGACTAGTATTCATAGTGTTTGAAGGTACTGTACACACTACTGGAGGTGAAAAGTAATCATCAATCTCATTTAGCTATAAACCCAGCAACCTACAACAGAGATCTGCCTGTAAAAAGACCCACTGATACAATGATGGCACAAATCTAAAAGAGCAATTGTGCTGGATATTTTTATGTCAACTTTACGCATTTTGGAAGAGGGAATCTTAACTAAGAAAATGGCACCAGCCGGGTGGTGGTGGCACACGCTTTTAATCCCAGCACTCGGGAGGTAGAGCTAGGCGGATCTCTGTGAATTCAAGACCAGCCTGGTCTACAGAGCAAGATTCAGGGCAGCCAGGGCTACATAGAGAAACCCTGTCTTGAAAAAAAAAAATAAAAGAACAAGAGTAAAACTCCGACGGGCGGTGGTGGCGCACGCCTTTAATCCCAGCACTCGGGAGGGAGGCAGAGTCAGGCAGATTTCCATGAGTTCGAGGCCAGCCTGGGCTAAAGAGTGAGTTCCATGAAGGGTGCAAAGCTACACAGAGAAATCCTGTCTCAAAAAAACAAAAAAAAAAAAAAAAAGAAAGAAAGAAAGAAAGGAAGGAAGGAAGGAAGGAAAGAAAGAAAAGAAAAGAAATGGCACCAGACAGACTGGTCTATAGAAAAGCATTTGGTGCACTTTCTTAGTTGATGAATGGGAGGGCTCAGCTCACTGTGTGTGATGCTACCCTTGGGGGTTTGGTTCTTGGGTACTGCAGGAAGCAGGCTGAACAAGCCACAAGTTAACAAGCCAGTAAGCAGCACTTCTCCATGGCCTCTCTGTATTAGCTCCTGCCTTCGGGTTCCCACCCAGTTAGAATTTCTGCCTTGACTTCCCTCAGGTACTAGACTCTGAAATGAAGTGAACCTTTCTCCCACAGGTGGCTTTTGGTCATGGTGTTTTATCACAGCAATAGAAGCCCTAACTAAGACAGTAACCAACAACTCTTTTATTGTATTTAAGGCAGGTTCCAGGAGACGCAACCCAAGCCTGACACTGTTAATGAGGCCAAGTACCTCATTATTCTACTAAACGAACACAACAATAACATGATTCCTAATGGTATCCTGCTATACCCTAAGATAAGAGCATCAGAAACTTCTTCTTGCAGTAGATGTGAATTAATACAGGGACCCACAATTGGACAATGTGCAGAAAGTGATAGACCTTGGAGCACTCTGGATGTCTTCATTCTCCTCCAAGCTCAGGGATCTATGCAGGAGAGCAGAATGAGCCTAAGAACCAAAGCTGATGGACCACTCCAAGGAAACAGTACCTGCTATACAGGACAGGAATGGTGTACATATGAACTCAGAGACTTTGGCAGCATTCACAAGACCTGAAACAATTTCAAGCCAGACAAAGTCCCAGAACAAAGAAGCAGAAGTGACAAAGTCCCACACCTGAACCCGGAGGCAGGTATTGGAGTGATTTCTGAAAGATCAGAGAAGCAGAACAAGCCACAGCTAACCTCATCTCGCCAACTTCTCAGCTGATCCTGTTTCCTCAAACTGGAAGCCTCTCAGCCTTCATCTGAATTGATCTCAGCTGAACTGCTGCTCAAAAGCCTAAAAGCTTAACCAGACTCTAGTTCCTGGTCCTCATGTTTTACACACCTTTCTGCTTCCTGCTATCACTTCCTGGGATTAAAGGCATGTCTTTCCCAAGCAAGACATAAGATCTCAAGTCCTGGGACTGAAGGTGTGTGCCACCATGCCTGGCTGTTTCCAGTGTGGCCTTGAACTCACAGAGATCCAGACAGATCTCTGCCTCTGAAATGCTAAGATTAAGAATGTGTGCCACTATGTCTGGCCTCCATGTCTAATCTAGTGGCTGTTCTGACCCCAGGTAAGTTTTATTAGGGTACACAATATATTTGGGGATACAATATAGCACCACATTTTCTATCTATGCTTAATAAATATTGCCTTTATTACTACATTAGGCAATAGAAAAGACCAAGCGGGTGGAGATGTAGCTCAGTTGACCAGGATACATGAAGCCCTAGGTTTGATTACTGGAAGATGAGAAAGTTGGAGGAGTTCAAGATCTTCTACTACCTAGTGATTTGAAGCTCAATTCAAGGTATTTAAGACCAAGAAGAAGAAAGAAGAGAGAAGTAGGGGAAAGGATTAGGAGAAGAAAATTATGATGTCCATGACACAGAACAAAGGAAAACAAAGCAGGAACCCCCAGAAGTTTACAATAAAGTATATATAAGAGTTGCATTTTGTCTTCCAATTTGATTCTAGTTCCATGGACAGCTAAGCTCTTTGGTTTCATGGGAATGGATTTAGACCAACCCAACTGTCCTGATCGCCAATGAAATGGCTCTACAGACCACATCATAGAACGAATGTATAGGAAGGGAATATGATCTGTGTATGGAGCAAACCCAAGACCTTTCTTTAGCCAAAGGGGCAAAACCAGAGCAGCTGTGCCGGATACAAAACAAAAATCAGTGAGGACTGTACAATTCATTTATCATTAGCACTCATCCACTCAAGGTAAGTAACTCAAAGTCAGGACTCTTCCACAAAGTACAGGCAACCTTCCCTTTCCTTTTGGTAGTTATATCATACACACACACACACACACACACACACACACACACACACACACCGCTATATAGGGACAGAGATGCCCCGTGTGGTTCTCATTACCCACCTTCCACACAGTTTAGCATCATTCTGTTCTTTCTCTTTCAAAATGCACTTAAAGTTTTCCAACTGTAGAAGTGATATATGTGGGACTAAAGAGATGGTTCAGTGGCTAAAAGCACTGGTTGCTCTTAGAGAAATCTGGGGTTGAGTTCCTAGCACCTACATGGTGGCTTACAACTACCTGCAAATCCAGTTTCATGGGACACTATGTCCTCTGGTCTCTGGGAACGACATGAATGTGGTATAAATACATACACGTCAGCAAAACAATCAAACATATAAATTCCTAAAATAAACCTTTTTTTGTTTTGTTTTGAGTGATGTATGTTTGGCTGGAAATGCAGCTCAGAGGTAAGGTACTTATTTACCTGATGCGCACAAGTACTTGAGTATGATCCCCAACTGGGCAAAATGTAGAGGGCAAAAAAGTGTCACAACTCACTTTGAACATGTAACACATGCACACAGTGGTACATGGGTAGAGAGGCATGCCAGAAAGCTAAAATAATGCTAACCACATCATCCAGAAACAGTAACAGGTATGTTAGGTGTCCCTGGGCCACCATCATTCCAGTCTCTCACTTTACCTACAGAAGCCCAAAGTAAGAGAACACATTTACTACTAACGGGTCCCATTCCATACAATCCCTTTCTATAATTTGTTTGCCACTTAAGAAACAACTGCCCAGTCAATAAACAGACAGTATCTCAACCTATTCCACTATGTGAGCAGTCAGACATCTAAGCAAATGTCACCAGAAGACACTGAAGTTTTATCCAAATTTTCCAGAATTCCAAAGTCTGTGTCAAATATGCTCAATATGGATCTCTAAAAGGAATCCATGCACACATAATCTGAACTTCTGGGTCAGAGTGTGTATGCATGTTCAACTGTGAAGCATGCTGCCAAATTGCCCAGGAGAAATACTCTATGAATGAAAGCGCCTGTTCTCCTGCCCGTGTCAATAACGGATTTGCTGGACATCTTTAAATCCTTATCCATCAAATAGGTTTTTCCCATCACTTTTATTTGGATTATTTGGATTCTTTCTGGAGTCTAACATGTTTCCATGGATATGTATTGATCTACAGTTTTTCTTTTCTCTTCTTTCTGTTGATGTTTACCCCCTGTCTGTGTAGACATTCTTCATGTAAAATAAATATAAATACTATCCTTCATTGGTTTGCCTGATATCCTTTTATTTATGTGGCTGGGATAAACACCATGACCAAAAGAAGCTTGGGGAAGAAAGGGTTTATTTCAACATCACTGAGGGAAGTTGAGGCAAGAACTGAAGAAGGAATCATGGAGGAAAACTGCTTACTGGTTTGTCCCCTATGGCTTGTTCAGTCTTTTTATACAATATAGGACCCAAGGGTAGAAGCACCCACAGTGAGCTGGGCACTCCCACATCAATCATTAATCAAGCAAGCAAACGCCCCAAAGACTTGTCTATGGCCAATCTGATGGAGGTATTTTCTCAATAGAGGCTCTCTCTTCCCATATTAACTCTACCTGTGTCAAATAGTTGAAAAAAAAAAAAAACTAACCAATACACCTAGCCTGCCACATATAGCTTTGCCTAATACAGATTTTTCTGCTGCTTATAATGTTCAGTTACATGGCCAAACTGATGAGCTTTCTTCTGTTGTTTCTAGCTTTTAGGTTAAGCATCAGAACACATTAAGATTATATAAACAATTTGTAGTTTGTTTCTCTGTTGCCACAGTTATTTTCTTTACACTAATTTATCTAGCTGAAATTAACTCTGGTTTACAATAATCAAAATCCTCACCCTTAATAGTAGTGTTATTACATAAAATGGCATCAAGGTAAACTTGAATATGGCCAGAAGACCTAAGACCTGCTCTGAGTTATGTGTGATGGCACCAGACTGTAATTCCACAACACAGAAGGTTAAAGCAGAAGTACTGAGCTCAAGATCAGTCTGGATTATATAGTGAAGCCTTGTCTCACAAAATAGAAAAGGACCAATTCTGAACAGACTGAACTTAATAGTATAACTTTTAATAACTAAAGTGACTGAGAAGCAAACAGACCAAAGATTTCTGTAAAAGCAATACAAGGTTAAACTAACTGAGAATGAGACAAGATGACAGAGCTCAAAGCTTCAAAAGTGATGAGAAGCCATCAGAAGCCATGTCACATGCTCTGCAAATTCTAAATAGATGCTGGAGAAGGAATGGACACAGAGCAAAAGGAGGAAACTTTCCTCATCAGTCCCCTCTCTTTGCCAGGTCTCTAAACCAACCTTAAACCATCTGACCAGAAAACCAGAGGAACTCAATCCAAATCTGCTTCTTCTACTTCTAAGTTTCTGAGCTGCACAACTCTGTCCACCTGTAGGATATCAACAAGAGTACCTTCCTTTTGGAAGTGAGGATGCCACATGCACCTAACTGTGAAGAGCATCTCCATTCCCCACATCCACACTTTCTAAAATGTCTCTTTTCCTTTCCTTCAAAATGTGGACGGCAGCAGTGGGGGGAAAAATAAATAAATCAAGGAAAACAACAATGACCTCCTGTCTTGCTATCAAGGGCATTTTGAAAATTCTTAATTTAGTATGAATTAACAATCAGCAATGTTTTGTACCCACTCCAGGTCTCAACGCTGGCAAGCCGGTTATATCAGGCCCTACCTCAGTTAGTATTAAGAGTTTCACAACCTAGGGCTGAAGAGATGGTCTGGTAGTTAAGGATCATTTGGTGCTCTTGCAGAGGATCTAGGTTTGGACCCCAGAACACACATGGTGGCTCATAACCCTCTTATGGTCTTCTGGCACCAGGCACGGCACACAAAACCCTCACCAAATAAAAATAAATACATCTTCAAAAGTGTTAAACCCTTTGATACCACCTTCCACCTCTCCTGAAAACTACACAATCCAAGAAAACACTGTGTCACACTGTATTTTCCACCTACAAAGAACTTTCTTTTCAAAGCTGAAAATATATTTGGTACTGCTAGGTCACAAGTGACACTTTAAGGCAGCAATGACAAATCAGCATCTGAGGTCATTGCCAACTCAACAAGCAACTCCACACCGAACTGAGTATGTTGTATTAGTTAGTATGTGTGGTATATGAACATAAAAGGTGAGGGCATCTATGCCCAATCTTGGAGGCTCGTGGAGGGTGTGGGTGTGCTTATCCTTCACGTTCCTTATCTGAAGCAAGCTCCATTGGCTAGGTAGGCAGTCAGGACCGCCCCAGCAATCATCCTTTCTCTGACCTCACAAGTGCGCAAGACTGCATGGGTGCTGAGATCAAACTCTGTTTTTCAAGGTTATGTTGCAGGTACTCTTAGTCACTGAGCCATCGCTCTAGCTCTCTGCCCAAAACGCCAAGTCAAGTTCTCAGAATAAGCCTTACTCTCTGGACTAACTGTATCCACCAAGCTAGGAGGAGGCAGGGGTATAATTTATCCATCTAGCACAGTCTTTTATGCTCCTTATACATGTTGGCTCCCCATATTGACTTATCCTTATAAAAGGTATCATAACCCCAAAATTTAGCTTCTCACCTCATAAACCAGTATCAGGTGTCCTCAACTGCCAGATCATAAGTGTGCTATCTGAGTAACAGGAACTTGACTACTCTATCTCAAAGTTCTATCAAAGTCAAGTGAACTAACGGATAAGCGACAGGTATTCTATTCCAAAGTGCTATACAAACCTAAGAGGGTTTCCAATTCTTCAAGGCCTCCCTCAAATCCACTCAGAAGGTGCTTTTGCTCATAATACAATAAGCATACTCTTCTCTGCGCTCTTCAAGATCCTCACATTGTCACTTGATAAACTAAACTCCTATGCTAAAAAGCCCTGTTATATAACTGTCATACACTTTGCCAATCATATCCTCTAACAAATTATCTCAATATAACAAGATGGAGATAGGCGGGCACGCCTTCACTCTCCCAGATCTACTCAAACTCATCATCAGTTCACATTCATCATTGTTGTTGTTTGTTTTTACTCTTTTCGGGGGCCTGCTACCCAGCTCCCAAATAAATCATATATAGAGGCTTATTTTTAGTTATAAATGCCTGGTCTTAGCTTGGTTAGTTATTTGCCAGATTTCCTTAATTTAAATTATCCTTGTCTACCTTCCTTCTCCGGGCTTTTCCTGTTTTTTGTCTATTTGTTTTGTTTTTCTGTAAATCTTCTTACTAGCTTGCTGTGTAGCTGAGTGGCTGGCCCCTGAAGTCTGCCTCCTTCTCTGGCTTCTTTTCCTTTCCTCCCAGATTTCTTCTTCTATATATTCTCTCTGCCTGCCAGTCCCGCCTATCCTTTCTCCTGCCTTGCTAATGGCTAGTTCTTTATTAAACCATCAGGTATTTTACACAGGCACAGTAACACAGCTTCACAGAGTTAAACAAGTACAATATAAACAAAAGTAACACACCGTAAAATAATATTCCGCAACACATCACACCATCAAAGTCAACGTTGACTGAAGTGCAAAGTTCATTCTCCCTGTATCCTTAAACTCAATGGCTAAGATCCACCAGATAAACCATCACGACAAAGCAGTATAGTAACACCCTGTTTACCAAAAAGAGACCTTGAATAAGATAACAGCCAGATATTAGCTGAGTGTGGTGCCACATATCTGTAATCCCAGTACTTGGGAGCACCAGCCTCAAACTAAGAGAAATCCAACTGCCTCTGTCTCCCAATGCATGAACAAATCAGTACATAGCAATTTGGGACACAGAAAAGCAGAATGCACAAGGCCCTGGGTTTGATCCCTAAGACCACCCAAACAACAATGATGCAGAGGTGCATGCATACATCCAAGGAGTGAAAACCACGAGATACCTCAAAGCCCAGCAATGGAAGAAAACTGGAATGTTTTGCAGAGCTTTTAAACTGAAGTGTGTCCTTGGGGGAGCTGCATGTGACAATTACAGGATTCTAATTCCTAAAAGCTCAGCATTCTCTTCTCAAACTCCTCACACTTTGTCCAATTACAAGGACTAAAGAGCCCACTCCCTGGGGCTCATACACTTCCCCACTACAACCAAAGTTAATGCATAATGAGTGCTGTTTGAAGCTCAAAGCAAGGTAAGGACTGTGAGAGAATAATTGCCCATAGGTCTCTAGGCAGTCCTATGGCACTCTGCCCAAAGTCAGTTTAGGGAAGTGAAACTCCACCAGGATTAAATTACAAAGTGAAGGATCCTAAAAAGTAGTGCTTACATTGAAGGCTGCCAAAACCATTATGTTTTTTTCTTTTTGTTTTGTTTTTGTTTCCCTGAACCAATCTTGAGGCCTAGAGAAAAACAGTAAATGAAGTGTTGGTAAGTTTCTATTGTAAGTAAGGTGGATCATTTGGAACTTGTTATTATAACTTAAAATAACACACACACACACACACACACACACACACACACACACACTATATGTATATATATTTATATATGGGCTAAGGATGACAAATTGCTTGTCTAGCATGTATAAAGCCCTGAATGCAATTTGTAGCACCCCATAAAACTGGGTGTTGTGGCACATGACTATAAATCCTGACACTTGGGCAGGGAGGCAGGAGGATGAAGAGTTCAAAATCATCCACAGTTGTGGAGTGAAGCTGAGTTGAACCTGGGCTACAGTAGCCTCTGTTTGAAAAAATAAACTTTTTATTACAATCTAATTTGAGTATTCAGGAAAACTGAACTAAATACATGTCACTGAGGACAATTACATAACACAGTAGTCATTTTTGGTTTTATTTTTAGCATTATTGGGAACTGACACTAGGGTCTCACATGGTAGACAAATGTTCAACCACTGAGCTACACACCTGATTCCCAGTATAGTTCATCTTGGAAATAAGACAGTACTTCAAAACCAGAAAATTATCTAAATCCTAGAATAAGGTTCCCATAGCTAAAAATTTATAAGGAAATAGTTCAAACTGAAAAGCATTCCATATATGAAAAAAATTCACTGCACAGCTTATTTTGGGGGGGGGGGCGGGAGGGAGATATAGATTTGATAGTAGTTTAACACATTACAACCATTCCAGTTTTTGAGAAACCTAACATTTGCCTCCTGATAAATCAGCTGTCTAATACTAAAAGAATGGTCAAATACATGCCAACCTGTATGCATGGAAGTAACCATTAAAACTGTACTTATGATGATTCTAAAATGGCCAATACATTCACCAGATGGAGTGAGGGGGAACAGAAACCTTGTGACAGTGTGTACACATGTGTGCATGTCTGTGCATGTCCTTTATTAAAGGTCATATGTGTAGCCAGGTGCTGTAAGCTGATACCCACAACAAAAATTGATCATGCTATATGATAAGAGTATGTGACTCCCTCAACCTCAGTGTTTCTGAACACTGTTCTTAATTTATTGTTTCAATTTATTATTTAAGGAAAGTAAGAGCTGTTAGTCCCACAACCCAGACAGTAGCTATGCTGGCAATCCCTGATATCATTTGTATACCCATCTCTCTGTCCATCCTCAAAGCACATATATAGACATCAACAATCAACACTTACAGAAAATGATTTACTAACACAGTAAAGGAAGATTATAAGAGCCATATCTAAAGCTGATAAACCCAAGTTTTATTCGCAAAGTAATGCAATTGAGTGGTGAGGTGGTTTGAAGAAAATGGCCCCAAAGGGAGTGGCACTATTAGAAGGTGTGGCTTTGTTGGAGTGGGTGTGGCCTTTTTGGAGGAAGTGTGTCACTGTGGAGGCAGATTTTGAGTTCTCATATATGATCAAGACACACCCAGTGTCTCAGTTCACTTCCTATTGCCTTTGTATCAAGATGTAAGGACTTTCAACTCCAGCACCATGTCTGCCTGCATGCTGCCTTGTTTCCCACCATGACAATAATAGACTAAACCTCTGAACTGTAAGCCTCAATTAAATTTTCCTTTATAAGAGTTGCTGTGGTCATGGTGTCTCTTCACAGCAACAGAAACCCTAACTAAGACAGGTAGAAATAAAATCCACACAGGCCTCGTCACCCCTCAGCTAATAATGGTATCACAAGTACACCCTGTGACCTGTAAAGGCAAGGCCATTATACTCTCTCGCTGCTGCTCTGGCAGAAAGGCTCTGCACACCCAAACAGGCATTTTAGAAGCAACTCCAACTATGAAATGCAAGCAAGCTATAGTCAGTATCTTCACTACAAAGAACATTATGTTAATATCAGTCACACTTACCCACCTGTGGAGCACAATTCATAAAAACATTTCTAGTTCCCGGACGTTAACTCCGACATATCTAAAGTTAGTTCAGGGTGCATGCATACAAACTGTTCCCAACAATGCTATCTATGTACCTAACACTGTAAATCTCATCCAGTGTTCCCATCCCCTGTACAGGAAAGAGGAACCTTTAAGGAATTTGCCATTCTATGGCTTTGCATTGGAACCCCTGGTTGGTATTAGTAACATGCTCATGAAAAGGTAAGGTTATCCAAAATCCTAATACACTAGATAGACTTGATACACCTAATAAGACTTCTGCTTAAAATACACAATGTCAATAAAATCACTAATGACATGTTGGAAAAACCTAAAAAACCTAAATTGACAGAATGTCAGATTGACTTTGTTGTTGTCTTGCTTCCAGAGATGGAATCCAGGGCCTGGCACATGTTAGGCACATACCAAAGCCCTAAGCAACAGCACTGGCCTGGGGGTTATCTTCAAACTGAGGTAATCAGTAATGTCTGTTCTCCAGAGCATCTCCCTCAGCTCCAGGGCTTTTGCCAGAGTTCTGGACCTGGAAACTTGCAATTCTTTCTCATGGTTCCCAGATGCTTCTGCAGTTGTAGAGACTCAGGGTCACCTTAGGATCTACCAGCATCTACTACCACACAATGACACAGCACCTTGTGCTTAGCTCCAGCCTGGCCCTGTGGCATTTCAAACCAAATCCTCTTGGAAATGGACTCAAAGGTTATAATAACCAGCCTAAGGTCAGAACAGTCTAGTAGCACATCCAGGACTCTCTCCAAAGCCTTGATATGACATCTGAGCAGCCTTTTTTGCAGTTCTATAAGAATTGTCTCAAGATAAGAACACAAACCCAGGGCCCAGGATCACACTTGTCTCTTGTATAAAATCTCAGGTACTATTTAGATTACCCCACCCCATGGCAATGTAAATGTACCCCTTTTCGAAACTTGTAACTAATATAAAACAAAGAGCACCAAATGAAAAAAAGCTTTTGGTAGGTCCACTATGCAGAACTTATCACAGTTACTGCAGATAGTAATTTTTATGTTCCCTCTCCCCATCACCTGGCAGCCTCTAAACCTTCCCATCAGGCTCAGGCATGCTTTCTTTCACTGCTCATCTTTATATTCAGCCTCTCTGAAAGCAAGGAGGGGTTATCAGAAAAGAAGAAAGGAAAAAAAGAAAAAGAAAGAAAAAAGTGCCAAAGGCTGCCTGGGTGGAGATAGCAACACTAATTGATCCCATTCTCTGGCTCTGGAGGCAGAATGCAGAAACTCTGCATCTCTTCTCTTCAGCAGCTCTCAGCAGACCAGCTCAAGTGCCCTTAATTGTTTATGTTCTTAATGCAGAGCCTCTTGAATGCATTCATTTTTAATAGCAGGCTTGAGTGTAGGGCTCATCAAAGAATGACAAAGCAACTCTATTCACTGGGTCTCCTTCCTGCAATGATGGTCTTTTGATTTATTTGCAAATGACAAGCTTGTCAGGCCCCACTTGAGGGCTGCCCTAATTTTTTCCCCAAAGAATTCAGTTGCATTTTCTAAGATGAGGACTGAGTCTGTGATGTATTTGTGTAAGTTGTACACATCCCCCCTCAGTTCCTTCTAATTAATGATTTAAATGTTTTGACCCAACTGTTGCCAAGCAGAACATTTGGGCTTTAATTTGTCACATTGGTAAAGCTGCATCTTTGACAAAAGCATCACAGCTGTTTAGGCTTGTAACTGGCTCATTTCTATTATTCAGAAACCCTTGTTACAGAGTTCACAAAGGGCCTGTTCACAGGAAGTCATATTGACTTGTTACAGGATAGAAAAACAGACAGCTTCTGGTGCCCTTAAAGCAAAATACCTTCTGTGACTCCATAGGCTTCCAAGACAAATTCTACTGTTCTGGGCTGGAAAGAGCAATCTCTCCACAGCTACCCCAAACAAGCTACATCTTCAACTCTTCTCACAGATCTAGCTCACTTGGCAGCACATTAAAAATTAGGTATTTCATAGAACAAAGATCAGTAGGAGAAAATGCCAGGGACATCATCATCCTCCCCAAAAGATTAGAACCACAACTGCTAAACCAAAACATGACCTGTGTGAGACAACTGAGGTACGAAACAAGAAAGTCAAACTCTGGCCGAAATATAGCAGTGACTGTTTCACAAGGTGGGGTACACTGCAATGATATAAACAACACTCCCTTTACTACCGCTATTACTGAGGCCCATGTCACTTATTTTGGGTTGGTACTGACCTCCAATCACCTGTGACCTCTATTTTGTACTGTCCACTGTGACATAGTAAAGGTTCCTTGCTCCCAAGGTTTACAACTTTGCAATAATTGAAGAAGCAATTTTGCATGTGTGTTTCCTTAACACACTGAAATCTTTAGCCAACGTGGATGCTGGATGAAACTACGGGTTTCCTAACTTCATAAACATGCTATATACAACTAAATTACTTGCACACACATGGCAGCAGTTGCTGTTCTTCCCAAGAGACATCTCAGGGAAAGCTGCTACTCCAACACAAGACCCAGACCAAGGATAGCCAAGGCCTAGCAGAGTAGCTGTGTTGGTGACATGTATCTGTGTTATTTAATTTTAGCTGAAAAGACCCAGCCCCTGAGCTGCCTTACCATTTTTCCCAGGTTGAGCTATCAGCCAGGGATAGTCCAATAGGAAGGAAGGCAATGATCCTGGTTTCCCAGGTAGGCATGCTTAATTCTCTTTATCTTTTTTTGCTGGGGAGATTTTTGTTTGTTTATTTGTTTTTCTCTGTGTGACCCAGGCGGGCTGTCCTACTTGGATCCACCTGCTTCACAAATGCTGGGAATAAAGGCATGTGCCACCACTACCTGGCTTAACTCTCCTTTCAATCAACATCAGGAAACAGACAAAGCTCCAGAGTATCCAGAAGAGGGAACTGTAGGGAAGGAACAGGGGAACTACTACCAGGGTTGAAGGACTAGTCCCAGACACAGTCAGCACAAGGGCAGCGGAATGTTAACAAGGTAAATAATAAAAAATAATATAAAATAAAATTCTCAAAAGCATTTTAGAACAAATCTGCAAGGCCTAACACCCAGAAAAGCTTCACTATTTAGAATGACTGGGGGTATACAGAATAATGAGTAATGGTGTAGCTTTGCTTGAGGCAGGCAATGAGGAATTATACTTTAACCACACATCAAATTACTGCTTTATGGGGACAGGGGGTATAACACTGAAATATAACCTACAGAGAAATCCAATCCAAAGAAAAACTATCAGTCCTCTAAGATAGCAACACCCTACCTGCTCTCTGAAGAAAAATCATATGATGCATAGAGGAGACAGGATTCTTGGATAAACAGATTAACCAAAATATACATAGGAACAAGTATAATAAAGAAAATGCATAGTCATGTCCATTTGTAATTATGAACCATGGTTTTATGATTATCGTCCTGAGGTTCATAGAAGTACAATGTGAATGGGAAGGCAACCCAGGGTGACAGAAATGAGAGCAATTTACATCATGGCTAGACCCAAGTCACAAGTTACTTTAAAAGCAGACAAATCAATGCACGTGGGTGTTTTTAGAAAACATCCCAAATATTCTCCCACTAACTGTGTGGGTTCCAGGACATGCCAGCTCTTGTTTCCCAGAGCATCAGAAACCAAATTTAACCCACATATTCTGTTACACTGGTCTGCACTTGTGTGGTTCCCACAGGGGTAGGCTGACTCAATAATGTTGCACTCATTCTGCAGAACAGAATAGACTTCCTGCCATTTGGACTGTGAAACACAGTAATCCACCAGGGAATAAAGGTCAATATTGCACTTTTGGTCATTACTGAATCATTTGAGATGATCTGTGGTTAGGAGGAGAAGAAAATCGAAGGCTGTGAGAATGCGGCAAATGGCTCGACCTCAGACCGGTTTTCATCTCCATCTACCTAACAGGCATGGGTAAAAGGCCCACCTGCCGTGCTTCTGGGCACTGGGCTGCTTTCAAATCCAAGGCACAAGCCAGGAACCAGTTAAACAATGTAGTAGTAGGGAGAACAAACTCTAAACCTCAGACCAGTGCTTACTCAGATTTTAGGTCATCAGCTGAAGTTTGGACGGTTTCCAGTCTGCAAGTGACACCACAAAGTAGAAAATTCACCAAATACAAAGAAGTACCTTCAGTGCAGAAGTATATGCCAAAAATCTCCTCAGTTGTGCATGCAGACATATGCATGCTCACACCTCCACCCCCACTGAAAGGCTGCTACAGGATTTCTGCTGCTCTGAAAACTCATGTGGCTGCTAAATCAATCTTTTCTTTAAATGTCCAATTAAAGCCGCTTCATCTTTAAGGCATTGAAATCCTTAAATACTAAACATCTTAGGAACCTAGGGCCAATTATCATTTAAGCCACAGAATAAATGTATATGCCCCTTGATTTTTATATCAATATTCTCCTTCACTGGTTTAGCAGGGCTACTTCTTAAAGATAATGTACTATATATAATGTTTAGGCCCCCACAGTATATCAATGTCAAACAACATCGTGTCAAGCTAAGATTCAATTCAGGTAAGTGCTACTGCCAAATTTTCTTGTTCCCAGACGGGCTTTAAGATTATTTTATTGCTTAAAATTTAATTTGTTCCAACTCATGTCTCCATGACAACGTTGGCTAACCCTGCAAATCATTTGAGTAATTGGATATCTTATCTTTCTATTGCTCTCAAATCGAATGATTCTGCTAGAATTGTAACAGCCAATCAAATTTACAGTCCTCCTGAGTAATAGACTTGGAAAAGGAGCCACATTCATCTCCCCTGTACAGCCATATTAACCAGTTTGGGACAAACAGCACAATCTAGCCTTCCAACTGTACTCCAGATTATAAACAGTGTCAATACCAATATTCTCACAATGCAAAGTCTATTCAAAAAGCTCTTCCCTGTCCTTGCTTTAATTTGAGAAGCAACAACTGACACTCATTTCATACAAACTAATGAGCAATGTCAATCTCAGCAGTGAAGGAAACTGGCAAGGATAATCCCAGAAGCTGATGAGAAAATCTGACTTACTTTAAATCACCTTTTAGATATTGAATCTGTGCCATATATGGCCAAAACAATAGCTTAAATTATTATTAAAAATACACTGCCAGTGAACTCAGGGTCTTTTAAGGGAACTGAGTCAAGTTCCTTGTAAATCAGTTAAGACAAATATACAAATATAACAACCAGCTGGAAAACTAGGTGCCCTCAGAGAAATCAACAGTCAAAGTGTCCTTCCTTTACTTCAACAGTACCCCAACACCCAAGGTTAGTAAGAAACAGGTTTCTTACAGAGTTCAAAAGTCAGTAGTTCCCCTCTTGAATTTAGCAGGGCGATTTTGGCATTTGGTCAGCTAAAAAACATGGACACTGGATACACTTCAGTCGGCCAATTCCAGTCTTCTCTACAGCTACGCAGACACTGGCTCCAAGGGAGCTCACGGCCCAGAAATGTAAGAGAGTCAGCATGCTTACAAATGGAAAGGCTCTGGAGCCCCAGCCAACTGGCAGGTCAAAGCAGCTGTCAGCAGCCGGTGCTTCCTATACAGACCGACAGGACAACTGGGCTACTTCTCAGCGCCTGAGAACAAGCTTAACTGTGCCATGCCTTTCTTCATCCTAAGTACTTACCACAGACACAAGAAATGTCTCCTGCATCCTAAAAGCTTCAACTTCCAGCACGTCAGCTAGAAGCAGTAGGCCATGTCTGTAGTTCAGCTGCTTGGTAAACTGAGTCAGGAGGCTCATGAGACTTAGAAGTTCAAGACTAGTCTTGGCAACAGCAGAGCAAGACTCATCTCAAAATAAAGACAATAACTATCCATGACTACTCTCAAAGGCCATACTTTTCTCTGACCTGAGGGTTTTGCTGTTTTTGTTTTTACTTCTCCAAATATTAAGATTTAGGCAATAGCTGTCAATGTGACAAGTCAACAAACATCTCTAGACCAAAGAGACACAGAAATATAATTATACAAGCTCTCTACACAGCACTTTACGGACTCTATAGCAAAAATAAAATCACATGTGGACAACACCCCCTACACACACACACACACACACACACACACACACACACACACACCCCTGCTTCAAGGCTCAATACTTTCTCCAACGACACAGCTTGACCTAGTAGCCCTGCAAACAAACCCCTTTACCCTCAGGAAGACAATTTCTTCAACTTCAGAGTTAGTTTTGTTACATTAAAAAGAAAAGAATCTAAAATATACCTACACATCTCTTCTACCACTTATACTGCTGTAAATCGCTTCTGTAAAAATGAACCAAGTCTTATTTAGTGTTCATCCATCCTCATAAATGAAAACAAAACAAAACCCTCAGCCCACTGTATTTTCCCTGGTAGTTATATTAATTACTTGAGCTACATTGCTAGTGGGTCTGTGTTTATTATTTTAATTATTTTATATTTTTTAACCAGTAGAGATTGCCAACAAGGGCTGTATTTTTTTTAAATTTTCCTTTTGAACCTAAAGACAAATGCTTATGATCCAAAGAAGAAATGAATAAAAAAGACTTTACAATTACAAGGAGAAAAATGAAAAGTGAATACAGACAGAGAAAAAGAAGTTGGGATTGAAAAACACAAACAAGATCGAAGTACAAATGGAAGGGGACCTGTAAGGGCAAGAGCCTGGATGGAGCTTCAAGGAGCTAACAGATCTGATAACAGCTCTCCACCTCTCCACACACGACTCCCTGGCGGGGAGCTGCTTTGGTAACCCCCCATTCTCCTTGTCTGTATACTCACTTATTGAATACATCACCGAAAGTGATGCAATTCATACCCACCCACAAAGAAGGGGAAACTGGAGGAGCTGACAGGAAGCTATTGCAGAGCCATTCCCAAGAAGCTCCATGGCTAGCAGACTCGAGAGTCACCACAATGCCAATGAAGCCCACTTCACAATCAAACAAAAGAACCTTTGCACACCAAAACACCAAGAAGGACAACTATCTTAACTGGGCATGGTAGCTTATGCTGGTGAGCTGTCTGGGGAGGACAAGGCAATCTCAAGTTCAAGGTCAGCCCAGCTACAATAGCAAAGTTCATTTCAGAAAAATCATTTTAAAAAGAGGGAAAAAATGGTTGTGAATAATACCACATGCCTATAATTTCAATCCTTCTAAGGTAGAAATAGAGCGATCAGGAGTCAAATTCCAGCCTTCACAGTGAAATGGAGGCTACCAGGGCTCCATGAGACCCTGGGCTAAACATAAAAAACAAAAAACAAAATACAACAAACAAAACTGAGTGAAACAAGCACCTTAACTGTAGGCAGCATGTGGACAGGATGCCTTTCCTCCAGCTCTATTTTGTACTAAGATGTAGATCAGTGTTAAGATACCGTTCTCTGAACCTAAATCAACTTTTTTTAATTTCACTCATGAATCCATAGAAGTCTATGAAATGGCATAAATAGAGGCAGCTGTATTTTGTTCCCCAATCAATTTCCTCCCCAGACATCCAGCATATGTTTCTGCACAGAGAAAGAACAGCCCTTCCCTTCTAATTCAAAAATCTATACTGCCACTGCCCTTGCAAACTGCTAAACAAGCAGTATCGGCAAGTCACTTGTGTGCTGTAATATATTTACTGCCAATCCCAATGGTTTACCTCCCTGATGCAGTTTCTTCTGTGTCTGAGCTTGTCAATACACCACTGGTCACCACATTTCTAAGTGGCTCTGACTCACTGTTTGCTCAAAGCATCAAGAGGGTGGTGGGAAGGAACAAAAGCTTGGCTCCTGAAGAGCCAACCTGGAGCCTGGGGACCTAAGCCTTGGGGAGACCCACTGTGCTTCCCATACAGGGAAGGAGTCTCAGAGTTTGCTCCCTGACACTTGATAATCTTTTACCACCTACAACTAAAATCCCCAACTAGTGTACTTTCTATATACACACAAATTTCAAAATTAGCCTCCTTTTGCAAAAGCATTTCCTGTCCCTGCTTGTTAATAATACAATGATTTCTCCCTAGCAAACACAGCAGGCTGATTTCCAAGGTGCCTTAAAGTTTCATTAAAGGGCCTAAAACAAGGTAGCTGGAGGCCTGGTGAGGCAGTCTGGCATTTCCTGTGTGGGGGAGTGGGGGTGGGAGGTGAAGGATGTACCCATACACACATGGAGTCTACAGAGACCAGGTCAATGTTGGATATTTTCATCAGTCAGTCCTCATGCTATTTTTTAGATAATGTCTTACACTGAACCTAGAACTCATTGACTGGGCTAATAAAACTCAGTCCACCTGTCTCTGTACCCTACACCTACCCCTTACCTCCCCTTGAGTCCCCCCAGCGTTAGGACTACTGAGGCACAGAACGGAATTGTGGGTGGTGCTGAGGATCCAAAGTCAGGTTTCTGGTGCTTACACAGCAAGTACTTTACTGAGCCATCTCCCCAACTGAGCCTTTCCATTTATGTTAAGTCTATGCTTTTACCTTAACACCATGTAAATCAGTAATTCAAATATGCAAAAGCACTAGGGTAAGTTTAGCTGAAAGGAAGAATCCATTAAGACAGAACCCCTAAGATATATATAAAGACCCCCTCCCTCACATCAAGTCAGACTAACGTTGGTTGAAAAAGAGAAGTCCCTGACTTATACCAAGCCCACCCTTACTATCCAGACCCATTTTTTCTTTAAACAAGCAATCTAAGCTCTTAGGAGATGAAGCAAGCGGATTAGAAGTTCAAAGCCATCCTTGGCAAATAGTTACGGCCAGCCTTGGTTAGGTCAGCCATGCTCCCACCCACCCCCACACACCCAAGACTAACAACCAACAGGCGAGAAGTATAGTATGTTTTAACTTACAGACTTCAGACACCGTACAGGTGAAGGAGCATTAATGAGTTTTCACTGTACGGTTTTCTCTCCTTTTCGTTCTTTTTAGTTGTGAGCCTGGCCTTTAACTAACTGCTGAGCCACCTCTCCAGTCCTCCCTCCCTTTTCCTAAATATTTAGTTTCTAATGTAATAAAATGTTTGAGTGGAGGATGTAAAAATGTGAAAGTTTAAAAGAAAGCAAAACTATGGCTATATTCATTATAAGGACTGTAATGAAACTTAATCACCAATTCTACTAGCAGCTCAGCTGTCCTTAATTCACAAGCAATGGTTTACTCAGTTCACTCTGAAATGCAGCCTTCAACAACAATGGGATATTTTGTCCTTTTTTTTAAGTCCAAATCCAAACATATTAGTGTAATTAAACTCTTCATTAAGATGCCTCAGTGGAAAACCAGGCATGGTAGCCTAAGCCTATAAATAATCCCAGCACTCAAGGTGAAGGCAACTACATTGTGAGTTTGCCACCAGCCTTGGATATATGAGACTGTTTAAAGAAAAGGCGGGGTCGGGAAATGGAGAGATATTCAGCAGTTAAAAGCTCCTGCAAAGACCCAGCAACCACGTAAGGTGGCATACGACCATACACACATAATTTTTTTAGAAGATAAAACTAATCTTTAAAAGGAAGAAGCAGCCGCCTCCATGAACTAGTTCAGGCAGCTGTGTGCTCCTGAAGCCTGAAAGCATAGGGGATATTTGAAGTATAAACTACTTGAGAGAAGAAAAAGTCAGACATAACATGTTTTTAATCCCAGCACTCAAAAGGCAGAGGCAGGAGGATCTGAGTTTAAAGCCAACCTGGTCTGAATAGCAAGTTCCAGGCCAGACTGAGCTACAAAATAAGACCTTGTCTCAAACAAGTTTAAAGAAATAAAAACAAAAACCCAGAGTAAGTAGTTAGAAAAGATGATCAGTGCTCAACTAAACAGGTTTCATTCTAAATTTTAGCATACGAACCATTATTACTACTTTTTTTCATTTTTTTATTAAGAGATTTTCTATTCATTTTACATACCAACCACAGATTCCCTCCCTCCTCCCGCCCCCCAGCCTTCTCCCCCAACCTACCCCCTATTCCCACCTCCTCCAAGGCAAGGTCTCCCAAGGGGAGTCAACAGAGCCTGGTAAATTTAGTTGAGGCAGGTCCAGGCCCCTCCTCCCTGCACCAAGGCTGCCCAAAGTATCCCACCTGTTAGGCACTAGGCTCCAAAAAGCTAGCTCAAGCACCAGGGACCGGTCCCAATCCCATTGCCTGGGGGACCCCCTAAACAGTTCAGGCTAAACAACTGTCTCGCCTATCCACAGGGCCTAATCGAGTACCATGGGGGCTCCTCAGCTATTGGTCCACAGTTCATGCGTTTCCACTACTTTGGCTGGTCGTCTCTTTACATTTTCCCATACCACTATTGATTCAGGATTTTAATCTCTATTCTATGGATTTACTGATGGATCTGAATTTTGGAGTAGGGCTTTTTCTATCTGGACATTAAAATGGGCACAAGTGGTTTTCTTTTGTTGTTTTTAGCAAAGGACTTCTCACCAAATTTCAAAAGATGGGGATCCAAAATGGTTGCA
This sequence comes from Peromyscus eremicus, assembly GCF_949786415.1. Taxonomy (NCBI): domain Eukaryota; kingdom Metazoa; phylum Chordata; class Mammalia; order Rodentia; family Cricetidae; genus Peromyscus; species Peromyscus eremicus. Next base: position 88,614,585 of record NC_081417.1, read on the forward strand.
ACCACCATGGAACATGGGAGTATACTTACCACATCAAGTTTGTGATACATAACTCCTGAGAATGTATATAAACATGCTCACAGCACACTGTAGATGAGCCAGAGGAATAAACAAGGCATGAGACAAAACACAACTTTGTATTAAGTGGTGTGACAACCTACTGTGAGTGAACTCTCGGGAAGACCCTGACATAAAAAGACCTTGAAGGAAGCTAAGGGAGGCCATGTGAAGTTCAAAAAAGTCTAAGACTTATAACATAAAGTGACTCATTTGGCTGGATTAAAAGAACTGCAAGACAAAAAAATAAAGCAGTACAGCATGAAACAATAATGGGGAAAATAATCAGAGGCGGACATAGAAGGTGATGAGTGACAAGCAGATGGGAAATAGAAATAAAAGGAGACCCCAACCGCCAACCTCCTGAAGCAGTCACTATATGAAAAGTCCTAAAGTTCCAAGTTTGGTAACACTGAAAAGCAGTTCTCTGACAGAGCTAGTGTGCATTTACCAAGGGACACACTGGGTAAGCCAAAGAAATATACCGCTACAGTAGCACTTTTAGTTAGTGAGCGGGATCACAGGTCAATACCTGGGCTGGACCACTATGCTGCTAAAACAAATCCAGTCAAATACTGCAAGCACTCCGGAGGGTTAACAGAACAGCAGGACTGTGTCCCACATTAGCATGAGGTAATCTCATTTCCTCTAAAGCATGATGAGCACCTAGCAGCATCTGTTAGTTATACTGCTCCTTGGTGGAGCTGTTTCCACAGTTCTTCTATTTGGCAGATGGAGAAAGTTTCATTGATAAAAACTTCAGAATTTTTTTCTCTTTCTCCATTTTTTTCCGTCTACCAAAAATGGCAAAGGACCATATAGCACTGACCTTAAGCTTAAGAAAAGCATTATTATAGCCAGTATGAATGTTTTAAGGGGAAGAAAGTTAATGCGATGTTTGCGTAATGATTCTGTGGTTGTTTCAAAGTAGGTCAACAGAATGAAACAGTAATTCAAATTTTTAATGTTAAAAACTGAAATAATTCTGCTAAATCACAGGTTACTTCATAACTGTACTAACATTTAAAAAAACATTGTAAATGGGTAAGCTGAGAAATTTTAAAAATATGATTCTTTATAGGTCTGTATGGTACCACATACAAAGCCCAGTAAAGTTTTGTAAACAATATGTGAATGACCATCCTATCAAACCACATGCCAGAGAATAAACAAAAACAGAAAAATCTTTCTCCCACTTATACACCCACCTACCTCCAGCGTCCTAACACACATACCCCAGTACTCTTTAAAATAGCAAGTTAGGCTGGGTATGTAAAGTATTTGTCTACCATGTGTGAAGCCCTGGGTTCTGGGTTCCATCACAATAAAATACTACAAAGCTTCAAAGCATGATTATGCATGTTTTGCTTTCTACAGAAAGCATTGTATTATACACTCCTGCAGAATTATTTAATGAATAATAAGAATAATAATGATAATTCTTTAATTATCAAGGCTACTTCGATGGTATAAACATTCAACTTTGTCAAAAAAGACAAAAATGGGTATTTAAAACTGGATTTTAAAAGCACTACAGCTGGGAAGAAGGGCCTGAAATCCCAACACTGGGCAGACTGGAGCAGAAGGTCCTAGGTTCAAGGCTAGCCTCTCCAACAAAATCAGTAAGCAGTAGAGATGGATAGATTGACTGAGTAAGTCTCCTCAAATGCCTCCTCTGTTTCTTCTTATTTAATCCCCTTCCAGAAACCACAAGGAGGAAAAGAACAAAGACTCAACTGTACAGAAATGTAAAATGGCCTATGAACCAATAGCTAAATCTATCTTTAAATACCACTCAAGGTGATTTATTTACTGAAGAAAGGTTTTTCTGTTTGTGGTTCTTATTAAACACTATTTGGTAGAACATCTTAAGTGCTCTGGTGAAGGACTCCCCTCAGTCTGTACACAGAGTGCTAGATCTCTAAGCATGTGCTGGTGTGGCTCATGCACTGAGTAACAGACTTTAATTCAAGCTCACCTTCAATTTACAAAGACATAAACTGAAGGCCTGGGAACTCTTTCATGGGATGCCCATTCCCTAATTATGTGACCTCTAACTATCCAAAGCAAACCCACAGATCTCAGGGACTCTCCCAGGCAGTACAGTCAAGTGGGAGAGGCAACTTTGGCACTGGGAACTACCCAGGTTCAATTCTACTCATGTCTGAGGCCAGCCTGGGTATACAGAGATCCTGCCTAAAAAACAGCAGTGCCACACACTGCCCTTGCAGAAGACCATTCATTCCCAGTTCCGAGCACCTACACAGGCAGGATCACAAACACCTGTAACTACAGCGCCAGGGAATCCACCTCATTCTTCTGACCTCCTTCTGCACCTGCACTACTTATGTACACATCTGCTCCACAACATAAACCCTCAACAGAAACATAACTGAATATAAATCTGGTTTTATGCCTATTAATTATGATAACTTTTTTTCTTGATGCCTCCTTAAATTTCTAAACAGATTCTGCACTTTTCTTGCCACAGTACAGGCCATTTACAGAAACTAGACAAAGGGCTAGACAAGAAATGGTTAGAGTAGTAAGAAATCAGCCCTGTAAGCTAATCTTGCACTTTAAACTCCAGGCTTTAAATACAGCTTTATCTCATTGAACTTATGCTTGTAAAGGACAAGCCTGGCTCATGAAAATGAAGTTAGGGGCCACTCCAATCTTGATGACAGCTACTCTCTTTGTACTACAAGGAGATTAAAACCTAGTAGAGCTTAAATCTAAGTGCTGCCCTCTGGCTAGTCATTCCTGGGTCTATGACTGGGGAGAGGGGGAGGGCAGGGGATCTCTCAAGGCTTTAGGGTGTGAGCAGCTCAGTAGATCAGATGTCTGACATGTATGGAGTCTTGGGTTCCCTCCTAAAAAGAATCTTGGGGCCAATGAGATGGTTTTAAGCAGGTAAAGGTGCCTGCCAAACATGCCCATACACATCTACACACACACACACACACACACACACACACACACACACAAAATAAATGTGATGTTTAAAAACTCTCAAAGCAACAAACTGCAGACAAACAACACATGCAGCTTTAAAACAAAAAAACCAAAAAACAGAGCCTGGTGGCATACATCTGCAATCCCAGCACTTGGGAAGCAGAAGCAGAAGGACCAACAATCAAAGCCTTCCTCTACAACAGAATGAAAGCAGAAAGTGGTAAATCTTACAGGAAAATACGAAATGTCTCCCACCTAAGGAATGACTCCCTACCAGTTCCACCTAAATAATCCACAGGCATGCACACGAAGAATAATCTGTTTTCTAAGAAAAATTAAAAGCACACATCAGAACTGTGAATGGTAGTTTCACTCCAAAATTCATTCCATGTGAGACACTGTGCTTGTGCTGAAATACCACGTGACTTCGCCCGAAATCAGACCTGAAAAAAACGGTTGCCTTTCCTTCCAGTGTCATACTGAAGTCCCAGAGCTCATCCTGCCCACTCTAACAGAAAGCAGTTACAGACCGTGACTGCTTGGCTGCCAGTCTCCAACAAGAATCCTGCCACATTTCTTTTGTTCTTGAACACAATTTAGGATGAGAACAGTACTGCTCAATGGGATACAACTTACTTCCCATGCCTAGATCCCCACAGATCTCAAATCACAGAAAACCAGTGCTGTTGACTTCCCTAACTTGTAGAACATTCATCTAGCCACCTGCTCTTAATTATAAGCTGTAACGTTAATCAACACACACAGAAATAGTGAACTGGAAAGACACACAGCAGAAGAGATGTACATCAGGACACAGGTCCAAAAGTGATTCTATGTTTCCCAAAGCGACCTGGAGGACACAAGAAGCAGCTCTGGTAACTCTGGAACAAGCAACCATGGCTAAAGCTTCCATGATGCTGAGCCCTGATCTCCAGGTGCTGAGCATGTGTCAAGGTACAGCAAGGCAGCTACCCAGCTACTTCTCAACATGGAGGGCACAGGAGTCAGACTGCCATTGAAAACAGTACAATCAAAGGTGAGGAACATCACCACTTATAGCCACACACACCGTTTCTTTGAGAGGTGTTCTCATTATGCAACTCAGACTCAAAATCCCCATCTTACTGCCATGCTGACATTACAGGTATTTGTCACAGCACCAGGCTCATAGCCTTCGCCCAATCACCATGCAGAAAAAATAATTACTGGCACATCTTGTTTCCCAAAATATTAAGGGACACAGAACACAACAACAAATTATAGCTCATACACTGGGGATCAGCTCCTGAATGAAGACTCACACCAACTTGTTATTTCCAACGTAATTTTCAACACTTTGGTGTTCTCAGAATTGCCTTGCTTTCTCACAAATAGGTCCCACCTCTCCGCTCATCAGAAATAGAATTTACCACCTACATGGACCAAGATAGACATCAGCAGCCTATTAAAAAGCACTAAAGAAAAAAAAAATTGTCTCAGTAAGCTGCTTTTTCTGTAACCAGCCACAGAATGAAGGGGAGAAAGTCATGGAAGACTTTATCAGGAAGTGTTGACACAACATAAACATGGGCTGTGGGCAGCACACCAAGGAAGGAAACCACAATTATACCACTCTTGATTTGGATGCACTTCCACTTTAAAACTTGCAGACAGAAAAGCCAGTGCTGAGATCCTGACAAAGCCGCTGAAAGCTAGGAAGGCAAAGCAGGAGCCACACTAGAGACAAATCTTAACGGCATTAAAGTGCTCTCCATGCAAAATTCCCCCACTGCCACCCTTTTTTCATTGCTACCCTCTTTTCAGTAACAAAGATGTTGTCAGAAATGACAATTTTTTGTGTCCCCTGATGATGCCTTGCTAGCATTTGGTTATAAGCCATAAAGCAGGAATAATTTCAGCCTGTCAGGAGTCTCGCTAATGCCCAGTTTCCCCCTAGAGAGAATTCCTGTCAAATCTAATGAGAGCTCCAAAGGCCCTCTCTACAATATAATGAGCACTTAGGCCATGCTGGTGATCAGGCGGCAAAAAGCATCAATTTGAGCCTGGCTACACCCTGGGGGCCAGACGTCACTAGTTTTAATAAGAATTATGATCACCAACAGCACCAAATGACTCCTCAAAACTTACTATTAACGTGTGACACTCAGAAGGATGTTTTTCAAATGTAAGACCACTTTAAATTGAATTACAGCACGACTTTGCACACCACTCTAGTGAAGGGTCTGTCAGCATTCACAATATCAACTAAATTTCAGGAGGCTTAATACTCTACTATGAAGAACACAGTGTCTCTTAGCTTCCCACTTGTTTCAAATTACTGGTCGAATTATACACAGTGTATTATTAATGCAGACTGTCATCCAAAGAGATAGTATATACCCACAAATGTCCAAGACAGAACAGTACAGAACCCAAGAGAAAACTTGGTTCACACCAGGGGCGTCTGACCCTCCTGGCCCCTTACTCCTTTCTCTCTACACAGTAAACAAAAAGTCACCAGAACTCAGAATTAACACACCTCTTTCTGCTTCCCCACTAACACCAGCACATCACAGGACCTAGAGGTACTTGTTCCCTAGTACAAGAGTAAGTGGGTCATTAAATCCTTCCAGTTTATGCGTTTAAGAAAAAGCTCAGTGCCCAGAATATTTAATAGAAAAGAAAAAAAGTGCCCCACAGAGTAACTTAAAAGATGCAAATTAGAATTCTTACACCAAGTTTATTTACATACTTAATTTAAATGGCCATAGACCATAGATATTCCAGCTCACTATCATTGACTAAAAAACCTCAACAAAGTACACTAGCCACAGAAACACAGAAAAACAGCACCACATAAAGAACTCTGCAAATCAGTAAAACAAACATTTTGTGAAAGGCTCATTACACTACTGAAAGGCTCTGACTTAGCGCTATGAAAACATGTATCTGAGAACAGATCTAATGTACATAATTATGAAATCTATGATGAATTAAAAATCAAAGAATGCAGAGTTACAAAAGCAGAATTCAACTCTGAAATGGATTTGCTTAATGAAAATCTTTGAATATAAGGAAGATCTGAAGGCTGAACTAATCAATTTCTCCACCATGCCCCAGCCGGTCAGCCATGCTCTTTAATTTAATGAAACAAGGGTCTGAGATGAAATAGCACATATACATCAAGTAAGAATTGTATTGTTGCACTTTGAAACGTGTCCAACTGTGCAACTTCATCTGATGATAATTTTTTAAGAGGCAATCGATTTCTAAAAGACTTATTGTACCAGCATTTTGATAAAGTGAATGTCAGCATATCTCCAGAACACTTGCACCCTGCCATTAATGCTTTCTTTGGCAGACAATGACTACTCAATTGAGGGTCCTTTGGGCTGAGCAATCATTTAGCTTTTCTTCTCTTATGAGGTCCTTAGTGTCTTGTTCCAGCTCAATACTCTTTTTATACACCATTATAGTAGCCATAAGTGTGAATTTTATGGGAACTTGCAAACTCAAGTCATTGCTAAAGCTTTCCAGTCACTAATCTTTCCATGCTTTTAAAACCACTAGAACTGAAGCACCTTCCAACACGTTTGTTGGTCGTAAAAAGACAGTTTTTTCACCTCCAAATCTGCATCAACTGAGAAAATTTTCAAAAACATGTTTGCTAATAAGCCACTAATCCTGAGTGTCACTTTACGAAACACCAAAGCATAAGAGCACTCCAAAAGTCATATGCTTTATTAAATCTGATGAGAGAAACTCCCAAGTACCCCTCACTTTCCACATTTTATACTCAAACATATAAAAATACTAACTATTCTAAACTCCAGTAACCACAATATATCTGAGATCTTTAAAGGATAAGTCTACCCATGTGGAAAAGTAAATTGAGCTCAGTTCCTGTCTGCCTGTAAACATCTCCAAAGCACCTCAGCGAGTCTTATAACCATGAAGAAGCAATCTTTGCAGCAGAGTGTTGACACAAACTCGAAGAAGAGCAGAAAAACAGCCCACAAACACCCACCCCTAACATGCAGTGGCTGAGGACAAAACCAGCATGGTAAAATCCTATAAACTGCTTTCTCAGCTTAACATTTATGAAACTTACCTGTTTATGCATTTCAATGTTTAATCCATATGACATTTCATAATACTGTAAAGAGAAGAACCAAGCATGTCGTTAGCTCACATTTTTGTTGTAAGAACACACACCATTACGTGAAAAGAAAGCCGTCCTATCTTTGATACCTACCATCACGTAGTGCCTCTGCATTTCTGTCTTTTCACTTGCCAATTTCTCACACTCCAACTTAAGACTACGAAAACAAAACAGGCAGCTTAAGGTAAACATTATGTCACTTGTTTTAACATCTGCCTCACATATTTGTACTTTAAGCAAAAACAATTTGGAAAAGTCGTAAGCTAGGAAAACATCCTAAAAGCTGTTTTTGTATTCAATGCTGGAAAAGAAGGTGAACAAGGGGAATATCCACCAACTACTGTTCTTTTTGTTCCTGGGGCATAGATCATGTTGAGAGGGCAAGAACGAAAAAGCTATCAAAACAGACTCCTCAGCTGTCCCCATCCCACTTCTCTCGACTGCACCAAAGTCTGTCCTTCACACAACCTCCACTCTCCAGCACAGGCAGTCTTCAGGTTTGAAAAACTTCACTGGGAAAGTTACTCCTAGAATGACTAGTGCCTTTCAAAATCTTCTGGTTTTTGAATCCCTGCCAAAATATGACAAGCAGCTACGGCAACGAAGTGGGCTGAAGTTCTGCCCCTGTTCAGTAAACAGTGTGTGCAAGTATGCCTCAAGTTCTAGAGATTTCATCTGAAAGTAGATAAAAGGTCAAAAATCAAAAAGCCACTGACAAAATAGGAAAATTCACACCCAAGCCACCAAGCCTCAGGTTTGTCCTTTTTCTCAAGCATGACAAAAGCAAAAATCTCCTTTGAAGTTATGGCTTAGCTCCAATGAGTCAAAACCCAACAGGAGCAAAGTAAGTAACCTTTCTGGAATATTCACTATAGATGGGGGCTTTAGCAAGAATTTTCACTAACAAATCCGTTGAAGAAGATATCATTACGTAAAGAATCCAGAACCGAGGTCAATGTGAATGTGATTCTATTCCCTCAGCCTATCCAAACACCCCAGTGTGGGCCATCACATTATCTACATTCTACCGCCTAATCACCCATGATGGGCACAGCTAAACGCATCTAGTCTTCCCTAATGGACTTTGTCTCAGACAACCCAATTTTCTAGTATGGCAAACAGTGATTTCAACATGGCTTTGCTTTCCTGAACGCACACTCCAGGGCTGAGCCATTGATTGAACCCATGTTTTAGTTCAGCCTGTTGCAAAACAAATAAATGAAGTGCAAATATTGACGGTTCTCATGCAACTCCAAAATACACGAAAAGGGACTCCCTGGAACAGCCGCAAATGCGCAAAGGGGAAACAATGGGAGGAGGAGGAGACAACAGAAGGGGCGGCCCAGGAAGAGCCAAGAAAGGGGGGTAACATGAATGACAGGGCTTAACTGTGACTCCACACGCCACCGCCTGGACACAAGCACTAAGTACACAGCCCTAGCAGCCTGGCCGGGTGAGAAAGGACCCCCCCCTCCAGGTGACCACCACCCCCAGCAGGTCGACACGAACCTGTGATACTGCGCCTGCAGGAACTGGAATTCCTCTTTAATCCGGTCCAGGGACTCCGGGATAGTGAACTTAAAGGGCTGGCCTGCAGCCTGGTGCGGCGTCTGCAGGTGACCAGCAAGGGGGACCAAGGAAGGAGATATGAGGGTGAGGGCGTAAAGCAGAGAAAAGTCAAGAGGAGGGAGAAGCGGATGGGACATAAACAAAAAAATAAAGTTAGAAGTGGTGGAAAACGGAGCCCCCAACTCGAGCCCTCGGTTCACTTTAGAGAGGGAGAAAGCGGACCTTCCCGGGGCCCTAATTTCTCAAGAGGCTCAGAAGCCAAGTCTACCTCCAAGCGTGGACCGAGCGTGCCGGACGGCCTGGGGTCACCCGGCCCGGAGAGGCTGAGAAGGCCCAGGCCAGAGCTTCACCGTTCAGGGCCACCCCTCCCCAAACCGTGCGATAAAGACCCCGGGGACCGGAGAAGAAATGCCAACTCCCTCTCAGCCCCCAGTCCTGGAGTGACCGGGCCGCACTGACTACATGTAAACAGGCGAAACGAGGGGCAAAGGCGGGATCACTCCGGCCTCTCGGGATAGACGGGAGGCGACAGCGAGACCCCTGTCTGCGCGTCTAGACATCCAGTAGGAGGGGGCGGGGCAGGGGGAAGCGGGGCTCCCGGGGCTCCGGAGCGGGACAGGGTCCCACCCGCGCCGGCGACTCACTGGGTGCCGGCTCTGCGGGAACATCGCTCTGGCGGCAGCCGAGGCTCTGTTCCGGGACAGCTCTATCCTCCGCGCCACTTCCAACTTGAATCCCGCCGGGAAGCGCGGAGCAGCGCAGCAGGCCGGCGCGCGGGGCGCTCAGGATACAAGGCCAGGGCGCGACGGGTGCGGGCCCCCGCCCTCAGGACCACATCGCGGGCGCCTCGGCCCCGCTCCTGCGAGTCTGCGCAGCGGGGGCGCCGGGTCCTACGGCGATCCTCCACCCGGTGCCCCCCGGCCGCGCTCCCTTTGGCGGCTCACGAAGGCAGGCGGGCTGTGAGTCTCCTCCTCCCTGCGGCGGCGGCCGCGCAGGTGGCGCCTTGGCTAGAACCCACGTAGACAGCCAGCGGCAAACGCCGCTTCTCAGGTCGGGAGGTCACCCGCTCCCACGACGGTGAGCTCCGGGTCACACCGGAGGCTCGGCAAGCGGCGTTGCAGAGTCTCCGGGTCGGCGCGGAGCTGCGGGGACGAAGCGGGGGCTGCTGCGCAGGGTCGCGCCAGGACGCGCCCTCCCTCCGGTCCGCGGCTAGTGCTCGCGGTGCAGCCCCTCGGCGGCCCGCCGCTCCTCCAGCCCGGGCATCCGGCCGCCGGGCGCGCTCCGCGGCTCCAGCGCTCCCCGCGCCTGCCTTCCCCTCCCCGACTCTTGGCGAAGGGCAGACCAGCTCCAGCCGCCGCAAAGTTCTCTCACAACCCGGGAAGCAAACGTCCACGCGACGAAGAGCGCGCTGCCGCTCGGCCTCCCTCTGCTGCCGGCCACGTCGAAGGCGAGTCCCCGGCTCCTGCCCCGGGACGCGGGGTCCCCGCCGATGCTCCTGCCGCCGCCCGCGCCTCTCGCGCCGCTTACATTAACACGCGGTTTCACACTCGCTAGCAAACCCGAGCCCCGCCCGAGCCGAGCGGCGGGGGCTGCAAGCGCCAGAGCCGCCGCGGACGTGGGCGGAGCCGCGGCCGCTCAGCCAACCGCGTGCGCCGCGCCAACGTGGGGCGCTGACGCGGGCCGGCCACAGCCAGTGTTGGCCTTCGCTCCGCCCACCTCGCGCGGCCGCTGCTGGCCCGGCTCTCCGCCCACCAGCCTGCGCCCCTCCTCCGCCAGCGCGTCCTGTGCGCTCCGAGAGCCGCGGTGCCCGAGGAGCTGCGGGACGCGTAGACCAGCCAATGGGGAGCGGTCAGACGCCGAGATTGGCAAGCCGCCTCCGAAGGTCGGTGGGAAGGAGAGCGGCGAGCCGGGCTGTCAATCAAAGTAACGTGGGGCAAGTTGGGGAGCGCGCGAGTGCGCGCAAGCTCGAGCGGCCTGCGCGCCGGGGGCGAGAAAAGCGGGGGGCTGAAGTTTGCAGAAGCCTGCTGCTCGCTCCTCTTTTCCTTGAAGGAAATCTCAGTGAAAGTACCTGAGACTCACCGCGGGGTTTCTTGTTGGGGGAGGGTATGCATCTTGGTAACAAGAACAGAATGCATTTTCCTGTATTGGTTCCCTTGGTTCGGTGTTACTCTGAAGGTGAGGTTCCATTCACAACTTTGTCGGAAGATTATTTTTCCACGAGGTGCCTTTCCACGAACGCACGAGAAGTGAACTGTGCCTTTGATGGGAAGTGCGTGAACATCGCAGCCGCTGGCATGCGCACACCATCGCGGGAAGACTGGACCGCTCGCTGCACAGGCTTGGAAAGATTTCGCACTACTTCGTGAAAGGTCGACCTGGCTTGGTTTGGCGGGGAAGATCCCTAAGGGGCCAGCAGTATTAGACACTCGTGTCCCACGCGCAGAAGAGATGCTTTTGCACCCCGCGAGAAATCCGGGTTCTGATCTTGAAATTATTTCACTGTTTGGATAGGAGGGAAGTGGCCGAGAGTTTTAGGAGACTGCCCGGAGAGCACTAGTCAGTTTCAAATTTCTGGGAAATGAAGGACAATGGAATAAACGAGCATTGAGACCTGAAACCTGCCCTTCCCCCTCCCCGATTGCATTGGTTGTACTCCTGGCAGAGGCGTGTGAACCACTGAGAGTTGGTAAATGAAGGGTCTTGTTTAATGAGGATTGACATAAGAGGAATTTCCAAGTTTTAAATAAAGGAGACATGCTATGGAACTAATGCTGAGAGTCTCCGGTTTTTGTCTGGTTCTTCAGCAGAAAACCTGCAGTATGGCCACACGTGTGCTTTCTTTAAAGAGCAGTTCGTGGAGCTTTTTTTTTTTTTTCTTTATGTGAGCCACGAGTGAATGATGCTGTTTTAGCCTCCTGGTGGTAATTTCTCTGGTAAGAAAGGCACCAAGGTACCGCTTGGGCAAACATTTATCTTTTGTTGAAACCTAGTTAACAAATTTGGGACATTAATACCTCCATCCCCATTAGTTTACTTTATAGAGACATACCGGAAGGAGCTTACTTAAATAGATGTGAATTTGCTTTTAACAGATTTTTTTTCTCGGAAATATAGAAAAATTAGGTAATACATTACAGTATGTGTAATGTTCTTTTTAAACACGTGTGCTACTGATATGTCTGTAAGTGCATTAATTCTAATATCAGTTATAAATGAAAAGCAAAAGAACAGTATCAGCCAATCTCAGACCACAGTAAACGCTTAAACTGATTCAGTGTCGTTTGAGGTCGTTCTTTTCTCGTAGAATTGGAAACAGGTTTATTTTATGCATTTTCATAGCATGCAGAATGAAAACGAAGAAAGACAGGCCTCTCTTTCCTTGGTTAGGTTTGGTGATGTATGAGTTGGCCAAACGGGATTTTTTGAACTCTGATCCTGGATAACTAACATGTTCCTTGAAATCATCCTTCAGTGACTTGATCACAATCCCCAGTCAGTGGCTTGACTGTGTGATCAGCTCCCAAACTGGGTAGGAAGTGCTTGGGACGCCACAAGTCTATGCTTGTGCCCTACTATGAAATTTTCTCCCTGAGGTCCCATCCCCAAGCTTTACCTATCAGGTGTCCCTTCCCTTACTGGAACACACTCATCATTAAGTTTTAAAATACTTAATTTTAGGATCAGAAGCAAAAGTTGTTGTGCCCACTTTCCAAATCAATTCTAACTCATTGCTTACACTCTCCACTCTTAACTGTTCAAGAAAGTGTGGCCACTCACTAGAGTTTCCAGTTTGTTGTGAGTAAAAACTAGAATTTCTCTCTTAACTAATGCTTTCTTCATACTAGCCTTTGAAACCTTCTGATTTCTTTTAAATGAAGTAAGGGATTGGGGGTGCATAATGATTTTTAAAATTGGGAGCCCTTTGATTGCACAAAAAAGACAGGGTTCTGAATGTGTCTTTCCATTCAGGTCATCTTTCTTGAGATTAGAAGAAGGCTGTGTCCTTTTTCATTCTCAAGGTCATATTTACTCTGTGATTGGCATGCTGTAATAATTATACTACAAAACTCTCATCAAACTGCATTACAGATGATGATGTTTAAGACAATCAAGTTGCTTTAATCGTATGTTTAAAATGAATAATATATGTGCAATTACCTGTAGCTTATTTAAAAGAACATGGTCTTGCTCATTAAATCTATAATTTTGATATTTCACGTTTTTGTGTATGCTTGTTTTTTGAGACAAGGTCTCATTCTGTAGCTCAGCAAACTTAGAACTCACTGTGTAGACCAAGCTTGAATGTGTAGCTCTCCTCTTCCCACTGCCTCCCCAGTGCTGGGATTGGCTTCAGACATGTACTACCATGTCTGGCTTTCATTTGAAATCTGTTAACAATGTTAACTATACCAGCTCCGGAGGAAATTGTGTTGGGGGGGGGGGGGGAATAATACCCATTTTATCCTCTGTGAGGGAGAAGCTTGTTAGTGGGTTCGCTTTTTCTTGGTTCATATATAGATGTGTATTCATTCATTTCTTGCTAATTAGTTTCTCAACTCAACATAAATAATGGTTTGAAATAAATGATTGTGGCCATTTTGTCTTCTTTTGTTTTTGAGACAGGGTTTCATGTAGTCTAAGCTGGCCTCAAACTTGCCATGTGGCAAAGGATGACCTTGAACTTCTGATTCTCTTGCTTCTAGGAGTATGAGAATGCCACCACACAGGGTTTGTTGCAGGCAAGCAAGTATTCTTCCAGCTTAGCTACATCCCCAGCCTTTGTTTTGTTTTGTTTTGAGCTATTTATTTATTTATTTTAGATGGAGGTCTTGCTTGTAAACTTGCCTAGCCTGGAACTGGCTATGTAAATGCAACTGGCCTTTAAATTTCTAACAGTCCTCCTGCCTCTGCCTCCAAAATAATGGGATTATAGGCATCAGTCAACATGCTTGGGCTGGGTTGGATTGGTTTGGTTTGAAGTGAATGTTTTCTTAAACCTAGGAATAGAGTCCAGAAGGAATTTTCTCAGCAGTACTTGTAACATTTCATTCCGACCCCATTCCTAAAGAGTGGAGGTGGAAGAGAGAAGGCAGAGAAGGAAAAGAAATCAGTAGCAGATCCATGCAGCAGTAAAACCGCAAATAAAATCACATCCAAAGAATCTCTTGTGGTTTCACACAATATGGTAAAATTAGAGATTGCAGGAAACCAACCAAATTAAACTGGGAGCATTTGAAGAGAAACCAGCAGACGTTATGAAAATTACACATTGACTGACCAGTATGCTTTTTATCAACAATTTCTTTGTTAAGATGAAGATCAAAGGGACCTGCATATGTTTTCATTTTGTTCTAACTAGAAAATTACATCCAGATGTTTAATAGTCATTTGGTTGGTTTTCAGCATTGATTAGATACGTTGGTTCTGTTTGCTTACAAGTGTGGCCGGATCATTAGCTAATGCAAAGAAATGTTTGCTGTGAGTTGCTAATTAGGGCTTTTGGAAACTCTCCATGCTCAAGAACAATTTGTACAGTGGCCAGAAGAACTTGAGGGACTTGGGGAAGTTGTTTTTCCTCGACTGGCATGGTGGGCAAAGGCAGACAGCCCTATTCCCTAATCTCCCTGCCTAGGGGGATTGTGATGGATCCCTTAGGACAGGAGAACAAATAAATTAGGAAGAGACCACACAGGCACTCCTAAATACACAGATGAATGTGCTGTTTCTGGAACCACCACTAAGTTGTAAGGAGGAGAGGAACAGCAACAACATCTAAAACGCTAAACATTAACATGTGGAAGATGCTTGGTGCTAATGTTATCAAATACACAGCATTTCTAAGTATGCTTTAGAGACAGATGGGAAAGCCCTTTATGATAAATGAGTGTACTTGAATTCATTACTGTAGTACTTATAATTAAAAAGGTCTCTTTTGCAATTTCAATACTTTCGCAGGATAAGACACCAAACTTGAGAAAACAGGGGCTAGTGAAAGGAGAGGAAAAGAATTCTGGAAACTACGATGAGCCTGGTAGGACACGGCAGTGTTTACTTTTGCAGTCCAGCCGCTTGTTTACCTCCTTAAAGCCCCCAAACTTGTAAGAGATTAGCTATTCACTAAGTATTCAAGTAAGCCTTTTGAGAACCAGAGATGCTACACTCTGAAGCTGGAAGCCAGTCAGTCCATCAGGCTGGAAAAGAGTCTTGTGTCTTTGGCCCTAGAACACTACAGTCAGCCAGGGACAAACTTTTGTTTATCTAAGTCTGTATTTCAGGAGAAGTATCAACCCAAAGGGCATGTGTTTATAAGGAGACATTACTGTGCTGAGATAGAAATGGTATTGTACTGTGTGTTCCTTTGCATATTGCTTCCTTCTAATCCTGTTTACTTCTCATGCACTGGGGTAGCACATTCCTTTCAGTTAGGGTCGTCCGATTCATTTTTTAGGACAAGGAGAGCACATAACTCAGTTGGTAAGACAGTTGCTTAGCTTGCAAGAGGCTCGGGATTCAGTGCCCAGTGCAATATCAAGTGGGCATGGTGACATATGCCTATAATTCTAGCACTTGGGAAACAAGATGATCAGGAATTTCAAGGTCATTCTCATGAAGTCCAGTCTAACCTAAGACTGTCTAAAAAAAAGAAGGGAGGGATTTTCACACCAATAAAACATTTAACATTGGATTCTTGGAAGTACTTCAAGAAGAAGAGGTTCCTGTTAGCGATTTCCCCTGTGCACCTAGCCAGGTTCCTTGGAAAAGCAGAGCTAGTATTTGGGAACCTGATCAAATGCTGCCTGGAGCTCCAGTCTAGTAAAGGATCTCAGCGAACACATCACTGCTGTTATTTTAATCTACTGTGAAGTTGGTCAAAGGTTAGTTTTGCCTTGGGCTGGACTGTAGCTGAAGGATATTTGGTAGACAAGACAGAAGTGGTTTGAGCAGCACTTTGATGCTGCTTCCTAAAAATTATAAGAGGGGACACGTGACCCCTTTAATGACTATAAGGCAAGGAATTGCTAGAAAATCAACAGACAGGTTGAACCAGATACTTTTCAGATCTTGAAAGCTTTTGTTCTGACAATATTATTTGAATAAAGTTTCTTTCTGGAACTCACCAGGTCTTTGAAGAGTTTAAGGCTTAGCTGAACTAATAAGAGATCTTGGGTGTTCTAAACGTCTGGGGACGAGAACCCACAGTCACACCAGGGTATATTCAAAGTACCTTCATGTTTCCAAAATGTAAAGTCTAGGTCTAGAAGAAGTCAGGTGTCATGAACTGAATGTTGGGACATTCCACAAACCAACAATCCTTGGGCTCTTTTCAAAAATCTAAACCAACCAGGCACTTGGGCCACACATGTTTTCATCCCAGACATTGGGAAGTGAAGACAAAGCTGAAAGTTTTCCTGTGTCCCGCCCAGTCCTGCAGCCTCTCAGACCCAAGTAAACACACAGAGACTTATATTACTTATAAATTGTATGGCCATTAGCTCAGGCTTATTACTGACTAGCTCTTACACTTAAATTAACCCATAATCCTTACTTATGTTTAGCCACATGGCTTGGTACCTTTTCTCAGTTTTCCTTCACATCTTGCTTTCTCTGTGTCTGGCTGGTGACTCCTGACTGCTCTTCCTCTTCCCAGCATTCCTTTAGTCTGCTCGCCCCACCTATACTTCCTATCTGGCTACTGGCCAATCAGTGTTTTATTTATCAACCAAAGAAACACATTCACAGCATACAGACTAGCATTCCCCCATCACTTCCCCTTTTCTTTCTATTTAAAAGGAAAGTTTTAACTTCAACATAGTAAAATTACGTATAACAAAACAGTTATCAAATTGTAGTTATAATATCTAGTCTATTTGTTTTTGGCAAAATTAAAGAAGATATCCTATATATCTTATATAGGTTTTATGTCTCCCTTATCTCTTATCATAACCAAGGAAAACCATAATTATAACTAGCTAGTCTTCAACTACATCAAAGACCCCAGAAGGATATAATATTATCTAAGTAAACAGGAAGTGCATTGTAAGCAACTTCCAAAAAATCTAGAATGTAGCTAGAGTTTTCCTGCCTGGCCCACAGTCAGGACAAATCTCTGACACCCGCCAGTCCCACAGCCACTCAGACCCAACCAAGTAAACACAGAGACTTATATTGGTTACAAACTGTATGGCTGTGGCAGGCTTCTTGCTAACTGTTCTTACAGCTTAAGAACATTTCCATAAATCTATACCTTGCCACATGGCTCATGCCTTACCGGGATCTTCACATGCAGCTTGTCATGGTGGCGGCTGGCAGTGTCTTTCTGACTCAGCCTTTCACTTCCCAGCTTTTTTCTCCTCCTTGTCCCGCCTATACTTCCTGCCTTGCCACTGGCCAATCAGTAATTTATTTACCAACCAATCAGAGCAACACATTTGCTATACAGAACATCCCACAGCACTAGAATGACAGGAACAGCTGGATGCCTGGACAGTCACCCAAAGTTCTTTGTAATGTTGGGGCATTCATTTTTCAGCCTACAGGCCTAGAGTCTCTCAGTCACTTCTCTCTGTGTCCTGTAAAATATCTGGCAGTCTCCTCTGAGAAGCAGAAACCTGAAGGACCATCTAACCTTGAAAAGTTCAGTGGTCACCTTCCTATGGGTCCTGCATGTCCAGTTTATACAACATTTTGTCAAGCAGTCCAGGCAAGAACAGTTTCTTGCCCATAAGATGATCAGGCATTCAAGGCCAGACTAACCTACATACTGAATAACAAGGCCAACCAGGGTTATATGAGTCTTAAAAAAAAGTCAAAATCTGCTATGATATGAGTGTTTTTCCCTAAGTTTAATTCTCAGTATAAAAAAATAAAAAGTCAATGTCAAGAGACAGATGGAAAAAAAGTGAGAGGACTATTTCCTAAAAGCAAAGACGTCTCAGCAAAATGGATAGGCAGGATTGCTTAGTGGTATTGCACTTGCTGAGCAAGCCTGGCAGCCTGAGTTCAGTGACTAGAGCCTATGTAATGATGGAAGGGGAAAACTGACTCCAGAAAATTGTTCTCTGCCCTCCACAACTTCCCACATACATTTCATATGTATACACACAATAATAAATATAGAGATAAAGTTATTTTATTTATTTAAGATTTATTTTTATTTTATACATACAAGTGTTTGGCCTTTGTGGAATATTCCTTTATTCCTTTACACTGTGTAAATTATGTTGTGATTGGTTTAATAAAGAAGCTGAGTGGTCAATATCTAGACAGGATAAGGTTAGGCAGAAAAACCAGACTAAGGACACTGGGAAGAAGATGGGTGGAGTAAGAGGAGTCACCAGCAAGACACAGAGAAGAAACAGGAGATGTAAGATGAAAGAGAGGTAACACCACATGGCAGAATGTTCATTAATGCAAATTGATTAGTTTAAATTGTAAGAGCTAGCTAGTAACAAGCCTGAGCTATTGGCGGGACATTTATAATTAATATTGAATCTCTATGTAGGTTATTTGGGAACTGGCAGACGGGAAAGAAAAGTTCACCTACAGGCCTTCATGTATGTATGTGTGCTACATGTATGTTGGGTGCCTATGGAAGTCAGAAGAGGTGGTAAGATACCCTGGAAATGAAGATACAGATGCTTATAAGCCACCATGTGGGTAATGGGAACAGATTACAGCTTCTCTAAAAGAATAGTAAATGGTTTTACCTCTGAGCTATGACTCCAGTTCCCAAACAAATTTATTTTTAAAGTCAAGAGTAAAAGAAAAAAGAAAAAAAAATGCAGACTTGTAGAGTCTTGTCCAGCATGTTCAAGGCCCTGGATATGATCTACCTAAAAGCAAAACAAAACAAAACAAAATTGATGTCTGCTAAGTATCTGATATTCTGTATGATTTTGCCCATTGTAGCCTCACAGGCCTGTGATGCCAGTACTCAGAAGGCTGAAGCAAGAGAATGATAAGTGTGAGAATGTCGCAAGATCTCTGGGTCTGGCTGGGTGGGCAGAAGAAAATGCTATGTGTAAACTCTATTAGCTCCTGGATTAAAAGCCTGGAACAGGTTATAGGTAGTTTTAATGTATGTCGGATATTAGGTAATATAGAACAGTTTCTTTTGTTAATGAAAGTGTTGTGATTATATCAGTAGGTTGTTATTATGTGCAGTTAAATGATGAAGCATACAAAGGCAATGTCTGTAGCTACAAATACATAATGTGTGTTGTTATTTGTTTTTGCTCTTTTGAGGGGGCAACTACCCAGCTCCCAAATAAATAACACATGTAGACATATTCTTAATTACAAATGCCCAGCCTTAGCTTGGCTTGTTTGTTCCCAGCTTTCCTTAACTTAAATTATCCCATCTATTTTTTGCCTCTGGACTTTTATCTCTATTCCTGTATACCTTTCTTTCTTACTCTGTTGCTGGTTGTGTAGCTGGGTGGCTGGCCCCTAGTGTCCTCCTCCTTCTCTCCCTTCTTCCTTTCTCCTCCCAGATTTCTCTTTATATATACTCTCTCTGCCTGCCAGCCCTGCCTATCCTTTCTCCTGCCTTGCTATTGGCCAATCAGCTCTTTATTAGATGATCAGGTGTTTTAGACAGGCACAGTAACAGAGCTTCACAGAGTTAAACAAATGCAACATAAAAGTAACACACCTTGAAATAATATTCTACAATAAATATGTCAGAAAGAAAAGAAATCAAATTTAGCAACAGGCTTGCTGTTACTGAATTTATGGGATGAATCTCCAGCTATTCATTTCATTATCCATTTATCTTTTTTGTGTCTAAAATTTTTCATGATGGAAAGTTTAGAAAGAGGCTTTCTAGATGGGCCAGCAAGTAAAGGCACTTAGAGCCAAGCCTACCACCTGAGTTCAATCTCAGAAATCCAACTGAGGAGAGACCCTCCTTCCTACATCATGTTTTCTGAACTTCAAAGGACCACTATGCCATGCACAAGTCATACACACACACACACACACACACACACACACACACACACACACCAATTTAAATACGTTTTTAAAGTCTAAGAAAATAAATTCACCGGGCAGTGGTAGCGCATGCCTTTAATCCCAGCACTCGGGAGGCAGAGGCAGGCAGATCTTTGTGAGTTCGAGTCCAGCCTGAGCAAGATCCGGGAAAGGCGCAAAGCTACACAGAGAAACCCTGTCTCGAAAAACCAAAAGAGGGAGAGAGAGAGAGAGAGAGAGAGAGAGAGAGAGAGAGAGAGAGAGAGAGAGAAAGAGAGAGAGAATAAATCATTGCCCACAAGTATTTTTGGTTTTAAAACTATTTTATTTTATGTATATAAGTGTTTACCCTGCATATATTTATGTGGAACAAGTGTGTATAGTGCCCAAAGAGGCCAGAAGAGGGTTTTAGATCCCATGGAGTTACACATGGCTGTGAGCCACCTGTAGGTGCTGGGAATGGAACACAGGTCCTCAGGAAAAACAGCTGGAATGCTTAATAGCTGGGCTGACCCTTCAGCCTCCACACCTATTTTTCTAATGTGAATGCCATTTGCTTCAGTTTACAAATTGATTTACTATCTCAAGAAAAAAAAAGTTTTAAGGTTTTTTGTTTTTTTGTTTTTTTGTGATCATGGAAAAACTGCCATAAGTAATAAAGTATTGCCCAGTGGTGTGGTGGTATTGTGTTCCCCAAAATATTGTGCACCCTAATAAACTTATCTGGGATCAGAGAACAGAACAGCGAGTAGATACAGAGGCTAGAAAATGTTAGCACACACCTTTAATCCTGGCATTCCAGAGGCAGAAATCCTTCTGGATCTCTGTGAGTTCAAAGCCACATTGGAAACAGCCAGGCATGGTGACACACGCCTTTAATCCCAGAAAGTGAGCCTTTAATCCCAGGAAGTGAGGGCAGAAAACAAAAAGGTATATAAGGCTTGAAAACCAGGAACTAGACTGGTTAAGCATTCAGGCTTTCGAGAAGCAGTTCAGCTGAGATTCATTTGGATAAGGACTCAGAGGTTTCCAGTCTGAGGAAACAGGATCAGCTGAGGAACTGGCAAGGTGAGGTAGCTGTGGCTTGTTCTGCTTCTCTGATCTTTCAGCATTCACCCCAATACCTGGCCTCAGGTTTGATTTTATTAATAAGAACTTTTAAGATTCATGCTACACAGTGGTTTTGCTCTGGATCATTGGGTGTTTAAATTTTGTTATTCCGTTTACTTTTGTTTGTTTTTCTGAAACATCTACCAGTTATCAATTAGTATAAAGTGGATATTTTTCATATATTAGGACATTGACTTCATAATCCTCTAAAGTATATCATTTTGTGAACTTTGACACTCATAATCACTAGAAAAATTTATAAGATAAAAAACAAACTGTTTATGTTAAATAGCAAATAAATTGCTTCTTTGAGGAATAAAGAGTCAGACAGACATACAACCCACTATAATATAACCACTGAGTTCTACTTTCTTATTTATACTTTTCAGAGTTCAAACTAATTACATTCAAATAAATATACTAGTGGTTAAATAAAAAAAAATGAGTCAGACAGAGCAGACAATGAAAAGAGGATCTAGGTAGTCATGTCCCTCTCTAAGACAAAGAGCCCTCCCACACACAACCCTTCCATGGGACTTTCAAATCTTTGTGGTGGGAACAAATCAACTTCCCTCTATTTGTATGGAATGTGCAGTCCCCTGAAGTAGTACACACTGGCCAACGCTGAGGGTGAAAGGGAACTCATCTCAACTCCAGATGTGGTGATATTTTATTTTATGTTAATAAATAAAGTTTGCCTGGAGATCAGAGGACATAGCTAGCCATTTTTCAGTAAACATAGAAGTTAGGCAGTGGTAGCACATGCCCTTAATCTGATCACATGACAGGCAGGGTCTCTGTGTGTTTAAGGAAATACTAGGGAACAGCCAAGTGTGGTGACACATGCCTTTAATCCCAGTACCAACCATAGAGACCTGGAGGTCTGTACAGACAGGCAATGACAAGGAAGTGTGTAGATGAAATTCTAAACGGTTTTATTAAATAAGAAACACAAAGCCAAATACAGAGTTAAAAGCCCAAGAGATCAGAGCACTAGCCTTTAGCTTACCACTTGTTGCTGTCCTTCCCCTGAGAGAGAGAGACCTTCTTCCTGTGTCCTGTCTTTTTAATTGCCTTTATGTTCTGGCTTCTCATTGGTTCCTAACCCAACCACATGATGTCCTCGTCACTGCCTGTCTATACAGACCTACAGGTCTCTATGGTTGGTACTGGGATTAAAGGCGTGTGTCACTATGCTTGGCTGTGTCCTTGAACACACAGAGACTCTGCTTGCCATGTGATTGGATTAAGGGCATGTGCTACCACTGCTAGACTTTTCTTAGTGATTATGACCTCTGATCTCCAGGCAACTTTATTTATTAACATACAAATAAAAACACATTTTAGCACAAATAAAATATCACCATAGAAATGGGGTAGCTGGGCTAAGAGCCAATGAGAGGACAGAACAGCAAGGCAATAAAGGCGCAGGCTAGACAGGAAGTAGCTCTCTTGGGAAGCTATGGCGGCATAGTGAGCTAAGGTTAGCTGGTAGCTATTCCTATTTCTCTGATCTCTATGGCTTTCATCCCTGTATTTGGCTCTGTGTTTCTTATTTAATAAGACTGTTTAGAAATTCGTCTACACCCTACTACCAGGGAAGTCTGGAACAGGGCTGTGGGTTTCCTTCTCACCTGAGGAGTCTGTCAGTTTTATGTGCTTAGTGTCTCTCTCTCTCTCTCTCTCTCTCTCTCTCTCTCTCTCTCTCTCTCTCTCTCTCTCTCTCTGTGTGTGTGTGTGTGTGTGTGTGTACAGGCATGAATGTGTATGTTGCTTTCAATAAATCATGGCTGACTGTTGAGACTTTGCTTTTCCTGCCTTTTTATTCTTTTAATCAACAGGGAAAAGAAAAGCATTCTGATATCAACTCCTTTCATGAATAGTTGATCTGTTAGCCTTTTATCACTTGAGCCCAGACATGAAACTTATAAATTATTAGGTGGGGTTTTTTTAATGTTCCTTTAAAAAAATTGTGTGTGTGTGTGTGTGTGTGTGTGTGTGTGTGTGTGTGTGCCAAACGTATACAGGTGCCCTCAAAGGCCCGAAGGAATCGGTTGTGAAGGAGCTAGAGTTACAGATTTTTGTGAGCTGCGTGACATTGGTGCTAGGAACAGAAATAAGGAACTCTGGAAGAGCAGCGAGCTCTCTTAATTGCTGGGCCATCTCTCCAACTCCTCGGTTTTCTTTTTCATTTATTTTTTCTTTTCTCTCTTTAAACTTTTTCTATTTGTGTAGGTGTACATGTTCCTGTATGCGCAGCTATGTGTGCACAGATGCATGGAGAACAAAGGTCGATGACAGATGTCTCTCTCCAATTCTCCCCATCGTTATTAAGTATTTATTTAGTTTTTGGTTTTTGTTTCTCTAGACAGTATTTCTCTCTGTAGCCCTGGCTGTCCTGGACCTCATTCTGTAGGCCAAGTGGGCCTGAAACTCAGAGATTTACCAACCTCTGTCTCCCCAGTGCTGGGATTAAAGACATGCACCACCACGCCTGGAATTTGTGTGTGTGTGGTGGTGGTGGTGGTAGCAAGTTCAAGGCATGAGTTCTCTGTGTTGCCAGGCATGGTGGCACATGACTTTAATCCTAGTTCTTAGGAGGCAGAGGCAGGCAGATCTGAATTTGAGGCCAGCCTCATCTACAGAGTGGGTACATTATTTTAAATTGCATTTATTTATTTTGTGGTGTGGGGTGTGTGTGTGTGTGTGTGTGTGTGTGTGTGTGTGTGTGTGTGTGTGTGTTTGTGTGTAAGCACACATACATAACACACATGTATGGAAATAGAAGGATAACTTTCAGAAGTCAGGTCTTTCCTTCCATCATGTAGTTCCTCAGGTTTGGCAGCAAGTGCCTTTTACTGGGAAGCCTTCCCAGCTCGCTGATCCTGCACCTTAGTTTTTGAGGCAGGTTCCTTACTGAACCTAGAACTCACCCATTTGCATAGAGTGGCTAGCCATCAAGCTCTTGGAATCCTTGTGTCCAACTCCCAGCACTGGCTTTTTTATTTATGTAAGTGTGTTGGGAATCTGAACTCAAGGCTTTGTGCTTGCAATGCACTGTAGCACTGAGCTGTTTGCAGCACAATTTTCTCAATGTTTTGGAGCATGATCCTGATGTCCACTGTTTTACTGTGTACTCAGCATGATATGTTAATATGGAAATTAGAAATAACACTAAATCTAACAGTTGAAATTATCCTCTAATGCAATCATTAGAGGATTGGTTCTAGGCCTCTGTGAAAATCTGTGGATGCTCATGTCCCTTATATATGGTGCACAACCCCCTGTGTACTTGTCATCTCTAGATTATTTACGTTACCTAATGAAATATAAATGTTGTGAAGTCATTCTGTGTCATTATTTAATAGATGACACAGGAGAGTCTGTAATGTTCAGTACAAACAGTTTTGTCCCCCTCACTATTTTCAAGTAGCAGTTAGTTGAGAGGAATGAAGGGCCCATTGTGTTTATAACATATTAATAAATAGTGTCTCAGAAATACCTTGAAGAGTGATAAGGTGTAGCCTGAGAAGAGATAGCTAATATGCCCCATGCATCTATTTCTTTCTTTATGGTAGGGATATGACTCAATTGTAAGAGTACTGCCTGGCATGTACAAAGCCCCGGGTCTGATTTCCAGCAGTGAACAAAGAGAGCATGGTGGTGCACACTTACAATCCCAGCAGTGCAGATGGAGGCCGGGCATCAGAAGTTCAAGGTAGTTGAATTCATCCTTAGCTACATAAGACCCTGTCTTAAAAGAAAATAGATTTTTTTTTAGTTTCATTTTTTTCAGTCTGTATTATGTTTATTAAAGGGAAAATTTTGTTTGACGTTAACATGTTATAATTTGTGTGTAAATAGATTCAGTCTGCACTTTGTTTTTTATTTTATACTTACCTATTTATGTATGTGTGTATATGGGTGTTTTGCCTGTATTTGTGTCTGTGTCCACAGAGGTCAAAGGAGAATGCCCTGGAACTGGATTTACAGACAGTTTCGACCCATGAGTGCTGGAAATCCAACCCAGGTGTTCTGCAAGAGCAGCAAGTGCCCTTAGCCATTGAGCCATTTCTTCAGCCAATCAATCTGCAATTTGTAATAAATACCAATCGCCCCAAAGGACAATAAATATGAAAATACATGGAAACTGCCACTTTCCACACACAATGACTAATCAGTTCATTCAGTATTTCTAGCTACCATCTATATACCAATAATTAAATAGAATGAGAATGATGAAAGAGGCTGTGTTTCGCTATGACAGTCTCCAACCCCAGGGGACCGCCTTTCCATTCTAGTTTCCTCCTTTTGCAGTCTCCACACTTAGGGAGAACTGGCAAATCGGCACTTGAAAATGTGTTACAAAACACTGACAAGTATTAGAGAAATGTTGGTTAATGTAAACAGCCTCTCTCAAGGAATAATGCCTGTCTTAAGAAAAGTACTTTCCAATTAGCAGTTCTATGAAGACACTATCTTCAAACTCCAGGGAATGTTTCAGTAAAAGTTATTCCCCTCTGCTGGAGAAAAGGTAAATGTCCTCTTATTTACATCTTAAATTCCTGGAAAAAAAAGAAAGAAATCAATTAAAAGGTAAAAATGAGAATGGTGATTCCACTTATGCAATCCCTGCACTTGAAGATGGAGGCAGGAAAATCTCAAGTGTATCTGTGTGAGTTCAAGGCCAGCCTGGACTATAGATTGTGACCCTGTCTCAGAAAAACAAATAAGAAGAGAGAAAGAAAAAGTCCATAGGTTTTAAAAGGGAAAGAAATTCTGAAAAGTGCACCTTGTAGAAATTGTGAGGAGTCCCAACAGAGCTGCCACATATTACCATGGAAATAAGACCACCCATTTTACTATTTTAGATTCATTGCTGTGGAATAATCCTTTTGTACACTGAGGATTTGTTGCTGTGATTGGTTTAATAAATAAGCTGACTTGCCAATAGCTAAACAGGATAAAGTTAGGAGAGAAAGTCAAATTAAGAATGTTGGGAAGGAGAAGGGCAGAGTCAGGAGTCACCATCCAGATGTAGAGGGAGTAGGACATGAATGTGCCAGGCTAATAGAGGTACTACCATGTGGCAGAGCATAAGTAAGGAATATGGGATAACTTAAAATGTAAGAGCTAGTTAGTAGTAAGCCTGAGCTATTGGCTGAGCATTTACAATTAATGTAAGTCTTTGTGTGGTAATTTGGAAGCATCTTCCAGGAAGGGAAAACTCTGCCTCCATATGGTGCCCAACATCCAGGGCCACATACATGCACATAAAGTCTGAGAAAGCTTAAAAAAATGATTCTAGACATACAAGAATGGAGTCAAGCATGAGTTCTTGGTAGCAGCATTTCCTTAGGTGGACTCTGTTTGCTGGTGGCAAGCACAGGCACAGCTCCTTTAAGAGACAACTTTCTGGCTCGGTGCTAGTGGCAAAAACTACATGGCCCTTTTCAGAGGTTCTGCTACCAAACACTTAAATGGAGTTCATGAGCAGCAGGTGGCACACTACTCAGTGGTGGTATAGACCCCAGAAACTTCCCAGAGTTGGGGTGGTAATCATGGCTCCCAGAGCTGATGAAAACTGTACCTCCGCTATGAGACTAGACTCTCAGGTAACCGAGGGGGAGGAGCCAGCTATCAACATCCATGACTTAAGTTATACAGCAGTTTTTTTGCTCACACAGACAGAAAAGGTTACAGATGAACAGTAAGGACAGCTTCAGACAGAAATAACCTCTAAACAAGTCCCAGTATGTTTGAAAACATGCATAGGTTTGGGAGAGAGAAGAGAAAGAATATATAAGGTCTTAGATTTAAAAATACAGTTTTAAAATAGTAAAGTCCTTAAAAAGGAGACTAAAGTAATATAAAAGACATAAACCACGTAAAGATTAAAATACACAGTCTGGAAACTGTATATTATTGTGTTTTCTTTGAATTTTTTGACTACTGAGGAAGGAGTGATAGCTGCTAAGATACACTGGATTATGAGGGCTGCTAGATGAAACCAACTTATATATTTTCAAAAAGGCTTGACTTAGAATTTAAGTCAAAAGATGTGTTATTTTGGAGAAGAGGTTATGCTTTTGTTTCAGTGGGAAATGAGAAGCTGTGGATTTATTCCAGGTTAAAGAAAATCAGGTTTGATCCAGGAAGACACCCTGAAAATTCTGACTACAAACATAAAGAAATAAACCTAAAAGAACCACAGGACACATGGTGTATATTTTACATTCAAAAAAAGGACAAATATTATAGAACTGTATTACTATAGATTATGCAAATTTATAGAGACAGAAAGATTAGATGTTATCTCAAGATGGAGAAGCTAAAGGTATAGAGCAATGATTTCCTAAGTACAGAATCTCTGTTTTATGTGATGGAAAAGTCCCACAAATGGACAGTAGTATCAGGACATAATATCATGAATGTAATAAATCAATACAATTAATTGAATTAATGAATATCATAAATATAATTATTGAATGAATACTGCTAATGTAATCAATGAATACCACAAATATAATTAATATCATGAGTGTAATTAATGAATATCATGAGTGTAATTTAAAAAAAAATAGATTTTTTTAAAAGTATATGTATTAAGCAGATATGTATATTATCTTTAAAAGTTATATATTTATATATTTTCAGAGCAAGCAGACATCAATGAAAATGGATGGTCCAGGTGATCCAACATTTCAAAATGCCTCTGTTCAGTCTTCTCAGAATTCTTCATCGAGAACAGCTTCAAGGCTGCTGGCTAAGATGATCCAGCCTCACAGAATACTCCAGTCAAGACTTGACCATAATTCTGAATTTTCTCAGGTTTCCCCAAAGATTACCAGCACCCTCAATCAACAGGAAGTAGTCTAGAGAACTATGCCCACATTCCCAAAAGATTGGCTATGGATGTTTGTCATCATTTAAGAAGGGTTGGTTTCAAGTTGTTATTGGTAATGGTCAGGAAAAAAGCTGAACAAAGGAGATTAGATTCAAGGATCTCTTTCTAAAAAGAAAAAGGGAGGATATACAAATAATAGGATAAAAAGGTAGATTATTGGATCTATTTTTAAATCAAAAAAGCAACTACTAATCTTAAATATTTTACATTGGTACAGATTTTTGTATATTGATACAAATTTAAAGTTAATCTTGTTATACTGAATTGTGTTTCTAGTCTTGTTTGGGTTATTGTGTTTATGCAACTCATTTAAAATGTAATATATGATTAAAAATACAGATTAATAGTCATATATAATAGTCAAACTTATAGTCATGTTAGATATGTTTTCAAGGTCATAAACAAATGTATTTCGATAGATAGATGTTCTTCAAATACTTCAAAGACCTATAGAATATGGCATTTAAAATGTTTAATAACCTAAGACTTTTCATGACAGTGAGACACATCTGCTCCTGGCAGCATGAATCTGCTTCAGAGAATATGATGGGCATCAAAGAAACTTCCTATGGAGTTTATTTTCTTGATGGCAAAAGCTAGCCATGTGGGCAAAGAAACTGCCATTGCCTCAATTACTGACAATATACTGTTCAAACTGGAGCAGCAGGACACAAGAAAGGTGACTGCCAAACTTTGCCAAGACAAGGTAGGACAGTCCTTCAGAATTCCCTGCTTTACAGGAAAGTCTGTCAGATATGATAGGCCTGTAGGCCAGAATTGTATGTCCCAAGGTTACAGAGGAACTTTGAGTGACTGTCCAGACAGCCTGATGTCCCTGTCATTAAGTAACATTTCACCCATCTGGGGTCTTTGATGGAGTTAAAGACTAGATAGTTACAATTATAGTTTCCTTTAGTTATGATAAAAAGACAAATTAGATATAAAACTTTAGACTCACCAAGATAAGATAGATAATAGTGTATTTTCTCTATTTTGCCAAATACAAGTGGACTGGATATTGTAACTAATTCTTACTTAATAACTTTTATTATATATAATTTTACTATGTTAAAGTTAAAACCTTCCTTTTTTTTTTTTTGGTTTTTCAAGACAGGGTTTCTCTGTGTAGCTTTGCACCTTTCCTGGAACCCATTTGGTAGCCCAGGCTGGCCTCGAACTCACAGAGATCCGCCTGGCTCTGCCTACCGAGTGCTGTGATTAAAGGCATGTGCCACCACTGCCCAGCAAAAAAAATCTTTTTTGTTTGTTTGTTTGTTTTTCGAGACAAGGTTTCTCTGTGTAGCTTTGGAGCCTGTCCTGGAACTCACTCTGTAGCCCAGGCTGGCCTCAAACTCACAGAGATCTCTTCCTTTTTAATTTGACAAAAAGGGAGGAATGCTATGGGATAATTTTTTTGTAAACTGTGAAGATTTGTCACTGTGATTGGTTTAATAAAGAAGCTGACTGACCAATAGCTGAAAAGGATAAAGTTAGGAGGGAAAGCCAAACTGAGAATTCTGGGAAGGAGAAGGGCAGAGTCAGGAGATGCAGAGGAAGTAGGAGATGAATGTGGCAGGCTAATAGAGGTATTACCACATGGTAGAGCATAAATAAGGAATATGGGTTAAGTTAAAATATAAGAGTTGGTTAGTAATAAGCCTGAGCTATTGGCTGAGCATTTACAATTAATATAAGTCTCTATATGGTAATGTGGAAGCATCTCCTGGAAGGAAAAACTCTGCCTCCAGTTCATAGTCTGGTAAATAAAAGAATTTAAGAATGGATCAATGGTGCTAGAGAGATGGCTTAGCAGTTAAGAACACTTGCTGATCTTCCAGAAGACCTGGGTTCAACTCCCAATACCAACATGACAGCTAACAAATGTCTATAACTCCATTTCCAAGAAATTCTGGCTTCTAGGGGCAATATATGTATCTGGTACACAGACATACAGCTGTGGCAGAAGCAACACTTGCTACTCAAGTGTCTGTCCAAGGCAAAGAAGGAGGTACCATGAGCCAACAGTGATGAAGACCCAACTGCAAGACATGATCATCCTGCCTGAGATGGTGGGCAACATAATAGGCAAGTAAAACAGCAAGACCTTCAATCAGGTGGAGATAAAGCCAGAGATAATTGGCTATTACCTGGGCGAGTTCTCCATCATCAACACATCTCTAATGCATGGTTGGCTTGGCACTGGCGCTACATACTTTGACCACTTTACATGCTGCTGCCCCACCTCCAAGTAGCCATGGCTAAGAAAGACATGTCTAATCCTTGGAAAAATAATAAATGAATAAATAAATAAATAATCCTCAGGGCAAGCAAGTTGTAAATCTTGGTAGCTACCCAGAGGAGTTAGATGGAGAAAGGAAGAAAGCCACGCCACTTGAGTTAGGCCAGAATGGAGGAGAACTACATGGCAGAGACGAAGCCACATGACAGAATGGGAAGTTTTAGAAAAGAGAGAAGCCCCAAATGTCAGGGAAAGTATGCTTAGAAGAAAGAGAAAGAAAGTGAAAATTACAGTTTTCTGACTAATTTAGAAAAGCAAGCAGACTTAAAAAGCTACATGGCCAAATCTCTGTAAGTAACTGCACTATGGGACAAGAATTCTGAGGAAAAAAATGCATTATCTTATTAAAGGGATAGTTATCACTCAAATCACTGTAGTGTGGCTTAAAGTGTATGTGCTTTCCTGAGAGGTTGTCTCTTACCTGCATTATTGATCTGCACAACTAGAAAAATTCTTCTTTTAAAATTAGTTCTTTGAGAGCTTTGTACAATGTTTTGATTATATTCATCCCTCCCCCAACTCCTCTCAAATTCATCATTCCCTATTCCCTACCCATCTAACTTTCTGTTCTTAAAAAGAAAAACAAACAAACAAACAACAACAAAACCTTCAAGACCAATTTGTGCTGTTCATTCTTCGATTGGCTACACTCTTAGAGAAAACTATTTCTTCCTTCCCCACCAGCTAACAATAACCAGTAGCTCCATGGCTGAGGGTGGGATTGTGTGTCCAACTTTCCTTTTCATGCTGGGATTAGGTCAGGTTTGTGCTTAAACAGGTCTTGTACATGCTGCCACAATAGCAGTGAGTACATATATGATGATGCTGCCATTCCATGTCCAAAAGAAAATATTTCCTTGTAGTCACTATCTGCCTCTTACATTTTCCACCCTCTCTTCCATAATGATACCTGAGCCTTTGAAGGGATCCATGGTCTATATGTTTCTTTATATATTTAAGATTGAGCATCCTGCAGTCTCTTATTCTCTGTACCTTGACAAATTATGGATCTCTGTGTTAATCATCTATGGCAAATAGAAGCTTCTCTGATGAGAGTTGAGAAATGCATTCATCTGTGGGTATAATGATAAATCACACAGAGTTGGATTAATGCTATGTCCATTTAGCAGAATAGTAGTAATAGGTTCTTCTGAGAGCCTATGACTTGACAGGGTTCTTGGCTCCATAATGGCTCCAGGTATGGGTTTTATCTTGTGGAGTGGCCTTTACATCCAATGTGAAAATGGTTGGTTGCTCCCCTGACATTTGTACCACTACAGCACTATTGTATTACTTGTAGGCAGCAAAGAATGTGAATGCTGTTTTCCGATCCATTCTATTAATCGGTATTTTTATTGGGAAATTCAGATTATTAATATTAAGAGTTACTGAACAATATTTTCTGTCATGTTGTTTTGTGGGTTTCTTTTCAGACCTCTTTTATTCAGTCATCTATTTACTTACTTACTTACCTGCTGTTTAAGACATGGTCCCTCTATGTAGCCCTAGCTGTCCTGAAACTCTGGAACTCACTATGTAGACCAGGCTGGCCTTGACTATCAGAGGTCTGCCTACTTCTGCCTCCAGAGTGCTATGATTAAAGATATGTACCATCATGTGCATATTCTTAAGTCTCTTTTCTGTCAGTTTTCTGGAGTTATTTGCTGATTATACCTTCTTGGGTGTGTTTATCTTCAGACCTAAGTCTTCTTGCCAGTATCTTCTGTAGAGATGGCTTAATGGTCATAAATTCCCTAAATCTGTTTTATTGTAGAAAATTTTCCTTTCTCCCTCAATTATGAATGATAGTTTTGCTAGGTATATTGTAGTCTGGTCTTGCATCTGTGATCTGTCATAACTTGTAAAACATCATTCTAATCTCTTCTGGCTCTCATGGTCTTCCTTGCTGCTGTTGTTCTCATGGGCCTCCCTTTATGTGTGAGTTGGTATTTTTTTTCTCTTGTGGCTTTCAGCGTCCTTTTTACTGTTATATGAAATGAGCTAAATAAACCTTAAAAACACATATAGGAGGCTAAATAAACTTTTTTCCTATAATTAATTACATTAGTACTTAGCATAACTACAATTATAGTTCTGAACACATTAAAGAATTTTATCATTTTTAAGGTGGCTATTAGTTTGCATGTCTTAATTATCTTTAACAGTTTGCAATTATAAGCTTTTATAAGATTAGGACTTTATAGCTTTATCTTTGTTAAGTTTGACCCTTAAAAACAATTTCTGAATTGAAGCTCCTTTAGTATCAAAATAAAACTTTAATTCATAAATATAGTCCACAGGAAGACTGTCAACTTTACTTTCCTGGTCCTTTCCTAGTATACCATTACAGAATGTAAGTTTCTTATATGACTCAGCTTCTCAAAATATCTTAAGCTTAACGAAGTTAGCAAAGATAAGGAGGCTAGACATGCATTCTTAAGCATAAACAGAACTTAGGTGGTGAGGAAAGACATTCTCTAAGCCAGTGGAACTCAGCCTTTCTAATGCTGTGACCCTTCAACACAGTTTGCCATGTTGTGGTAACCTCCCAGCCACAAAATCATTCCCATTGATATTTTACAACTGCAATTTTGCCACTGTTATAAAACACAATGCAAACATCCAACATACAGGTGGCCCTAGGCTACCCCTGTAAAATGGTCTTTCAATTCCTAGAGGGTTGAAACTTGTAAGTTAAGAAGCTGCTTCAAGTTATTTGCCAGACTGCTTAGGTCATAGTCTTGCTGCATCATAAGATAGAAATATCCCAGTTTCTGATGTTAGTATTTGGTGCTCATAGCTGTGGCACTAATTTTTAACCTTTTATTTATTTTTAAATTCAAATATTAATAATATAAAATATTTTATAAACTTAAAATGTCCCATAGCCTTATAAATTTAAATATTTTAAAACCATTTCTTCAAAATTATCCAGTTTTTTATTTAAATTTTCTGTGAAACTCCAAAATTTCCCTTTAAAATAGTTCAAAATCTCTCAACTGGGTGTTCCTGAAATACCAAAAATAAAGTTCTTTTTTTTTTTGTTAACTTCAAGAGGAAAGATACAGGGCACAACCACAACCTGCATAAGGTAAAACCAAGCTCCAACAGTGAGATTCATTCAAAGCTCAATATCAGGGATTCATTCATAATTCTTTGGGTTTTCCTGAGGGGCTTGGATTACCTTTTTGGCCCCACCTTTGGCAACATATATACACCCTGCCTTCTACATCCCAGCCTACTCCATTTCATTGTGGTTGGTGCTTCTGGTGACTTCACATAACACTGGCATTTCCAAAATTGCTAGGGTCCTGATTTCAACTGGGCTCTCTTTAGGAACTCAAAGGCAAGCCTCAGCTGTTCCCCCATGACACTTTCATGTCTTCAAAACTGCTATCACCTATGTGACTCTTATGTTACAAAGTTTTGCTTCCAGTACAACGTACATTCTTGCATATGAATGCATGAAGATGCAGCTTTATCTTGGAGACATGTGTTACTACTCCTTGGTAGTGTTGGTTTTAAAAAATACATGGCACTGGTACTGTGCAAGAAAGGTCAGAGGCACAACAAAACCCAGTATCAGAGCTTTATTAGGAGTGGGGGACAGAAAAGAGTGTGGCCAGGTCTGGGGCAGAGACATGCAGGAGGAGGGGGAGACTGAGCAGAAGAGAGGGGAGGAATCTGTGTCTGGCTTTTTAAGGATTCTCCTACACATACACAGGTGGGCTTACAGAGCTATGCCACGCATGTGCTGATTGTGTGACCAGTCTGCGTGCATTTGTGTAATCACAAAGCACACTGATGACATAAGACATAAGACCCCTTGCTTAGCTACTGAACTGTGCATGTGTGGTCATAGCTGGAGTGGCAGAATCCTAACAGGTAGGTCCACTCCACCATGTCACCTTTAATCAAGATGGCAGTAAAGTCACATGACATCTACCCTCTCCAATCTTAGCAAAGATGGCTGCCAACCATGTGGCTACCTCAAGATTGTGGCAATTCACATGTTACTTATATCCCAAAATGGAATTGTGCCACATGGTTCCTTTAAGATTACCTATGCATAGGTTTTTAATAATCAACTCCCAGTGTTACTAGTTTTAAGTTATTTTTTTCATAGATTTT
Source organism: Peromyscus eremicus (assembly GCF_949786415.1). NCBI lineage: Eukaryota > Metazoa > Chordata > Mammalia > Rodentia > Cricetidae > Peromyscus > Peromyscus eremicus. The sequence goes on from NC_081417.1 coordinate 88,648,728, forward strand.
ACAGATTTTTAACCATATCCAATAAAATAAACTTATAAACCTTGAGGTACAGAATGTTTACAAAGACTAAGTCTAATTTTTTGGCTGTTCTGCTTTGCTTCCTTTTCCCTGACAGTGTCAGGTAGATCAACTGACACAGGACATACATAAAGGAAACTTTTAAATACGCTTGGGTCTTGAGAAGGGAGAGCTATAACACAGCTCTAGAGCCAGCTTTCCAATAAAATATAACGGCATAAAACAACTTTAATGTTATCCATACCCAAAAGACATCTGAACTCCTGCTAACCTGAATCCAGTGACCAGAGAGCTCAGAGATAAATTCTGAGCCCTGGCCATAAAAGCAGCCATGGCAGAGGTGGTGTTTGGTGGCTGGCACACAGAGACAGCAAAAATATTGCAATGAAATTTACAGACGCACCAGAAAACACAGGCAGACACAACTATCACAAGAAACAGACAGACAAAACCTGTAGGAAACAGAACTTTCCAACCAGAACCAGAACTGTTATTTACCAGGCATAAGAATGGACTATGAGATACAACAAAACCCCTTTAAGAGTTTTATTAAGGGGATAGGAAAGAGCAGCTAGTGCTGCAGGCCTGCTGGAAAGAAACGTGTGGAAGGGAGGAGGGAACAGGTGAATCTGCTTTTAAGGATCACCTGGTGCATGCGTATAGGGGCTTACATAACCACATCACACTTGTGCATAGATTATGTGGGACCTAAGTCCCTGGAGTGACTAAGCGTTTTGCCTGAATGCTGATAGTGCAGCAACTCCAGAAGTGGCTAGGAGGGTATGGGGAATGATAACAAGAACCCGCTGGGTGGGCAGAGACTCATTATTTGCCCTTGAGAAGAGATTATTGGGTTCCACTGAATCCCCTCTGTTAGCATTCAGGCATTATACTAGCCTGCCCTTGGGAACCTAGCAGGATGTGTCACCAACCACAGCCACTCCCTGCCCACATGTGCTTACTAGCATTCAGACATTATGCTAGCCTGCTTTTGGGGTCCTCATCTATAGCCACTAAGAGCACCCCCTGTTCACATGCCCTTGCTAGCATTCAGGCAAGTACACTGGCCAGCCCCGGCCCACTACATCACTGCATAGTCTCTGTGCATGCACTAAGTCCCATTTAAAAGTGAGCTCTGCCTGTTCCCCCTTCTCTTTTCCATCACTTCTTCAGAGGCAGGCTTCCATGTCCCTTTTCTCCCCAACCCTTCCAGTAAACCCTCCATGAGAGCCCTGTCACATGGTGTGTCTGTCTCCTCTCACCCACTGTTTTTAAATTATAACACCCTCCATGTCCCAGATAGGGATCCCACATAACAGAGCAAGACTGTGACTCACCAGGAGGCCTCTGTAGATGCTTACTTCATTTCTCAAAATGACCATTCACTCCTGATAGTCCGTGAACTGAAGGCAGCCTCAGATCCATGGAACATCTCAAGGCATATGCCTCCTGAAGTGGCCCTCACCCCTGGAGTTCCAGATTGAAGGTCCAGTTTTAGAATTTGGGTGGGTGTCTGAATTTCATTGGGAGCCTCCAGAAAATGTTTATCCCACTGCTCGAAAATAAGACCATGACCACAGTTGAAAGCCAAATTTGAAGCAAGCTTTAATTAAATACTGGCCAGGTAGATGGACTCTGGCCAGGTCTACACCTGGGTTCCCAGGAAATGGCTCTGAGTCATAGTGGTCATGGTCTTAAAGTATTTCCCATCAGGTCCAACCAGGAGCAAGCATACATCCTGATGTATTTCTTGCCTGTGAACCTCCTGCCCACATATGATCAAGCACTTCCGTTGTAGTTGGTGTTTGTTATTATACAGCGCTGTGTTATTCATTAAGCGGAGCTGTTTACCATTTGAGAACAGCCATGAGGCACAACAAAACCCACTATAGAAGTTTATTAGGGGAAAGAGAACAGAAGGGAGTGTGCTCAGGCCTATGGAAATAGTCGTGCAAAAAGAGAGAGGGGGAGGGGTCTGTGACCCACTTTTTATGGATTCCCCTGCACATGCACATATGGGCTTATATAGCTACACCACTCATGCACATAGATTACGTGATCACGCTGTGTGCAAATTACATGACCACGCAGCACATGGATTATGTAGGAAGTAAGGCCCCGGGATGACTAAGCCTCTTATTTGGCTACTGGACAGCGCATGTGCACTCATGTGGCTGGGGGAGTGACCAGGAATTCCAGCAGTTGGGTCAAACAAACTTGTTAAGGGGAGTGAAAATGTGTGGCTTGTTATTTTACATACATAATAGCCTCCAGCATTTCAGGAACTATCTATCCTTGGGCAAGCAGCTTGGAGATCAGAGGCACTTTTGTTTCATGGATCTCTTAGACCTAGTAATTAAAACTTAAAACGTAACTTAGGCTCTCACAGGTTAGGGTAAACAGGGTCCTGGAGTACTGTGGAGGCTTTCTAACCTCTTGTGAGTTTAATTCAGGAGTTAGGGTGCTGTAAGCTCATGGTCACATGAAAGTTCTACTGACTCAGCTGCTCTGGGTTCTTGTCTCATGACTTGGAAGAATGGATTTCTTGGGCCACAGACATGGTCCAGTTTTAGGAAACACTTTACTTTAGGCTCATAGGTAGGAGCTAAAAAGCAAGCAAGCAAGCAGAAGCAGAGTGTCTGTGTAGGAGTAGTGGGTTCCAGAGATGGAGAGTCATTGGGATACTAATTTAAGGATGTTTTTATAGGATATATGGTAGAAGCTTGGTTGAGATAAGCACAGGGAGCCAGTTCAGTTGGCTCACCCACCAGGTATCTGTGCCTCACCTTCTCAGGTGTATACTGAAGTTTCATTCACACCCTAACATACAGGCTCCAGGCAGCCATGTAAAAGGAGAAGCAAGATCAGACAGGGAACCAGAGCCCTTAAACACTTCCAGAACAAAACCAAAGACAATTCTAGCTTCTGGCTACAGTACTTTGGTCCCCATCCCTCAAACTGTCTTACTGGTTTCTATCTCCTGCTTCCTCTCCATTGTCTTTATTTTACTGGCAAGGAATCTGAAGCTAAGAGTCTCATGTGGAAGAGCTCTGTTTCTAATTCTAGTGTTCCACAGAACTCACTAACAGACACTGGTCATGGCTAGCACAGTAGTTGCTCTTCCAGTGATTCTCCCACAGATCTACTGATAGAAAAATGTGTGTACATCACACACACACACACACACACCTCTGCAGTCAGCTCCCAACTGGGGAGGCTCCACTTCTCAGCAGTTCTTACTGCTTATATAACCTGGAATGGGGGTGGATTTTTATAAATTTCAAAAACTCCCTGAGATCTGTGAGTTGTTTGCTTCTACAGAATGGAAATTTTAAATTTGTAGGAAATTGTCATACAACTAAAGAATAATAGTAAGATCAGAGCTTGGAACGAGTGTGTGTGTGTGTGTGTGTGTGTGTGTGTGTGTGTGTGTGTGAGAGAGAGAGAGAGAGAGAGAGAGAGAGAAAGAGAGAGAGAGAGAGAGAGAGAGAGAGAGAGAAGAGAGAGAGAATTTGATAAATTTAAAATTCTAGGTTGGAATAGTGGTATACACATGTAATTCTAGCACTCTTGAGATTGAGGCATGAGGACTGAGTGTTCAAATCCAGCTTTGACTGCCTAAGGAGACTGAGGCTATCCTTGGGTGTATAATGAGTCTTCTCAAAGAAACTGAAAACAAATACAATTCTACTACTTTAATTTGGTATATAATTAGTAGAAGATGGAGGTGGTGAAGGCAGTGAGTGTTTAGTTTGAGCAGTAAGTCAATTTGGTTCATTTAGTTTGGAAGAAATTTTCAAATAAGAATAATAATAACAATCAGATGTATTCATGGGTGTCAGGGCATCTATTGGAATATGTTTGGCCTACCATACTGAAAACTGACTGTGCCTTCCTCAGAAGCCATCAACTATTCATTGTTCCTCAGTTAGGGGTGGCAATTCATGAGCCCCTTTCTACACCATGTTTATGATGCTTGATTTTGTGCTAGTCTAATGTAGGCACCGCAGCTGCTGTGAGTTCATGAGTCCAGTGGTCCAGTCAGGTGAGGAAGACACTGTTTTGGTCCTGACAATCTATCCAGCCCTTCTTCTCATATTGTCCCTGAGCCTTGGGGAAAGGAGATGTGATGTAGCTATCCCATTAGTTGTTGAAAACTCTAAAGACACTCTAAATTCTCTGTACTTTGACCAGTTGTGTGTTTTAGTGTTAACTACTGCTCATTGTACAAAATAACTAATCTGATGAGGTATGAGAGCTGTACTAATCTCTAATCTATAGAGATATGAATTTAGAAGGCAGTTGAAATTATGTTCAATTAGCAAAATAATACTAGTACATTTGGCCCTGGAACCTATGAGCTCCCTAGTGATGGGTGTTTGGCCAGATTTATAGTACCAAGTACGTGTTTCTTCCTGTGGGCTGGGCCTTAAATCCAATCAGAAGGCAGTTAGTTACCCTAAGAACATTTGTGCCACAATTACATCTATGGGCATATCTTGGTAAGACAGTAATTATTCTAACTAAACCGTCTGATGATGTGTAAGACAGTTGATGACTCCCACCCCCAGCAGCCTGCATAGCACTTTTGCAGGTGTAAAAGAAAGATAGCAGGGAGGAAGCTTCTCAGTTGGTACCAGTTTTGCTTCTCCATGTCCTGTGACTTGAGTGTGCTGTCTTTTTTATTTATTTATTTATTTATTTATTTATTTATTTATTTATTTATTTTCTTGAGACAGGATTTCTCTGTGTTGTTTTGGTGCCTGTCCTGGATCTCACTCTGTAGACCAGGCTGGCCTCGAACTTACAGAGATCTGTCTGGCTCTGCTTCCCAAGTTCTGGGATTAAAGGCATGCACCACCGTCGCCCAGCTTGAGTGTGATGTCTTTAGCGTTAGGGTCTTATCATCAAGTTCTGGTGAGCAAACAAAAGCAGTGGCAATATCTTGTATTGTTTTATGGGCATCTGGGATACCACTGACCAGCAACTCAAGGAGAGGCATCCCATACCTGATGTTGTGTTTTTTATTTGGCAACCGATAGCTTCTGGCAGGAGCACTCCCCTCTATGCAGGATAACTCCAATTAAACTCTTTTAGATGAATATATGTATATGAATATATATATTCATTGATATATATAAAGCTTATGAAATAGTATATTTCTGTATGGATTTTTAAAACAACCTTAATGTTATTTCTCTTCTCAGATCCTTTTCCACCATACCTTCCCATCCTTCTGTCTACTTAACTTCTCTCTTCATTATTCTCCTTTCCCTCTTCATAACAACTGTGTTTTACTATATCTCCTCACTTAAGAACTTTCTTTCCTCTCCCCAACAATGGCTCCTTGCTAGTTTACTGGATTTTGCATGTACTTCCAACTTAAACTTACAAGGTTGAAGATTCGACACTAAAACCCACATATTAGTGAAAACATGTGACATTTTCTTTCTGGGTCTGGGTTACCTCATTCTGTATAATGTTTTCCAGTTCTATTCATTTACCCACAAATTTTATTTTTCTTTACAGGAGAGTAAATTTTCATTGCATAATGAGTTCCACAGTTTCATTATCCAGTCATCAGATAATGGGCATGAAGAATGTTTCCATGCCCTAGATACTGTGAATAGACTAGCTATAAACATGGATGAGCATGTGTCTTCATATCAGGAAACAGAGTTCCTTGGATGGAAGCTCAGGAATGGTATAGCTAATTCATATAGGTCTAGTTCTAGTTTTTTGAGGAACTGCCACACTGATTTCCATATGTCTGCACCAGTTTCCATTCTCACCAATATGAGTATATGAGGGCTCTCTGTTACCCACATCCTTATCCATATGTTGTCTTTCATTTTATTAATCTTAGTCACTCACATTGGGGTAACAAGAAACTCAAAGTCATTTTAATATGCATTTCCCTGATGGCTAAGGATGGTGAATACTTTTAAATATATTTCTTATTCATTTGTATTTCTTTTTAGAACTCTATTCCATTCACAGCCAATTTTTTAATTGGATTGCTTGCTTTCTTGGTGTTTACTATCTTTATTTCTATGTATATTCTAGGCATTAATCCTCTGTCAGATGTATAGCTAGCAAAAGTTTTTTATTTCCCATTCTGTGGGCTGCTTTTTCAGTTCATTAGAAGTTTCTTTTACAGTACATTATGAATTCTTCTTGATTGTTGGTTTTATTTCCTGTGTGCTAGAGTCCAATTCAGAAAGTTTTCTTATCAAAGCCTATATTCTGAAGTGTACTCTCTACTCATTCTTCTAGAAGCTTCAGAGTTCCGAGTGTAAAATTGAGATCTTGGATCCATTTGGAATTGATTAATGTACAGGGTAGGAGAAAAGGATCAAGTTTCAATTTCACAACATTTATTTAATGCTATATTATTTTCCAATATGTATTTTGGGCATCTTTTAGAGAATCAGGTGATTGAAGGTACATAAACTTGTATCTGTTTAATTCTGTTCCATTGATCTGTCATTTTTGTGTCTGTTATGATGCTGTTTTATTACTATTCCTCTATAATATAACAGGAAATCAGAAATGATGATACCTCCAGAAGCCTTTCTCTCTTTTTAAAAATATTTTGTATGTTTATCTATGCATAAGTGTTTGTCATGAAAGTGTTCCATGTGCATACAGTGCCTGCAGAGGACATCAGATCCCCTGAAACTGGAATTAAAGATGGTTATGAGCAGCCATGGGGTTAGGAACCAAACTCAGGTGCTCTGCAAGAGTAGCAAATACTAAAACACTGAACAACCTCTCCAGTTCCTCCTGGAGTGATTTTATTGTTTCGGATTACTTTGGGCATACAGGGTTCTTTGTGCTTCCATGTAAAGAATTATTTTGGTAGGATGGCACAATATTAAATCTACCAATCCATTGCATGGGAGGTCTCTATCTTCTGGGGCCATCTTCAATTCCTTTCTTTAGTGTTTTAAAGTTTTAATGATATAAGTCTTTCACTTTTTGGTAAGTTTATTGCAAGTTATCTTCTACTCCCCTGGGGCTACTGTGAATTAGATTGTTTCCCTGATTTTCTTCTCAGTCTGTCTTTGGTAATATAAGAAGGCTATTGATTTATGTATGTTAATTTTTAACATGCCTTTTCTATTTGTAACCCTTTCATTTCCTTCTCTTGTTTTATTGTTCTGGCCAGGACTCCAAACACTGTATTGAACAGGGATGGTGTAAGTGGAAACCCTTGACTGATTCACAGTCTTTTCAGGGAATGCTTGGAGTTTTTCTCCAGTTAATGTAATTCTGGCTATCAGCCTGCCATTTATAGCCTTTATCATGTTGAAATATGTCCCCTTCTTCCCTCCTGTCTCCAGAATTTTTAGCATGAAGGGATGTTGGCTTTTGTCAAAGCCTTTCTCTTCATTAATTGAGATGATCATGTATTTTTTTGTCCTTGAATCTATGTGACGAGTTACTTTTACTAATTTATATATGTTGAGTCATACCTAAATCACTGGAATGAAATGAACTTGCTCATGGCTGATAAACTTTTAGATGCATTCTTGAATAAGTTTGCAAGCATTTTGTTGAGTTTTATTTTTGTGTACATGTTCATCAGGGATATTGGTCTATAATTTTCTTTTTCTTTCTTTTGTTCTTCCTTACTTCTTTTTTTTAAATTGGGTCTCTGTTTGGTTTGGTTATCAGGGTAGTACTGGCTTTGTAAAAAGAGTTTAGGAAGGTTCATTTTATTTTTTTCACATAATTTCAAGTATGCTGGTGTTAGTTCTTTGAAGGTCTATTACAATTGTGTGCAGAATCCAGTTCATGCTGAGCTTTTTTCTAGTAGCTCCCTTTCTTTTCTTTTTTAAAGATTTTTATTATTTTGAATTATATGTATGTATGCATGTATATATGGGGACAGTGCATTTACGTACAGGCACCCATGGGGGACAGAGGCATTGGATCTTCCTGAATTACAGGTGATTATGAGCTGCCTGACATGGGCATGTATGAATAATACAGTCAAATTAATTTTGCCAAATGTTTTCAGGCACTTTCTAGATCCCATGCTAAGAACACAACAGCTACATTTTTCAAAGATAGTACTAATATCCAAGTCCTCTGCCCAGTGATTTTGTGAACATCCATTACCAAGGGCCTAGCCAGGTGAGTCAATCTGATATCCTCCTCTATGTACCAACCCCTGGATCTGGCCTGGGTCCCACATCCAGTGCCCAGGCCTGGATACTCCTCTCTGCACCACCGACAATCTCCAGGCATTTGCTAAGACTGTACCTGCCTGCCCACAACCTAAAGTCCTTTCACACATTATATCCAACCTTTGTGTCAGGACCAGAAAACAAACAAGCTAACAATAACAACAACAAACAATGGATATCATAGTTAAAACACCAAGTATACAAAACAAAGAGTATTTAAAGTGGCAAGAAAAAAAAAAAAAACCAAAGCCACGTATAAAGGAAAGTCCCCCAGAATAAGAGCTGATTTCTCAGTGAAAACTTTGCAAGACAGAAGAGCCTGGAGCAATGCATTCTAAATCCTAACAGACAATAATAGCCAAACATATACTCAGCAAATCTATCTGCCATAATTGAAGGAGAAAGAAAAAAATGTTCATGATAAAAACAGCCAAAAATGTATGTACAACAGGCTAAATATAAAACTCAATAAACAATGTTTGAGATGAAAGGAGAAATGATTATAGCCAAGAAATTATAGAAAGAAACACAAAGTGCCACTGAGAAGACAAACAACACCAGAATTAAACCACACAATGGCTGCAGTCAATAATAATAACTTTAAATATTATGTAGCCTTATTTCTCCAATCAAAAGACACAGGCTGCCTGAATGGATCAAGAAGCAAAATCTATCTATCTGTTGTCTACAAAAAAAACATATTAGCTTTGAAGATCGGCACCACTTATCTTTGAAAGGGTGGACAAAGGCATGCCAATCAAATACACCAGGATGCAAGCAGGTGTCTCCATCCTAATATCTGAATAAAGGTGTCATCAAACTTAAACTTATCAGAAGAGATAAAGAGGGACACTTCATTATAAATGAGGAAACAGTTAACCAAGAAGAAATTACATGTGGACCAAACTCTGGTGCACTCAATTTTATAAAAAGTGTATAACCAGAATTAAAGACATAGGTTAACATCAACTCATTTCAGGTTGATTCAACACCCTAGTGTCTCCAATAAATAGGTCATTTGGACAGAAAAAATAAACAGAGAAATATAAGAATTAAACAACATCATACATTAAAAATACATAACAGATATCTACAGAATATTTCAGCCAAACATCAGATATATATTCTACTCAGCAGCACATGGAAGCTTCTCTAAGATAAATCACATCCTGGAAAACGAAGCAAACCTTAAAAATTACAGGAGATTGAATAACTCCATGTATTCTATCTGACCACAATACAATAAAACTTAAAGTCAACAGCAAACGAATCTCTAGTAAGTAAACAAACGCATGGAGAGTTAACAACTCATTACTGAATGGGTCAAATAAGAAACCAAGAAAGAATCTGGGGCGTGGGAGTGGCTCACACCTTTAATCCTAGTATTTGGGAGGCAGAGGCAGGTGGATCTCTGTGAGTTCAAGACCAGTCTCATCTACAGAGTCAGTTCCAGGACAGCCATAACTATACAGAGAAACCCTCTCGGGAAAAACCATGAGAGAGAGAGAGAGAGAGAGAGAGAGAGAGAGAGAGAGAGAGAGAGAAGAAAAGAGACCAAGAAAGAAATTTTTAAAATTTCTAGAACTAAATTAAAATGTAAACATAATATAATAAAGCCTCTGCAACACATAGAAAGCAGTCCTGTGAGGGAAATTTATAACACTAAGTGTCTATATTAAACAGTCAGAAAGAGCATAGATAAATGACATAATGGCACAACTCAAAAATTTGGGAACACCAGCACAAACTAAATAAGAACCTAGTTGACATCAAAAAATACTAAAAACCAGAGCAGAAACCAGTGAATGGAAGCAAAGGAAAATATATATAAAGAATTAATGAATCTAAGTGCTGGTTCTTTGAGGACATAAACAAGACTAGCATATGCTTGGGAAAGCTAACCAAAGAGAGAAAGGGAGGACACAAATTAACAGAATCAGAAATGAACATGGAAACAAAATGAACAACAAACACCAAAGAAATTCAGAATATTAAAAGGGAATGCTTAAAAAAACATTATTCCACATGGAAACAACCTAGATGTCCTTCAACTGAAGAATGGATAAACAAAATGTGGTACATATACACAATGGAATACTACTCAGCAGAGAAAAACAATGACATCATGAGGTTTGCAGACAAATGGATGGATCTAGAAAAAATCATCCTGAGTGAGGTAACCCAGACTCAGAAAGACAAACATGGTATGTACTCACTCATAGGAGGATACTAGATGTGGAACAAGGATGAGTGGACTGCTACTCACATCACCAGGGAGGCTACCTGGAAAACAGGACCCCAAGAAAGACACGGGCATCGCCCAATGACAGAGAAATGGAATGAGATCTACATGAACAGCTTGGACATGAGTGGGGGTAGTGAAGGGCGAGGGTCGAGGGAAAGAGAGCTTGGGGAAGTGGGAGATCCCAGCTGGATCAACAACAGAGAGGGAGAACAAGGAATAGGAGTCCATGGTAAATGAAGACCACATGGGAATAGGAAGAAGCAAAGTGCTAGAGAGGCCCACAGAAATCTACAAAGATACCCCCACAACAGACTGCTGGCAATGGTCAAAATACAGCCCGAACTGACCTACTCTGGTGATGGGATGACCAAACACCCTAATTGTCGTGCTAGAAACCTCATCCAACTACTGAGGGAACTGGATGCAGAGATCCATGGCTAGGCCCAGGGTGGATCTCTGGGAGTCCAATTAGTGAGAATGAAGAGGGTTTAGATGAGCGAGAATTGTTGAGAACAAGGTTGGATAAAGCACAGGGACAAATAGACAAACGAATGGAAACACATGAACTATGAACCAATGGCTGAGGGGTCACCAACTGGATCAGGCCCTCTGAATGGGTGAGACTGTTGATTGGCTTGATCTGTTTGGGAGGCATCCAGGCAGTGGGACCGGGTCCTGTGCTCATTGCATGAGTCAGCTGTTTGAAACCTGGGGCCTATGCAGGATCGCTAGGCTCGGCCTGGGAGGAGGGGACTGGACCTACCTGGACTGAGTCTACCAGGTTGATCTAAGTCCGCGGGGAAGGCTTTGCCCTGGAGGGAGGTGGGAATGGGGGGTGGGCTGGGGGGAAGGTGGGGGGGGGGAGAACAAGGGAATCCGTGGCTGATATGTAGAACTGAATTGTATTGCAAAATAAAAATTAAAAAAATTAAAAAAAAATATTCCATTAAGTTGGAAAATCTAAAATTAATGGATGAATTTTTAGATTTATCAAACCACCAACATTAAAACAAGAAGAGGTCAACAATCTAAGTAGACTCATAAGAAATGAGACTAAAAAGTAGTAAGCCTTTCAACTAACAATAGTCCAGGCCCAGATGGATTCACCACAGAATTCTACCAGACTTTCATAGAAGATCTGCAGCTGGGGTGGGGGTGGGGGGCACAGAAGGAACAGTCAAAACTCCTTCTGTGAATCCAGTATCACTCTAATACCAAATCCAGGTAAAGAAAGATACAGCAACAACAAAAAAAAGAAAACTACAGGGCAATATCTTGATCAACATTTATTGAAAACAGCCTAATAAAACACTTGCAAATCAAATGTTGACATACACCAAAGATTATCCACCATGACCTAACTGTCTTTAATAAACGACATAAATGGTTTTAAAGACAAAAATCACATGATCATTTGACAAATTTAACATGCCTCCATGATAAAAATCCTAGTGAATGTGGGACTAGAGGAACATAGCTCAACATGAGCAAAACTGCATATGAGAAACTTATGATCAATATTATCCTAATGGACAAAAATTCAAAGTAATGAGATAGGGCTGTCAACTATCCTCACTTCTTTTCAATATTGTACTTGAGGCACTAGCTGGATCAATAAGACAAAAGAAGGAAACAGAAGAGATATAAATAAGAAAAGTAGAAATCAAACTATTTCTATTTTCAGATGACATATTATATATAAGAAATTCCAAAAATTGCCTGTTCTTATATAAGTAATCAATAAATTCATCAATGAAGCAGGATACAGAATCAACTTGAAAAGTATAAATAGCTTTTCTATGTACCAACAACAAACATATTGAGAAAGAAATCATGGACAACTTCCATTCACAGTAGCATCAAAGAAAATAAAATATTTAGGAATAACTCTAACTAAAGAGGGGAAATACCTCTACAATGAAAATGTTAAATTGCTGAAGAAAGACATAAAGATACTAAAAAGTTGAAAGACATCCCACACTCATGGATTTGTAATATTAATATTTTTTAAATGACAATTCTACCAAAAGCCATTGTAGATTCAGTGCAATCCCAATCAAAATCCCCATCTCATCCTTCACAGGATATATATATATATATATATATATATATATATATATATAATATATAATATATATATATATATCTCCTAAACTTCATATGGAACCAGAAAAGACTCTGATAGCCAAAAGAATCCTGAACAAAAAGAACAACATAGGAGGGATACCATTCTAACTCTCTCTCAAGATATAGAGCTATACTAATAAAAATGATATAGTATTGGCACAAAAACAGACATATAAACCAGTGGAACAAAGTCAAATATCAAAGCATTAGTGCATATAATTACATCCATCTAATATTTGAAAAAGATGCAAAAAACATATGCTGGAAAAAAGAAGTCATCTTCAACAAATGGTGCTGGGGAAACTGAATGTCCACATGTAAAAGAATGAAAGTAGAAGCCTATTTATCACCTTACATAAAAAACAACTACAGATGAATCAGATATACAGATATAGAACTGGAAAGAAACTTCTGAAGAAAATAGGTAGTACCCTACATGATATAGGTATAGGAAAGGACTTTCTGAATAGAAATCCTTTTGCTCAGGAATTGAAGCCTAAAACTGACAGGTCGGACCTCACAAAATTAAAAAGCTGCATAGCTGAAGAAACATTAATGAATTCAGTAATAAGGAATCCCACAGATAGGGAGAGAATCTGCCAGCTATACATCTGATGGAGGACTAATACCCAGAAAATAGAGAGAACTCAAAGAAAAAAAAACTTAATGGTGATTCAAAAAAATGGGCCTGGGACCTGAGCAGAGAATTCTTAAAAGAATAAGAAAAAATGACTAAGAATATTGCAAAAATGTTCATCAACCCTAGGAATTAGGGAAATACAAATCAAAACAACTTTGAAATTTCATCTCACCCCAGTCAACGTGACAAAGACCAACAAAACAACTGACAACAAATGCTGGAGGAGATCTGAGGTGTGGTGATACTTTTTTTGTGCTGAAATGTGATATTTTATTTGTGTGTTAATAAATAAAACTTGCCTGGAGATCAGGGAGAAAAGGCCATCCATTTTAAGTAAACAAAGAAGTCAGGCAGCACATGCTCTTAATCCCTTAGCAGGCAGGATCTTTGTGTGTTCAAGTCCATATTAGGGAACAGAGCCAAGCCTGGTGACACATTCCTTTAATCGCAGTACCAACTATAGAGACCTGGAGGTCTGGACAGACAGACAGACAGACAGTGACAGAGCTGTGTAGGAAGAGGAAGTAAGGTAGCTGGGCTAAGAGCCAATGAGAGGGCAGAAAAGCAAGGCATATAATCCTGGGTAGACAGGAAGTTGCACCATTTTGGAAGCTCCGGAGTTGGTGAGGTAAGGTTGGCTGGTGGCTTTCCCTATTTCCCTGATCACTAAGGCTTTTACCCCTGTATTTGGCTCGGTGTTTTTTTTTTTATTTAATAAGACCTTTTAAGGCTTGTGTTACACTGAGGAAAAGGAAACTCTCATTCACTGTTGGTGAGATTTTAGACTATTGGAGATCAGTGTGGAGATAATATCAAACAGCTAAAAATAAGTGCACCATGTGACCTAGCTTATACCACTCCTTATGAGATGCCCAAAGGATTCAACATCTTAGTCCACAGATACTTGCTCAGTCATGTTTGCTGTTGCTTTATTCACAATAACTAGGAAATTGAAACAACCTAAATGTAGCTAGAGTTTTCCTGCCTGGCCCACAGTCAGGACAAATCTCTGTCACCCGCCAGTCCCACAGCTGCTCAGACCCAACCAAGTAAACACAGAGACTTATATTGCTTACAAACTGTATGGCCATACCAGGCTTCTTGCTAACTGTTCTTATATCTTAAATTAATCCATTTCTATAAATCTATACCTTGCCACATGGCTTGTGGCTTACTGGCATCTTCACATGCTGCTTGTCATGGTGGCGGCTGGCAGTGTCTCTGTCTCAGCCTTCCATTTGCCAGAATTCTTTTCCTCCTTGTTCTGCCTATACTTCCTCCTGCCTGACTACTGGCCAATCAGTGTTTTATTTACTAACCAATCAGAGCAACACATTTGCCATACAGAACATCCCACAGCACCTAAATGTCCTTCAACTGATGAAAAGATAACGATAAAATGGTATATAAACACTATGTATATATACTATTCAGCTACAAAGAAAAATAAAAATCCTGAACTTTGCAGGAAATTGGATATAACTAGAAATGATCATATTGAGTGAAGTAACTCAGACCCAGAAATACAAAAATTGCCTGTTCTTTTTCATATGAGGTTCCTAGCACCAAATCTTCAGATGTGAATAACTGCAGAAACCAGGAAAATAAAGAGACCATTGCCTGAGGTTGGAAGAGGATGAGGAGAGGAGTAATAAAGAGGGGAGTAGCAGGTTACATGTGCTCTCAGGGGAAAAGGGGGCCTCTAATTAGGGATGGGGAGAGAAATAAATACAGAAAGAAAGAGGAGGGTAAAGTAACAGTAGGGATGTCTGAAAAAATCAAGAGGAATCATATTATTATCTATCTACCTAAAATTAGAGACAGTACATATAAGCATATAAGTTATAGTACATATAAGTACATGTGTGTGTATATATATACACACACACATATATATATATATATATATATATATATATATATATATAATACATACACACACACAATTCTGAAGAAGTACAATCCTCAGAGTATATGATGAACAAATAAGAAATACCTGTTAAGAAAGTGGTAAAGACCATTTTTAACTTACAAATTGGTCAATTTTTTTCCTACCACAATGCATATTGCTACATAAAGCGAGAGGAGTGAGCACATTGCCCTTGATAGAAAATATTTTCGTTGCAAACTGAGCACCCTTCCTTTTTCAAAGCCCTTCTGCTCCTAAGAACTCTTTTACCTTCAGTGCTAGGCATATCAACCCCCAGGCCTCTCATGTGCTTAGAGCCGCACTCAGAAACACCTTCAGCTTTCTACTCTCTTGAAATGCTTGGTGCCAACTGTTTGCTTATCCCTAGTGCCATGAAAGTTATGGAAGAACTGGGTCAGTGAAAGTTTCCTCATTCTTAGGTTTAGAATAAAACTGTTTCATCATTATAAATGTATCTAAAACACAGATAACTGTGTCAGCATATGACATTGGTTTCGGACCCAGCAGCGCTATTGATGAAATAGTTCCAATCTATCAGTTTCATCTCAGTTGCTGAAAGTTCCTCATAAAGACAGTGTGAGAAGGTTACTGTTCACACAAGCATACCAGTGGTATTAAATATTGTCTACCATTTGTCCATTGCTTATTAACCAGCAGTGACTGAGTAACATTTTGAAAGTTAGGCCAACAATTCTCAGGGTACAAACACAGTCAGAAATTTGCATTCACAGGCTCACAGGCAGAAAGCAGAATAAACCCAAGTTCACAGACTCACATGAGGTAATATGTAAGAAAACAATGTGTTGATTTGTACATCAGAGATTTGAGCATAAGATGTTTTTTTTTGTAATGAAATGTGGGGTTATTATTATTATTTTTATTAGGCTGTGTCTTGCTACATAGCCTTGGCTGGCCTGGAACTTGCTATGTAAATCAAACTGGCCTTGAACTCAGAGAGATCAGCTTACCTCTGTCTCCTGAATGCTGGGCATAAAGGCAATTTCTACCACAGTCTGCTGGAAGAAAAGGAGGGGGGGTGATAAATTTAAAAAAAAAATATGTTTACAAAGTAACAGATTTCCTTTATGACATTTTCATATATACTTAGATTTTGTTGATCTACCCTGTCCATTTCCTTGTACCCTGTACACTTCCTCCCATAGAATTCCTCTTTCATTGACATATCATATGTGTTCTATTTTTCTTCCCATCCTCTTCCCTTAAAGCTTCTTTTTCTCCTCTCATAGACCCATCTCTAGTTTTCTGGCCTCTACACATACATATTCTTACATAAATATACAGTGTAACAATTAGAATCTAGGTTCTACACATGAGAGAGAATGTAACTAGCATTTGTTGTAGTTATAAAGTTTATCACAGCATGCAGATAGTAATCATAGAAAAACTTGCTGGAGTCAGTTTTCTTCTTCCATCCATGGGTTCTAGGAACTGAACTCATCTTTTCAGGCTTGGTGACAAGTGTCTTTACTTGCTGAGACTTCTCAGTGGCCTCTATACAAAAATGTTTTGTTTTCATGATGATAGCCATTCTGACCGAGATAAGATGGGATCTCAAAGTAGTTTTTTTTTTTTTTTTTTTTTTTTTTTTCTTTTTTCAAGACAGGGTTTCTCTGTGTAGCTTTGTGCCTTTCCTGGAACTCACTTTGGAGACCAGGCTGGCCTCGAACTCACAGAGATCCGCCTGGCTCTGCCTCCCGAGTGCTGGAATTAAAGGCGTGCGCCACCACCGCCCGGCAGGATCCCAAAGTAGTTTTAACTTGCATTTCTCTGATGGTGAAGGATGTTGAACAGAAACGTAGTATCTTAATGAGAGCTCACAGTTGGCTCAGGCAGCCGCTGACAGCTATCCTTTTTATATAGCGCTCTTGATAGAAAGGGCCATTGTTTTCTGAATCTAAAGTTAACACTCTTCCCTTTATCCTCTCTTCTAGGCCTTTTAGTGTTTGCTAAATCAGAATATTTTAATCCCTAATGTGGTGATTAGATGTAATTTATCACATTAAGCCTCTCCTATTTTCTTCTGCTTACATGACTAATGTTATTGTCTTTTATTGTGCTTATACAAACAAGCCTTTCCTTTGTTCCATTGTTTCAGCACTAGGCCAAAAACCAACAAATAAAGTTTTATCTTTCCAATCCTGGACTCACCCACTTGTCATTCAGTTTGTGTAGGCTGTGTGAAGAACAGGTTTCTTTGAAAACAACGCAAGGATTCATTTGTATGGCCTAAGAACAGTCACCTCTCTGGAAAGATCTTGGCCACTCCTTTGCTAGAACTGACTGGCAAAGACTAATCTGGGAAAGGAAAAAAAAGTACCTTCCTCCTTGTCTGCTGGAAGCCTGACTGTGTGCTTGCCACCTAAACCATATTTCTTTAAATGCATCTGGAACATTTTGAAATCAGAGACCATGAGTCCTGGAAGGTCACCTTCCAAACCCTGCTTCCAGCATGACCACACCCAAGCCTGACAGCAGAGAACAGTTAATAAAGCAGATTGTTGTTTCATTCTTCTTCTTTTCCTTTTCTTTCTTTCTTTTTTTGGTTTTTTTGTTTTTGTTTTTGTTTTTGTTTTTTGTTTTTTGGTTTTTGTTATTTGAGACAGGATTTCTCTGTGTAAGTAGCCCTAACAGTCCTAAAACTTGCTCTGTAGACCAGGCTAGCCTTGATCTTACAGAGATCCACCTGCCTGTGCCTCCTGAGTGCTGGAATTAAAGGCATGTGCCACCACTGCCCAGCTCAGATTGTTCTTTACAGTGTCACCTATTTGAAATTATCCTGTCAGAAAATTCCTCGTCTAAAAATCCAATGCAATATATTCTTTGCTTTTCATTCTATTACCATCTTCCTCTTTTTTTCTTTCCATCCTTCTTTATTTTTTCTTTTTGGAGCTGGCCCATGCTAGGCAAATACTGCACTACAGAGCTAAAGACCCAGCCTAGCTACTTTTGTAATCCTCAAGTGTTTGTTGTTGTTTGTTTGTTTGTAGAGATAGACTCAGTATGTGTCCAGGTTGGCCTTCAGTACACAATCTTTCTTCCTCAGCTTCCTCAGTGCTGGGATTACAAGAATCATACCGAACCATCAAGAACCATTAAATGAAAAATATCTTCCTCTAAGGCACTGTTATTCAAATACCATTAAAATGCATCAGCATCACCTGACAAGCTTTTTAAAACAGAAAATGTTAGACTCTACTTTGAGAATTTCAGATTTTTGTGGTCAAGCAGATGTGCTGGAGAATTGGAATTGCTTGAAAGTTCCCAGATGATGCTGATCTTAGCAGACCAGGAGAGACCCACTGTGAGAATCGCTGAGGTAAAAATTCAGTACCAGGGACTCCAAAGGCCAGAAATATTAAGATGGTTAAGAGACAGAACCAAGTTGTTAAGTTAAATAAGTTAACCTCTAAAACAAAAGCAGAGCTTAGCAAGTTAATATCTCTACAGAAAATGCCCATCAGGCAACTTCTTTGCTGTCTAGTGCAGCAAGCTGACCACTAACAGTAGGATGTTAGCCATTAATCCAGGGTGCTGCTGAGCATGGGAAAGGAACAGTGTTATCATAGATAAGAAAAAGGGTAGAGGTGGCTAAAAGCCCAGGAATTATAACCTAGAATTCGAAGGATGCCGGGGTTCTCAATCCTCAATCAGCCAGTCTTCTTGAAGGATAAAAACAAGGGAAGTGCTAACTACAGCTGGAGGGATATTGTGTTGTTTTTTTGTTGGTGTGATGCAAGCCAGAGTCATCTGAGAAGAGGAAACTAACTGATAAAAATGCTCCCGCATCAGAGTGGCCTGAAGGCAACATGTGGGGGCATTTTCCTGATTCATAATTGATGTGGGAGGGCCCAGCCTATTGCGGTGGTGCCACGCCTGGACAGGTGAAGAGGAAGCCAATAATCAGCATTCCTCCAGGTTCGTGCCTTGGCTTCCTCTGATACTACAACCTTTAAGTCAAATAAACCCTTTTCTCCCCAAGTTGCTTTTGGTCATGGTGTCTTATAACAGCAAGAGAAAGCAGACCAGGACAGAAATTGGGACCAGGTTCTCAGGGTATTACTATGACAAGTTTGACTCTGTTGTATTTAAGAGAGGACTGTGGAAGGAGTTTGGAACTTTGGACTGGAAGAGCCAGTGAGTGCTCAGAACTTAATGGGCTGTCGTGGAAATGTGTAAGATAAGGATACTGAGAATGTTAACTGGCCTGGCAGAAAGAAATAAGGCTATTCTAAAGCAGTGGTTCGAACATTTCTAATGCTGTGACCCTTTTACACAGTTCATCATGTGGTGGTGACCTCCAACCACAAAATTATTTCATTGCTACTTTATAACTGTAATTTTCCTACTGCAGTGAATCCTACTGTATATCTGGTATGCAGAATATCTGATATCCAACCCCCAAAAGGTTGTGACCCACAGGCTGAGAACATAGAATCTAGAGACACTTGGATCTTTTCGATCTGACTATCAGACTATTGAAACAATGGAACCCCATGCTCTCCTCCACCATTCTCTCCCCACCCTGCTCCCCCATGAAAATTTCCCCAGGAGTTTTATGCTAGGAGAAGGAAAAGGGCACCAGCCAGAGGTGGAATTGTCTTCTTGAAAAAGATTTCAAACAGTTCTGGTAGTTGGGTGAGGGGACACATCCCTTTAATCCCAGAACTCAGAAATCAGAGGCAGAATTCTGAGTTCAAGGCCAGCCTGGTTTGCATAGTGAGTTCCAAGACAGCCAGACACGCAAAAAATCAACCAATGAACCAACAAAAAGCAGTTCTAACAACTTATTAGACTACCCTACAGGATGAGACTGAAACTCAGATAATGATGAATCAATGGGGGGTGGTGTTAGACATAGTTTGGGGTTACAAATAAAGAGACCTCCACTCCTATTGAAGCTCCTGGACAAGACAAAACATGACTCTTGATCAAGGGTGTGTACTAAGAATAGTGAACACACAGAAACAGAAAGTGAACTTGTTTTTTTCTTCCCCCTGCAGAAGGTGGTGACTGAGTCTCTTCCCTATTATTTGAGGTCCTACTTCATAGTCTTATTCAATTGGCTAGTCTTAAAAGAATTGGCACACAAGAAGTGAAGAGGGCTGGGGTCAGCCACTTTAATAGAGACTTTTGTGAGGGGCATTAAACATTTGCATAAAAGTTTTACAAGGCGGGGTAAATAAAAACATTTGAATTCCTTGTCATAAACACAAGGTTTACATTAGCTTATAGAAAATACTCATGTTTAATATTTCTTGCTGGAGGGACCATACCTTGACCAGAACTGCTTAGATGGGCATATACTTGGACCTCTATTTAAACTTTGACCTCAGCTCAGGAACCTGAAGACGACATGCGAGCTTTGCTGGATCTCTTTGTCCCACTTCCCAATGTGGCCACATTGAATAAATCTACGTTTTCTGCTCTTCACTTTGAATTTGGCTCTTTTAATTGGCTTATGGAGGATGTGCAGCCAGACTTGACTTATGGCACAGATTGTGACACCCCCCAACCCCACAAGTTCAGTAACAAATAACAGCCATGAAGGAATAAAGACATGTTTTGAGAGTGTCTGTCTCTAGCAGTTAGCTGACTCTGTATAAAGGAAACATAGACATGAACCTAGCAGCTGCAGGGGCTTTTTATTCCACAGACATTTTCTTAGTTACTTCCCTAACACTGTGAAGAGACTATAACCAAGGCATCTTACAGAAGAAAGAATTCATTAAGGGCTTACAGTTTCACGGGGTGAGTACAAGACCATCATGACAAGGAATACGACAGCAGGCAGGCCCACATGGCACTACTGCAGTAGCTGTGAGCTTACATCTTATCCATAAACACGAGGCAGAGAGCTAACAGAATCGCATAGGCTTTCATAACCTCAAAGCCCACTGCCAGTGACACACCCTTTCCAACAAGGCCAAATCTCCTTATTCTTCCCAAACAGTTGCTCCAATTGGGGACCAAGTATACAATTTATGAGCCTCTGGATCCATTCTCATTCACACCAACACAGACCTTTTCCTGTCTTTCCTCTTGCTGTCATCCACTTGATGAAGAAAAAAAAAAAGTGGTTTTGGACACTGTTTTTGATTCTTGAGAAAAATCTGACCTTGGTACCTCTCTCCCTGAAGAGCTTTGCCTTCCTGTTTGCTTTTACACTCTTTTGGACACTTTGAGGTTCTTTTGAACCATCTGAGGGAGAAGGCTTGCCATTTGGTGACTGACTTTGTCTCTTGGTGTTCTTCTGTTGAATAATATTAAAGTTATTAGAGTATTATTGTAAAACAGAGAACACAGCAGCCTTAGAAGTGGAACAGAGAGATCTGGAAGGCATTGGGAACCTGACTGATCAGGAACTTCCTGGAGACCTGTTTAAGTCTCCTTTGTTCTAGGGTTTGCTTTTTTCCCTGATATGACTAATGCAAAAGGAGCCAGTCAGCTCTAGGAAGGAACATGGCTTGACTTTGTAAAGTAATGAGTGTCTTAAATCAACAGACCCATAATCTAACAATAATGCCACTTGTAGGACAAGACTTGTCAATCTGGAAGCTCTTTTGAGCAAATTTGCAGTTCTGTTGCAAGATATAGAGCATCCACTATGTGACAGGAATTGAGGAGGGCTCTCCTGAGCCACTGGGTTCTGTGGAATCATTTGGGATAGAGAAACAAGGGTAGTGAGAAGAGATTAGGCGTTAAACAGATCCCTATTATGCAGACAGACAGGGAGAGGGGGCCATTCCAAAATTTCTGGCTTCTTCCTTGCCCTACTGTTTCAAGGGAAAAGCCTGCTGTCTTAAAGCAAATTCTACAAAAAACAACATGGAGTTTGTTCTATGTTGTCTGATTCCTTTTTGTTTTGGCAGTTTTGTCTTTTTATTGTTTGTTTGTTTTGATTTTCATTTTGTTTTGTTTGTTTACACACACACACAAACTGAGAGAGAGAGAGAGAGAGAGAGAGAGAGAGAGAGAGAGAGAGAGAGAGAGAGAGAGAGAGAGAGATGAAGTTAGGATCTGGGAAGAGTTCAGAGGGGGCAAAAACATGACCCAAAAGAAAACAAACAAAAAACAGAGGCCCAGAGGACTTTTTTTTCTCTTTCTTCTATGAATAGGGTCCACTGCTGAAGATCTGACCTGAGTTGTTCAAGGATGATGAGGACATGTTTACAGAACAGTTGTGGGTCAGTCAGTCATTAACCTTAAATTAGGGTAGGAAGACTTGAAAAACACACTCTGGAGGAGAGACTGCATTCTCTCTTTCTGTCTGTTTCTCTCTCTCTCTCTCTCTCTCTCTCTCTCTCTCTCTCTCTCTCTCTCTCTGTGTGTGTGTGTGTGTGTGTGTAGGCATGCCTCTGCCCCTCTCAATTCCTCATATATGATAAAAGCCTTTCTTTACCATCTGATTCTGTCTGCTATGTTGAGAATTTCTCTGCTGCTACCTGTGATACTCCAGATTTTCCTGCGTTTTAACTCTAACTGGCAGAGAAAATGAGCCTGAGCAAGACCCTTAGATGGCAACATTATGATCTGTCGTGATTTATGTAACTATGAAAAGATTACGTCTTTGCTAGTCTGCTCCCCCACAGGGAGGACTGCAGCTGACCAATCTTTTATACACTTAGGATGATTTGTTAGACAGGAATGGGACAAACCAATCTCTGATCCTGGAACTCCTGAAGAGAAAATTCTGGCCACTTCAGGTTTGTGTTTATTTTTAAACTCAATATGCACTGATAAACATGATTGGCATGGCTTTAAAAAATGTTTGAGTTTTTGTGTGTATAAATGTGTTTTGGGTCATTTTGTACTACATAAAGAGCAGTTGCTTCTGTGTCTATTTTTTTTTAAAGCTAAAATCCAAGGATTCAGGAAATTTAAATATAAGAATAAAAAAATGGTTTCTAGGCTTTACCTCTACCAGGCTTATCTAAAATTAACTAAAATATGAATTTTAAATATACTTCTCTAAAATTATTTGGGTCTGGTGCTTTCAAGTGCTAATTATGGAAACTCGGGTTGAAGGAAAATCTGATTACAGAATTTAGTTGAGATAACCTAAAGACCGCTAAACACATCTTTTTATTAAGTGCTAAAAAAAATAAAGGAATCTGAACTGCTTCACTAGACTTGCTAGACAAAGTGTCAAATGGGAATATTTCAGGGTTGAACTGTATAAAGAGATATTTTTAAGGTGTTTCATTTAACACAGACATGTATTGAGCATTTTGAGATGGGCTAGCCTTTGCTTTGAAGTAGTTACTAAGAGATATTACACTTTGTTATACATTTTAGTATCAAATTAAAATATATTACTAGTGCTCCTTTTCCCTGGCTCTTAGTCTCCTTGATGTGGGAATTTGAAAACAGGGCTCAGAAGAGATCTTGAGGACCATCTAATATGAAAAAAGAGGGGAGGGTAGAATTGAAGTAAACCTACTACTGGTGCCGGCGTGTCTTACTGCTGGCAGCCTCTAGGAGAACAAAATAAATTGGAAGACAGTAGTTGGTAGAGGAATAGTTTTATTTGAGTCCCAGCTTGGAAAAATGAAGCAGAAATCATAAGCACTTTCCAAGTGGGAGGTGATCTCAGGGGTTTTTATTAGAAAAATAGATGGGAAAACAAAATCCCATGAGTCGATGACTTCTTTGTTCCCCAGTGAAAGTTCCTCGAAGGGTGGAGATTTGCTCTGCCTTTCCTGCATTTTTAGCTCTCCAGGCCTACCAAAGTCTTGCATCCCTACTAAAACACTAAAGGAAGGATGTCTGGGGAAATCAGTCAATAATGGTGAAGGGTGAGTCAGTCAGTGGGCCAGCTTGCAGAGGCTTTTCTACTTCTCGTTATCAGTGCCTGACTAAGGACAGCTACTTGCTGCTGGACAAGACATCTTTATAAATTTTAGTTGGCTCGGTTACAATAAAAACAATATCATTCACAGGAGGGTAGTGCTAGATTTAGAATCTATGCTCACTGGATTATTGAAAGCTTGCTTTTTATTTTCTGCCTTTCTGATAAAAGACAGTGAGCTCTCTTCTCCATCTTCACCTGAGCATTCTGTCAGCTTTTCTGTTTTGTTCAAACAGTTATTTATTTTTGGAGTATTGAGAGTTGCCTTTGCAAAACTTGATATTATAATAGACTATGCTTAATGCTAAGTATTTCGTGAGTTTAAAACTTTGATGCCAGGTGTCTTCTTCCTTCTGTTCTGACTCTGTGCTTGTCATGTTCCATTAGCTATTTGTAAACTATTACTAAAAGAGGAAAAAGTATTTTATATGATTTTGCCCATCATATAAAATGAGCTCTAATTACTTAAGGCTTCAGAATGCTACCTATGAAAAATAGAAATTAAAGACTCACAAGCAGTCACTCAGTAGAGTGGATGACATTTTTTTTTATTATTATGAGGGATAGAGGGAGGGAGGAAGAGAAGGAGGGAGAGGGGGTAGCCTACTTCTAATCTAACATAAGCTTTCTTATAAATTCTAGTTTCAACAAATGCTTTCTCTGTGGCTTATACTAGCTAGTTTCAAACACTCTTCCCTGAGACTAGCTAATATCTCAGTAGTTTTACAGGCTCATTAGTTTTAAAATGTGACTGTGCTGTGTGTCTTGGTCTCATCGTGTGTGCATGTGTATGTGTGTGTGTGTGTGTGTGTGTGTTGTGTGTGTGTGTGTGTGTGTGTGTGTGTGTGTGTGGTGTGGTTTAGAAGACACAATTTTCAAGTAATTTTGTAAATTTTTATTTTCCAAACTGGGTAAACTCATCTAGTTATTGTTATTAAAAAGATGGCTCCTTTAATTCCAGTTGCTTAGGTCTTAATGTATGGTGGATGGATCTGGATGATTGTTTTAAAAGTAATCTGTGTGCTTTGACTGTATTTGTCTGATGCAGACAGTACATATGCATATGTATTGTCTGCCTGCCATCTTCTGAAAGAAATTATTTTGTTTTATGTGATAAATTAAGACAAGATTTTACAGTTTATTTTTAAAAGTGTTCTATGTTTTCTACAGTTTGTGTTTCAACTTTTGGCTTCCTAGGAAATTGTCTTAAAGTTAAGGTTCATCTAAGCATCAGTTTGTGTCATAGTCTTTGAATGCTAACTTTGTAAGCAAAGTATTTCGAATTGATTTTGGTCCCTGTTAATATACCTGATTAGGAACATGTAGAGCTGTGTATCTAAACATTATATACTCTGTAAAATACCCAAAAAGTGCTGTTGCTCAGTACAATGTCTTTGTAGCAGCCAGATGTGGCTGAAGGAGAAACAATTACAGGGCTGCATCTGGCAGGAGCCAATCTGAGCAACAGGCACAGCAGGCCAGAACAAGCCCTGATTCCCTTTGCCCATGGGTAAGGCTGAAGAGCCTAAGCTCACTGCATGGAGGATAAAAAAAGATGTAAAAAGCCTCGTGACAGCACCTGGGTGAGCAAGAGAGACAATTTGTGGGGAAATTAAAATGAAAATCTTCCTGTTGGCACAGCTGATTTTTTACAAAATAATACGCTGTCTGTTGGACCTTGCTATTGTTTTTCTTTAGTCCCTCTGACTACTGGCTCCTGCGACCAACTTGTACCTGCTTAATATAGATAGTGCTGGGCCTTTGGAGACCCTCTCATCCTCTGTGAAAAAGTTCCACTACATGTGCGGTATAATGCTGATCTCTTCATGTCTTACAAATTTTAAAAAGACATTTAAAAATGCTCTTCTGCTTCCTTCTACTCAACCAGAAATGTTTGATTTTTGTCTTAGAAATACCTTCTGTATAGTGCTTCTGTGTCATTATGCTAATTATTTCTAGATTTATGTATCAATACTTCTTAAACTATGTAAGCCTTCTAAAGATTTACAGGTGTTAGATATTTATAAATCCGTACACGATTACTTAACGTTCCAAATAGTTTTACTCTTTTTGGTGTTTCTATAAAATCTTGTACCTATCCACTGTGTTCTATTTGACAGTTATGCTTTTGTCAAGTCTTATAACTAAATGGTTAGTATGCAGTCCTGCAACTTCTGACAAAGGAACAGCAACATTTTTAGATGCTAGGGCATTTTCCACAGGACAAGTAGACTGGACCTCAGATGTATCTTCCTAAGATCCACATCTATGTACCTCGGTTTTCTTAAACCAGGCCTAAAGGTTTATTAACACTAATTCTTTGACATCTATCCCTCACCCCCTACTGCTGATATGTGGTCAAATCAGATCAACCAGGATGAATCCTTCCCTGGTATCACAGAACAAAGGAGAACGAACTACCAGGTGGTTAATGAACAATATCTTCAGAGAATGTTGTTCAGCAACAAGGGGGGAAGTTATCAGAACTGTAATAAAGTTATGCTGGGTATCTTAGTTTGGGGTTTTATTGCCATGAAGACACACCATGACTACAGCAACTCTTATAAAGAAAACATTTAATTGGAGTGGCTTGCTTATAGTTTCAGAGGTTCAATCCATTGCCATCATGATGGGGAGCATGGTAGCGTGCAGGAAGACATGGTGCTGGAGATAAGAGTGCTACATCTTACAGGTAACAGGAAGCTGACTGACAGTCATACTGAGGGAAGCTTGAGCAAAAGAGACCTCAAAGCCTGCCCTCAGTGACATACTTCCTCCAACAAGACCACACCTCCTAATAGTGCCACTTCCTTTGTGGGCCATTTTCTTTCAAACCACCACACTGGGCATGGCACTGCTTGCTTGTAACCCAGAATTTGGGAACCTGAAACAGGAGGATCATAATTTTGAGGACAGGCTAGGCTTCATTTCGAGATCCCATTTTAAACCAGTGAGATGGAGTTTCATGTGCAAGCCCTTCCAAAAAATACCTAAAAGTCAAAAGATTTTGAAAAGGTTTCTTATGCACAGCTGCAAGTGAGTTTTAGCCTTTTGTAACTTGTATCCTATTTATTGTATTACAGAAGTGTGAAGATTTGCTATTTCTGGTATTTCCCTAGATTTATCTTATAGACTACATATATTAATTATCTTCTTTTCCTTAAAAAACAAATTTTCTTCCAACAAAACTGATAGACTGATAACTTTCTACTGCCTAACTGAAGGCCAAAGACGAGGCTCTCCACTTTGTGAAAACAAGTAGTTACAATCTGCCAGTTCTGGCTTGTATCCTGAGACCCATGAGAGGTGCCCATCCATGCAGTTACCACTGTCCATATGTGTGCACACTAAATTGTTTTGTTACATATTTTATTTATTATATGTATATTTGTGTGTGTTTATATTCAGGTGCATACATGGTCTAGTATGCGTGTGGAGGTCAGAGTATAACTTTTGGGAGTCAGTTCGTTCCTACCCTCTGGGTCCTGGAGACTGAGCTCAGGTTATCAGGTTTGGCTTGGCAACAAGTACCTTTCTTTACCTGGTAATCCACCTCTACAGCCATCAATGTACATTTAAAACTGGGAGATTACTCTTAGCTTTTCTTTCCATAATAAAAAAATTTAAGAAAAACCCTTCCTGTTTTTGTTATGGGGACTCATTTTAGGCTCAAAGCAAAACAGGAGGGTAGGAAGAATAGCCATAGTTCTCCTTATTCAACTGTGCATTTTCCAAAAGATTGTCTCTATGTTTAAATGTTCTGGTTTTATGACTTAATTTTTTGTGGAAGAAAGATAAGGTTTCACTATGTAGCCCTGGCTTGCCTGCAACTCACTATGTGGGCCAGGCTGGCCTTGAACTCATAATGATCCACCTGCCTCTGCCTCTTGAGTGCTGAGATTAAAGGCATGAACCACACCTGGTTTTGAAAGTGGCTTTTCTATTCTACTTATCTGTAATTCATGAACATCATTAGACATTAAAATTTCTTCAGAAGTGCTGCTCTTAATGGCTTATTATAATTTTCAAGAGTCTGAGGCTGGAATTTATTTCCTCATCCCCAGACTCTTCCACAATTATTTGGTGCCATGTGCAGTTTCCCACCTGTAAATAATATGGAGGTGTCTTTTCTTTGTACATTTGAAAACTGCCTCAGAAGGAATGCCTTGAAGTAGGATTCCTGGAAAAGTTGAGTTCTCCTAGTAGCTCCCATTATCTTTACTGCCAAAGCAGCTTTAAAGTGTTTCATGTTGATTTTTATAACAAAGAGTTCAGTAACTAAAGAATGTCATAACTTGTCTGTAGGGTGGCTTGATAGCATGTGCATGGAGGAAAATATAATGAAGCTGCATTATAATTAGGATCTGGAGATAGTCCAAGGTGACAGTAGCAACAATTTAATAACAACAGTTAACAATGATTGGGTGATGATTATTTCTAGTGTTTTATAATTGTTAGCTCATTGTCGTTATTCTCCCTATCTTGCAGAAGGGAAAACTGAGGCGCGGCGAGTTTAGACTTCTTATCTAAATTTAGTGTCAGAGGTATTATTCAAACATGAGTTCTTTGGCTACCAGCATTTACCTTTAACCAGAAAGAGCCTGTTCCTCCTTGGAAATACCCTAATGGGTAAGAGCCCTCCTACCCACTACACAGAGATACACTGCATGTTGGTACTTAGCTGGAGAGGAGGTGGTGCCTCTGCTGCCCACTGTGTATCCCTGTTACCTTTCTCTTTCCTTCTTCAGTTGCTTGTCTGCCCTGGACCACATAGGACATAACATGAGGTCAGAATACCTGACTGATTCTGTGTGTGCAAGGAAAATGTGTGTCACCATGTTCTCAGAAAGCTCTTTATTGAGGAAGGGAGGGGGAGAGGGCAGAAATGAGTGGAAATAAATGCTTCAGAGCACTGGATTGCTGAGGAACAATCCTCTTGTACACTGTTAAGATTTGTCATTGGAATTGGTTTAATAAAATGCTGATTGGCCAGTAGCCAGGCAGGAAGTATAAGTGGGGCAACCAAACTAAGAATGCTGGGAAGAGGAAGGGTGGAGTCGGGAGTTGCCAGCCACATGCAGAAGAAGCAAGATAAGAATGCCGTACTGAGAAAAGGTATCAAGCCACTTGGCTAAACATAGATAAGAATTATGGATTAAGTGTAAGAGCTAGTTAGTAATAAGCCTGAGCTACCAGCTGAGCATTTATAAGTAATATTAAGCCTCTGAGTCAATTATTTGGGAAGCAGCTGCTGTATATTTGTGATCAGGTTGGGGAGGACCCTGAGATTACCTATGGTGCCCAAAAGTTTGGCAAAAATTTCCAGGTAAAACCTGAGAAAGCTTAAAAATAAAGGATTCTAAACACACAAAAGAACAGAGTCAAGCATGGCTTCTTGGTAGTAGCATTTTCTTGTGTGGGCTCCATTTGCTGGAGGTAAGCAGAGGTGCAGCTCCTTTAAAATGTGGCTTCTTGGTTCATGCTGTCAACACGGACAGCTCTTTTGGGAGGTCCTACTACTGAACACTTAAATGAGTTTGTGAGCAGCAAGTGGTGCTCTACTTGGTGACAGCATGGATCCAAAAACTTCCCAGAGTTGGGGTGGTAAATGTGGCTCTTGCCAGTACCTCTTCCATGAAGCTAAGGTCTCACAGACCAAGGAGCTGGGCAGAGCCAGCTGCCAGCTTTAGTCCTAGCCACATCCACTTTGTAGTTTAAATGCTCATGTGGTTAGAAAAAGATAGAGATATGCAGTGAAGACAGATTAAGACAAAAAAAACAATAACAAAAACCTCTAAACAGGTTACAGTGTGTTTAAAAATATGCATTGCTGTGGGATCTCATTCTGTATGCTGTGAATATGTGTTACTATGATTGGTTAATAAAGAAGCTGCTCTTGCCTATGGTGAGTCAGGTTATAGCCAGGCAGGAAATCCAGGAGAGAGACAGGAAGAGGAAGGGCAGAGTCATGAGTCACCAGCCAGACACAGAGAAAGCAAGATGTCAAGGCAGAACTGAGAAAAGGTACCAAGCCATGTGTCTAAACATAAATAAGAATTATGGGTTAATTTAAGTATAAGAACTAGTCAGTAATAAGCCTGAGCTAATGGCCAAGCAGTTATAATTAATATAAGCTTCTGAGTGATTATTTATAAGCAGACCACAGGACTACAGGGGCTTGGTGGGACCCAAGAACATTCCAACTATAATACATAGTCTTGGAAGAGAAAAAAGGAAAAGGGTAGATAAAGTCCTTAAAAAAGAAATAGAGTAATAAAAAATATAATAAGCCATGTAAAGATGGAAAGTACACAGAGAGTCTGGATACTGTATGTTATTGTGTTGTCTTAAAATTTTTTGACAGCTAATGAACAAATAATAATTGCTAAGAGACATTTGATTATGAAAACTGCTAGATTAAACCAACCTATATATTCAAAATTTAAGTCAAAACATATGTTGCTTTGGGAAAAAAGATCCACAGGAAATGAGAGGCTCTGGATTCATTCCAGGTTAAGGAAAATCAGCTTTGATCAAGGAAGACTCCTTGAAAAATCTCTAATGGGAACAGATGGCTCAGATGATCCAGCATCTCAGAGTACCTCTGTTGCAGTTTCCTCTGAGTTCTACATCCAGAAAAGCTCCAAGGTGATTGGCTGAGATGATCCAGCCTCACAAAATACTCCAATCAAAACTTAACCATAATTCTAGATTTTCTCAGGCCCACCACAAAATTACCAGTGCTCCTAATCAACAGGAAGTAGTCTAGAGAACTACACCCACATTCACAAAAATACATTATAAATATTTGTCATTGTTTTGGGGGGTTGGTTGCAAGTTGTTATGGATAATGGTCAGGAAAAAAGCTAAAAAAGATTAGATTCAGGGATTTTGTTCTGAAAAGAAAAGGGGGATATAGAAATGATAGGCTGAAAGGGTAGATTACTGAATCTACTTTAATCCAAAAAACAACTATTAATCTTACATATTTTACATTAGTATGACAAATTTAAGGTTAATTTTGTTATACAATATGTATATTTCTACTCTTATTGAGGATATTATGTTTATGCAGCTAATTTAAAAATTGTAATATATAATTAAGAAATATAGATTAATAGTCATCTATAGTAGCAAACTTATAGTCATGTTAGGTATGTTTTCAAGATCATACAGAGACATATTTCAGATAGATAGATAGACAATCTTCAAACACTTCAAAGGCCTATAGAATATGGCATTTAAAATGTTTTAAGAACTTAGACTTTTCTCAACAGTGAGACATGTCAGCTCCTTGCGGCACTAATTACTTCAAAGAGGATGATGGGCATTGAAGAAACTCCATATGGAGTTTGTTTTCTTTATGGCAAAAACTAGCCATGTGGGCATAGAAAGTGCCCTTGCCTCAACTACTGACAGTGTGCTATCCAAATTGGACAAGCAGGACACAAAAGAAAGTGACTACAGAACTTTGCCAAGACAAGGTGGGACAGTCCTTCAAAAAACCTGCTTTACAGAAAAGTCTGTCAGATATGCCAGGTCTCGGCCAAAGATGGATGCCCCAATGTTACAGAAGAACCTTGGGTGACTGTCCAGGCAGCTTGAGGTCCCTGCCGTTAGGTAACATTTCACCCTTCTGGAATATTTGATGGAGTTGAAGACTAAATAATTATAATTATAGTTTTCTTTAGTTATAATAGAAAGTAAATTATATACAAAACTTTAGACTCACCAAGATAAGATAGATAATGAGGGATTTTCTCTAATTTTGCCAAATGCAAATGGACTAGTGTTATTGTAATTCTTACTTAATAATTTTTTTTTATATATAATCTTACTGTGTTAAAGTTAAAACCTTCCTTTTAATTAGCCAAAAAGGGGGAAATGCTGAGGAATAATCCTCTTGTACACTGTAAAGATTTATCATTTGAATTGGTTAAATAAAACACTGATTGGCAAGTAGCCAGGCAGGAAGTGTAGGTGGGGCGACCAAACTAAGAATGCTGGGAAGAGAAAGGGCAGAGTCAGGAGTCACCAGCCAGACCCAAAGGAATCAAGATGAGAATGCTGAACTGAGAAAAGTTACCAAGCACATGGCTAACATAGATAAGAATTATGGGTTAATTTAAGTGTAAGAGCTAGTTAGTAATAAGCTACCAGCCAAGCATTTATAAATAATATTAAGCCACTATGTGGTAATTTGGGAAACAGCTGCTGTGTGTTTGGGAGTTACTGGCAGGACAGAAACTTCCGCCTACACTGGATTTTGTTTTTTGACAATTCTTAGAACACTACATTTGTTTCATTAGAGGTGATCTTTCCCTTGTATTTCCCACAGATCCTATTTCAAGAGGTTCTTTGATTATCTGTTGGTACAATGCCATACAAGAGCTGTAAGACAGGAGTTTCTAGATATGATTATGGCTGTGAATTCTGGAGGATGCAACTACATTCTTATACTTTTCACTGCAGATTGCCTGGGTAATAAATTACCTTCTAACAACTGCTCAACTTGGATAGTTGTAGAGGCTCCTCCTCATGTCCAGTGTGTCACTTACAGCCTACATTCTGGTTTTACTTTGTTGTATCTCCTTATATATGCTAAAAAGATATGGGTGTAACAAGAGACTACACAGGGTATTTAAGCCAAGCTGACTGGTGCCACTATAAAACACAGCACAAGTACAACAGAAAAGCCAGCAGAGCAGCAAGCTCTTCCTGCTTCGCCTTTTACCTGTCCATGTTCTGATGAGAACTTATCTAGAGGATTTGCTTCCATGTTGCAGGATATTTGATCACACTGTGTGAAAGGCACCTTCAGATTTGTTCAATAAAGAGCTGAATGGCCAATAGCTAGGCAGGACTTCTGGGAAGAGAGAGGAATGAGAGAAGAATCTAGGTGCACAGGGGACACCAGCAAGACACTGAGGAAATCAAACATACAGAATAGGTGAGAAGTAAAAGCTGCATGGCAGAATGTGAATTAATAGAAACAGGTTAACTTAAGTTGTAAGAGCTAGCTGGGAACAAGCCTAAGCTAAACGTCAAGCTTTCATAATTAATAAGAAGTCTCCATGTCATTATTTGGGGCCTGGCAGTCCCAACAAGAAAGTCTGACTACAGAGATTTTGGATTGTAGAGGCATCTCAAAAAGAAAGTCAAACTATATTTCCATCCACTCTCTGGGTCAAGATTGAAATTTATAATGGTACCAGTTCTCAGGAAGGAACAAACAACAGAACTTATCATGGAATGTCACCATCAGCTAAAGGAGAGTTTGCCTAGGGGTTAGGTCCCTACAGTTGTGGCTCTGGGGCAGCCAGAAATATGCTTTAAGCATCTGCTTTTGCTTTGCCCAGACATGAACTTTGTCCCTGAAGTGTCAAGGTGGCAGTTAACATCCCAAATTGAAGTAGACCAGAAAGTGAAATGCAGCAGTGGTGATACTCTTTTATTATGAAATAGTCAAGTAACTGTAATAATAATGACAGTAAATAATTTTTTTACATTTATTTATTTTATTTTTAATGTATCTTTGCCTGCATATATGTATGTGCACTATAAATGTGCCTGGTCCTCATTAAGGCTTGAAGAGGGCATTGGATACCCTGGAACTGGAGTTATAAGTGTTGTGAGCTGCTATATGGGTGCTGCTGGTTCCTGTGCAATAGCAGCAAGTTTTCTTGGCCACTGAGTAATCTCTCCAATGCCTGGTTTCTTTTTTTAAAAGTCTATTTGTATTATTTTAAATCTCTCTCTCTCTCTCTCTCTCTCTCTCTCTCTCTCTCTCTCTCATCTATATCTATCTATCTATCTATCTATCTATCTATCTATCTATCTATCTATCATCTATCAATCTCTATCTATCTATCTATCTATCTATCTATCTATCTATCTATCTATCTATCTATCTATCATCTATCATCTCTATCTATATCTACCTATATCTATCTATCTATCTATCTATCTATCTATCTATCTATCTATCTATCTATCTATTTATCTATCTATGTATGAATATGTGTGAGGGCCCACAGAGGCTCCCTAGTAAGGCTTTATTCAAGGTCAGAAAGTCTGAGCTTGCTTCACCCAGCAGGGCAGCGTAATTGGATGATTTTGCCAAAGGTGTGGTTACCAGGTGATTTGAAGGGTCTACACTTACTGGTACTTTATACTTCCACTTTGAAAGGGGTAGGCCTTTTGCCCCTCCCCTTGTTGATGTATAAAAAGCCCATCATGAATAAACATGAGGCAGTTGAGTATTGACCCAGGGCCCTCCTGAATCTATCCTGTGTCTCTGTCTTTTTCTATGTCTATGTCTATATTTCTATCTCATACTTTCTTGTTCCTCACTCCTCCACCCAAGAACCCTTTGTCAGGTTGGAGCTGGTCCCTGACAGGTATGTGCACATGAATATAGGTGCTCATGAAGGCCAGCAATGTCAGATTCTTTGGGGCTATAGTTATAGGTGGTTGTGATCCAAACCTGGGTCCTCTGCAGGAGCAACATGCACTTAACTACTGAGCCATCCCTGCAGGCCCCCTTCTCTGATTTTATTTCTTTTTCATCAATATTTATTTTACTATTTGAGTGTTTGTGTTTGTGTGTGTGTGTGTGTGTGTGTGTGCATGTGTGTTTATGTGAATTCATGTCACGTGTGTGAGTACCTCATGAGATGAGAGAAAGACATCAGATCTTGTAAATGGATGAATCTTTCCCTCCCGCCTATTCCTGAATAACCAGTCAAAGGCTTAATATTATTTACAAACTGTTTGGTCTATGGCTCAGGCTTATTTTTAGCTAGCTCTGACATCTTAAATTAACCCATTTCTATTAATCTATATTTTGCCACGTGGCCTGGCATTACTGCTCTGCTGGCATCTTGTTCCTTGGGCAGCTGGATGGCATCTGCCCTGACTCCACTCTCTTCTCCCTGTATTTCTCTTGGATTTCCTGCCTGGCTCTTATCCTGCCTTATTGTGAACCAAAACAGTTTCTTTATTAACCAATAGTAGCAACACATATTAACAGTGTACAGAAAGACCATCCCACAGCAAGATCTAGAGTTGGAGGCTTTGAGCCACCCGATGTGGATTCAGGAAACTGAACTTGGGTCCTCATAAAGAGAAACAAGGGTACTTAATTACTGAGCCATCTCTTGAGCCCTTATCTGATTAATTTTTTTAAACTTTTTATTTATTTGTTGTGGATTTCACATCATACATCAGATCCCATTCATCTCCCTGTCCCTTCATATCTGCCCTCTGCCCTTGCAAACTCCACCCACAAAATAAAATAAATTTTAAAAGAAAACTTAAAATTAAAACAAACAAAACAGATAAACAAAACAAAATAAAAATAAAACAAAACAAAACAGAATAATTCCTCCTCCAACAAAACAAAAGAAAAAATTCTCAGAGTTGAAGCTGTAGTGTGACCCAGTGAATCACACAGTATACCCTTTACTCTATACATTTGTACTTGTACTAGTAAGTGTTCATTGAGTCATTGTTTGATTAGAGGCCTTTGGCTTGTACTGCATCCTTGGTACTGGGAGCTCATTGGGACTCCTCTTGCATATTCTGTTGTTGCCTTATATCATGGAGATCCTACAGCTTCAGATCTTCAGGTCCAGCAGCTTCACATGATCCAGCAGTTCATAGATGAAGTGGATTTTGGGGTGGGCTAACCTCATAGTCCTGGTTCTGAGCTTGGATGGTAGCTGGCT
Organism: Peromyscus eremicus; assembly: GCF_949786415.1. NCBI lineage: Eukaryota > Metazoa > Chordata > Mammalia > Rodentia > Cricetidae > Peromyscus > Peromyscus eremicus. The sequence goes on from NC_081417.1 coordinate 88,684,481, forward strand.
TAGTCAGCCCACCAGCTTTCCTTCATCATCACCACCTGGGTGAGCTCTCCAGCACTTCCATGGCTAGCTCACTTCATGTAGCAGAGAGCAAGGAGCAAGGACAAGTCTCCTGCTCTCATATCCTTGTGTCTGGCTCACCTGCACTCACATTACCAGGACCAGTTCTGTTTTGCCCAGGTAAGATGCAGGATCTATTCTCCCAATTGCTGCAGCTGGTGAAGGGCAGGACCAGCTCTTTCATTCTTATGCCCCTGAGGCTGGCTCTCCTGCATATTTCCCTTACCTTTGCCATCCCATGGCATATTGAGGGGGGTTGATATCTCTTCGGCTCTCATGCCCACAGGCCTGGATCACCTGCACCCTGCCAACAGAGTCAGCTCTAGTGTGCTCCCCAGGTGAGGTGCCATGCCCACTTTCTCATTTGCTGCAGCTGGTAAGGGGCAGAGTCAGCTCTGTCACTCTTGTGGCCCCAGGGCCAGCTCTCTCACCTGCTGCAGATGGCAAGGGGCAAGAGGAAGGAAGGCCACTGACCCAGACATGGCCCCTGGCAGCATCCCAGGCCTGGATAACAACATGGCCATGGATGGCAGCATAGGCTATTCAGATCTGCATAGCCCCAGCAGAGGCTCGACCCTTGGACACTAGTCTGGCCCTAGCAGTTCAGGACCCTGATGTCCATGTGGTCCTTAGTGATATGACAGGCCTTGGACATCATTACAGACTCCAGCTGTGTTTGGGCCATGATATAAAATTTTAGACTTATAAATATAGGATAGATAGAATATTTTTTTTTAAATTTGTGAAATATAAATAGAGTAAATATTGTAACTATAATTCTTGCTTGTTATATGTAATTTTACTAGGTTAAAGTTAAAACCTTCCTTTTGATTACATGGAAAAGGAGAAGTGCTGTAGAATGTCTTTCTGTTTGCTGTGACTATGTGTTGCTCTGATTGGTTGATAAATAAAGCTGTTTGGCCAGTGGTAAGACAGAATAAGGTTAGGCAGGACATTCCAACTAGAGAGAACAGAAGGAGAAAGGCAGAGAGAGAAGATGCTGCTAGCTGCCACCAGGAGAAGGAAGATGTCGAGTACTGGTAAGCCACAAGCCACGTGGCAAAGTATAGATTTATAGAAACAGGTTAATTTAAGATGTAAGAGCTAGCTAGCAAAAAGCCTGCCATGGCCATAGTTTAAAAATAATATAAGCCTCTGTTTGTTTATTTGGGTCTGAGTGGCTACAGGACCAGGCAGGACACAGGAAAACTTTTGGCTACAGACATGGTCCTTGGCAGCATCCTGGACCTGAATGTCACCATGGCCCCTATTGGCAGTGTAGGTCACTTAGATCAGCATGGACACAATGGCAGCATGGTCCTCAAACCCCCACATGGCCCCAGGTGTGGTCCCAGGTCCCAGGCATCTGCATGACTTTGATGGTGACAGGAGCCTCAGCATCAGTGCAGGTCCTGTCTGTGGCTCACTGAATCATGCCACTCCTAGGCAGGTAGTCCTGGTTGCTATAAGAAAGCAGGCTGAGCAAGCCAGGGAGAGCACATCAGTAAGAAACATTCCTTCGTGGCTTCTGTTTCAATTCCTGCCTCCAGGTTCCTGCCATGAGTCCTGATTTCCCTCAGTGATGGACTGTGACTGAGCTGTGTAAGCCAAATAAATTTTCCCTTCCAAGTTGCTTTTGGTCATGGTGTCTTATTACAGAAGGAGAAAACAAATAAGGGCAGAAATTATTCAGGATCATGGAGTATTACTGTGATAGACCTGACCATGTTATTTTGGGGGAAGACTATAGAAAGAATTTAGAATTTTTGGATAGAAAAATTGTTAAATATAGAGCTAAATGAGCCATTGTGGCACCTTAGAAAGTAATGCAAAGAATAATGCAGATATGTATAGATTTGTATAGAGTTGGAAAAAAACCAACCAGCCCACTAGTCTAGGATGCCTGGAAGAATCAGGACTTCACAACTCCATGGGCTGGAATGGAAGAGGGGGCTACATGAGAATTTTTTGATCTCTCTTTGGTCTTTGCTTTAGGATAGTTTCAGGATAGATAGAGCATCAAAGAAAGTCACTCGACTCCAGAAGCTCAGGTCCCAAGGAGATGGGCAAGGCAGAAGCTTCATTGCTCTTGGGGTCCCTAGTCTTGGTATGTATGTCATTTGCATTTCATCCTGTTCACGGAATTTCATGAATTATGGAATTCACCCAGGTTCAAGGAGACCCCGTGTCTCTGTGAAAAGTGTTAAAATCACATTATAAGACTGTGTGGCTAGAATAGATATTAGGTAATCATATTTAGAAACTATAATTGCTCTTACTTATAAACAAAAGAACCTTAATCACCATGTGATTAATTCCTAAAAATAGTAGCCATTTGAGTTCCCAGAAATTATTAACGATGTCATACAAAATATGTTGATGGATATGAAGTTTATGTTGTGGGATATCCACCATACTTCTTAAACATGGGTTTAAGCCAATAGAACATCTTTACTAGCTGGCTGGCAATGACACCAACTGTTCAGGATCCCAGTGTAGCTCCTAACCTTTCTCAGGGTGAACTATTAAACACAAGAAACATGTTCTGGGTTGATAAACTTAAGATAACAAGTACAGTTAGCCAGAAGCAGAACTATAGAAGTCCAAAAAGGAAAGTTAGTACATTTAAAGACTTTCCCACAACTATGGACTTTGATGGATTTGGTCTTTGTTTTCATTTTGGCAGGTGGTACTGTCTATATGTTGAGTTTACTGCCTGAATGGTGCTTTCATCACAGAGTCAGTTATGCTAAGGTCTGGGAACCTACTAAGGTCTGTGGACCTACTAAGCTCTGGGGCCCTGTTACTCTTTACTTTTTCTTCCTGTCTGAACAGAACAACAGAACATTGGACTTATTTGTAGATAATCTCACTGGATCCAAATCAACAAGCAGCCTATTTACTTATTCGTATCAGTGTTTTGCCTGCATGTATGTCTGTGTACTACATGCATGCCTGCTACCCTTTGAGGCCAGAAGAAAGCACTGGATCCTCTGGAAGTGGAGTTATGGACACTTGTGAACAACCATGTGGGTGCTGAGGATCGAATCCTGGCCCTCTGGAAAAGTAGACAGTTATCTTAACTGCCAAGCCATCTCTTCAGCTCCGCAAGCAGGATTTTAACAATGACTGGTATCTTAGTTAGGATTTTATTGCTGTGAAGAGACACCATGACCATGGCAACTCTTTTTTATTAAGAATTTTTTTCTATTCATTTTACACACCAAATATTCTCCTCTTCCCTCCTCCCACTCCCCCAGCCTCTCCCTCCCAATCTGCTCCCCCACCCCCACCCCCACCCCCAAGAAGGCAAGGCCTCCCATGGCAACTCTTATAAGAAAAACATGTCATTGAGGGGGCTTGCTTGCAGTGTTAGAGGTTCAGTCCATTATCAACATGGTGGGGAGCATGACAGCGTGCAGGCAGATGTGGTGCTGGAGCTGAGAGTGCTACATCTTGCAGGCAACAGGAAGTCACTGCAATAGTGACTGTCACACTGAGGGAAATCAGCAAAAGAGACCTCAAAGCTTGCCCCTACAATGACACACTTCCTACAACAAGGACATACCTCCTAATAGTGTCATTCCCTTTGTGGGACATTTTCTTTCAAACTACCACAACTGGTCTCCTTGGCTGAGGCATAGTCCTGTGCTCTATTTTACCCAACAATTTAATGTAAACTAATTTTAACACCATACTGTTCTTAGTAAAGCCTTCTTGACACCTTATGTTCAAATGTCATGTGTAATCATGATCTTTCTGCCTACTGAATGAGGTCACTTACTAGGCCATTTTCATTCTCTTAATAAATAGTCTAAATTTTCAGGGCCTCAAATATTCCAAAGCTGTGAAGTAGGCACGGCCAAGAGATGGATTAACTCCTTCTATCCCCCAAAGTGCTATTCAAAATGTTATTGCTTCATGGTCAGTAATAGTTTAACCTCACCGATGGCTCTTCTCTTGGTTGCATGCAAAGGGAAAAGCTAGGAGAGGAAGAGCTGGTGAGCTCAAGCAAGGAGAAGCTGGAGTAACTGTTTCTGCAAGACTGAAAGAAATTTAGACTATTTTTCTTCAAATGGATGATAAATTCTCAACTCCTTACAACTAAATCTAGAAACCATTGTCAACAGCTGCAGTAGCCTTTTTCTCATTCCTTCCAGCTGAAGCCAGATCTGTGCTCCTCCAGCCTCTCCACACATTCTTACCAATTCTGGACACACACTCTCACTCCTTTCTCTCTCTCCCTCCCTCTCTTTTATCTTTCCCTCCCTCCTTCTCTGTTTCTTTCCTTTTTTCCATTCTTTCAGAAGCACGATAGACTGCCATGGGGACTTATGAGGATATGAGAAGGGGACATTGCTCACTGTCCTGGAGTCTAGTTGAAGTCTCTTCCCAGAAAGGGGTCAATAATTATAGCACAATTAACAAAATTTTCTATGAAGGATGATGATATAGAGACAATATTTTTTTTTGAGACAGGTCTCCCTATATAGTCCTTGCTAGCCTGGAACTCAATGCATAGATCAGGCTGACCTTAAACTCACAGAGATCAGCCTGCCCCTTGAATGCTAGAACTAAAAGTATGTACTACTATGCCCAGTAAGACAATATTCCTTTTATAGAGATTTCAAATAAGAATTTTAAAATAGAAATGAATCAATGTTTAAGATCCAAGCATATACATCCTTATTCTTTGCCAAATTGTAAACTGATGACTTAGTTTTATAAACCCTAAGGGTCCTGAGGATATAGCTCAGAGGTAGAGCACCTGCCTAGGTTCAGTTCCCATTACCATAAAAACCCAAACACCAAACAAAACCAATAAACAAATAAAACTTCTTAAGTCCTTAAAGATAGTGATTAAATTCCAGAATCGGTAGCTAAACTAACATTATCCACGGTAACTACTGGAGCAATAGAGTTCTTGTTGGTGCTGATAGGAAACAGGTTCCTTCTGTATTTTACAGCAGTGGTTTTTATGACTATTAATACAAATGTGAACCTCAAACCTGACTATTGAAATTTGTACATTTTAATTATGTAGAAAACTGTAAATTGCTTGTTAAAAAATTGTTGTTTGAGGCAGTCTCACTCTGTAGCTCAGGTTGATTTTGAACTTGTGGAATCTTCCTGACTCTGTCTCCTGAGTGCTAGGATTACAGGTATGAGCCACCATACTTTGTCAAATTGTCTTTTTTGTTGAGACAGGGTCTCACTATAAGCCAGACTGACCTGGAACTGACTATGTAGTCCAGGTCACCTTCACATTCAGAATGATCCTCCTGTCTCAGTCTCTCAAGTGCTACCATGGCATATGTACTACCATGCCTGGCTCAAATTGCCATTATTAAATGACTAATAAAACGCCACTCAAGTTTTGCTGTTTGCTCGCTCTAATTCATGTGTTTAGTCTGTACTCCTAATTGAAGAGTGGAACAACATGATCCTTAGTGGAAGATTTTTAAATTCTGCCTGTAGTATTAAATAACAAGTTAATGGTAACAAGACACGAAGATATAGCAGTACATAAAGAATAACTTCCACCTTGCATCAGCCTGGAAGTGGACCTGATTTAAACAACAAATATAAGATATATTCCTTTTCTTAATTTCCTGTTGCTGTGATAAGATATTGTAGCATGAATCTTAACAGGTCTTATTCATAAAATCAAACCTGGGCCAGGTATTGGGGTGAACGCTGAATGATCAGAGAGACAGAACAAGCCACAGGTAACCTCACTTGGCCAACTTCTCAGCTGATCTTGTTTCCTCAGGTTGGAAGCTTCTGTGTCCTCATCCCAATGGCTCTCAGCTGAACTGTGCTGCTCAAAACCTAAAAGCTTAACCAGCCAAATGCTTAACCAGCCAAAGGCTTCTTGTTTCTGGTCTTCACGCCTTATATATCTTTCTGTTTCTGCCATCACTCCCTGGGATTAAAGGCTCACTTCTTGGGATTAAAGGCATGAGTCAGCATGCTTGGCTGTTTCCAATGTGGCCTTGAACTCACAAAGATTGAGGTATTTCTGTCTCTGGAATTCTAGGATTAAAGGCACGAGTGCCACCATTTTCTAGCCTCTGTATCTAGTGGCTGTTTGTTCTCTGACCCCAGATAAATTTATTAGGGTGCACAATATTTTGGGGAACACAGTACTACCACAAGATATGCTATCAAAAGCAACTTAGGGGGAAAAGGGCTATTTTAGCAAACAGTTCTGCATTGGTCTATCATTATGGGATTCAAATGGCAGGAACTTGAAGCAGCTAGTGATGTTTACAGTCAAAACGAGAAAGAATGAATGTATGCATGCTTATGCTCAACTGACCTTCTCCATTCTTACACAGTTGAAGAACCAAATCCAGGTAATGGTGCCACCAACAATAGGCAGGTTCTTTCAGTTCGACATAATCATGATGATTCCCAGAGACCAATGTGATCTGGATAATTCCTCATTAAGACTAGTTTCCAGGTGACTATGGCAAGTCACAATCAGAACTACCCCATACCAGGCCCATGAGAACATGCCATTTCCATTCAACCATATCCTGCAATGCATCTTGGATCTATGGATACAGACTGATCAGGTCTAACCTGGTTGTGAGTGCATTAGTAATAAGGCAAACTATGTCCTCAAGGTGAATTGTTAGAGAGAATACCTTACTTACCATATTAAGCCTATGCATAATTGGGCTTGCCTATGAATAAAATCAAATGCAATATAGGAAAGGGCATGTGCATTAGAAATGAGGTTATATCATAGTCTGCCAATCAAGATATGGAATCAGGGCCAGTGAGATGGCTCAGGGTGTAAATGTAAGCCTAAGAATCCAAGTTCAATATCTGGAAACCACCACATGGAAGGAACCCACTGACTCCTGGAAATTGTCCTCCTACCCCCACATGCATGCTGGTATGTGGATATATGTACATGCCCATACGTGTGTATACACTACACACACACACACACACACACACACACACACACACACACACACACGCGCGCGCGCGCGCGCGCGCGCACACACACACACACCAATAAATAAATAACTGTAATACATTTAAAAAAAATAGAGAACCATTCAAGCTTAATCCTAGTAAACAAACCTATTTTCCCTATAGATCCTATAAAAAGAAACCCCAGGCAATAACCTCGGGACCTTGGATGCTCCCACACATGTAAGTCACTGTCACTCTTGACAGTGAATCTGACCTGCTCTATTTGCTTTAAATAAGGTATTCTTGCTTATTTGCCTCTAGTTTTATACTTCTTATTTCATTTTTGAGTAAGACACTAAGAAGCTGGAAACCAACCCAGTCCAAGAACACCAGAAACAGGCACAGATTTAAAATAGTACACATAATTTGGCTTGTGTAGTTAGTAGTATTGTGGTAAATGTTTAGATTTTAGAAAATCCTGATTTTCTGCGGTATAAATATTTCTACCGTGGCCAATTTCAAACACCAATATAGTTTCTTTCACAGGATGAAGAATCTGGAGATTTGTTCAGCTGGTTCATGGGATCTGTGAATCAATGCTGCACATCACTGTTGAGAATTTTTGGAAAAAGGTTGGGTAATGTCTTAGGGTTTCTATTACTGTGAATAGACACTATGACCATGACAACTCCTTTAAAGGAAAACATTTAATTGGTATTGGCTTACAGCTCAGAGGTTTAGTCCATTATTGTCATGGTAGGAATCATGGCGACATGCAGGCAGACATAGTGCTGGAGAAAGAGCTGAGAGTTCTACATCTGGATCCATAGGCAGTGGAATGAGTGAGTCACTGGGCCTGGGTTATGTGTCTGAGATCTCAAAGCCCATCCACAGTGACACACTTCCTCCAACAACACCACACCTACTCCAGGGAGGCCACACCTCCCAGTAGTGCCAGTCCTCATGAGCAAGCCTATGGGGCCATTTTCAAACTATCACAGGTCATACTTACATAAATCTTGATATAACACTAGAGGAAGCAAGGACAAATTTTATTGCTAAGGCATAAATTCATGGGGATTCTGCTGATACACGTCCATCATAGTGTATCTATCCCGCTGAGAACTCATGACAAGGGAAGGGAGATTTAGGGCTGCATACTGGGTTTTAATGTTTCCACCTTTGCTTCACCCATTGACCAAATGGAGATTGAAATGGAAATACAAGATGGTGGCACCTACACCCAAATGGACTGAGAAAGAAATCACCTTTCACAGTAGCCTCATGTAGCATGAATCTTAAAAGGTTTTATTAATAAAAAACAAACCTGAAGCCAGGTATTGGGGTGAATACTGGAAGATCAGAGAAGCACAACCAGCCACAGCCACCTCACCTCGCCAATTCTCCAGCTGATCCTGTTTCCTCAGACTGGAAGCCTGTGTGTCCTCATCCGAATGAATCTCAGCTGAACTACTGCTAAAAGCCTAAAAGCTTAACCAGACCCTAGTTCCTGGTTTTCATGCCTTATATACCTTTCTGCTTCCTGCCACCACTTCCTGGGATTAAAGATGTGTGTCACCATGCCTGGCTGTTCCCAGTGTGGCTTTGAACTCACAGAGATCCAGACGAATCTCTGCCTTCAGAATGCTAGGATTAAAGGTGTGTGTGCCACCATTTTTTGGCCTCTATGTCTGTGTAGTGGCTGTTCTGTTCTCTGACCCCAGATAAGTATATTATGGTACATAATATATTGGGGAACACAATATCACCACAGCCTCAAAAATATAAAATATCATGGGGTAACTCTAATCAAGTAAGTGAAGGACTTGTATGACAAAAACTTTAAGACTCTGAAGAAATTGAAGAAAATATCAGAAGACAGAAAGACATCCCATGCTCATGTATGGATAGGATTAAAATTGCCACCTTACCAAAAGCAATCTACAGATTTCATGTATTCCCCATCAAAATTCCACACAGTTCTTCACTGATCTTGAAAGGTACAATTTACAGCTTCATATAGAAACACAAGAAACCAATAATATCTAAAACAAACCTGAATAATGAAAGAACTGCTGGAGGACTCATGATTCCCAATTTCAAGTTGTGCTACAGAGCTATAGTACTAAAAATTGCATGGTATTGGCACAAAACAGCCACATTGATCATGGGAGTTAAACAGAAAACCCTAACATAAATGCACATACCTGTGAACATCTGATTTTTGATGGGAGACCAGAAACACACATTGGAAAAAACACAGTATCTTCAACAAATGGTGCTGCTCAAACTGAACTGCTGCATGTAGAAGATCAAGAATGTAAATAGATCCATCCTGATCACCCTGCACAAAACTCAACTCCAAATGGATCAAAGACCTCAGCATAAAACCAGATATTTGAACCAAATGGAAGAGAAATTGAAAAGCTTATCCACGGCAAAGGACACTGTCATTTGGACAAAACAGCACCCTACAGAATGGGAAAAGATTTTTACCATGAACACATATGATGGAGGGCTAATATCCAAAATAAACAAAGAACTAAAGAAGCTAGATGTCAAGAAAATAAATCACCCAATTACAAAATGCTGTACAGATTTAAACAGATAATTCTCAAAAGAGGAAACTCAAATGGCTGAGAAACACTTCAATTGTACTTTTTTTTTTTTTTTTTGATTAGGAAAATGCAAGGCAAAGCTACCTCTAACTGGGATGTCTCCATCAAATCTCTCCTCATGGGGCTCAGGGAACCGTGTGGAAGAAGTAGTGGAAAGAATGAAAGAGCCAGAGGGGATAGAGGACACCAAGGAAAAAAGGCCTTCTAAATGCAGCAGGACCAACATACATATGAACTCACAGATACCAAGGCAGCATGCACAAAGCCTGCAAGATTCATCACCAGACAGGATCTGTGCTGTCTAGTTTTATATCAACTTGACACAAACTAGAGTTATTTGAAAGGAGGTAACCTCAGTTGAGAAAATGCCTCCATAAGATACTCCTATAAGGTATTTTCTTAATTAGTGATAGATGGGGAGGGCCTACCCAATTCCGGATGGGACCATCCCTAGGCTGGTGGTTCTGGGTTCTGTAAGAAAGCAGACTGAGCTAGCCATGGGGAGGAAGCTAGTAAGCAGTACCTCTCCATGGCCTCTGCATCAGCTCCCATCCCCAGGTTCCTGTCCTGTTTTAGTTCCTGTCCTGACTTGCCTCAATGATGAACAATGATGTAAAAGTATAAGCCCAATAGACTTTTCCTCCCCAACTTGCTTTTGACCATGGTGTTTCACCATTGAAATAGTAACCCTAACTAAGACAGGGCCCTAGAGCTTATAGGAGAAGTGGATACATGCCTCATGCTTAACCCGTAAGTTATCTCCAGTTGGTAACTACATGCAAATGAAAAATTTGTTTTCTCCAAGGGAGTCTCACTGGGGAAACAAACTACTCAAGTGTAGGCTGCATACCCATCAGTAGATGGCCAACAGAAAATGAACTCAATGGAATCTTTAAAGCTTCCCTTGTCTCATAATGTCAGAACTCATCAGAATCTTTAAAGCTTCTTTGTGTCAATGGTATGGAATATCAGAGCTATTTATTTATTTATTTATTTATTTATTTGTTTGTTTGTTTGTTAATTTTTACCCTATGTGTTTTACATAGATATTATGGCTTTAGGTTTTGTGTTTTTACAGGGTTCCTGAGAGTGTGAATAAGTCTTTTTCTGTCTATATCTGTTTTTGTGCCTTTTCTTAGGTTCTTTTCCTTTTATTTTTGTCCTATTCCAGTTTGTTCTTTTTGTTTTATTTTATTATTGTCCCTTAGAAGCCTGTTTGTTTTCTAATGAGAGACAGAAAGGGGGTGGATTTGCATGCAAGGGGAAGTGGGGAGAAACTATTGGAATGCAGGGAACAGAAAGCATAATCAGAATATATTGTATGAAAAAAACCCATGTTCAATTCAAATTAAGAAATTTTTTTGATAATTTTAATTTTTAAAATTTTTGATATTATAGTTACATTTTTTCCCCTTCTCCCAAACTTTCCTACATACTGCATCATGTACCTTTTCAAATTTATGGCTTCATTCTTTATTTGTTGCTCTATCTATCTATCTATCTATCTATCTATCTATCTATCTATCTATCTATCTATCATCTATCTATAGATTTATATTTCTAAATATATAAATGCAACATGCTTGGTCTGTATAATGCTACCTGTATGTATGTTTTCCAAGGTTACCATTTGGTGTTGGATAACTAATTTTACATGCTCATTTCTGGAGAAGATTATTTCTTCTGCTCTCAGCAGTCCTTAGTTCACAGGTTCTCGACAGGTGGGTTGCAATCTCCTTGGGGGTGGGGTCCCATATCAGATATACTGCATATAAGATATTTACATTACAATTCATAACAGTAACAAAATTACAGTTATGAAGTAGAAACAAAATAATTTTATTCTTGGGGGTCACCACAGCATGAAGAATTGTATTAAAGACTCACAGTATTAGGAAGGTTGAGACTACAGCCTTAGTTACTGTAGTTCTTGGTCAAGGATTGAGGCCTCTAAAGAGCTTCCCCTCTTCTACATTAGCATGTCTATTGGTGGTGTCCTTCTTTATGTCATGTTTAAGCAGCCACATTGATGAGACTTTATGGGTGCAGCTTCTCTTGCATTTCTAGGAGATATAATATCACAGAAAACTTTCTCTTCCTCTGGATTTTTCTGCTATGTCTTCCACAATCATCCCTGAAGCTTAGGATAGGAACTGTGTTGTAAATATATTTGTTGGGATTGGGATCCACAACTGTGCATTTTGATTGCTTGGGGTATTTTTGTTGTTGTTGTTTTTGTTTTTTGAGACAGGGTTTCTGTTTGTGATGTTTTCTAATGGCTTGTTGTAGTGGATTGACTAGGAATGGCCCACATAAACTCATTTGTTTTAATGCTTGGCCTATAGGGAGTGGCACTATTAGGAGGTGTGGCTTTGTTGGAGTAGATGTGGCTGTAGACAAATTGCTAAACAGTCTTATTAAATAAGAACCAAGAGCCAGATATAGGGATGAAAGCCTGAGAGATCAGAGGAATTGGAAAAGCCACAAGCTAACCTCACCTCACTGACACCTCAGTCTCCAAAGAGACCTACTTCCTGTATACCCATGCCTATATGCCTTTCTGTTCTACTATCTCATTTGCTCTGTCCACCCAGCTACATCAGTTCCTCTTCCTGCCAAGCTCTGTCACTTCCTGTCTGTCTGTACAGACCTCCAGACCTCCATGGTTAACTAGTGTTGGAATTTAAGACATGTGCCATCACGCCTGGCTCTATTCCCAGTGTGGCCTTGCACTCACAGAGATCTAGACAGATCCCTGCCTCCTGAATGATAGAATTAAAGGCACATGCTACCATTGCCTGACTTCTATGTTTAATATAGTAGCTGGCTTTTCCCTGTGATCCTCAGATAAATTTTATTGGGGGACACAGTATATTGTGTGACACAATACATCACTACATGTGGCCCTCTGGAAAGAAATGTGTCATTGTGTGTATGTGTAGGGGGGTGGACTTTGAGGTCTCAAATGCTCATGCTAAGTCCAGTGTGGTACATAGTCTCCTTCTGCTGCCTGTGGATCAAAATGTAGAACTCTCAGCTCCTTTTCCAGCACCACATCTGCTTGTACGCTGCCGTGTCCCACCATGATGATAAAGGACTGAACCTCTGAAACTGTAAGCCAGCCCCAATTAAATGTTTTCCTTTATAAGATTTGTCATGGTTCTGGTGTCTCTTCACAGCAATAAAACCCTAACTAAGACAGAGTTGTTACCAGAGACTGGGGTATTGTTGTAATAGGTGTAACTATGCTTTTGTTTGGTAGAATGTGGACTTTGGGACTACGGATTAGAAAAGAAGTCAAATGCTTTAAGTGGGGCTTAATGGGCCATACTAGGAGCATGAAAGACAGTGGTGTTGAGGGTGATTTGAACTATAGGGGCCTGGCTTAATAGGTTTCAAAGAAGAATGTTAGTATGTGGCCTAGAAAATGGTCTTGTGATATTTTGGTGAGGAATATGACTGCTTTTTACCCTTGTCTGAAAAGTCTGCCTGATGCTAAAGTGAAGAGTTTTAGATTCATTCCATTGGCAGAGGAAATCTCAAAACAGCCTAGTATGGACTCTGTCTTATAGTTATAAGTATTTACTCTTATGAAGATCTGTAATGAAAAGGAGAAAACTAAGCAAGGAAAAATACAAAATGGACAATATGAGAAGAAAAGGGGGTACAAGAAAGTGGAATAGAGCTAAATCCCATGTTCAAGGGGATAAACAGATTAAAGGAAAGCCTCCTGTTAAATGGAATAAACGGAGTGGTAACCTTAGGGCAAGATCCTACCCAGCTGAGATTCCAATTTGTGAAAAGGAATAAAAGAAAATGTTAGAGCCAGGTGTGGTAGTGCACACTTTTAATCCCAGTACTCAGAAGGCAGGGGCTGGTGGATTTCGGAGTTTGAGGCCAGCCTGGTCTACAGATTGATTTTCAGGACAAACAGGCTTAGGCAGTGAAGAAAACTATTGAAAACAGAAAGCTGGTGAAGATGCAATTGGATTAGGAGGCCTTGTTATAACCCCAGCAAGCAGCAGAACTTGGCAGCTTCAGCCTTGTGGTTGTAACTTTAGAGTCAAGGATAGAAGAAAGGGATTATGGAATTTCCCTCAGCAATTAAGAAAAGAGAGAGAGGCCAGGTATTTTACAAGGGTGTCTGTGGTTGTTTGAATGTAATTGGCCCCCATAAGCTCATTGGGAATGGCACTGTTGGAGGTTTAGCCTTGTTGAAGGAAGTGTGTCACTTGGGGGCAGACTTTGAGGTCTCTTTTGCTCAAGTTTCACTCAGTATTGCAGTCCATTTCCTGTTGCCTTTTGATCAAAATGTAGTCAGCACCATTTCTACCTGCACACTGCCATGCTCTCCACCATGATGATAATACACTGAACCTCTGAAACTGTAAGTGAGCCACCTCAATTAAATGTTTTCTTTCTAAGAGTTGCTGTGGTCATGGTGTCTCTTCACAGGAATAAAACCCAACTAAGACATTTGGGTTTTTCCCTCAATTTTAAATGTGTGTGTGTGTGTGTGTGTGTGTGTGTGTGTGTGTGTGTGACAGAGAGAGAGAGAGAGAGAGAGAGAGAGAGAGAGAGAGAGAGAGCGAGCAAGGGAGAGAGATGCATTTTTGTATATGCAGAGGCCAGCATTCCATGTCAGGTTTCTTTTTCTATTAATATACATCCAAATTACTTTCTTGAGACAGGATATCTTAGTGAACCCGGGGCTTGACATTTTGGCTCAAGTAGAAGGCCAGTCATCCCCTGAGAGATTTTGTCTTCATGACCTGTCCTTAGTACTAGAGTTACAAGCAAGTGTTATCTGTATTTTTTCGAGACAGGATTTCTCTGTGTTGTTTTGGTGCCCGTCCTGGTTCTCACTCTGTAGACCAGGCTGGCCTTGAACTCACAGAGATCCACCTGGCTCTGCCTCCCGAGTGCTGGGATTAAAGACGTGCACCACCACCACCCGGCAGTGTTATCTTGTCTTTTCAAATGTTGGTACTGGAGATTCGAATGTGAGCTACCTCTCTGTCTTTTGTCTATGTTAAAAAATCTTCCTCTGACAATCTCTCTGTCTCCACACAGCTACATTCTCCACACAGCTCTTTCTACACAGCTCTCTCACACAGCTCTCTCATACAGCCTTTTCTTTTACCCTTCTCTCCCTCTACACATCTCTCTACATCTTTCTTCTACCTACCTTCTTCTCTCTACCCTGCTATATTTCTTCACTCATAACTTTCATTTCTCTTCTACATCACTCACTCACTCTTCACTCACTCACTCACTCACTCACTCACTCACTTCTACACTCACTCCTCGCTTACTCATTCTTCACTCATTCATTCACTCACTCACTTACTCACTCTTCACTCACTCTTCCTTCCCAGAACAAACTCTGGACAATAAATGAGTTATATATTCAGGGCCACATAGCATTACTTGAGTAAACAATAAGAGACAGAGCCATTCTGATACATGTAAGGAATCACATGGTTTCTCTCAGGCTTAGAATGTCACACTGACCAGCCAGTGAGTAAGCAAGCACATAGCTCTAAGTGGTCAGTGTTCCAAGATAGTGACATTGAAATTCAGGACTTAAACAATAAATAGTTAGTTGGCTGAACCTTGAATCTTGTATCTTAACCTGAATTTAGGAGTACATGCAGAAAGTCAGTTGCTGCGGGGAGTTTTATCTGTCTCAATGTTACCAGCCTGACTTTGGTTCAACAAACAGACATCTGGGAACTTGCCATTGGGCAATTTGTTTCCAGGGGCAACTAGTCTATTTTGCATTTGCTTTAAATTCTAAAATCAGCTAAATGTGTAAAAACTGTCATTGTAGCTGAGAATACTGTTATTTTCCTGTGTCAGTCTGAGTTATGAAAAAATATCCTAGTATTATTTTTATTCGTCAAAATTATACAATTTAAGCAGAAATCATTTTTTTGACCATTCACAACTATATGTGTTCCCAGTCAATGAACTATATTTATGGGATAAACACACAGGCAGTGGGAAAAATACCCATAGCTTTTTTTTAGGAAAGAAATGTAGTGACACATGATAAAAATTACAGACATAAGTAACCATTTTTCAGAGTCTGTGGTCACATAAGCCTTGCTTAACAAGATTCCTCCATCAGAGAGTTATTCACCTGGTGGGTCAAATTATTGACTGCCATCTGTTGCATTTATGTCATGGCCCATGACATCCTCCCCTATCACTTATTTGAAGCAGGTTCTCTCTCAGAACCTGCAGCTCATGTTTTTCTGGCCATGCTGACAACCAGAATGCTTGAGTGATCTTCCTTTTTCTGTTCCTTACAGAGCTGGGGTTAATGATGGTGTGTGGGAGACCACATCTGGTTTGTGCTATGTAATTGGATGTTTCCTATCCCAATCGCCCCATCCCACATAACTGACTCAGAGGCTGAATATCAATTATAAATGCTTGGCTATTAGCTCAGGCTTGTTACTAGCTAACTCTTATACTTAAATTAACCAATATTTCTTTTTATACTTTACCATGTGGCTAATGGCTTGTTACCTCATTTTCTACATGTCCTGCTTGCTCAGTGGCTGGCTAGAATCTCTCATGACTCCACCCTCCTTTCCATCATTCTCAGTTTGGCTTTCCCACCTAACTTCCTGCCAAGGTACTGACCTGTCAGTTTTTTATTAACCAATGAAAGTAATTCATATTCATAGTGTAGAAATGGAGTGTTCTACAGCAGTGCTAGGGTTGAAATTTATGTCTTCATGATGCACAGTAAGGCTTTTAACCAGGGAGCCATTTTTCCAACCTGGCTTTGTTCCTTAGTTAACATGCTTCATATTAAATCTCTAGAACTAGTCATCTGCAACTGAAAGTTCCTTTAATTAGCATCTCTTGCAGCCAACCTAAGCACAAAAGGGGGTTTCCTCATTAGATTTTTGTCAACTTGATATAAGCTAAAGTCATCTGGGAATAGGTACCTCAATTGAGAAATGCTTATATCAGATTGCTTATAGGTAAGTCTGTGTGGCATTCTTTGACTAATGACTGATGCAGGAGGGCCCAACCCACTGGTAGATGGTTTTATTTTTTGGCTCGTGGTCCTTGGAGGTATAAGAAAGATAGTGGAACATAAGCCTGGATAGCAAGCCAGTAAGAACATTCCTCCATGGCTTCTGCTTTAATTTCTGCCTCCAGGTTCCTGACTGAGTTGTTGCCCTGACTTTCCTTCATGATGAATTATAAGCTTTAATCTGATATAAACTAATTCCTCAAAAAGTTCCTTTTGGTCATGGTATTTATCAAAACAACAGAAACCTAAGAGAAGGTGTATCTTGGTTATGTTCTTATGAAAGAGTGTACACTGATCTTCAGAATATAAAAGTATAGTTGAATGAAGCAAAAAGTAAAATTTAAAAAAAATAACAGAGATGTATCCATTCACTTATTTCTGCAATTAAGACATTGACCCTCCTTTGAATGAGAAATTGAGATGTGACTTACTATAAATGTTACAGAGGTGCTCACTATGGAAGATAATGATGTAGGTACCCAACACAGAGAGGAAAGAAGAGGGAAGAGAAGGTACCTTAAATGAGCCAAGTTCTTTCTTTGCATACCTAAAGGGCATCACATAATCAAGGAATTAGAAAGAGCAATGTTTTTTCCAAACAGCTCATATATTCAAAGCATGTATAATTCATAGCTGTTCAGCTGTGTGGCGTAACCTCTGAACATAGGTGTGGACAATATCTGAAGCTTAGGGACACACTGTGGGAATGATAATCTTGCAGCCACTAACATTTTCCATTCTGTTTTCCTTGCTCACTTATAGGGACATGAAGCTGCATTACCTTTAATACACTTTTAAATTTTCTGAGTTATGTCTAACATCTCAGAATGTAGTATTTACAATTAATAATAGGGAACATAGCTATAGGGTATTTCATAGTGTTTTATGTCTCTAATACCTTTTGCAAAATATTCTCGGGGTTACTTTTGCTCCTATTGAATAGCAACTTAGATGAACTTTTGATAAAGTCATCTATTAAGTGAAATAGGATTTATAATAAAATTGAGACATAGGATTTATGATAAAATAAACAATACTATGGAATTTTATTAATAAATATAAAAATTAAATGGTACAGAGAACATTGTTTCTTCACTACTCTAGTCCCATTTTATTTCAAGACAAGGTTTCTCTGAGTACTGCAGGTTGTCCTAGAACTTGTTCTGTAGACTAGGCAGGCTTTGAACTCAGAGATCAGCCTGCCCCTGCCTTCTGAGACCTGGGATTAAAGATGAGAGCTACCAGCACCTGGCTGTAGTCCCATGTTTAAAGAAAAATTAAGAATTTCTAGTTAGTTTTAACTGTAAACAAGGTTGCCATCTTTCAGAACTTATAAATGGTTTCACCACACTCAATGCTTATGTAATTTCAGCTGAGCCTGACAGCATAGGGCTGTAATCACATTTATTCAGTATGCTTATTCACTTAATAACAATAATTTTAAAATTCATTTTAAAATTATAATTCTAAAAATTAAAACCATAACATAAATTTCATTTGATTCCCTGTGAGGTTTAAATTGAAGTAATATTTAAATAACCTCAGGATTCATAAGCCACTATTAATGATGGCAGATGTGAGTAAAACCCTGCTATAACTCCCAAAGTGATTCCCCAAACTCAAATCCATAAAATGTGGAGCTGACAGCACAAATTTTATTAAATTACCAAGGTGATCCTGCTGTCAGAAGACAGGAGGGAACTGATTACCAAATTCTCAAGTCCAAGGCAGACTCATGTGCTTGTCATTAACCACCAAAGTAGCATGTCCTGTAGCAGCACCAACTGAACCCAGGGTCTTGATTATATGGCACAAGTGTTCTATCACTGAAACAATGTCCCCAGCATCTTTTGGAATTTACTTTGAGACAAATGCTCATTAAGTTTTCCAAGCTGGCCTTAAACTTACCATGTAGTTCAGGCAAGTCTTGAACTTGTAAACCTCCTGCTTCACCATCCTGAGTACAAAATACCAAGAATAGCAAAAACAATCCTGAATAAAAATGATCTGATAAAGGTATCACCATCCTAGTTTTCAAGTTTTATTACATAACTATAGTAACAAAATCATCAGGGTATTGACATGAAAACAGACAATTTGATCAATGGAATTGAATGGAAGGTCTAGTTATAAGTATTATGGACACTTGATCTCCAACAAGAAGTCAAAAATACACACTGGAGAAAAGACAGGAGCCACAACAAATGGTGATATTTAAACTAAATGGTTGCATTGAGAAGAATTCAAATGAATTCATGTGTTTCACTCTGCCTGAAACTCAACTCACAATGGATCACAGACCTCAATATAAGAGAAGATACTCTGAATCTGATAGAAGAGAAAGAAGGGAATAGGCTTTAAGTTATCAACACAAGAAAAGACTTTCTGAACAAGACACCAAAAATAAAGACCAACAATTAGTAAGTGAGACCCCATGAGTCTTAAAAGCTTCTATAGGGCAAAGAACACCATCATTCTGGCAATGTCACAGACTATGGAATGGGAAAAGATGTTTACCAGTTATACATCTGTTAGAGGGTTAGCATCTAAAACAATATGAACATCAAAAATAAAAACAAGGACCAGAAACAAAAAATACCAGGGTTCTGCAAGGTACTCTACACTGTACCAGAGGCAAAAATCACCAACCCAATTCCTGACTGCAAGTTATGTTGGTGAAATAGTGGCACAAACCCTGTGGAAGTAACCAACCACTCTGATTATAGATCCATTCAATGAAATAAAACCCATAACTGACACTGCTTCATTGACTAAGGTCCTAAGACTAGAAAGACCATGGTTCTAGGGGAAACTATTATCCTGCTACAGGACATATAGCAATAAAATGACTACTAGAGACATTCTATAACACCCATGGATCAATATGTCACTCAGCCATCTTCAGAGAAACTTCCTCTTATAACTAACACAGAAACTCACAACTGGATTATGAGAGACCTTGGAAAACTCGGTCCTAAATGATATGTCTTCATCAAACCTCTTCCCTCAGGGATCAGGGATCTATGTGCAAGGGGAGGCAGAAAGATTGTAAGAGCTAAAGGGGATGGATAACTCCATGGACACAGTAACTTGCAGAAACAATAGGACTGATGCATACACATGGCCTGCACAGGTTCAAATCAGATGGGGTCCCAGCATGGAGAGGGTGAAATAGACATATGCTTCCACTCCTCACCAAGAAACTATCTGCAACTGACACCTTGCTGGCAAAGGAAAAATTAGGTTTTTCTAATGGAGTGTCACTAAGTATATTAACCATATTTCAGGGCAGGCCTCATACTCAGGAGTATTTAGCCATCAATAAACAAACTCAGAGGTAAATTTTTCTCTTGAACTACTCAAAAGATAACAAGATAAGCATATGCCCCATTTCTGTGTTTCTTTTATATCAAAGAGAGAAAAAAATTCTTTTCAAAACCACTTAAACTTTTTCACATCTTCAATGTTTAATAGCAAAAGAAATCTTAGGTTTTAAAATTTATGACAGTGGCTGGCATCTTTACTATATTGGAGAAACATTTTTCAGACTGTCTTTGAATCGTAGTTTGCCTGGTGATTCATTTCCTCATTCCTGTGACTGTAGGAATATTGACATCAGCATTACTCTGACCATTAATGAAATATTATAGCAATAACAAAGACACACAGGTCTAGCCTCATGGGAGCTTTATCTTCTGCTCCAATGTTTGCATTTGTAAGTCAGCACCTGTGTGAACTATATCATAAATATGTTTTGGTCTCCTGCAATCACAAGAGATAGTGGTTCAAGTTTGAACTGAAAAGCAACCATTTCAAGAGACTGACTTGATTCAAAGACTTAAAGGAAGTCCAGTATAGTGCTTCAAGGGCAAGTGTTCCCTTCCATGCCAAAAAATATTGTGCAATTACTCCTGAATGAACTTTCTACATTCTTTCATTATTTATATTTCATTGTCTTGTATCTTTCCTTCTATGCATTGATCTATATAATCCGTAGTCAAAAGTGATATCACTCTGATCATTTTGATTTCTCTAGTGCTAAACTAGAGCCTTTATTCTACAAATTGTATGTCTTTTTTTTTTTGAGGCAAACTCTTGATGTATAGATAGGCTAGCTTTAAATCCAGGATCTTCTGGTCTTAACCTCGACATCCTGTCTGCTGGAATTGTAGATGTGCAGCACCATGCTAGGTTGTGGGCATGTTTTGAGAAACTATCCTGTTTTTTTAGTGTCCACTAAACATATACTCATTTCATAATTCTTTATAACTTTATTAGCTGGCAAAATTTTATTTGTTTATTTATTGTGTGTACATATTGGGGTATTTTGGCTTTACCTACATGTATGTCTGTGCACCATGTACATGCCTGCTGTCCA
This sequence comes from Peromyscus eremicus, assembly GCF_949786415.1. Taxonomy (NCBI): domain Eukaryota; kingdom Metazoa; phylum Chordata; class Mammalia; order Rodentia; family Cricetidae; genus Peromyscus; species Peromyscus eremicus. The sequence goes on from NC_081417.1 coordinate 88,705,524, forward strand.
GTGAGGCCAGAAGGTGCCAGATGTACTGGAACGGCTATTACTGTTGGTTGTGAGCCAACACATGTGGATGCTGGAAATCAAACTCAGGTTTTTTGAAAGATTAGGTAGTGCTCGTAACTGCTGAACCATCTTTGGAGCTCCTATTAGTTGTCGTTTTACTGTAAGAAGAGCATTCTATTCCCTATGCATCTTATTAGCTAAGCATGAACAGTATTTAAATACTCATAGATTCTTAGATTATCCAATAAGTTATATTACTGTCACTTTTGATCCCCAGACTTTCTCAGATTTGGCACTGGATAACCCTTTCACCCTGGCTTTTTCTTTAGTGTATCTCCATATTGTTTTGGGCACTACCTTTCTGTAGCTGCTGCTCATCTTTTCTGGAGTAAGCTCTGTCTCCAGTGAGCACCAACGCAGTATTTTAAAAATTACTATTTTTTTTTTACCAGCTCCTTCCTTTCTCTTCACTGTTTAATAATTTGACTTCTGAGTCCTTAGTATAGTGGCAGTTGTTCATATCTCAAGTTAGAGAGGATACTCTAACACAGGTTGAGAATCTCTTATCCAAAATACTTGGGATTGGAAATGTTTCACACTTTAGCACCAAATTCTTCTTTTTTTCCAACAAGTTATAGGGTGATTATTCTGTCAAACATTTGTTATCTAAGGTTTTTTTTTTAGGTGCATACATGTCTGTGCACTGTACATGTACATGGTATTCATTAAGGCTAGAAGAATGTATCAGATCTTCTGGAACTGGAGTTATGGATAGTTGTTAGTTACCATGTTGGTGCTTGGAATTGAACATTAGCCCTCCAGAAGACTAGCTAGTGTTCTTAACCACTGAATCATCTCTACAGTCCCTAAAATTAAATATTCAAAAAGGTATGATGTACAATATTTCATTATATAACATCATAAGTTATTTTAGTTACAATTGTTTTAGTAAATGTGTTTTACCTAAACCTCATTTTATTACAATGTAACAATTAATAGTTTGAACTATCTTGTTTAAGTAATTCAGTTTTAAATACATAATTTTTTTCACAAAACTTAAAACTGATTGTCTGAAAGCTCTTACAGTCAGTCAATATTCCTGAATTTTTTTCTTAAAATTTTTACTGCCCTTATATATATCTATATATCTATATCTATCTATCTATCTATCTATCTATCTATCTATCTATCTATCTATCTATATATATATATAGTGTTTGTGTGTGTGTGTGTGTGTGTGTGTGTGTGTGTGTGTATGTGTGTGTGTGTACAATGGCATGTTCCATGGCATGCATGTAGAGTTCAAAGGACAACTTCGTGGAGTTGATTTTCTCTTTCCTTCTTTACACCATGCAGAGATCAAACCTAGGTGGCCAGGTTTGTGTGACAGACCCTTTACCCAAAGAACCACTGTACTAGCTCCATAATTTCTTAATGGTTTATGACAGTATTCAGCTTTGTAGCACTGACTAATCTTAAACTCAAAAGACTCCTGCTCTAGTGTCCCAGTGATGGGAATATCCAACTAGGCAAATAAAAAATGTTCAGCAAAACCTTTTCTGTTTATTTAATTGTTTGTGAGACAGGGTCTTACTGTGTGACTCAAGCTGGCCTCCTAGGTGGTAGGATTACAGGCATGAGTCATCATGATTTGTTTAAAGTAAGAGCTATGCACTAGTGCTAACAAATTGTTTCAGTCAGTTCATGTTCAACTTTATGGAGATGAGGATTAGGGGATTCAGAAATGGTCTTGTCTCTGCTCCAGTTTCCACAACTCTAATTATTTTGTACTTGGCTTTACTAGTGCCTATATATAATCTTACTAACACTGCAGTTTAAAATGTAGAATTAAGAATAAAGTAGCTAATTCTCATGAGCCTCTACTTTTCTGTACTCTTCCCAGCTCATTTCTGTTATTGGCCCCAAGTTTTGAAACCTATTTCCAGAACATATTTTTATAAGGCTTTTTATTTTTTATAAGTACAGAATTTTATGACTCCTCAAATTTATTTGGCCAAATTATTGTTGTTGGATGTACTAGTTGAATTTTTTTCAGTTTGCAAGTAATAATGGAAAGAATAAAGTGTAGCTCTGCCATTATGGTCTCTATTTAAGGTACCATAATCCCACATAAGCTCTCCCTTTTATAAATTGCTTTGGTCATAGTGTTTATCATGGCAACAATAAGTAACTAATGCAGAAGTTGGTATCAGATAGCCATTGTTGCTGTGAAGAAGCTGCCTGCACTGTTTTTTTGAGAAACATGGATTATGTTGGAAATTCGGGGAGAAATGCTATAAGCAGAGATTAATGGGATGTTCTAATAGGAGCTTCCAAGAGAGTAGTGTTTAGACTAGTTTGAATGGTTAAGGCATCATTCATGAAGCTTCAGAGGTGGAAAAGTCCTCTATTAGAAACTGTGGTAGAAGCAATACGTGTGATAGTTTGACAAAGAATCTGCTTGCCTTTTGTCTCTGTCCTAAGAACTTGCTTGTGGTAAAATGAGAAAGTAATGGATCCATAAGGGCATGTGAGCTCAGATGACAACTTGCAGTCTTCAGTTCTCTCCTTTCATTGTGTGGATTGAACTTTAGTGATCAGGCTTGCTAAGACTTGCTTTGTGTAGTCGTATGATTCATTTAAAGAAAGTTCAGTGAGTTGCTAAGGAAAATGTGCATTTTGGAATATTTGGAATAAATGTTTTATAGATCCATTTGAGCCATTTAACTGCACTATTTATCAATTGATTTTTGTTGTTGTTGTTGTTGAGATGACCTGTCTATTGATGAGTGTGATATTGATGTCATTCACTACTATTGTCCTGTGATTAATCTGTGTCTTTACATCTATTGTCAATTGTTGTATGAACTTGGGTCACTTCTGTGGTTAGTGCATATATGTATAGAATTGTAACATCCTTTTGAGGCATTGTTCCTTTAGTCAAGACAAAGTAGCTTTAATGCTTCTTAATAATTTTGGTTTGAAATCTATCTCATCAGATATCACAATAGTAACACTGGTTTGATTTTAGTTAATTCCATTTCTTGGAGTTTCTTTTTCCATACTTTCTCCTAAGATTTCATGTGTCTTTGATGGTGAAAAGTGTTTTATGTCAACAATAAGTAGATGGATTTTATTTTTGAAATCTATCCATTCAATCATGGTTTTTTGAATGGGTGGGTTAAGTCCACTAATATTAGAGGTCTTATTGGAAGTTGTTTATTAATTCCTATCAATATTTAGTATTTTTCTGTTCTTGATTTGCTGAAATACTATTCTAGTATTTTTTTTTGTAGCCTCATGGATTTAATTTTCTTTTTCTTCAGTCTGAATAATTCCTCCAAGTAATTTTTGTAGAGCTAACTCTGTTGTCATGAATTCATTTACCCAATTTTCATAGTGATAGGTTTTTCTTTTTCCTTCATTCATGGCAATGTTTTGATTTTGATCCATTTCCCCCCTTCTCTTACTTTTCCAAATATAGTAGTCTGGATTTGCAGGTGTTGTTATTCTAAATTTTTAATATTGCATTCCAAGTCATTCTTACTTTCAAAGTTTTTATTGAGAAATCTGCCGCTATTCTGATAGGTTACCTTTATACAGAACTTCATATTTCTGTCTTGTAGGTTTCAGTATACTTTCTTTGTTCTGGTACATTTAGTGTTTGAGTTAGTTACTTTTCTACTTGCTGTGAGACAATACCCAGCAAACAACTTAAGCTTGGGAGGATTTATTGCCTCCCATCCATTGTGGTAGAAAAAGCCTGACAGCAGGAATTTGAGGTATCTGCAGTTATGAAACAGTTATTAATGCTAGTGTTCAGCTCACTTTCTCCTTTATATTCAGCCTGAAATATGGAGGAACAAATGTGACTGGAGAGAGCTAAATAGGGAATAGAGTATAAACACAGTCTGGATTATTTGCTGGTTTCAGTTTCAAGTCTTGGAATTCCTTCCCAGGCTTCCAGATACAAGTCATACCCCTAGGTTATACTTTACAACCTTGGGTCACAAGTGCTGGTCACATTGTGAATGATACTTTCATCTTTGGGTGGTCCTTTGGGAGAGCAAGTCACAGATGCTAATCTCAGTTGTGGGGTTCTTCTCAGGTCAGGTGGAAGATGCTGGTCACAATTAGAAATATTTTTTCATTTGTCAGGTTGTAAATGTAGTTCTTCCTTCTGGATGATACTCTGGGAAGTCAAGTCACAGATGGTGGCTCTGTCACTAGGCATTCCATCATAGACCAGCTTGCAGATGTTTATTTCACATCTGGAAAATACTTTAGAAGGCCAGTAGCAAATGCAAAACCTACTCTTGGGTGGTCCTTCCTGATGTTTGGTGAAACACTTGGAACTTCATGCCTCTGCAGAGTCTGGCTCTGACCAGGTTTCCATCCTACTGAATCCTTGCAGTTCTAATTCAGTGCTTCTTCCTTACAAATGTAGACTGTTTACTAGCCAAGGTTCAGGATGTAGTCCTATGACACTTGCTCAGAGTTTTCCAAGACTGTGGTTCACAGAGTGTCAGCGGATAGATACTAAGACACCAACTCAGCAGGGGTCCTTAAAATTATTTTTAATGTACTATTTATTTATTTAGCATATGTGTATGGTTGTGCATAAGGTATATGTACACTGTATCTTCTCATTGTTTGACTTTGGCTTGTGACCCTAGATTCTACAAGAAAGCAGGCTCGGCAAGCCACAGGAAGCCAGTAAGCAGCACTCCTCTATGGCCTCTGTATTATTTCCTGCCTCCAGATTCCCTCCCTGCTTGAGTTCTTGTCCTGACTTCCTTCAGTGATGAACAGTGATAGGGAAGTGTGAGTCAAATAAACCCTTTCCTTCCCAAGTTGCTTCTGGTCATGGTGTTTCATCACAGTAATGGTAACCCTAAACTAGGGCAGAAATTGGTGATGGGAGTAGAGGATGCTGTGACAGACCTGACCATGTTGTTTTGGGATGGATTGTGGAAGGACTTTGGAATTTTGGGCTAGAAAAGATATTCAATGTTCAAAGATTGATGAGCTGCTCTGTGGGAGCTTGGAAGAAAGGAGTGTTGACAGAAATGCAGAAAATAGAAACCTGGCATATGAAGTTTCAGAGAGAACTTTAAAGATTCTATTGGGATCATTAGTTGCTCTGAATTAGGACTTTGTAGTTCTGGTCATAGGGCTGTAGAGTCAGCCATGATTAACAAGAGATAAGTACCACTGAAGTGAAACTTTTCACTTATGAGGATAATTGATGCTGGTTAGTTGGAGCCAAGAAATTAGTCCTGGTTAAAAAGAGACCAGTATCATTGAAATGAAAATTTCTGGGAAGTATTTCCTAAGAGTCAGCCACAAAAATTTTGTTCCATAGATGGCCAAGCTTATACTGCACACTGGCAGCCAAACTTGATAGTGTAAGGGTCTTCCAGTTGGTACTGGTTTTGAAGGCATGAAGGGGTCATGGAGAGCAGATGAAGCTTAGGACTGTGGAAGGCCAGGAGTAGCCATTTTTTGAAGGTATATTCTCAGTAGCAGTTGAAGGCCTAAAATTAAAGGAGTCATGATGATAAGTTGAGGTTAGCACCATGCAGAGAGCCCAGAAGAGGATATTGATGAATGTGTAGCTTAGTTGCAGCAGAAGACTCCCAAAGTTTGGAGATGTCAGTACCATTGGAAGAGCACTAAGAACAGTAGCAGCCATGGAGTAGAGCCTGCCTGAGCTCATAACCCAACCTGTGTGTGCTGCCGAGGGCAGAACCAGAGAAGTGACTCAAGCCTCTTAGAAGAGCTCAGAAAATTGTGAGTGAATCACAGATAATGTACACTGAGTTATTTATACAGTTGGAGTTCGTTTTTACTTTATGAGATTGTGACTGTGCCCTGTTTCTTCTCTCTTGAAGTAAGAACATATTTAACTTATTTTTGATTTTATAGGAGCTCATAGTTGAACAAGTAGATTTTTCAAAGGCTCTGAAATTTAAAAGAGACCAGATATTTTAAAGAGACTGAACTTTTAAAATATTTGAAATTTTATAGTCTGTGGGATGTTTAAAGTTTGGAATATTTATAATGTGATGTTGATATTAATGTGTGATCTTGGGGATGAGTAAGAAAGGAAATATTGGGGCTTAATAGTGATGTGTTTGTGTGTCAAGTTGGCAAGGATTCAATTGTGCTGGATACTTTAATGTTCAACTTGACACAAACTAGAGTCATCAAAAAGGATGAAACCTTAATTGAGAAAATGCCTCCATAAAATCTAGGTATAAAGCATTCTCTTAATTAGTGATTTATAGGGTTGTGGGATAATCTTTTTGTACACTGTGAAGTTGTGTCTCTGTCAAGGCACCTTCTGATTGGTTTAATAAAGAGCTGAATGGCCAATAACTTGGCAGAAGAGGATAAGCAGGACTTCCTGGCAGAGATAGGAACTTAGGGGAATAATCTGAGAGGCATGGAATTTGCCAGCAAGACACAGAGGAAGTCAGACGTACAGTATGAGGAGAAGTAACAAGCCATGTGGCCGAACATTGATTAATATAAATAGGTTAATTTAAGTTACAGGAGCTAGTTGGAAACAAGCCTAAGCTAAGGCCAAGCTTTCATAATTAATAAGAAGTCTCTGTGTCATTATTTGGGAGCTGGCGGTAAAAAGAAAGTCCAACTACATTATAGGGAAGAGTCAAGCTCATATTTGGTGGGGCCAACCTTGGGCTGGTGGTTCTGGGTTCTATAAAAAAGCAAGCTGAGGAAGCCATGAGGAGGAAGCCAGTAAGCAGCACTCCTGCTTGGCTATCAGCTCCTTTTTCCTGGTCCCTGCCCTGCTTGAATTCCTGTCTTGACTTATTCAATAATGAACCCTTGATTATTGGGCCCCTTAATCCTGGATACAGGAGAAACAGTGTCATACATTGAATGCTTTTCTCAAGCAGAAACAGACTTCTGAAGAATTCTATCCCAGCTATCTAAGGTACTGTTACATGGTTTTCTTTGTTGCTGTGTCTTTAAAAGGCCATTCCACTATTCAAGCAAGCTAGTAAAGTGAGAACCATGTTAAGTGATAGAATTCAGACTTTCCAGATACTGTTCCAAAGAGCCTTATAGACCCAGCCCCACTAAAGCATCTGCAGTCTCCCCTCCTCCCCCATAGCTCACAGAAAGGGCTGACAGGACATACCTGATTCCTTTCTCCCCTTGAACATATCATATGGAGATAAATCTCCCTCTTGGTGCACAAGAATAAGATGGTACAGGATTTTCTCTTCTTAAATCATTAATAATAGACACCTGGCCACTGTTGGTGAATATTATTTTATGGTGTGTTACTTTTGATTGTGTTGCATTTGTGAACCTGTGTTACTGTGCCTGTCTAAAATACCTCATGATCTAATAAAGAGCTGACTGGCCAATAGCGAGGCAGGAGAAAGGATAGGTGGAGCTGGCAGGCAGAGAGAATAAATAGAAAAAGAAACCTGGGAGAGAGAGAGATCTAGGAACAAGAGAAGGAGACATCAGGGGCCAGCCACCCAGCTACACGACCAGCAACAGAGTAAGAAAGAAAGGTGTACAGGAATAGAGAAAGGCAAAAGCCCAGAGGCAAAAGACAGATGAGTTAATTTAAAGTTAAGAAAAGCTGTCAAGAAACAAGCCAAGCTGAGGCTGGGAATTCATAATTAAGAATAAGCCTCTATATGTGATTTATTTGGGAGCTTGGTGGCAGGTCCCCCAAAAGAGCAAAAGAACAACAAGCCACTCCAGGTAAAGGTTCTTGTCATCAAGCTTAATGACCTGAGTTCCAACCCTAGGGCCCATGTGGTGGGGGAAGAGAAACAACTCCTGCACATGCATGATAATACACACACAAGTGCACACATACACACTATATATATTATGGGATATTTTTTCAGAAATGAAAAAAGTAGGAGACTCCCTTTGGCCATACTAAAGCTTCTTACTCCAGAACTCCTATCCTGGACACACTTACTGCTTGAGGTTTTAATAAATCTTTTACTTTAAGCCCCTGTTTCTCTTATAGGTTTTGTTCCTGCAGTTTTTCTTCCCAGCCAGACTTCCTGATAAGAACAAGTAGCTAGGTTTTCAGTTTCTCCAAAACAATGAGTTCCCCTTCCTTCTAGCTGATTTTTGGCCAATTTCAGTTTGTGAGCATCCCCAACTCATGCCTGAATTCCATTAAAAAAATTATCCAAGTTCAATCCCAGATGCACAAAGGAAAAGAAAAGCTCATGTTATTCCCTGCAGCCAGGCAAAAATGCCTTCAGCCACACGTCTGTTTAACAATATTCTTCTTCTTTCTCCTTTACCCCTCTCTGATCTCTGCAGTGAAAAATCTCTCTCCAAATGTTTAAGCTGTCTTCCTAGAAACACTCCTTCCTTTCCCACTTGCTTTGGAGCCTCATATAGAAAATTCAGCAAACAGTTAAAAGCTAATGATTCTCTTAGTGAAATCTTGTTGCATGCTATTTGAGATCCTTGGAATTGTTTATATTGTCATTCTGTCTGGTGGCCACTATTAAATGTGTCCGTGGTAATAGCTTTCATATAATTGTCTTTATGTTTAATTTTATGTCCTGAGAAAAAAACCTAAATAACAAAATATGTTAGCACTTCATTTATAAATCTTTTAGATGTTATTAATCACTATTGTAGCATAGGTCTAAATTTAAGATGCCTGTTGTATATTGATGTGTGTGTATGGTTAAGCATGTATATATGAACATTTTATAATTTTTGACTCCTTAAGAATACTTTTTTCTAGATTTTTTTTTGTCTTCTAAAAACACCATTTGCAAATTCCTTACTTTTGTCAAGCTAGGATAGATACAACACTAAGTAAACTAAGTAAAAATATGATTACTTAAACTGTAAACTAAGTAAAAATATGATTACTTAAAAATTGCTTATCCACCTTAAAGATATACAAAGACATCTTAAGGTTTATAGAGGATCCTGATGTGTTTTATTATGCCATAAACATAATTTCTCTTTTTTCGTATCTTTGAGATGTTAGCTTACTTCTGCGTCTTTAGCATCGTTTTGTCCTCAGCTAAAGGATAATTGAAAATGGAACTAAAAAAAAAGGGTTATAAGAGATCAGGCCCTCTGAATGGGTGAGGCAGTGGGACCGGGTTCTGTGTTCATTGCATGAGTTGGCTGTTTGAAACCTGGGGCCTATGCAGGATCGCTTGGCTCGGCCTGGGAGGAGGGGAGTGGACCTACCTGGACTGAGTCTACCAGGTTGATCTCAGTCCACGGGGGAGGCTTTGCCCTGGAGGAGGTGGGAATGGGGGGTGGCCTGGGGGAAAGGTGAGGGGGGCCGGAGGGGGGAGAACAAGGGAATCCTTGTGGCTGATATGTAGAACTGAATTGTATTGCAAAATAAAAATTAAAATTAAAAAAAGGGTTATAAGAGCTAAAACTTAAACTCCAAGGATGTAATACTGTTTTGAGTTCACTATTTTCCCAGGTAGAGACAGATATAATGGTGTCCATTGACATTTTCTTGTGGAATAACCCTCACTTTGCAGGTCAGGGCATCAGTGCAGGGATTCAGCCAACTTTCGAGTATAACTGTCCCAGTTATGTGTTCTGGAACTCAGGAAATCGCCATAGGATAAGTTTGGAGACTCAAAGGACTCACTGTGAGTTGGACCTTGGCTAAAACTTTTAAGACTTGTGTAGATGTAACCAACCTTCTTATTAAATAAGAAACACAGAACCAATGCAAAGAAGAAAGCCAAGAGGTCAGAGCTAAGAGCTAAAACCTTACCCTTCCTCCTGCAGTGGTCCTACCTCTCCGAACTCACTACCCCTGTGTTAATGTCTTTATATAGTGTTCCTGTTCTGCCTTCTCATTGGTTGTAAACCCAACCACATGACCGCCTCGTCACGGCCTGTCTGTATAGGCCTCCAGGTTTTCCTTGCTTGGTATTGAGATTAAAGGCATGTGTGTCCAATAATGGCTATATCCCTGAACACACAGAGACTTACCCAGTTCTGCATACCAAGTGCTGGGATTACAAGTATACGCCACCACTGCCCTGCTTTCCTATGGCTTGCTAATAGCTCTGACCCCCGGGCAACTTTATTTATTAACATACAAATAACATTTTAATACAAATAAAATATCACCATAGACTTGACCTCTATAAACCTCTAATTTGACTAGCCAGTTTGAAATTCTCTAGAATCAATATCAGTTCAGAGCTAGGATCTAGTAAATCTTGAAAGGTCTAGTTGTTTCCTTGTCTTTAATGTTAACCTGGTCAAAGGCAATGAACCTTTTGGGGAGATGAGGGAGAAAGATTAACAGTAAAACTTTTCTGTAGTGTATTAAGGTCCTTCCTAAAGGGGATCTGGCTCTCTTTCATTCAAGAGGTCTGAGGCTATACTTTTTTTAAGTCCGGAAAATGGTTGAGGGGTCATGATTCTCTGTTGCCATGATTCAAGGTAATACTTTTTCCATTTGTTCAGGAATTATTTCGCTTTTACAGAATGAACAAGAATTTAGTCAGATTCCTATCTGATTAATTTCTGGATACAGCATGTTTAATTAGCCAGCACCATAGGTCTATCCATCAGACTGTTATGATCATTTCTTTGTTTCTGCTGACCAATATAGTAAATACATTCACCTTGCCTTTGATGGTGATTCAATGCTATCACTTGGCTCTTACTACTCAACGCTTGAATTAGACATATTGTATTTCAGTTATTCAATTGACCAACTCCAGCTTCCTTGTTAAAGTCTGGTGAACAGAGAAAATCAATAACAAAACTCTTCAGATATGCTGGTGCTCCTCTAACAAATCTGTTTCTTATAATATTCTTCTAGACTCTCCCATTAAGGAGGAATAGGTTTTGCATGGAAGATCTACTTCAGCATTGTACTTTTCCCAATGGTCCTTTCATCAGTATTAATCAAAGACTATCACACATTTCTAGATCCTTTACAGGAGACCTATCTTTTGACTTACATTCAGCCAACCAATTGAATACAATGTGAGTATATTTTATAATTATGTGAGCTGAAACATTAAGTCCAGAATCTCTGCTCAATGGATACATATTGACAAATTTAGCCTGACCTAATTTTGTGCTCTGTCTACCATTCATTCTATCATACCCTTAAATTCCATTAGCATACATATTCCCCACACCTGTATCAAAAGCATGGTGTGTTAGAAACACAAATGAACACAGTTTTGTCTTTTCAGACTGTCAGAGTTTGTTGAATAACAGTAGAGTCATAAAGAACAGCAATTTTATGGCAGTAATTTTCCAAGTACTTCAGATTCCCATAATAACATGGTAAGGCAAACTTGTTCTAATCTTAACTTCTGACATTAACTCTCAGGCTATATATTACATCATACAAATTTGTCAGTCAATCAATTCATCAATCTATCTTTTATCTACCTAATTTATATAACTGTATCTTACAGAATGACTACAAAGGATTAGAAAAACCACAGCAGAATTCAAGAAGCTTCAAATAACCCTGTCATAGTTTCATTTCTATTGCTGTGATAAAACACCATGGCCAAGGCACCTTAAAAAAGAAAGTACATAGTTAGGCTTAAGGTTTCAGAAGGTTAGAGTCTATAACAGTGAAGGAGCAGCTGAGAGCTCACATCTTGATCTTCACAGACTGGAAATGGTGCCAGTATTTTGAAAGCTCAAAGCCCACCCTCAGTGACACACCTTCTCCAACAAGGCCACACCCCACAATTTTTCACAAATAGTTCTACCAACTGGGAACTAAATATTCAAACATGTAAACCTTTGGGGATTATTCTTATTCAAACCACCAATTCCACTCCCTATCCCCCATAGGTCATGGTATATTATAATGCAAAACATTTAGTCCAACTTCAAAAGTGTGCATAGTCTTTCACTGACTCAACACAGCTTGCAAGTCCAAAGTCTCTTCTGGGACTGAAGGCAATCTCTTAGTTGTAACTACTGGGAAATCAAAAAGCAAATTATATACTTCCAACATACAATGGCACACAATATACATTACCATTTCAAAAGGGATGAATGGGGGCATAGGTAGCAAATATTGGACCAAAGCAAGACCAAAACTCACCAGGGCAAATTCCAAATCATTTAACTCTACGTGTGGTATCCAGTGTCTGAGATAGCCTTTCCTATACTCCATTCCTTCCAGATTTGCCAAGGGAAACACACTTCTTTTTATTGGGATGCTTCTACTTCATGCATTTAGCTCTACTTGGAAGATATCTCATGGCATCTGGCATCTACAAATCTTGGGTTTTCCACTGCAACCCAGGCTTCACTTTCACAGCTTTACTTAATGCCCTATCTGGACCTTAATGCAGGGGCTCTCCTGCCCTGCCACATGCCTGTCCTCAGAAATTTCCTTTAGCCATAGAAGAAGATTTCACAGCACATTTACTTATGTATCTTTCATGACTCTAAAGTCAGAACTACGTACACAACACTACTAAGTTTGACTGCCTATTTGCTATGGAGTGGGCCACCTTGAATCACAGAAGGTGATTCTTCTGTTGTTGCTTTGTAAGACTACAAATTTCCCTAGGCCTTTCATTTCCACAAGTTAGAAGCTTTGATGGGTGGGATCTTGCCAGGAGGGTACCACTCCCTTTATTCCATTTTGGATCTAGGATTTTTTAATAGTCTCATCTCTTTTAGGACAAGCCTTGGCTCCAACATTAAATTTCCTGGTGCTCTTTTTCTCTTTAAACCATGCGTTTTATATTTCTTTTTATCCCTTTTGCTTTTTTTTCACTGTGTTTTAGTTATGTTTTCTGTTGCTGTGAAGAGACACCATGGCCACAGCAACTCTTATAAAGGAAAACATTTCATTGGAGTGGCTTGCTTACAGAAGTTCAGTTCATTATCATCATGGTGGGGAGCATGGTGGCATCCTGGCAGACATGGTGCTGGCTATATCTTGATCAGAAGGCAACAGGAAATGGACTGTTATACTGCGTAGTATCTTAAGCATATATAATACCTCAAAGCCCGCCTCCACAGTGACACACTTACTCCAACAAGACTACACCTACTCCAACAAGGTCATACCTCTGAATAGAGCCACTTCTTTTGGGGGCCATTTTCTTTCAAACCATCACACATTGTAAACCTGCATAAGAGTAATTACTAATAACCACATAAAAGAGTCAATATTAGGCTGTCTTGAAATCTCCTCCATCAAGCAAATTAGTCTACTACTTCTTAATTTATCTTCATGCATATTCTTAGGACAAGGTCAAAAAGCAGCCACATTTTTTTTGCAAAATACCATGTGTGATCTCTAGCCCAGTTTCTAATATTATTCCTCTCAGAAACTTCTTGATCTTGGCATCCATGGACCACATTGCTCTCACACTACTGTCTTCCACTATCCTATTAGGATGGTCCATTAAACTCTGCTTGGATTGCTCAATTGCTATTCTAGTCCAAAGTCCCAAAGACTTCTACATTCCTCTAAACACTTAAACAAACAAATAAATGAATGAATGAACGAACAAACAAGCAAAAAACAAAACAAAAAACCCCCACATAGTTAGGTCTGTTACAGCAATAACCTACTCCCTGGTACCATCTTTTGTCTTGATTTTTTTTTCTATTACTATGATAAACATTATTACCAAGGCAACTTATTAAGAAAAGCATTTAATTTGGCTTATGATTCCAGAGGGTTGGAGTTCATGATGGTGGGACAAAGGAACAAATGAGATCTCACATCTTGATCCACAACCATGAGACAGAGAGAGAGGGCACTAGGAATGGCATGAGTCTTTTGAAACCTCAAAGCCCACCACCTAGTGAGACACCTCCTCCAACAATGGCATACCTCCTAGTCCTTGCCAATAATTCTACCAACTAGGAACTAAGTACTCCAATATATGAGCCTATAAGGGGCATTCTCATTCAAACCACCACACAGCCTAACTAAGAGGTAGAATTGAGAAACTGTTAAGGATTCAGTTGAGTGTAACTACAAATCAGGGTTACTAATCCTGTTTGAGGTATGCTGGAAACATTGCTGTGATAGACTTAAGTTGCAAGCTGATGGATGAGACTCAAGAGTTCAGCTGCTGAAATGAGGCACATGACCATGGAGGCTGTTGTAGTAAAGCATAGGTGCAGCTCCAGGTGTAGATGAATAGACTACAATTTGAGTAGGCTGCATCAAAAGAGGGGTATCTGAGAGACCATTGGATCTGCTGGGACCATTGGAAGTTCTCCACCTATTGGTTGGTTGATGCACACATTGTTGGTTTGATGACAGATTGGTGGATTCCATTGCTATCATAATATTAGGCATCTTCCTCCTTAGGGGATCCAGATGATAGTTTTTCATTCTTTCTGCAGGGCCCAGTAAGTTTTTGATCTGAGTTTTCCTGATTTGACTTTAACATGTCCATGTCTCATATGGTCCTATTTCCTTTGATAATCTTATAGGTGACATTTTTTTTTTCACTTTTAGGGATGTTATTGATCAGTTTGTACCTCATGGGTAGTGTTGAGCAGACAGTGCTGTTTATGTGTCCTCCAAGGTTCAGAGTCATCCTGATCATGCATTTGTACTCAAAATAGTGGCAAAGGATGTTTAGAAAATGGAATTTCTCAGGATAAAGCACAGCCTGAAAGAACATTATTTCATATAATGTGAAGTAATTAAAAACATAACATTGAGTGATCTCAATATGCTGTTTGTGTGAAATAGAGAACCCTTCAGAGGTTAGTTACACTGTGCAGATTTTGTATTGGGGGCCTACTGAGACTTTGAGTCTGGTTATCTCTGGAGGCAAAAATGATTGGGTCCACAGAGGCATCTGCATTGTTTTGTGTGTTATCTCTTTTATAAAGAGTCATGCCTTTTACCACAGATGATACATGATTAGTTTCCTCAAGTGAAGATTGAAAGGACAATGCTACAAGGGTCAGGCTTGGTGTTGCATGTACCACTAAGGGTGGTATTACTGGATAGTTCTCTCATGTGTATTCTTAACCTCATTGATAAAAGAATTTAAAAACAGAATTATAAAGACACTCAATGACCAACTTATTAGAGTTTAATAGAAAAACAATAGGGTAGACAAACTATAAATCTCATCAGCTGTTAGGAGGAGAAAGATAAAAAAGAGAAAAAAGGAAAGGTATGATTTTTTTAGTTTAGACACAAGAGAGCAGGCAGGATCAGTAATGGAGGTTTCCAAGCACCCGATGAAGCAGGAAATCTTCAGAGTGTAAGAACCAGAGAAACTGGGGAAAAGGCATATCATTTAAAAATAAAACTCAGAAAAGTGTACATAATTTGTAGTGAAGATCTGTAAACAGATGCATTTAGAGAGGAGATCTTGGGTTATCTCAGTTAATTATCCCACCAAGGGAATAATTATTCCTTTAATTTTCCTCTGATGTGTCAATGTTTCTAAAAAGTGGTTTCTTGGAAAGGTGATTGATAGGGCCAGTTGGATTGTCTTAAGAGACGGGACAATAGTGCATAGTGTTTTAAGTCATTTAGAATGTCCTGTCTCTACCCATGGTCAAAGGTACAACAGAAATACCTTTCTTTTGACCAGGAGAAAGTAGCTTTCCCTTAACGGGCTTAACAAAGCCCTGATATCCCTGCTCTCCTCTCTCCCATATGGTATTGTAAATCTTAAAAAGGAGTAATTTACTATGGTATCTATTCTTAAAAATTGATGTTTCACAGTGAAAATTGGAGCTGTTCTCCAACGTGCCTCATGAGGTAAAGGGCCCATCCTAAATGGTATCTAGGTCTGCCAAATATTTGTATCTACACTTAACAGTGGGGAAAGGTGCTTGCTCAGAGAGAACAAGTCCTTTGAAATCTTAGAGTTCAAAATTATCATCCTTGTCAGTCTCTTTCCATACACCCATATACCAAACTACAGAATCCCATTCTACTCCAATTAGTGCTCTCGCTTTAACTGCAGGCATACTTCATCCCTGGAAAATAGGCTTATGTTGTACACTTGATGAAGGCTTGTACATGGTTTTCAGCAACTTCAGTCTTATGGATGTAGTAGAAAATACTGTCTCACAGGGCACACTCAGCCTTTAGAGTGATTATACACATCTGGAGCCAGAAAATTGCATCTCTGAGCTCATGCTTTTCATTCATTACTTTACTTAGAGACACCAGAAGCAGCCAGCCAGCATCATTATGTTCTTTAGTTTTCTGGAAATGTTCACAAACTTTATATGCAATTAGTACTTTCCATGATACCAGGAGAGTCCTCAGCAACTGTAGGTTTAGTGCAGTTGGAGAGTCAGTCTACACATCACCAAGCCCATTAAAGCAATTCATTCAGCTGATCAAATCTTCATTTGTCATGAAATTATAGAATGATTCTTAGTACCAAAATCTGCGTTAGTTATGCCTCTATAAATCAGTGTGTGTGTGTGTGTGTGTGTGTGTGTGTGTATATATGTATATATATATTAAAGGGGTTATTAGATTGGCTTACATGATAGAGACTGGGTAGTTCAACAGTGACTATCGGTATCCCACTAGCTTTTCAGACCACAAAGCTGCTTCATCCCAAACTATAGGCCCACTAGAGAGATGTTGGTATCCCATATGTGAAAATAGTTTTTATTTATTTATTTTGTAATCAAAGGTGTCTAGCCCACTAAGGGCTGACATGCCACAGATCTCCCCACCCTTGCAAAATGCTCATGTAAATCTTTTACTTTTCCTAATGATGTAAAACTTCTGTTTATGCGAAGGCCCTATGCATCCTGGAACTTGATGATCCAGAGAGGCTCATTTCTTTCGTGCTTCTTTCCAAGTTCTCCAGTCAGGAGTAGAGCATGAGATTGAACCTCAGCCAATGAATAACAGCCAAGTTCCCTCTTGGATTAAAGACAAAAGACAGAGGCCATTTGGGCTACATGCACTGCTTAGTAGCCTGGTTTGGGTTGTGGAACACCTTTTTTTAACTAAAGAAATTGCCTTGCTCAATTACTTTTGCTTTTTTCTGGTGTTTCATTGTGCTATGCTGACAGTGTGCTTTTCTAATAGGTCTGCATTGAAAGACCAAAGAAGCTTCAGGTTGATGTCAACAGAGGATGGCCACAGTGGCGACTTGAAACACTTACTCTAGAAGTAAAGGACTCAATTTCTTTCTCTGCCTCTTTATATCTTAGCCTTCTGTTGGAAGGTGCCATATATTTTTAGGATAAGTCCTTCTCCCTCCATCTCTGAAAATGTCCTTCTTGATGCCCAGAGTTGTTTCCTAGGTGATGCCAAATCCTGTCACATTGACAATCAAAATTAAGTCCTCCCTTCTCTGATCGGTCTTTTCTTTTCCTTTTTCATTCTTGAGATAGGTTCTTACTCTGCAGTCAAGGCTGGACTTGAACTCTATTTTTTTAATTAATTAAAGCTATTTTTATTTGTGAATATATATGTGTGTGTAGATAAATTTCTAAATAGTCTTATTAAATAAGAAACACAGAGCCAAATATAGAGGTAATTGCCAAAGAGATCAGAGAACTAGTGAAGAGTCACGACTACCTTATCTTACCACCTCACCACCGTCACTTCCCCATAGTGAGCTTCTTCCCATCTAACCTGTGTTTTTATTGCCTTTCTGTTCTGCCTTCTCATTGGCTCTAAGCCCAACCACATGACTTCGTTGTCACTGCCTGTCTATACAGACCTCCAGGTCTCTATGGTTGGTACTGGGATTAAAGGCTCGTGTCACCACGTTTGGCTGTGTCCTTGAGCACACAGAGACTCTGCCTGCCATGTGATCGGATTACGGGCATGGGCTCCACCTCCTGACTTCTGTTTATGGCTCACTGTGTGACCTCGCTATGTGACCTTTGATCTCCAGGCAAACTTTATTTTTTAACATCCAAATAAAATCACATTTCAGCACAATTAAAGTATCAACCCATGTGTGTATATACATACCTGTCTATATATGCAGGGATCTTAGGCTGATGTCAGGTGTTCTGCTTTGTCACTCTCTGCTCTGTTGTATTAAGATAGGATCTCTCACTGACCTTAGAGCTATACTGTCAGCCAGCAAGCTTCAGCAATATTTTTGTCTCCACATTCCACATTCCCCAGCATAGGAGTTACAGATGTGGCCATGCCACCAAACTTGTTTACATAGATTCTGGGTATTTCAACTCATATCCTCATGCTTGTGTAGCAAGTGCTCTTTCCTACTGAGCCATCTGCCCAGATAATGGCCTTGAACTCTTGATCTTCCTGCTTTAGCTTCCCAAGAACTAGGATTACAAGTGTTTGCAACTATACCTGCCTTAAGGAAGTAAGTCTCTTGCCTCTATTGCAACAGTTCCTGAGTATAATCTGATTTTACCACTCACTCCAAGTGTCCAGCTATTGTCTCTAACAGATATTGCTGTTAACACACATGAAAGCCCATTTGTAAAAGAAGTCCACAAGATCCTGCACAAGTGCTGTGGAACCACTGATCAAAGAAAAAAAATGGTGAGTAATAATCAATATAACTGCACTCAGCTCTAATAATAAAATTATTTCACAGGGTTTCATACTCAACCAAAGCAATTAAAAATACATATAAAATCCTCTCTCGAATAGTTGGGTAATATGAAAAAGTAACCTAGTTTATGTAACCTTAAATAAAGGTTCTTTTATGTGATATAGTCCTTTTGGTCAAAGCCCGGAAGAACAAACACATTTATGAAAGGATTCCTTTCTGGGCCTTTCCTTCTGCCATTGTTAATGTACATTATGTAAAGGCCACAAAGTTTCAAAAGGTAAAGTCTAACATCTAGTCTGAAGTCTAGTTTAATGTCTAGTCTGAAGTCTAGTCTAAAGTTTAGATTGTATCTCACTAACAACAAGTCCATCTTCCTGGTAGTGCTGGCATATGAGAATAGCCAGGAGAATAATGACTTAGTTGTAATGATTTTATACTTCTTCCATGATGAAACACTGAGAAGTCTACATGTAGAAATTATATGTGTGTATATGTATGACAATTTCAGATTTTCTTTCTTTTTTTTTAAGTTTTATTTATATTTGTTTTTATATGTATGGGTATGTCTGTCTCTGTGTGTAGAGGAGGATAAGGGTGCCTCCAGAGACCAGAAGAGGGCATCACATCCCGTGGAGCTGGAGTTACAGGTGACTGTGAGGTGCTTTGCAAAGCAGTTCATGCTCTTTACCACAGAGGCTCCAGAGTTTCTTAATTAAATTCATAATTTTCTGCACACATATAGCAAGTGGTAGAGGATGTGACCTTCCTGAGCACGTTAGCTCTATACCACCCAGACCCATGCTGGGTTGTTTGGAAAAGAGCCGAGGCACGGTGTTGCTCAGCTGACCAAGTGTTCATTTATCCTGCTATTTGTTCCTCTCTTTTCCCTGTCACTAACATGATGGGAAATGTCTTTTTCTTCAAGACAAATCAATATCCAACCAACTAACAAACCCTTTGTATTTCCTAACTTTGCCATCATGCGATTCCAGGAAATTTTCAGTCAGACAGGGAGGTGTTGCTGTTTCGGTTGCCATGTGGAGAAAGGCTTAGCTGTGGAGGGAAGGACTGAAGCAGAAGAGAAGAGATAAGCAAAAGGGTGTTGGGTCACTGTCTCTTCTTGCCACACTCATTTCAGTCATCCCAGTTTCCAGCTAGACACTCCCATAATGTCCCTGAACAGTAAAGGAAAGAAAAGCCCTCTTGTAAAAATAACTCCTTTGATTTCTTCAAGCCTTGGGCTGTGTATTCAGGGGCAGTGACCAGGAGTGAGTCATCTCTATGGAGTCAGGAGGAGACCACCCATGGTTTTCCCAGCTGCATTGCCTGTGGAGCCAAAAGTTCAGAAGCTAAGGGTTTACAAAGACATAATAAAAAAGAATGAAAGAAAGATGACTCCTTTGAAAATCCTCACTCTTTCTTTTTAACTATCTCCTGCAGCAATTCCTTTCATTACTGTAAAATTCCAACAATGTGGATATCAAGTAGTATTTTTTTGTCTGTCTCTTTTTCTGCTTTGATACCAGCCTAGTGCTTAAGGCTAAACTTAGGGTAAGCCACCTATCATAGTTAATAAAAATAGTTGTAAATGAGAATCACCACCTCGTGTCTGATCTGTGTTTCATTTTCATGATATTCCTTGAGAAATGAGACAACAACCATTCTATGCTTTATTATTTAAGATCACTTTGATTACTGGCCATAGAAATACAAATTCCATGTATTTTCAAATAAAGGAAGATTTTTTTAAAGGAAGATATTAAGGTATTTTAAGTAACATAAGTTTGAAAGTCAATCCATGTGAAATACAAATAGCCAGAACTGTATAAATTTAAGCACACACATTACCACTGAAGTACCCTTACCAGCCCCCATCAGAAATTTAATAATAAAATGAAACAAAACCAGAACCAGAATACTTCCATTCCCCAGAGACTCTTCTGAAGCTAGGTGTGGACCCAACTTTGCTCCTTCACATGTGCCCTCTCAGCCCTCGCTTCTAACACATCTCCATTCATTTGTGTCAGCTCCTGATACCTAGAAACACTTCAACCTGAGACCTCAGTAGCAATACCATACTTGGGTTCAGGTACATTCAGGTATGTGATTCACATTATCCTTCTGGCCCTCCATTAGAATCTCTCCATTCTCACACTCAGGCCCTTAGTAACCTGTTTGTAGGTGCCCCTCTTCCCACCTCCATTCCTTGGAGGGCCCTACATTTCATACATCTTCAGGCTTCCCTCTAACCCTTTCATCTCTGTCTTTTCAGACACTCTCTATCTTACTGCAACCTACTTGTAGGAGGACTTACCATACCTCCATATCCCTGTGGACCTAGTGATTTGATGTGGATAGGATTCTCTCAGCACTTTTTGGAATCCCCTCTTAGCCTTTTTCTCTCAATCTATCTCTATTTCTCTATGTCACTCATGGATCTCTAAAAGCACTTTCAACAAGGGAACCATCAATTATGACACTTTTCTAAGGGTAACAAAAAAAAAGGAATGGAACAAAGACATGACCAGATATTAACACACACACACACACACACACACACACACACACACACACACACACACACACGAAATCTAAGCAGACTCACCAAATAATGGGGGAGACAATGACCCAACTAGACGTTTTTGCTACCCAATGAATCATCCAGATCCAGAAATGTGTTACACTTAGTTGAGTTATTGCCTAAAGGGTCCCCATGAAAACCCCCAAACATCTCAGGCTATTGCCAAGGCTATTGGTTGTTCTGCTCAAACTGATGGTAAGTAGTAGAATCCTATTGCTGAAGAGAATACTCACATATCTCATTGAACATGGAGAAATCAATCCAGTGCCTGACTAGAGCTTTTACCTCTCCTGACTAGTGTTCCTGGTATGAGAAATTACTCTGAATGCTACCAGAAGAAAAGATAACCACCAACCCAGTTACAAACCCTGCAATCTATATCAGTGACCTGCCTGCATGAGATGCTCATAAAATAGTGCCACAAACATTGTGGGAGTAACTAACCACTCTGATTGGATTTAATGCCTATTCCATGAGATGAAACCCATTCTTGACCCTTCCTAGGTGGCCAACAACCTGAGATTAGATAGGCCATGGACCTATGGGAAAATCAAATACTATTGTCCTACTAAAGGAATGTAGTCATAAAATGACTTCTAGAAACATTCTGCTATATCCAGAGATCAGTGTGTCACTTAGCCATAATTAGATAAGTTTCTTCTTACAGGAGGTGGGAGCTAACACAGTCACACACAGATAGACAATGTGCATAGAGTAAGAAACAGTGGAAACACTCAGCCCTTAATGGAATATCTTCATCAAACCTCTCCTCTCAGGGCTCAGGGGAATATGCAGAAGAGGAGGTGGAGAGGATGCAAGAGCCAGAGGAGATGGATGACTCCAAGGAAATAGCATCTTTCAGAAACAGCAGGACTAATATATATATGAATGCATAGAGATGGTGGCAGCATGCATAGAGCCTTCATGGGTTTAGACCACACAGGGTGCTGCCACTGAGAGAGGGATGTAATCAGCCAAACTCCCCAAAATCCCATGTTGGATGTTTCCTTCAATGGTTCCCTTTTCTTGGTTCAATATGGCCCTTCTTTTGTTTTGTGGGCTCTCCTGCCTTCTCTAGCTTTTGAGACTGCTTTATTCAGCTGTGCAGAGGGCAGGAATGCCTGAGGTTAGAGATGGAATTTAGCTAATGAGAGGCAGGTATGAGCATCTGAAGTTCCTACTTTGTTGGCTGGAATGTGACTGAACCTTGAGAGCTTCCAGCACTAGAGAAATGTGAGCAGAAAGATCAGGAGTTCAAAACTAGCCTAGATTACATAGTGAGTTCCAAGTCATTCTGGGTTATGTGGCAATCAGCCTCAAAAACAAACAAAAAAATAGGAGCCCCGTGAAGAATCCGGCTAAGAAATGGAGTTTGTCTGATTTCCTCCCCTGCTCACATCTCCACTCCCTTCTCTGGGAGTACATCCTTCATAAATGATTTGCACAAGCTCATGGATACACACACACACACACACACACACACACACACACACACACACACAGAAAGAGAGAGAGAGAGAGAGAGAGAGAGAGAGAGAGAGAGAGAGAGAGAGAGAATATCAGGGTTCCAAAATACCACCAAAAGCCAGGCAAAGCATCAGGGATAGGCCCCATTCCCACTGCCAGGAGTCCCACAAGCAGAGCAAGCCACACAACCATCATCCATATGCAGAAGGGCTAGGGTGGTTCCATGTAGTCTCCCTACCCTTTAGTCCATAATCTGTGAGCTTTGGTGAGCAGACCAGTTGCTTCTGTGGGTTCCATTGTAACGACCCTGACCACCCTGGCTCGTACAATCCTTCCTCCCTCTCCTCAACAGGATTCCCTGGGCTCAGCCAAGTGGTTGGCTGTGGATCTCTGCATGTTTCCGTCAGTTACTGGACAAAGGCTGTCCGATGATAACTGGGGTAGTTACCAACTCAGGCTACCTATGCACTATTGCTAGGAGTCTTAGCTGGAGTCATTCTTGTAGATTCATGGGAGTTTCCCTCACATCAGGTTTCTATCTGACCCCAAAATGCCCCCACCATCAAGTCATCTCTTTCATTACTTCCCTGCTCTACCTACCCCTCAACTCGATACCTCATGTTCTCATCCACACTCACCTCAAGTCTACCCAGGAGATCTCTTCTATTTCCCCTTCCCAGGGAAATCCATGCACTCCCCTTTGGGCTCTACTTGTTACCTAGTCTCTCCTGGGCAGTGGAATGTAGCATAGTCATTTTTTATTTTACAACTAATATCTGCTTATGAGTGAGTACATGCCATGTTTATCTTTCTGGGTCTGGGTCATCTCACTCAGGATGATTTTTGCTAGTTCCATCCATTTGCCTTCAAATTTCCTGATACCATTGTTTGTTAACAGCTTCTAAATACTTCATTGTGTAAATATATCACCATTTATTTATTCATTCTTTAGTTGAGGGACATCTAGGTCATTTCTAGGTTCTGGGTATTACAAATAAAGCTGCTATGAACATAGTTGAGCAAGTGTCCTTGATTGAACTTCCTTTGGGGACATACTTAAGAGATGTATAGCTTGGTCTTGAGGTAGATTGATTTTCAGTTTTCTGAGAAACCGCTATATTGATTTCCAAAGTGGCCTTACAAGTTTGTATTCTCACCAGCAGTGCAGGAGTGTTCCCCTTGCTCCACATCCTCTCCAGCATAAGCTGTCATTAGTGTATTTGAATTCAGTCATTCTGATTGGTGTAAGAATCTCAGAGTCATTTTGGTTTGCATTTCCCTGATGGCTAAGGATATTGAATAATTCTCTATGTGTATCTTGGCTATTTGAGAGTCTTCTTTTGAGAATAGTCTCTTTAGATCTGTATTCCATTTTTAATTAGATTATTTATTTTTTTGATGTCTAATTTCTTTAATTATTTATATATTTTGGAGATCAGCCCTCTATCAGATGTGGGGTTGGTGAAGGTCTTTTCCCATCCTGTAGGCTTTCAGCTCTCATTTTGTCTTTTTTGTTTGTTTGTTTTTCGAGACAGAGTTTCTCTGTGTAGCTTTGCGTCTTTCCTGGAACTCACTTGGTAGCCCAGGCTGGCCTTGAACTCACAGAGATCTGCCTGGCTCTGCCTCCCGAGTGCTCATTTTGTCTTATTGACAGTATCCTTTGCCTTACAGAAGCTTTTCAGTTTCATGAAGTCCCATTTATTAATTGTCAATCTCAGTGTCTTGCTACTGAAGGTCTATTCAGGAAGTTGTGTTCTGTGCAAATGTGATCAAGTCTATTTCCCACTTTTTCTTCTATCAGGTTCACCATAACTGGATTTATGTTGCAATCTTTGACCCATTTAGCCTTGGGCTTTGTGAAGGGGGATACGTATGAATCTATTTGCATTCTTCTACATACTGACACCTAGTTATGCCAGCACCATTTGTAGAAGATGCTCTACTTTTTTCCATTGTATAATTCTGGCTTCTTTGTCAAAAATTTGATGTCCATAGGTATGTGGATTTACATCAGGGTCTTTGATTCTATTCCATCGATCCACTTGTCCGTTTTTTATGCCAATACTATGCTGTTTTTATTACTATAGCTCTGTAGTAGAGCTTGAAATCAGGGATGGTGATACCTCTGGAAGTTCCTTTATTATACAGTATTCTTTTAGCTATCCAGGGTTTTTTGTTTTTCTATATGAAGTCCAGTATTGCTTTTTCAAGGTCTGTAAATAGTTGTGTTGGAATTTTGATGGGGATTGCCTTGAATCTGTAGATTGCTTTTGGTAAGATTTGTCATTTTTTTCACTATGTTAATCCTATCAATCCATGATCATGGGAGATCTTTCCATCTTCTAATATCATCTCCAATTTCCTTCTTCAAAGATTTGAAGTTCTTGTCATACAGATCTTTCACTTGTTTGGTTAGTTACCCCAAGATATTTTCTATTATTTGTGGCTATTGTAAAGGCTGTTATTTCCCTGACTTCTTTCTCAGCCAATTTATCATTTGTATATAGGAAGGTTACTGATTTTGAGTTAATCTTGTATCCAGCCACCTTACTAAAGGTGTTTATCAGGTGTAGGAGTTCCCTGGTAGAATTTTTGGGGTCACTTACATATATTATTGTATCATCTGCAGTTAGTGTAAGTTTGACTTCTTCCTTTCCAGTTTGTATCCCCTTGATCTCCTTTTATTGCCTTATTGCTCTAGCTAGAACTTCAAGTACTATATTGAATAGATATGGACAAAGTGGCCAGCCTTGTCTTGTCCCTGATTTTAGTGGAATCACTTTGAGTTTCTCTCCATTTAATTTGACAGTGGCTGTCAGCTTGCTGTATATTGCCTTTATTATGTTTAGGTATGTTCCTTGTATGCCTGAGCTCTCCAAGACTTTTATCATGAAGGGGTGTTGAATTTTGTCAAAGGCTTTCTCAGGATCTAATGAAATGATCATGGTTTTTCTCTTTCAGTTTGTTTATATGGTGGGTTTCACTGACAGATTTTCATATGTTGAAGCATCCCTGAATCTCTGGGATGAAGCCTACTTGATCATGGTAGATAATATTTTTGATGTGTTCTTGGATTTGGTTTGTGAGTATTTTATTGAGTATTTTTGCATCAATGTTCATGAGGGAAATTGGTCTGTAATTCTCTTTCTTTTTTGAGTCTTTGTGTAGTCTGGATATCAGGGTGACTGTGGCCTCATAAAAAGAATTTGGCAAATGTTCCTTCTGTTTCTATTCTGTGAAATGATTTGAGGAGTATTGATATTTAGCTCTTCTTTTAAAGTCTGGAAGAATTCTATATTGAACAATTTAGCTCTGGGATTTTTTTTTTATTGGGAGACTTTTAATGACTGCATCTGTTTCCTTAGGGGTTACAGGCCTATTTAAATTGTTTATCTGTCCTTGGTTTAATTTTGGTATGTTGTACCTATCAAGAAATTTGTCCATTTCTTTTAGATTTTCCAATTTTGTGGAGTACAGGTTTTTGAAGTACGACCAAACCATTCTTTGTATTTCCTCAGTGTCTGTTGTTATGACCCCCTTTTCATTTCTGATTTTGTTAATTTGGATATTCTCTCTCTGCCTTTTAGTAAATTTTGATAAGGGTTTATATAATTTGTTGATTTTCTTGAGGGTCCAACTCTTTGTTTCATTGATTCTTTCTATTGTTCTTTTTGTTTCTATTTTATTGATTTCTGCCCAAAGTTTGATTGTTTCTTGCCATCCACTCTTCTTGGGTGTGTCTGCTTATTTTTTCTCTATAGCTTTCAGGTGTACTGTTAAGTCACTGGTATGTGAATTCTCTAATTTCTTAATGCATGCACATAGTGCTATGAAGTTTGCTTAGAGTATTGCTTTCATTGTGTCCCATTCTTCTTTAATCCACTGGTAGTTTACTAGAGATTTGTTCAGTTTCCATGAGTTTGTATGCTTCCTGTTTTTTTTTTTTCTGTTTATGTTGAAATCCAACTTTAAACCATGGTGGTCCGTTAGGATCAGGAGATTATTTCAATTTTCTTGTATCTGTTGATATTTGTCTTGTCACCAAGTATATAGTCAATTTTGGGGTAGGTTCTATGAAGTTTTGATAAGAGTTCTTGGGAAGGGATGGATGCAGGGAGGATAATGAGGTGAATGGGGTTGGATGACAGAGTACATCTTGAGAGAACAAGATCCAGTGAGTAGTGACAGTCCATCTAGCAGTAGGGTCATTCACCTGCTCACCAGCTGGTTGGGATCACTGTAGTTGGAGTTTTCTCCAGTCCTGCCTGGCCCAGGGTCAGGACAAATCTCTCTCACCCGCCAGTCCCACAGCTGCTCAGACCCAACCGAGTAAACACACAGAGACTTATATTGCTTACAAACTGTATGGCTGCAGCAGGCTTCTTGTTATCTAGTTCTTATATCTTAAATTAACCCATATCTATTAGTCTATAAGTTGCCACAAGGCTTGTGGCTTACTGGTACCTTACATCTTGTTTTCCATGGCGGTAGCTGGCAGTATCTCTCTGCCTCAGCCTTCCACTTCCCAGAATTCTCTTCTCTCCTTGTCCTGCCAATACTTCCTGCCTGGCTACTGGCCAATCAGTGTTTTATTTATTAACCAATCAGAGCAACACATTTAACATACAGAACATCTCACAGCACTTCCCCTTTTCTTTTTCAAAAAGGAAGGTTTTAACTTTCACATAAATTACAGTTTACATAAATAAAGTAAAATTACAGATAACAAAACAATTATTAAGCAAGAATTACAGTTATAATATCTAGTCTATTTATAATAACTAGTCTATTTGTATTTGGCAAAATTAAAGAAGATATCCTATCTTTCTTATATTTGTGAGTCTAAGGTTTCATATCTAACTTACCTTTTATCATAAAGAAAATTATAACTATCTAGTCTTCAAATACATCAAAGACCTCAGAAGGATATAATATTACCTGAAAAATGGGAGAAGGATGCAAGCAACTTTCGGGAGTCTTGTGAGAGTAGTCAGAGACAGCTGGCAGCCTGGACAGTCACCTAATGTTCCTTTGTAAAGTTGGGGCATCTGTCTTCAGCCCACAGGCCTAGAGTCTCTCAGTCACTTCTCTCTGTGTCCTGTAGAATGTCTGGCAGTTTCCTCTGCGAAGCAGGAACCTGAAGGACCATTTTGCCAAGCACAGTTCAGTGATCACCTTCCTATGGGTCCTGCATGTCCAGTTGATCAAGCAGTCCAGGCAAGAACAGTTTCTTGCCCAAATGGCTATTTTTGCCAAGGTAAAGATAAACTTCATACGGAGTGACTTCAATGCCCATCCTCCTCTCTGAAGTAAAACTTTTCTTAAAGCATGAATTTTATATCAAAATTTACAAGATTAATATATATATATATTAAACTTTGTTAAGATATTAATGGTCATATAGAGTACTAACTAATTCTAGAAAAAAGGCTTCAATTAGCTGCCTATACATGTCTTTGTGTTCGAGTCTCTTATCAGTTTTCTGCAGGAAATCATGGCCAGGCCTAACATCAACTGAAGTCTCCAAGAAGAAGATGGGGCCCCACAACAACAATTCCACATGGACAATAATAATACCACTAAGCTGACAAACATCATCTAAAAATCAGCTTTGGACTACAAAGTGCTCAGAGCAATTTTGAGATGGCTAGCTGAGATGATCCAGTTTCAAAGACTACTTGAATAAGGACTTGAGATAAACCCTGAACTTTGGCATTATACACAGACTGGACAACAAAGGATATGGCTACCTTTCTTAGAATTTGACAATTAACCCCAAAATTTTTTTTTCAGAATAAAGATACCTTAGCCCATATCCAACAAGAAGCAATTTTAAGAACACAACTCCCACATTCCCAAAGAGGTGGTGTGGGGCGGGTGGCTTTTTTGGTCTTTTAATGGGTTTTGGGTCTGGGATAATTTTTATTGTTTAGGAGGGTTGGTTACAAGTTGTTGTTAAGGGTGAGGAAAAGGGCTAAGCAAAGGAGATTAGATTTAAGGTTCTTGTTTAAAAAGAAAAGACAATTACTAGTTTTAAATACTTTACATTGGATTGGATTTTTTATATTGTATACAAATTATATATATTGAGGTTGATATTGTTAGAAAATGCCATACATATATTTCTAATATTGTTCAAGATATTGTACTTACATCATTCATTTAACAATGTAATGCAATTTGCTGATCCTTGAATGTTATTATTACCAACTATTAGGATATAAAGAAATGAAAGTTAGTAGTTAGACATTACAATAGAACTTGTAGTCATATTAGGTATGTTTTCAGGATTGAGCAGATATATTTTAGATAGACAGGTCATTTTCTAACCCTTCAGAGAGCTACAGAATATGGCATTTAAAATGTTTTAATAACTTAGAAAATGTTTCTTTTTTTGTTAGGGCTATGAGACATGTCGGCTCCTGGCCGTACCGATCTACTTCAGAGAAAATATGGGCATTGAAGAAACTGCATATGGAGTTAACTTTCATTGTGGCAAAAGTTAGCCACTGGACAACAAATTATCCTCGAATCAACCGCTGAGAAACAGGACAAAATGGACAGACAGGACACGAAACAAAGGATTACCGATTCTTGCCAAGACAAGTGTGGTTGTGGCTTTATCAAAAGGCATCTTCTGAGGCCAGGACAATATGGCACCATCCCTGAAGTGGCCTTTGCAATCCAGAAAAGATACTGTGACCTTTTCTTCGAAGGCAGCTGAACAGGCAGTGGGCTGATGGCTTCTGATGTGCAGTGTAACAGCACATCAGAAGAGTAACTAAGCTCACACCTCTCAATAGTAGATTGGCATTTAAGAGAGGGATGTGGAGAAGAACAGGATGCCGAGATGAAACCACACACACACAGCCAAGAAGAATGGACAGCTGAATTAAAAAAACATCAACAATTTCCAGAATTTAAAATCCTGAATCATGACATGACACTAGTGGAATTCATGTGTTTCTGGTACATGGACTGCTCTCACCCAATGTGAGGTTGAACTGTTGACCTTGTGTACATCCTACTTCACAAATGAGTCTTTCAGATATGCTAAGCCTATAGGTTGAAGATGATGCCCCAACACTGTGGAGAAACCTCAGGTGACAGTCCAGGCAGCTGGCTGTTTCTGTCAACTCACATTTTTTTGGGAAGCTGCTTGTGTGCACTTCCTGTTTTTATTTTTGTTAGGTAATATTTCCTTCTTGGATCTCTGAGGGAGTTGACGATTAGATAGTTATAGTTAAAGTTTAGATAGTTGTAGTTTTCCTTGTTAAGAATTTCAGAAAAGAAACTCACTAAAGAGGTGTAAGTGTATAAATTTGAAAGACATTATAAGACAGTTCTGTTAGTAATATAAGTGAATCAGGTACATTTTGGACTTACCAAAATAGGATAGATAATGGAATTATTTTCTCTGAATTTGTCAAATGCAAATGGACTAGACATTGTTTAGGTATTTATTGCTTGTATATATATACAGGTGGAATTCATGTGTTTCTGGTACATGGACTGCTCTCACCCAATGTGAGGTATATAGTTACTGTACTTTTGTATATAGTTTTTCTTATATTAGTTATAACTTTTTTCCTTTTTCTTTTTATTAGAATAGAAAAGGGGAAATATGGTGATATTTTATTTGTACTGAAATGTGATTTTATTTGTATGTTAATAAATAAAGTTGCCTGGGGGTCAGAGCTAATAGCAAGTCATAGCAGAAGCCAGGCGGTGGTGGAGCACATGTTTAATTCTGATCACATGACAGACAGAGCTCTGTGTCTTCAATGATACAGCCAGTGTGGAGACACACGCCTTTAATCTCAATACCAACCATAGAAGACCTGGAGGTCTGTATAGACAGGCATTGACGAGGAGGTCATGTGGTTGGGTTTAAAGGTGTGCGCCACCACTCCCTGGCTTCTGTTATGACTTGCTATTAGCTCTGACCCCCAGGCAACTTTATTTATTAACATACAAATAAAATCACATTTCAGTACAAATAAAATATTACCATAGATTACTGTGGAATTTTCTATCTATAATTATTTCTTAAATACAGATAGAAAAATCTTGAGAAAATCTATAGTGCGTATGTTGGTTTCACATAAGGAAGCCTTTCTTCTTAGTGTTGGTTTTTTATAGTTATTGTTCTGAGACAATGTGGTATTTAGTCTACCTGGCCTAAGAGCTGGCTAAAACAGAGGATGATCTTGACATGGTGATCTTCCTAGTTTTACCCTTGGGGTTCTGGAATTGCAGGCCTGTTTGCCACTACCCAGCCTAGGTAGGTCTGGAGAACAAAGTAAGGGCCTCTGGTATCCTAGGCAAGAACTCCATTAAGCTATGTGCTGATTCATTTTTTCTTGTTTGTTTGTTTGTTTGTTTTTGATTTGGTTTTTTGTTGGTTTCACTTAAGGTAAGGTCATCTGGGAAGAAGGACCTCCAAATGAGAACATGTTTCCATGAGACTGGCCTGTAAGAAAGTCGATGGGGGCTAATATGTTTTATTTTATGTGTATAGGTGTCTTTGCCTGAATGTATGCTTGCATATCATTTGTGTGCCTGGTGCCTGCAGAGGTGAGAGAGCGCATCTCCTGGAACTGGAATTAGACATGGATGTGAGCCATTATGTGGGTGCAGAGAATCAAATCTGCATCCTCTGAAAAAGCAACAAGTGCTCTTAGCCTCTGAACCATGTATCCAGGCCCCATATTAAAATTTCATCAGGGAAACTGGGCCTAAGAACTTATTGGATACACCAGATCAAAGAAAATGTGTAACTTCCTTACCCAGACTCCACAAAGAGGTGACTGCCTAACACCATAATGTTCATTCAGGGTCCCTGCCAAACTGCCATCTGACCACTGGTATGTACATCTAAGACCAATACTCAGGACGAGCAACTATCCCCACGGCTTCAGCCTGGTTCTGTCCTTGCTGTTGGTGTAGTCCACTTAACTGCCATCTGATTATCCTCTTGTTCACCCTGGGACTGGGTTTTGATTCCTCATCCTTTTCCTGTGTCTGGACCTGGTTATACCCTTTCTCCTCTGCAGCTGGACTCAGCTCTGCAGCTTTGCTCGCAGACCAACTTCATTCATCTTCTTGCCTGAAGCTCAGTTTGAGCTCCTTACCTCATCAATATGTTGGGTATTATTATGTCCTTCTCAGTTTCTGCTTTGGTTTTCAGGCCTCTTAGAAACTTCTTGCCTCTTTAACCCCTTGTAACCTACACACACACAGAGACGCATAGGCATACACACACAGAGACGGAGTTACCATGTGATGTATAGTGTTTATTCTTAATTAAAATTACAATAAAAAGCCCAGCAATGTTGGTTTGCATCAGCTAGGAGTATCAAGGAAAAAAGGAATAGATGGCAGATTTTTGCCACTGAAATTGCTGCATCTAGAGAACATATTGGTATTCTGGAAATTTAGATTCCAGGAAAGATACAAATATGTCTGTCTATGTTTCTAACAGTACATACATAATAAGTCAAGCCCATGGGATGAGTTTATCCACATTCAGGATGGGTCTTACCTCTTCAGTTAAACTTTTCTAGAAGCACCTTCACAGACTGTGGTAATTTGAATGTAATTGGCTCCTATAATCTCATAGAGAGTGACATTATTAGGAGGTTTGGCTTTGTTAGTGTGGGTATGGTCTTGTTAAAGGAAGTGTGTCACTGTTGGGGTGAGCTTTGAGGTTTCCTATGCTCAGGGTACCACCCAGTGTCTTAGTCAACTTCCTGTTGCCTACAAGATATAGCATTCTTGGCTCCAGCACCATGTCTGCCTGCATGCCACCATACATCCTGTAATGACAATAATGGACCAAACTTCTGAAACTGTAAGCAAGCCACCCCAATTAAATGTTTTCTTTATAAGAGTTGCCATGGTCATAGTGTCTCTTCACAGCAATAAAAACCTAACTAAGACACAGACATATCAAATGTGTTTCCGTAGTGATTATGAATGTTTCAAATTGACAATGGATCTTCTTCATCATGCATCTTGAATCACAAAGACCATTTCCAAGTTTCTTCTTTGAAGGGAAAAACAGGTTGTGGTCACAAAAAACAGTAGCTACCACTATACATTAATTGCACAGACACACACACACACACACACACACACACACACACACACACACACACAGAGAGAGAGAGAGAGAGAGAGAGAGAGAGAGAGAGAGAGAGAGAGAGAGAAATATATATGTCTATACATATATATGCATGATGTATAATATGTAATCTGAAGTTTGTTCACAATTAAAGTTGGAATAAAAAAAACAAAAATTCTTGGTTTGCCTCAGCCAGGATTATCAAAGAAAGCAAAAATAGATGACAGATTTTTGCCACAGACATGTGAATAGATATAAATGTGTCTTGTCTGTTTCTGATATAGCACATGCATGACAACTCTAACCCATGTAATGGAATACATACATACATACATATATATATATATACATACATATATATATGTGAATATATCTACACATATATGCCTCATGTACATAGTTTTAATTTTCTATTGCTGTGAAGAGACAACATGACCATGGCAACTTATAAAAGATAGTATTTAATTGGGGACATCCTTAGAGTTTCAGAGGCTGAGTCCATGACCATCATGGTGAGAGCATGGAAGCAATAAGGCAGGCCTGGCACTTGGAGCAGTGGCTGAAAGACTGCATTTTGATCCAAAAGTTGGAGGCAGAAAAATTGAGTGCAGGCCTGCTATGGGCTTTTGTATCTTCAAAGCCCACCCCTCGTGTTACACCTCCTCCAGCAAGGCCACACCTACTCCAACAAGGTCACACCTACTCCAACAAGATCACACCTCCTAATCCCTCCCTAAACTAGGGACCAAGCATTCAAATATATAAGCCTGTAGAGGCCATTCTCATTAAACCAACATACACACATACACATTTTATACATACATGTATATATATATATATATATATATATATATATATATATATATATAAAACAGAACACATAAACCTTTCTGTCTGATCTGATTTTAGCCATCTTGGCAACTACTATTTTGCTAAAAAAAAAATCAGACAAGTCCTGACTTTCTATAAGTTGACAATGATAATATTCATGTATTTATAAATTGAAACTTCAAAAAGGACAAAATATGTTGGTTATACTATACTCAAAAGCAAATAAAAAACATAATAGTTTATGTTCATGTCTTTATAAAGCACCATATAAGGGAAGCTTATATTTTGTTCACTATTAGTTACTCATCAGTAGCATTTCAGTATTGTTTGGACAGGGTTCATGGTTTCTTCTTCTTCTTCTTCTTCTTCTTCTTCTTCTTCTTCTTCTTCTTCTTCTTCTTCTTCTTCTTCTTCTTCTTCTTCCTCTTCCTCCTACTCTTCTTCTCTTTCTCTTCCTCCTCCTCCTCTTTCTTCTTCTTTTCCCTTCCCCTCCCACTCCTCATCCCCAGCTAGATCTGAGCAGAGATGTCTACTTCCTCCCACTCAGTTATATTACCTCTGTCAATTTGCTGGGACAACTGTGCTGCTTTGGCCTTTGTCCTCAGGAAAGAGCCTTTCCCATTCTGCCTTGCCAAGTGCCATGATGGGGTGTGGAGTGTTTAAAGTCCTCTAGTAGAAGTAACCTCCTGGGGACTGAAAGAACACTGTTTGCTCACTCAACACAGTGGCATTGTCTTATGCAAGAGCTTCTAACCCCAGCTAGCTGTGTTGCCAGAAGCCTAGTCATTACTATTCGTTAATACATGCCTAAAATGTTGTGGCATGTAGTTGGTAGGACCGAATGCCTAAGCCTGGAAATGAGAGGCGAAAAGTTTGAAACAGCTGGGTAGGAAAAAAATTATTAGACATAAAGGACATCCTTTTGATAGTTTTCTCTCCAACATTATCCTTATAATCATTTCATGGATAAAATAAGACTAATTTTTACAGCAAACCAAGAACAATTAGTGACACCATGTGTTCCCTGTTTTGTTTTCTGAATCCCTGGTTGGTCTGGAATTTATAATCCTCCTGAATTCATCCACTTTTCCTAGCAGATACATGGCTCTCCCTAGTCTATTTCTGAATTTCCCAGCTGTATTACTAACAGTAGGCTTGCTCTGGATTAGGTTTGTCTGGGTTGAACACGGTGCTTTCTTTATTTGCAATGCATATTTGAGGTTCTAAAGTTTTGTGTTTCCAATTAGGTGACTAGTGTCAGCAGAGATACTTTCATTGACATATGACCACAATCAGGAAATGAGGTTATATTAAAACAAACCCCAAGTTAGTCTGTTTATACATGTCTTGTTTGTACAAATGAGGGCAGAGTCTGTCCATGTCCTAAAAATAGAGCAATTGTGTATTTTAAATTCAGAAGTGTACTCTAGTTTTTCATATTGTATTAAAGCACACCTTGATGATTACAGGACAGCCCATGCTTGCCTGCCTTTATTCCTGTAGCCCATAACAGAACTCTGTACTCTGCATTGGTGTCAGAAGGCACTTTTCTTCCTGTTTCTCAGGAGGTTCAGCTAAGACATAAAGACATTTCCTAACTTACTTTAAGGATAATCCCACAGGGAATTTGATCACTATGAGTTTATTTAATCTTGCTAGTAGGGTTATAAGATAAACATTTCTGGCCCACTCACAATAAATAAAGCTGAGAATAAACCTTGAATTTCTGATCCTCATGTGTTCTCCTTCTGAACGCTGTGCTTATATGAATGTGCCACCATGTCCTTCTTCTAGGGCTGGAATTTTTACTTGAACTTGTTTGTCTTTTTCCCCCTTCATTTTAAATCAGGAACCTCTTTTCATTTACATTTCCTGAAATAGGGCCTAAAGATACTAGAAAATTTGCAGACATTCTCAAGGGTTTTAAAGTCTCTATAAGAATTTAATTATGTGCTTTCATTTTGATGGTAATAACAAATAGCTACATATTTTGGTTCAATAGCTAATCACCCCAAGAGACAGCTGTCCTATCCTTTTAGCCATTGCATACTTGTCATTGTTTAAGATTTTTGTTGGCACTGTGGGCATAGAGAGGAAAAAGAGAGCAAGAGAGACTGACAGAAAGTGGGGAGAGACACATACACACACAGGCAGGAGAGAGGGAGAAGGAGAGAGGAAGGAGAGGAGAGGAATATGAGAATGAACATAGATTAACATTGTGTTCTTAGCAAGCAACAGCCACGTTAGCTCCCCACAGGAGGTACAAAGGAGGGTTCTATGTGATAGAGGTGAGATGAACTGTTGAGTTATTGCGGTCATCACAAAGCTCATGGTTGGCACACTGAAACCAGAAGAGCCTGGTGTGGACAAGCAGTGCCAGTTCATGCCATTGGGCATTTGTCTCACCATCTTGAAATTGTTTATCTGGGAGCTGGAGGGATGGTTCAGCAGTTAAATGTGTTTTCTACTCCTGCAGAGGCCCTCTGTTTGATTTTCAGCCCCTGTAAGTAGCTTACAAGCCCTGAATTCCATTTTCAGGGGGATTTGAAGTCTTTGGTCTCTTTCAGTACCTGCACTCATTGTGTGTGTGTGTGTGTGTGTGTGTGCGCGCGCGTGCGCGTGCATGCGTGTGCGTGCATGCGTACATGCGCGTGCTCACGCACCCATACATGAAATAAAAATAAAAAAAATCAGGCTTTTGAGTCTCCTTCTTCAGCTCATCAGATCACTTCTGTTTTGGGAATAGTTTTTTCTTTTTTTCTAAAATTTCTTACATCAGATTTTATTACAGTGAAGTACAATTTACATTTTTACAAATAGAAATGCTTTGTGAGTAGAATGAATTATTCTGTATAAGCTGGCTGTATTGATTTGTTCACTGAGTCTATACTTTATAGAATTAATCATAACTTTAAAATGTACTGGTTTATGAGGGGGTAGGAAGGAACAGACAGAAATTTACAAGCATAGCTAGCTCTAACAGTGGATCAGAAACATGAAAATACAAACCTGAGCCATGATGCTAATGCTAGCAAAATCTATTTTACAGGTAGAGAGCATTTTGGTTATAGGAAAAGATGAACTCTATTTTAAAGGGCTTTTGTGTGTACATGCATGCTTATATTCTACATACACATGCACATATATTTCATTCTGAATAAATCCAACATTAGAATCAAGATTACAAGACAAGTGAATTTTAACTAACTGGAGATCCCACCATAGGTTTTATTTAAACTACTCATATTCAAAAAAGTTCAATTCAAATAAATTTTAGATATTTACCATGTAAGGATATATGTGTGTGTGTGTGTGTGTGTGTGTGTGTGTATGTACAGTTTAAACTTAGAAAATAATAAACACTATTTGTTGTGAAATATTAATTTACGATGTGTTGCATTTATTTATGCTGTAGAACATTTGTCTAATAATTCAAAGATGTGTTGTATTCTTTTATGTTGCATTTGTAACTGTAAATCTGTGCTGCTTTGCCTGTCTAAAACACCTGATTGGTCTAAGAAAGAGCTGAATGGTCAATAGCAATGCAGGAGAAAGGATAGGTGGAGCTGGCAGGCAAAGAGTAAAAGGAAGAGAAATCTGGGAAGAGAGGATCAAGGAGCAAGAAAATGAGGAGAAGAGGACTCCAGGGGCCAGCCACACAACTACACAGCAAGCCATGGTGTAAGAAGTAAAGAAAGTTATATAGAATAGAGAAAGATAAAAGTCCAGAGGCAAAAGGTAGTCAGGATAATTTAAGTAGAGAAAAGCTGACTAGAAACAAACCAAGCTAAGACTGGGTATTCATAAGAAAGAATAAGACTCCATGTGTGTATTTACTTGGGATCTGGGCGGTGGGCCACCAAAAGAACCAAAGAGTTAAGAAAACCAACTGCAACTATTTTCTAGGACATACACACATGCACACACATGCACACACACACACACACGCACACACACACAGAATGGGAGACAGAGAGTGACAGAGACAGAGACAGAGAGACAGAGAGATGGATGGATAAAGAGAGAAATAAGTAAATGCAATATAAAAATGATGTTGTAATAAAATATTTTTCAGTGGAATCAGGGGCCCATGAGAATGTGTTTTTTCATTAAAATGTCAATATGGGCCAGGCATGGGGTACACACCTTTAACTCCCAGCATTGAAAGAAGCAGGAGGATCTCTGTTGAGTTTGAGCTAGCCAGGTCTACATAGTGCATTCCAGACCAGCCAGGGCTACAGAGTAAAACCCCATTTCAAAGAAGAAGAAAAGATGCCCACATGTTATTAAGTATGAAAAACATCACCACACCATTCACCTTCCAAAGACGTTCGAGACAAAAAGAAAACAGATGAAGGTTTATGTGCTTTCCACTTCACCCCTTTGTTCAGGCTACAGGGCATGTGTGTGACTTGGTTCATTCAGGGCTGGGTGTTTCTTCAGGTTTTTGAGTGATGGTGCCATGAGGTTCACTGAGCTTCACGTTCTTAGGCCTAGGCGGGATAGAGGGGGCACACTCATTGTAGGAGATTAGCTTCCGTGTCATGACTAATCTGTGAAAAGCAGCTAAAGAACAACACAGGAGACCATGCAGGCAACAGACATTTCAAGTACAGATGTCGTTTGTAGGATGCAGGTTCTGTTTATTCACTTGGTAGTAGAGATGGCAAAAGAGGTTCCGCAAACTATGTTGAGCTTCTGAGTGGTAACAGGAAAGTTGCCTCCATTGACAATCTTTTCAGCCAAATGTATGGAGCACAAGGATGCACAAAGATTGCTGGTTTTCTCTCTCTGGTTAAATATTTCTGATTTCTACTGTCCATTTGCCTGGCAGCTATGCCTGAGGAAATCTCACAAACCATCCAAGTTTGTAGGATTTTTCTAGAAGTTTGTGATTCAAGGGATGTAGTTTGCCAACAAAGAAGCACAGAGATAGCTTCCTTTGTCCTGAAAGTTCCACTGACTAGCAAAGTAAACCAGGTATTACACATCAGCCCCAGCAGCTAACTTCAGCTAAATGGTAGATAATATGTTGAGGGATGCAGCAGCTTGTTGTGGATTCCCTGGTCCCCTATTAGCTGACTAACCTCTATGGTTATTTGGTTTGAAACACATATATGTGTTGTGAAATATTCCTTTACACTGTGTGAAGATGTGTCACTGTGATTGGTTTGATAAAGAGCTGAAGAGCCATTAGCTAGGCAGGAAGAGGTTAGGCAGGACTTCTGGGGAGAGAGAGCACTCAGGGAAGAAGAAAATGGGGTTGCCAGGCAGATGGGGAGGAAACAGGATGGGCAGTGCAGTATAAAGGTAACTGAGCATTAGTAAAAGAATGTGGATTAAAAATATGGGTTAATGTAAGTTATAAGAACTAGTTAGGAACAAGCCTAAGCTAAAGCCAAGCTTTCATATTTGTGAGCTGGCAGTTCCAACAAGAAAGTTTGTCTACAGATATGTACAACTTAAAATCTAATATACACATATAAGAGAAAATATGCAATATTTGTTATTTTGGGTTTGTGTTACCTCACTCAAAATGATTTTTTCTACTTTCATCCATTTATCTTCACATTTTATTATTTTATTTTGCTTTTCATATCCTGTTTCATAAATGCACAACATTTTCTTATCCGTTTATCAGTTGATGGACACCCAGGCTATTTCCCATTCCTGGCTATTATGAATAGAGCAGTAATGAGTATGGATGAGCAAGTATCTCTGTAGTAGGACGTAGAGTCTTTGGGGGGTATATATACAAGGTTAAATGGATGTTTTGATGTTAGTTCACATTAATAAGTTACTTTAATAAATGCGTCATTCAAACACCAAAATTTGAAAGTTTTGGAATGCATTTTAGTGGCATTCAAACAGATACTGTGTTTTCATTATTGAGATGATAAGAGGCACAAAAACTAAGTCTGGTTCCTTCTTGGAGCCTTGTTATCTGGTATCAGTGTGGTCAGAGGTAGAGCCATGGAAACAAGAGGGCTATGATAAATGCAAATCAAGCATCTTTTAACTTCTGGTTTTACTTTTAGTAGTGTCTGCTAGGTCATTGTTGTGTCCACAGAGACACAAATAAAGTGTTGGCACTATGGACACTAAGGTAAAGTATAACTAAAAATTCATGACTATCTTTGAAAAGGTTTGCTTTATGTCCTGTCATTCTTTCTCAGGCATTCTGACACTGACACTTTTTGTCTTAGGAGTGGACATGTAATATCTAGGATCTCAACAGTATGTGA
This sequence comes from Peromyscus eremicus, assembly GCF_949786415.1. Taxonomy (NCBI): domain Eukaryota; kingdom Metazoa; phylum Chordata; class Mammalia; order Rodentia; family Cricetidae; genus Peromyscus; species Peromyscus eremicus. Next base: position 88,745,292 of record NC_081417.1, read on the forward strand.
AAAGATAGATTTGGTTATTTAATGCTCTGTACATGGGGAAAGATAAACTGTATAAAGAGATTTATCATTCCATTCAATGATTGGTAATATGTAGTTGAAATTTTCTTTGGGCCACCAACCACCTCCCAAATAAAGATATGGAGACTTACTATTAATTATGAATGCTCAGTCTTAGCTTAGGCTTGTCCCACTAGCTCTTTTAACATAATTTAACCTGTTTCTATTCATGTATGTTTTGCCTCAGGGCTTTTTACCTTCTTTTCATTCTGTATGTCTTATTTTCCTACTTCTTCATGTCTGTCTGTCTGGCCCCTGGCATTTCCCTGTCATCTCCTTTTTTTTCCCAAGCTTAAATTCCTCCTCCTCCTTACACTCCTGGCCCAAAAGTTCTGCCTATACCTCTCTCTCACTATTGGCCATTCAGTCTTTTATGAGACCAATCAAGTACCTTAGGCAGGCAAGGTAAAATAACAACACATCTTTACATTAAACAAATGCAACACATTTTTACATAGTTAAATATTCTGCAACATAAACAAATGCAATACATTTTACATAGTTAAACAATTTTCCACAATAGTAATATCCAAGTGCGAAAGACCCTAGTAAGCATAATGATTTGGAAGAAAGAATTCCAATTCTAAATTCTAATTCAAGTAAAGAAATATGTGAATTCTCTAAATTGTGGCCAAGAGAAAAAAAATATTCCAGAGTGTGCCTCTTAAGGGAGGATCACTGGATCCCATACTTTAAAAGCTGAGAAAGCTGAAATATGGGAATATATATATATATATATATATATATATATATATATATATGATATGACATGACATGTTGCTCTGGATGAGGCAGACCTGCTCTATAGCAGGTCAAAAACTATTTCTGAGTGTGCAGAGCTGTAAGTAGAAGTTTAGGTTTGATTAGAGCCCAGAGCCCAGGACTTGGGAATATATATATATATATATATATATATATATATATATATATATATATATTCCCAAAGGCAGGAGCAGGAGAGTAAAATAGAAGAAATCAGTCAGTTGTCTCTAGAAGGAGATAGCTTAAATGAAGAGAGTAAGAAACACTCTCCCCTTCAGTTATGTGCCCTTTGAGTTTTATAGCAGATGAATATTTTATATGTCCAACAATACATTAGTAAAAACAATAGGTGTGTGCTGTGGTTTTCACAGCTGCCCTGGGTTCCTATTTCTCTAATCTTTGCTATCCAACTGGATGACCTTTAGCACTGAGTATTCCACTGAAATCACATTAATCAGTTTACAACTGTTCAACAAATTTTATGATGGAAATAGCAGTGTGAAGAACTGTTTTCAATTACCTTGCAAGCTGCTTTCAATTGATTACATTGAATCCATCTTGAATGACTTTCGTGTCTCAGGTACTGGGAGAGATGATGTTATGGATGAGACAGACCTGGTCTGTGTGGAGTGTGTAGCACGTGAAAAACTATTTCTGAGTGTGTAGAGGTAGGAGGTAGAAGTGTAGGGTGGATTAGAGCCCAGAGACGAGGGGTTTTCACTTCCTTTAGGAAATCAAAAACTTAGGATAAGGTAGTCTGTCATGAGCCTTTTGCAGTAGGATATGAACTTCTTGAGAACTATGGCTTTACTGAATGTCTTTGTTAGGATTAGTATTGCTGATATGAAACACTATTACCAAAAGCAACTTGGGCAGGAAAGAGGTTTCTTTGGTTTACATATCCTGAACCACAGTCTACTAAGGGAAGCCAAGGCAGGAACTCAAACAAGGCACCACAAACAATAACACTATGTTAAGTAGGGTGATTATTGCTATGGTGAAATACCATGACCACAAGCAGGTTGGAGGGAAGGACTTACTTGGCTTGTGCTTCTGTACCACTGTTCATCATTGAAGAAGTGAGGACAGGAATTCAAACAGCTCAGGAACCTGGAGGCAGGAGCTGATGCAGCAGAAACCATGGAGGAGTGTTGCCTACTGGCTTATGCAGCCTGCTTTCTTAGAGAACCCAGAACCAGCAGGTTTGGTGCTTACAGGCTTGCGAGCCCAAAGTCTGATTTTGTGGAGGCATTTTCTCAATAGAGATTCCCTTCTCTCAGATAACTGTGGCATACATGTCTAGTTGACATAAGCCAGTACCTTAGCCTAATTTGCCTTTTTTCTCCCATGAAAATTGGTGCTTTGGAGAGGAAAAGAATCTAGAAAATTCTTTTGAGCAAACAGGGGAGAGTCTGGGTTAGAGTTCCTATCATTGGGAGGAGTTTAGCTGCATGAGCTAGGAGAGGTAAAAGGCCAAGGGAAACCATGAGAGAGCATCTCAAGAAGGGAGTCATTGTCAGTGATGGAACCTAATGTCTAGAAGAGAAGTATTAGAGAAACCATTGGCTATGCTGACTGGACAGCACCTAGCATCTTCCAGGAAGCTCATTTAGGAAGTGACAGGGTGGAAATTCGACTGAAGTGGGCAGAGCATGGGAGCATGAGTAGGAGATATTGAAGTACAGTCTATAGTTGTTAACAACTCAACTTAGTCAAAGACAAATGGCCCTGGATGTGGCTAGCATTTGATGTGGGGTTTATGAAGAAATTTTTGAAAATAAGAGAGAGCTGAGTTGATAGGCTGAGACTGGATGACAGCTTGAAGTTAGACGGAAAGCAGAGATAGGTAATAAAGGTTGCCACAGAGTATATTGAGAGGCAGGAAAGGAAAGGTCAGAGGAGAGAGGCAATGGGTGTGAGGTAGGGGCAGAATGCCACTTCTGCAGCAGAGTGAGATGAGAGCGCTTACTAAGCACTTACTGTTGGCAAACAGCAAGGAGCATGGCCCCATCTGCAGGAGGTTGTAGTCTGTGTGCATGCAAGACATTTGAAAAAGGAGATTAATAACTGTCTGTGGTAAGCCATAGCTAGGAGGTACTAGTTTTCTAGACAGAAACAAAATTAACTCCTGGTGCTGTGGTCAAGGCAGTTTTATGAAAAGTGACATTTGGGACTTGAAAGTAAAATAGGATTTTACTAGCCAAGGGATATAAATGCTAAAAGAAAGTAAAGGGAAGCCATTTCCTGTGGAGGGGACAGCAGGAACAAGAGACTAACACTCTGTATTTCAGTTTATATATCAGCAATGAAGCAGGATTTTTTTTTCTTAAAGTGTATATTCTGACAGAGTATAGTAATTTGGAGAAATACAGAGAGCTGAGAGATGATCTCAATAAATGTTCTGATGTTTCTAGGTATGCAATATGAGATACAGACAAATGGAAATGAGTAATGAGTGGCTATTTAAATTCATGAAGTTAATAAATAACCTAATTGGGCCACAGCTCACCAAAGTTGCTTCTGTGATATGATTATTGTGCACATTGTAAGAATGGCGTGCAGTTCTGGAAAGCCTCACTTGGCTTTGTTGAGTCTAACACCACAGGCTGAGGAGTGATCCTACAGACTGTTGACTGTGAACAGAAAATGCTGTGCAGCCTTACTAAAAGATTTGCACAGAGACTTCATTTGAACCTGCACTGAGGATGCCCACTCTCACTACATTGATCGTTCCCACAGTACACCAGACTTACACCTGTCTCCTGGTCTTGGTGACATTTAATTCCCACCAACCAACATGAATTTGAAGAAAATTCTGTGATAATTCAAAGCATAAATTTAACAACAAATTTGCTGGTTTCCTTTCACTGTTAAAAGAAATTAACATACCACGGTTCAAAACAGCATGGGTTTTAATCACCATATCTTTCGGTCAAAAGTCCAAAACAGATCTTACTGGGCTAAAGTACAGGAGCAAGCAAAACTGTAGCCTCAGTCCCCTCACACCAACCTCTCTGCTACTTAACCCATGCTAATCTGAAACTCACTATATAGCTCAGCCTGGCCTTGAGTTCCTAAAGTTTCTGCCTCAGCCTCTGAGTGTAGTGAATGTCTTGGCACAAGCTACCTACTCAGTTTCTTTCCTGGGGAGCATAGGAAGGAATCTGTTTCTTGCCTTTTCTAGCTTTTAAAGACTGCCTACTTTCTTCAGCTTGTGGAGACTTCCTCCATCTTTAAGGCATCAACACTGTGGCTCTCAGAAACCGCTGTTATTCTCTGGTCATGGGTTGGAAAGGTTCTTGGCTTTTAAGGGCTTGTGTGATTGGATGAGGCCCATTCGGACGATCAAAGAGTTTCCTTTCAATGTTCTTTCCCTTAACAATATCTATAAACTCCTTTTGCCACATAAAGTAACCAATTTATAGGTTCTAAGATTAAAACAAGGACACATTTGGGAGCTTTTACGTTTCCCGCAAAGAAGGAGAAAAGGGCACATTGTGGATGATTAAAAACATGATTTGTAGATAACTAGAAAACAGACACAGAGAGACATAAATTCATTGCATTTCAACAAATTTACTTTCCTTATTTAAAGCGTTACAAGCAAAATAGATTTGAATACAGCCAGAAACAGATTCACTGTTCAATTTTTTTCTCTTAGGCTATTTCTATGGCAAGGTCAAGTGTCAGGTGTTCACATATCAAGTGCCACTCACAACTTAGTACACAACTGATAGAAAGTGGGAATGGACATGAACCTCGATGAAAGTTTCCTGGGGAGGTCATCTTTCTCTGTTCACAGCATCTCCACTGTGACTGGGATGAGGACTGTGAGGTGAGGTATATCAAGTCCGCAGGTGGTACACAGGAGGGTCAAATATCAGAGTAAATTCCAGTCAACTAAAAAATCAAGAGGAAAGCAGTGAACTACCACAAAAGTGAATGAAGTCTTAAAGTCCAAGGAAAAAGTTTTTCAAAGGCAGGACCATGATATCACTGTGTGGGAAAGGGAGAATCTGCATTAGGATACATAAGACTAATGGCAACATTTTCTGAGCAGTCACCATGTGTCACAAGTGGCTTTACACATGTCAGACATTTTCACCATCTTAAAAAAAAAAAAACAATAAATGACCAGGCATGGTGGTGTATCCCTTTGATTCCATTACGTAGGAGGGAGAAGGAGGTGGGTTCTCTGTGAACTCAAGGCCAGCATGATTCATATAGTGAGTTCCAAGCCAGTGATTACTACATAGTGAGAATCTTGTCTCAAAAAACCAAAATAAGTAAATAAATATTGATAAACAAATGTTTTATTTTATACAAATTGTGGTGCAGAGGCATGAAACAACTAACTGGTTAAAGATCACAAAATCAGCTGTCAGTATAGACTGGGTATTCTCAGGCCTGGACCCATTTAATGGAAGAGGGGCATTTCGGAGACAAGGAGTTGTAGCTTTGTTTTTTAAAGTGGAGTGTCACAAAGAGAAAAAAAAGTATGTGGTACCTTTTCCATTTTGGGCTCCTACTTTAAGAAGTGCTTTGTGAGAGAGCTGACTTGTGTGCACAAGCGTGGGGCCAGGCACCTATGCAGACTGCACATAAGGTCATGTACAAGGTAACTGAGCAGACTGAGTACACATACTTGCTATTTTTTTTCAACTAGCTAGATACAAGCTAGAGTCATCTGAGAAGAGGAAATCTCAATTGAGACAATACATCCATATGATCAAATTATAGGCAGACAAGCCTGTAAGGCATATTTTTCTATTAGTGATTGATGGGGGAAGGCCTAGCACATTGTAGGTGGTACTACTCCTGTGCTGGGTGATTCTGAGTGCTATAAGAAAACAGGCTGAGCAAACTGTGAAGAGCAAGTCAGTAAGTAGCACTCCTCCGTGGTCTCTGCATCAACCCCTGCCCCTAGGTTCCTGCCTTATTTGAGTTTCTGTCCTTTGATGAACAGGGATGTGGAAATGTAAGCAAAATAAGTCTTTCCAAGTTATTTTTGGTCATGATGCTTTATCACAGCAACAGAAACCATACATAATATAGAAATTGGTGCCACAATAGTGGGGTATTGCTGTGACAGACCTGATCAAATTCTGTTGGGAGGATTGTGGAAGGACTTTGGAATTTTGGACTGAAAAAGCTATTCAGTGGCTGGTCAATGAGTTCTGCGGATCTGACTGTCTCAGCATAATTTCTTATCCCCAGTGGTGAAGTTATATATGTGTACCTTTTTATGTTCATACTGGTCAAGACTTTTCCTACAGACCTACAGAACACATGTCTACTTACCCCAGATATGGAGCCCATGACAGACCAAAGTATTGATAACATCAAAGTCCAACCTGGTTATCTAATTAGTTTTACTTGGGTTAATTACAGGAATATAGGTCAGGGATAACTAACAGGAACAGAAATGACTCAGAGTCAGTTGCATCACCAAAGCCCATCCTAGCATGGGTGACAGCTCTCAAAAACTGGGAACCTGGAGCACACTTCTTGGCCCATAGGCTGTTCAACAGTTTGGAGAGTGTCCTTTTCAATTTATTCAGTTGATCTAAGCCTTTTCCCGGCAGCTTGGCTAGTTTCTGCTTCTTCCAGGCAGTCAATCTGGCCTCAGAGTCGTCTTTGCAGCTGGGCTCATCTGAGAGTGATTCTCAGCAGTCTTTATTGTTTACTCTTGGGAGGGAGGGGCTTAGTGAACCTGCTCAGTTTCATGGACTTGCTGAAGCTATTTTGAGTTATTTACCTTCTGTCTTAAAGTGCTTCCCTATAGGATGGAATGCTTGAATATGGAAGGAAATGGCTACCCAGTCAGGGATATAATCTCAGGTTCTTATGCTTGTGCTGTAGACAGTTTGCCAACTGAGGCATCTCTCCAGGCCAGAGGAAGATTCTTCACTGCAAAATGTACAGTAAGAAAGAAATGGGAAGTTTTCTAAGTTGGCAGCAACAACTGTGAAAAAAGACAATTATTAAGTATCTTGTTTTATTGTTGCTTGGTTTTAGATATTTTGAAAGGATTGGAAACAATTGGAGCTTCAGGAGAGAGTGGAGCGCTCAACAAGACTGATGAGCAATAGGAGAGTAGAGTGGGAAAGTCTCTTGAACATCCTCACTCACACTGTCTGCAGTGTGAGATCATTGTTATCGGTTAAGACCAAGGCTGGAAAAACTTGCAAATAGGCAACAGTGTTGCCGAGACTGAGTTATTGGCAAGCCTCAAAAGAAAAAGCTCTGAGAGATGGAAGAGAAGAAAATATATTCAATTGAACACAGCATAGAAATGTGATGGCCTTGCTGTTAGGTGTCAGGGATGGACCTGAGTAGGGAAAGGAGAAAGACAGATAGATGGACATATGAACAGAAAAGCTGGGTCAGGTGGACTGGGATCTCTGCTGAAGAAACTGCAGCACCCCAAGAGTTCAGAGTATTTGTTATATATTGTTGAACAGGGAGGCAAATTATTTCATACAGCTGAACAAGGAGGCAGGGTCATTACATACAGATAAGGCCCCAGGGTTTATAGTATACAGCTGGCTCAAAAAGATATATTTAGCTAATCTTAGTAGGAACAGTCTGTATAGGGAAGGGAACAAACAGTCTTCAGGCCTTAAATATCGGATTTGTTGCGGGGAGCTATGGTGGATATTTTCTACACACACTGTCAGCATCCACACATGAACCAGAAGACAAGGCTTTGCCATTCTCCTCTGTATCTGAGGCTAGGGTCCTTGATGTGGTCATGCCCATGTTAATGACACACATTCAGTCAGGACCTTACATACTTGGGTGTTCCTCTGCCCCCCACAGTCATTTATTAGGTCATTATTAATTCCTTAGTCTTCATTAGTTGAGATAGTGTATTTAGGTTATCATTGTCAATGTCTGCCATTTGTCTGTATGCCTGTGTGTCATCTACCTTAGGGATTCCAACTATGATGGACTGAATTGTAGCTGACCTCCAGTAACTCAAACTCTTCAGTTCATCTATTTTTGAGTCTGTATGGAGTGAGTATGGTTAAGTGGAATCATACAAGTGGAACTCTAATCCCACAGAACTACGTCCTCATAGAGTCCTCTTAGAAGATGCATCAAATGGATTCCTTGGCCCCCTCTCTCCTTTCTCCCCCACACATAGGAAGGCCAGAGGAGAATGCAGCAGGGAGAATTGTCATCATGCAGGAAGAGGGATTTACCCAGACTCCCCTCAGTGGCTTCACATTCTTAGATTTCTAGTCCCCGACCTGCATGTAGAGAATGAAGACATTTAAGACAGGACTGAACTACATGGTCAAGGGAGGAAAATCAAAAGAAACAACCCAGAACTAATAGTACATGCCTATAAAACAGCACCGAGGAGGCTGAGTCAGCAAAAATATGAGTTCAAAGCCTGCCTGGGCCTCTTAGCTGCATTCTTCCCCGAAACAAACTGAAACAAATAACACTTCTCGTTGTTTGGCATAATCAAAGCCAAGTGGAAGAACAAGTACTTAGTTGATTGTCATCATTGTGTTGGTGAGTGTTGTGACAACCTGGACTAGGGTGCCATGAAATCAGAGGAACGATGGTCATATTTTGAATGCTGCTCATGGAGGGCAAGAAAGGAGAGGACAATATGGAAACATTGGGCCAGAGCATGGCTGTGGGAAAGCTGAGATGCAAGGACCTCTGGATTGTTGGATTTCCAGAGTCTTTTAGCATGAGAAATGAAGCAAAAATAAATATATTCCAAATAGAGAAACAAACACCTCTGCTGTGGTTTGTATGAAAATGACCCCCGTAAGTTCATAGGGAGTGCCATTACATGAAAGGATTAGGACATGTGGTCTTATGGGGGGAAATATGTCACTGAGGGTGGGCTTTGAGGTTTCAGATGCTCAAGCCAGATCCAGTGGCTCACTCTTTGTTTCTGCTGTCTGTGGATCCAGATGTAGAACTCTCAGCTACACTTCCTGCCCCCGCCTCCCTGCCCAGCACCATTTCCTCCTGAGTGCCACCATGTTTCCTGCCATGACAATACTGAATAATGGACGAAACCTCTAAAACATAATCCAGCCCCAGTTAAATGCTTTCTCTTATAAAAGTTGCTGTGGTCATGCTGTCTCTTCACAGCAGTAGAACACTGACTAAGACACCTCCCTCCAAAAAAAAAAAAAAAAAAAAAAAGATAAAAACCCCAACCAAACAAAGGAGATTCACTTACTCATAGTCTCAGCTTTCCACAAACACTGATACCAGGATGTTTTAAGTTTTTCCTCATGATGAACTGAGCAACTGTTCTGAGGTGCTCATTCAAATCAACGTCAGTGAAACATAACTAAAAGTAAAGTGGGATTTCAGGTAGATGTCTTGTGTGTGCCGAGATGCCTGACCTAGGCAGATGCTCCATGGTTCAGCCTGGAGAGGGTGCACCAACCTTAATCAAAGCAAACTTCCTCCATTGTGCTCTTGTGTTTGTTCTTATGTGCAGATGAACACAAGGCTTGCAGACCTCATTTCAGCCGGGAGCAACAATGCAGTATTGGCCACGGGCTCTACCACTCTGCTTCCTGTGGCCGTGTTTTGTGTAGCCAGAATTCTTTTCCAATAGTTGCTGGGGCAGAGGGAACTTGCCATTCTCCCTGTGGGAGCTGATTGCTGAGTCTGAGAAAATAAAATGGGTGTTGATAGAGTATGAAGAAAGACACACATGTATGAATGTTTAAGCAGCTACATGGGAGTCACATGAGGTGAAACTCAAAGAAGGCCAGATGGCTGACACTTCAAGGTGGGGGGAAGTCAGTCCAGGGCACCCATGGAAGGAGAAAAAACAATTTTTTTTTTTTTTTTTTTTTTTTAGTGGAAAGTGAATAGGTCTGAAAAGCAGACTGCCTGGGACAGAATCTGCCACTCTCCTTGGTGTGTTTTCAGCTTCCTTCTTGCAAGTGCCTCTCTGGAGCTACTAAGAGAGCCCTGTCTTGCTCTTTAGAAAGAGATGGGGGCAGGTCAGTGAGATCTTGTGGCAGCTTTTTAACTCAGCTTCTTTAAATTGCTTTACTTCAAAGTGCTACTTGTAGGGCTCTCATTTTCCGGGTCCCAGCCTAGTCAGTAACACGCACTTGCTGTCTGAGTCTACTAAGGCTGTTACAATAAAATACCACAGAGTGGGAAGTGGCTTCAACAACAGAAATGTATTTTCTCAGAGTCTGGGGGGACAGTCCCCGGTGAAACCAGCTTTGGTTTCTTCCAAGGCCTGTCTCCTTGGCTTACACAGGAGTGTCCTCTGGTTATATCTTGTTTATGTTCACACATTGTGGATGTGTGCCTTCTAAAGACTCTGGACAGACTGGATTAGGGCCGGGCCCAATTGCCTCCTGATTTAATCACCTCTTTAAAGGCTTGATTTCCAAAGCAGTCAAATCCTTGGTTACTGAGGTTAGGGCTTCATGCTATGTTCTTTGGAGGGATAAGGTTCAGTCCCCCAGATATATATTCAAAGTTTTCTGTCCCTGCTACAAAATCAGGGTGCTATAATTTCACTAAGAAAACTATGAGTATAACTTCACTTCTTGGAGGATGAGGCCTTGTGCATGATTACATTTTGGAGAGTCATTCTAAGCTGTGTGGAGAGCTGGAGAGATGGCTCAGAAGTTAAGAGCACTGACTGCTCTTCCAGAGGTCCTGAGTTCAATTCCCAGCAACCACATGGTGGCTCACAACGATCTGTAATGAGATCTGGTGCCCTCTTCTGGCCTGCAGTCATACTTGCTGTATACATAATAAATAAATAAATCTTGCTGGGTAGTGGTGGCACACGCCTTTAATCCCTGACAGAGCCAGGCGGATCTTTGTGAGTTCAAGGCCAGCCTGGTCTACAGAGCGAGATCCCGGAAAGGCGCAAAGCTACACAGAGAAACCCTGTCTCGGAAAAAAAAAAAATGTGTCTGGGCTGGAGAGGTGGCTCAGAGGTTAAGAGCACTGACTGCTCTTCCAGAGATCATGAGTTCAATTCTCAGCAACCACATGGTGGCTCACAACCATCTGTGATGAGATCTGGTGCCCTCTTCTGATGTTCAGGTACATGCAAACAAGCAGAACACTGTGTATAGATAACAAATAAATAAATCTTTTTTTAAAAAAAAAAGCTGTGTGGAGAGAGATGACCAACATGAGCAACATATCTGTTAGGAGCACAGAACAGTACACAACAGGCTTTCTGTGGAACCTGGGTGAAAACATCATTGCCACTTCAGAGAACAAAACAATCTTAAGCGGAATAGAATTCATTCTAAACACTGGGTATTTGGGGAATGCCTCCTTGACCTAAGCTGTGTGGAAAGAGGAATCAGGGTTGTGAAAACTAAAGAATTTGAACTAAATAATTCTCTTACTGTAAAATGGCAAGCACATTTGCATACACATGCACTCATATTAGAAGGGTATTTTGTAACAGTTTTCATTTAACATTTGATTGCCAGTGGAAAGCAATATCCTTGTATCACTTAAGAAATTACTAATGTTACTCGAAGTTCACATGGAATCCCAAAATTTCCACAAGACTTCTTAATTTTCTCACAGTGCCCAAGGTCTGAAGTTGAACCCATCAGCACTATGACCATGCATTGACTGTTGGACTTCAGAAGCAACTCCACTCGATCTGCAACCCACTCAAAGTTTTTCTTTACCATCTGGAGTCCTTCTGGAGTTACCTCCTTGAGGTCATGGTAAGACTGTTTGTCTTTCTGCTGGCTCCGATCTCCTGATGGCCAGAGTCTCCAGGAATCATTATCAATAACATCAGCAAGAACAATTTCTTTGGTGTTTACATCAACACCAAATTCAATCTTCATATCAACCAGTGTACAGTTCTGGGGCAGCCAAGATTTCTCCAGTATTTCAATATACTTGTATAGCATGACTCATGATGTCCACTTCAGTCTGGCCTATAACAAGTCCAGTAAAACAAAATTTTGCAATATTGAGTCGCTCTTCAGACCACTGTGGGTCATTATTGGTATCATCCTCAAAGAACATCTCCACTTTTGGTGGTTATAACTTATACTCCTCCTTTACACCAGGATTCCTTTTGAGAAAAGATCCAGTTGCTATTCTTCAGCACACCCATTCAATTGGAATCATTTCACATTGGGGTGCAATGAAAGAAGTCTTCCCATATTTCTTGGTGAAAGCAGTTTTGATACCGGCATCCTGTAATAACTGAAAAAATACAGCTGGTGATCTTATTGGAGATTGCGGCTTGCCTTCCAGGTGGTTCTTTCTAGCTGCATTTCCTGCTGTAATCTGGTCTTTGGACTGCAGGAGGACTCTTCCTGGATTATCTAACAATTCGTAGACCTCTTTTGTCTTACCCTTATAGAGTTTTCTCCCAATGTTCAGTACCTCAGCTGTCACCATTATCCGAGGTGGGATGGAGGTGTAGCCTGCATGGGAAAGAGAAGCAGCGCTCTCCATCTGCCCATAAAGGACCAGATGAAACTTTAAGGATTAAAGCAGAATATCAAGGGGATGACATACAAACTGTATTTGTCGAAGTGGCAGGCAGAAGCAATGATTTGGGCCCAGTGATGTCTGGTAATACTGCATATCCAGTTATCAGCTGTCTCCCATCACACCAGACTGGGGTGCTCAGGATGTCTGGTCATCTCTTCGATTGCCCAGTGGTATTGGTTGTTCAACTATACTTTCTCCAGAAGGATCTGCCCAGTTTGCTGCTCAGATATTTGGGTTAAACAACCATTTGGTGTGAGCCAAACCTCGAACCAGCGTATTGAACACATGGGTAACTTTAGAGCAAGCTGACAAGAAAATCAGAGAATGCAATTTGTAAAAGTAATTTAATTTTTAGAAGAAAGGTTACACATTCTTTGTTTGGATTAAAAAGAAAAGAATTCAAGCAAAATGATTTCACATCAGAGAAAACAATTCAATTTACTAGTGAACAAATGATCCTAGATGTATGGGTTGACAGATTGTCAGTGAGTATTTGTTACTGATATTTTCTAGCTCTGAATAGTGATGTATCCCTGTAACCTCATTACACCAGAGGCTGAGGCAGAGGATCTTTATGATCCTATTGAAAAAAAAAACTATAGTTAGTAAAACTGGTATGACACTATTAAATTATATACCACCTACTATATAGTCATTGTTGCGCAGTTACATAACATTAGCAAAGAAATGTCATTGATGGAGCTGGAGCTGTGGCTTTCTTGCAGAGGAACTGAGTTGGTTCTCAGAATCCGTGTGGAATGACTCACAATCACCTGAACTTCTAGTTAAGTATTATTTCTAAATGCTAATAAAGACTCTTTGTAAATCAGTAGTTGCTACTTGATCTTCTGCAGTTCATGATTTGAAAATTAAAATATTTGTATTGTTTATGCTAAAAAAAGAAATTACTAATGCCCACAGTGCAAAGTCCCAGCGTTCTACATTTGGAGGAGGGCACAGTTGTGCAGTTAGCATAGAAAGCACATGTATTTCTGAAGGACTATTAAATTTTCTCTGATTATACAGGGTCAGCACAGCTCATTGGCACCAAATTGGTGACTATGTACTGGCTACTAACTGTTGTCTTTTCTCTAGATAATCATTACATGCTTTAATTTGAGATGTACATTTTAGTACTTATGAAGTCATGCTGAATTTTGAAATGAGCATGATTTTTCACATTTTTTATCCTTCTTCTTTCTACTCCCTGGAAATCCCTTTTAAAAAGTTTACATACATCACAGATAGTGTATTAGTTTTTCATTACTGTAACAAAATGCCTAAAGATGGGTAACTTTATAAACAAAAGAAGATCATTTAACTCACATTATTTGGGTTCAAGGGCATATATCTGGTAAAAGGTCAAGATAGCTTAAGATAACTCTTAGCAGGAGTCAAAAAGCTGTGAGTGTATCTCTTCTTACCTCCCCCTCATCTTATATGGTCATCAGTATTCAGTCAAGGAGGATGCACTTTAATGGACTTTTCTGATCCTAATCAACTCTCACTGCCCCCACCACATAATGAGGTCATATTACATCCCCCACCTCTCCATATCTCACAATGGACATTAAATACCAAAGTATGTGCTTTAGGGGACTCATTCAAGACATATCTAATCCACAGCAGAGAGTGCCTTCAAGGAGAGGTCACATATTGCCCACCAAGTTTGAAGTCATGGTGGAGCATCATCTCTCATAATGTCTCAGGCTATTTCTCATCAGTTGGTTGAGGTAGATACTAATAATTTTCCCTCACTGGAAGGAACCTTGGCAGATTGTGTATAGCAAGGACTTAGGGATGCTTTGCTGAGAAGCTCTGTGGTTCTGGGGCTGCACATGGTTGGTGGGTAACTCAAAGCAAAATAAAAACTTGGCCCCCTTGCTTTCATTTGCTCTGTTTTTGTTTGTTTGTTTGTTTTAAACACTGCTTTAAATTTAGGCTCAACTCTGCTACAAATGTAGCATGAATTGTTAGAAGGTCTTGCAATTCCTCAGCTGATCCTGTTTCCTCAGACTGGAAGCCTCTGTGTCCTCATCCAAATGAATCTCCACTGAACTGCTTCTCGAAAGCCTGAAAGCTTAACCAGCTCTAGTTCCTTGTCTTCATGCCTTAAATACCTTTTTGCTTCCTGCCATCACTTCCTGGGATTAAAGGCTCTTGTTACCATGCCTGGCTGTTTCCAGTGTGGCTTTGAACTCACAGAGATTCAGAGGGATCTCTGCCTCTGGAATGCTAGGATTAAAGGTGTGTGTGCCACCATTTTCTGGCTTCTATATCTAATGGCTGTTCTGTTCTCTGACCCCAGATAAGTTTATTAAGGTGCACAATATTTTGGGAACACAACATCACCACATACAGAGACATAGATCATTTAAGGGTCCATATCTAAGACGGGTAAACACCAGTATGATAAGTATAACTAATGTATTTTCAGGTTCCAGGGACAGTAGGCTTGCAGGCAGATCATGTCATCACAGACTGCCTGCTCAACTGGAGCAGTCTTCACCACTGGAGCTGAATTGCCCACGTCAGCGATCACAGCTTCCCCTACACCAGAGGAAAGAAGAACCTTGTTGAACTATACAGTGGGACAGTGATCAACCAGATCATGTTTAAAGAAGACAGCTTAGCCACACACATATCTTATCCCATGTCCAGTTTCTTTCCACAAAGGGACCTTGTTAGTACCCCAGGTGGAAAAGACTGAGGACTCCTTCCTGATTTCCCACATCATCCTAGTACGATACACAAGAAACCTCTTTCCTACTTTTGACCTGACTTTCCCCACTTGACTTTTGGGGAGAGTGGGTCAGCACACACCTTAATGACGCATGTACAAGATCTGAACTTATAGATCATAGAGTACATTTTTTTTACAAGCATGTTCTAGTGTCTGACTAAGGTTGTGTGATGTTTTTATAAATACAAGATAATGCAAAAATTCTTTCTTCCAAATTGATGGAGGTTTAGGTTCATTTCTGTTTTGCAAAGTAACATACTATGTTGCGAGTGTGTGTATAATTTCTAACACAGCATGTAAAGGTCACCCTCTTCTGTTAAGTTAGAGTAGAAAAAAAAAAGAAACTTCTCAAATCATCAGATATGTTAAAACAACAACAAAAACCCCCAACCAAAAACTGGAGTACATTAAAAACAGTCTAGAAATTAGGCTTCTGGAACAATCTGCTTCCTAGAGTAGTATAATAGCTTATTTGCATAGATGCTATAGATGCAGTTAAACAGAGACGGTGTGTGTATATAGCATATGTGGCACATAGCATTTTAAAGAGTCAATGTAGTTACTTCCTATGAGAGAGATAATCTCACTGTTTTTTACAACATCTGACAATCTCCTGATCTTTGCAAACCCATCCAAATCAGCATTTGAAATGTTTCTCATGTATTGTAACAGAAAAGGACTGAGTAGGAGAGAGAGAGAAAGAGAGACAGAGGCAGAAAGAGAGAGAGAGAGAGAGAGAGAGAGAGAGAGAGAGAGAGAGAGAGAGAAAGAGAGAGAAAAAGAGAGAGAGAGAGAGAGAGAGAGAGAGAGAGAGAGAGAGAGAGAGAGAGAGAGAGACTGAAGGCAGATTAAGTTTCCTTTTGTCCAACTTTGTGTCACTTTCTGCCTCCACAAATAGGGAATGTGTGCTTCTTGTACACGTTCATCTGCCAAACCAATTAACACTTCCCAAATGTTATCTTAATTGCATTTATTAACATAACATTAACATAGTAGGAAGATAACAGTCATTTGGGAGGTATTAATTGGCTTGGCAGACATTGGAATGGGGAGTGTGGAGAAGGGCCCTTTTCCGAAGTAGCTTTTATTTCCTTTTAAAATTTTATTTAATTTCTTTTTATGTTTTTGGTGTTGAAGAGTAAATGAAATTACACTGCAAGAGGAAAAAAAACGTATCTTAACTAAAATGGGAGCCAAGTCACAGGACCACACTGCAGAGAAAGGCATGTGGTACACTTGCTCTGCCAGTCCTCCTGGGTTCCTTCCCTCTGTGGTGTCTGTGTCGCCTGGGATGGTAGGGGCTCAGATGTTTCTAGAAATGTCCTGAGTGACACTGCAAACTGTTCATATTATCTCAACTGCTTTACAGATAGCCAGAATGTGTTTTTGTGATGAGAATGAGGCTCTTACTGGTGCACAATCTTCAAACCATGCACTATTCTATATGTGTACGTTCATTAACTTACTCATCAGTTATTAGCAAGTGCCTGCTGTCATCCAGCTTTCAGAAATTCTGGGGTTCAGAGATAAACAATGTTGAGTTCTTGGCTCAGGAATTGGATACAAAGGTAACGCAGGTGTTTGGGGTACACTAGACACACTGTATTTGGATTATAATGGAATCACTGTGACTTTTCTTTTCCTGTGATGAAATGCTATGATCAATGCAACTTATGAAAGAGTTTATTTAGGCTTACTGTTCCAGAGGGATAAGAGTCCATCATGTCAAGGAAGCATAGTAGCAGGAACAGAAAGCTGAGAGCACACATCTCAACCATAAACATAAAGCAGAGTACAAACTGGAAGTGTCTGGAGGCTTTTAATCTAAAAGACCCCTGAACCCTGCCTCCATGGGCTTCCTCCTGTAAGGATGTGCTACCTAAATCTTCCCAAATAGCACACCAAATGAGGATGTTCAAGTGCCAGATACTGTGGGGGTTATTTCTCTAATGTATGTCTACTGACTTTGTTGTGAATTGATACTTCTGTGGCTCTACAATATTGGTGTGAAGGGCAGGAAGTGTGGGTATAGGATGTGTAGAGGAGAGCAAAACTGAAGATAGATGACTGTAAGCACTGAAGTGTTTGAGGGCTGAGTCAAGGCAGAGACACTAGGCACAAAGAAAGGTGGATAAAGAAGTCTTTTATAAGAGCAGCTACTGACATTATTGAGGGATTGCTTTTTGCCAGGCAATGCTCTTAGCACTTGATGTGAGTTGAAGTTTCTCACCGCAGGATAAAGAGGTTCTGTCCATTTTAAAGATAAGACAAGTAAGCATGGTAGGCTGAGTATGGCCACCTAAAAGGCTGTCCACATCTTAGACCCCAGAACCTGTAGGAACGCTACTTTAAATGGCAAAAGAGGCAGGTGGCAAATATGACTGAGTAATGGATACTCAGACGATGGTTTGTCTCTTTGCTTATGTCATAACAAGGTCTTTAGACAAAGGAGCTAGCAGATCAGAGTCAGCAGAGATTCCTGAAGGCAGAGGTAAAGGTCAAAGAAAAAAGAAGCTGTCACCAGCCACCAACTTGCTGGTTTTGAAGAGCTCTTGAAGCAAGGAATGTAGTGGATTTCTTGGCATTCTGTATAATGAGATGCCTTTCTTTCATTTGCTTCCAAGTTCACTTTCTTAACAGCATTAGATGAAAGTCCTTTGTTTAATTACAATTATACAACACAACACACAAGACTTATTTATTTTATGTCTATGAGTATTTTGCTTCCATGCTTTTTTGTTCACTATGTGTGTTACTGGTACTTGTAGAGGTCAGAAAAGAAATCATATTCACTGGAGCTGGCATTACAGGATATTATGAGCTTTCACGTTCATGGTGTGAACTGAACCCTATCACAATCTTTGGAGAGCCTACTCCAAGACCTCACCCAGGGTATGCAAAAAAAAAAAAATCCATGATGTCAGCGAGAAGTAAACTTTTTCCATCTGAGGGGTAGGAAAGGAGCACACACGTTCTGATGGCAACTTTCTTTATTACTGCATCTTGAAATCTCTTCTTCCTTTGTCTTTACATATATATATATATATATATATATATATATATATATATATATTGCCATTTAAAGTAACATTCCTACAGGTTCTGGGGTCTAAGATGTGGACAGCCTTGTAGGTGGCCATACTCAGCCTACCATGCTTACTTGTCTTATCTTTAAAATGGACAGAACCTCTTTATCCTGCTGTGAGAAACTTCAACTCAAATCAAGTGCTAAGAGCATTGCCTGGCAAAAAGAAATCCCTCAATAATGTCAGAAATCTCTGGACAGTATATAAGTTACATTTTGAGGGTTACATTACATTTCCCAAGTAAACAATAAAAAGCAGAGCCATTCTGATAACACACGTGAAGTCACAGTTTCTCTCGGACTTAGAATGTTATGTTGACCGGGCAGCCTGCGTGACTGGGATTGACTGTCAGTCAAGCTCCATGTTGAGCAGGCAGGAGGCACATAATGCTCCAGTGCTCCACAATTACTCAAGGGTCAGTGACCTTAAAAGCATCCCAGGACCAAAACATAAATAGTTAGTTGGCTGAACCTTGAGTCTTGTATCAAAAAATTGAGATTAGAAGTTCATGCAGACAGTCAATTGCTGAGAGAATATATGCAGGAAGTTATTTCTTTAATGTTATCAGTCAGATTTTCCAAGTGAAGAACTGGCACTAAAGTTGCTTCATGCCTGACCTTAGTTCAACAACCAGACACCTGGGAATCTGTCCTTGTGAGATTCATTTGCAGGGACATGATCTGATTACCAGAAACCCCCTTGCCATAGCTTTGGCTCTGTTAAAATTTCTCCAATTGTCCACAATGGTCTCAGTTCTCTCTAGAGCTTCAGTACTGAATTTTGCAATCCCTCTGTCATCATGTCTTAGCCATGTTTAGTAAAAGCACTTCTCAAATATGTCTTACCCTTGCTTGTCTGTAGGCCTTTGCCTGTGTTGTTCTTCTGTCTGGATCATGTTTCCCTTTGTTGCTAAAGTAAATCCTCCCACTTCTCATCACCCTCATTCTGTATGGATGGTTTGATATATCTCCCAAAGCTTCTTACAGCTTTCTGCTTGGTTCGTTAGATAAGAATTGTGTTTATTTTTCCTTCTTTAAAACAATATTCTTGAGCAACTTCATACATGAATGAAATGTATTTTGATCATATCACTCTTTCTAGCCCTCTCTCATCCCCTTTGTACTCCTGCTGAACCTCTTTTTCACAAGTTTCCCTCCTATATCATGCCTTTTTTTAAAAAGCGACCTATTGAGTTTAATTTGTGTTGGTTAAATGAACATGGATGGTATTTACTGGAGAATGGGCAACTAACCAGTATCAATATTATGGAAGAAATGACTTTTTTCTTTAGTTAAATAATGACTCCTCATGGAGATAGGGATATGGGACTCTCAAGTCCCTCCTCATTCCTGAAAATTTTGTTGACAAGTCCAATATTGTGTAGGTCTTGTGTTGGTAATCACAGATACTGTGAGTTCACAACTGTAATGGGCATGCCATGTTCAAAAGATAGCATTTCATGACACTCCTCACCATTTTCTTGCTCTTACAATCTTCTTATACCATCTTCCCTAAGGTTTGGAAAGAGGTAATATAGATTTTCCATATGAGGCTAAACACTAAACAGTCACTGATTCTCATGATTTTACCAGTCTCTACATTAACATTGCCCACTGTAAAAAGGATCTTCTCAGACCAAGAGATTCAGCTGTGAGCATAAACTTAAATATTTTGAAGATGGTTTGACACTATCTCTGTTTAGAAAAACAAGAGTAGTAAGTGTATGTGTCTATGTCCCCCAACTGTACCCCATGATCTCTGATCTCCTTTAGTTGTGTTTTTTTTTAAATAAATCAGGTTTAAAATACCAGGTATAAATTCCCTGAGGAACAGGCCTCCAATCCAATAAGAAAGTGGTTTGTTACTACTACAACACTCATATACCCATTGCTCCTATGAGCACATATTGCTTGGCAGGTCTATATTCAGTCATGAAGTCCACAATTGGGTGAGACTATTGATGACTTTAAAGGGTGGCATTATTTTAAACTGCCTTTAAACTTGAGTATCAAACTACCATAGCAAACTTCTTATGCATATCTTCATTCCCACCAACTGACATAGGAACTAAAACAAAAGTATTTGTTTTGGTTTGGGAAACATTTTCTCAGGATGAATAAATAATTGAAGTACCATAATAACCCTATTATTTAGGCAAGATATTTGGGGCACACAAGCTACATAGCATTGGGTTTGGTTGGTTGCATATCTAACACTGCTTATCAGTGCCTCAGTTCTGAATCCACAGCCCTTTGAAAGTTTAGTCATGACCTCTGTGACTTTGGGTCCTGATGAGGGTGACAAGGAATGAAGAAATGATAGAAATATGTATAGAAAAGTTGGGATCAGGTGGGCCATGTGTTCTGAGGGAGATGTAGCAGCAGATCAGGAACTCAGCAAATTTATTATATAGAGCCAAATGAGCTAATCTCTGTAGAGGTTCTTTATAGAGCATTCTTAGTCTGCAGTAATCCAAGAGTAGGAAGCCATGGTTGATACTTTTTATACATATTGTCACCATCTTTAATCAGACCAAGGGAAAGCCTTGCTATTCTCATGGGCATCACTGGAGTTGGGAGGGGGAGGCCTTGCCATTACATGGGTCTGAGGTATCTTGCCATGGTTGTGCTTATGTTAACAATATACATTAACTCAGGACTCAGACCTGCTCTCTACACTTACTCAGTATTGACCTCTATTTTATATATTAGATTGATGTGGTCTCTTATGGAGTTCACTGTCTAGAAAGAAAGAAGATAACAAGGAAGTAAAAAAAATAATTTTTGAGGCTAAGGACATGGCTCAAGTTGTAGAGTTCCTGCCTAGAATGCACAAAGTTCTGGAAACTGTGCATAATGGCATATAGATGTTACTGTAGCTCAGGATGATCAAAAGTTCAAAGTCATCATCAGCTACATAGTAAGTTCTGATCAGCCTGGACTACATGTGACCCAGTCAGAAAAGCAAGCAACCAAACAAGTAAGAAAGAAGTAATACTATTGAGTAGAGAGATATCCTATGAAAGAAATATAACATTGATACAAGATAGAGTGAACATATATATGCGAGAATAGATTGGTAATGGAGGTTCTCATTTGTAATTTAAGCACTTGACAAGTTAGGGCAGGAGAATCCATTGTTTGAAGTTACATAGTGATACCCTATGTCCTGGTTGTGTTTTTGTCAACTTGACACAGCTGGAGTTTTCTGGGAAGATGAATTTTGTCATAAAATTGCCTCTATCAGGTTGGCCTGTAGGCAAGACTGTGGGACATTTTCTTAATTAATGATTGACATCCAAGAGTTCAGCCAACTGTGAGTACTTCCATCCCTTCTCTGACAGTTTTGGGTTGTCTGAGAAATCAGGCTGAGTAAGCTGTGAAGAACAAGCCAGTAGGCATTACTCCTCCACGGCTTCTGCTTCAGTTCCTGCTTCCAGGTTCCTTTTGAGTTTCTTCCTTGACATCATTCAGCAATGGACTGTCATCTGTGAGTTGAAATCAACTCTTTCATCCATAGATTGTTCTTAGTCATTGTGTTTTTATCACAGCAATAAACATCCCAAATAAGACAAAAATTCTGTGATGGACTTGACCATGTGTTTTTTTGGATGATTATGGTAGCACTTTAACTTTGGTCTGGAAAAGCCATTGAGTGGTCAGAGCTCAGTGGGCTATTCTATGAAAGCGTGGAATATAAAAATGCTAAGACCAATGCAGGTAATGGAGGCCCAGCTTGTGAAGTTTCAGAGAGAGTACTACTGGGGCCCTTTGAGTAATGTTTTGAATAAAAAAATCTGTGGTTCTGATCAGTTCGGACTGAAGAATCAGAAATGACTTACAAGAGACCAGTAGTGAAGTAAAACCTATGCTTTACTGGGACAAATGATTCTGGTTAGCTGGAGTTGAGAAATTAGTGATTAGAAAGAGACTAATATCATTGAAGTGAATTTTGCTAATATTTCCTCAGTTCAGTATACAGAAGCTGTGGTCTAGAGAGGACTAAAGCTGCATCTTATTCAGGCAGTTGAACTTGGAAATGTGTATCACTCAGGTGGAACTATTTCTGGTCATGAGAGTAGCTGAGGTCATTGAGAGTAGCTGAGGCTTGACACTGTGTGGTAGGGCTGGAGTACCTGAAAAAGGGGGCCACTGGTGAATGTGGAGTCTCAGTTGTGATGGGGAACTAAAGCACCTTGGAGATTACAGTACTATGGGATGACTCCTAAGCATAGCAACAGCTGTGGATATATCAGATCTGAGCCTATGTGATGCTTTGTATGCTGTGGATGTCAGACCCAGATAGGTAGAGCTGGCCAGGCACTTTGGAACCTAGACATCAAGCATTGAACTCCCCCACCGCCAATATTCAAGCTTTACTAGTATTTTCCATATATATTCTTTAAAAAAATTTATGTTTAAGATTATAATAGAATCACAACATTTCTCCTTTCTCTTTCCTTCATCCAAATCACCCGTGTACCCATTCTGACCCTCTTTCAGATTCATGGCCTCTTCTTTCATTGTTATGGCATGGACTCCTGTATATACATATATATTCCTAAATATGACCTGTCCAGTCCATATAATATTGCTTATAAATATGTTTTCTGGGCTGACCATTTGGCACCTGATAGCCAATTGGTGTGTTCTTCCCTGGGGAAGACTATTTCTCCCATTCTCAGCTTTCTGCAATTGCCTATAGTTCTTTATGTAGGGTGGAGGCGTCCTGGAATTTTTCTCATCCACTTTGGCATGTACACTGATGTTGTCCTTGTTCAGGCCATGTTTGGTAAGTCATGTTAGTGAGAATTTATGCTTCTGACATTACTAGATGATACTGCCAAGAGACGTTTCCTTGATGAGGGATGAAGACTACACTTATCTGTGGGTATAAAGAAAAATTGTTGTTTATAGAGTATTGTTAAGGATTACGTTGGTTTAGTAAATTAGTGGTTGTAGATTCTCCTCCAACCATGACTTCACTATCACTGAGTAGTTGTCTAAGTTCCAATATCAGGTATGATCTCCCTCCTTTTGAGTTGGTGTTAAGTCCAATTAGAGAGCTGCTGGTTACTGCATAGGTATGCAAGCCACTATTGTGTTACCATGGAAGCTAGTCTTTAAGGAAAGGTTAGTCAGGTCAGTTCCAGCTGGGTCCTGTTCCAGATGTACATGGTGTGACTTCAGCAAACTAGGAGCTTACCTTCCACCTCTAGGGCACATCCAAGGGCAACAATAATAGCCTGCATGTTTTGGGAGTCTCTTGGACAACTTTGACCAACAACTCAAACGAGGGTTTCCCATGTCTCATAATTGGATTTTTATTATGGGGTTTTTGGCTCTTTGGGGGAGCATTGTCAGCTCAGATGAGAAAAATTTATTAAAACTATGTGCATTTATACACAGATTACATGTAGGTTTTTTTGGGTAAATATAACAGTATGATTCCTTGTGTGTTTTTCAGATATCCTTATTGTCATTTTACCTTCCTCTCTCCTTTTGTATTTACTCTTCCAACACACACAAAAAAGAGTTTGCCCTTTCCCATTTCCCTGGTAAAATCAACTTGTATCCTGTTATTCACTTTTCTATTGCTTCTCAATACCCCATATCCTGACAATGATCCCATTTTACTTTCCTACTTTCTGTAGTTACTACAAGATACATATTCATTTCTGAAGATTTTGAGCAAGGAGCCTCTGATGAAGAAAACATGTGATGTTTGTCTTTTGGGATCTTCATTTCCTCATTTGCTATCATCTTTTCCAGTTTCATTTATTTTCCTGCAAAGTTTATGATTTTATTTTTCTTTACAGCTGAAGAATATTCCATATTGTGTATGTACCACCTTTTCACTATCTATTCATTGGTTGTAGGAGGTTTAAGCTGTTTTCATTTCCTAGCTAATGTGAATAAAGCAGCAATGAACATGGCTGATGAAGTATCTGTGGAATAGGAGGTCGAATTTTGAAATATGCCAAGGAGTGGTATAGCTGGGTTGTATGGTAGATTTATTTTTTAGCTTTTAGCTTTCTCTGAATTCTTCACAGTGACTTGTTTAGTTGATGCACCAGTTTGCAATCCCACCAACAGTTCCCAGCATTACCTCTAGCATTGGTTATTGGTTGTTTTTTTTGTTATTGTTTTTGCTTTAAATCTTTGTCATTTTGAGAAGGGTAAGATAAAATCTGAAAACTGTTTTGATTTTCATTTCTCTAATTACTATGGATGGTGAACTTTTTTCAGATATTTCTTAGTCAATTTTGTTTTAGTTGTTTGTTCTTTTGAGAATTCTCTGTTCAGGTCCATTTTTCAAATAGGTTATTTTTTTTGACTCCTTGAATTTTGAGTTCTTTGTATATTCTGGATATTAATCCTCTGTCAGGTGTAGAGCTGGCAAAGATTCTTTCCCATCCTGTGGGCTTCATCTTCACCAGGCTGATAATTTCTTTAGCTGAAGCACTGAAATTTTTGCACTAGTGAGTTTTGGTTTTGTTTGATTTGATTGTGACTATACCCTGATTCTTTTTTCTTGGACTAAGAAAGTATGTAATGTATTTTTGATTTTACTGGAACCCACAGTTATGGGATGGAACTTTTAGTGATGTTGGATTTTTAAAGAGTCTTTTAATTTTTAAATGTTTGAATTTTTTAAAGCCTCTGAGCTTTTAAAAGTTATTTATGTTTCTTCTTCTTCTTCTTCTTCTTCTTCTTCTTCTTCTTCTTCTTCTTCTTCTTCTTCTTCTTCTTCTTACTATTATTATTATTATAAATTCTTGGGGTAAATGAAAAAGAAAGGTTATGATTTAATAGTAAAGTATTGATGTGTCAAGTTGACAAGGGATTAATTGTTCTGGTTGTTGTTTTGTAGGCTTGGCACAAGTTATAGTTATTCATGAAGAGGAAGTTCAACTGAGAAAATATGTTCATCAAATGGCCAGTGGGGAAAACTGTGGGATATTTTCTTGTCTAATGACTGATGTAGGAGGGCTCACCTCACTCTAGGTAGTGCCATCCCTCCCTGTACAAGTGGTTCTGGGTTATATAAGAAAGCAGATTAAGCAAGCCATGAGGAAAACACAAATAATATAATAAAAAATAAAAATCCTAATTAATGTACCCTGTCTCCAAAAATCAAAGCAAAACCAAACTGATCCAAAAAGCAATGGGGATCATGGACGACTTGGTCTTTTTGTAGCTGTCACACCCAGGGCAAAAATCTGAAGCCTGGCTTTATCTATCACAATTCAGATACAGAACAAATCATTCCATTCACTGAGGAAATTTAAATATTTATGTTTTTATATTCATATACAAATAATATGTACAAAGTGATTTTTTTATTTGGTAGGTAAACTGTTGATTTTAAGGTTTTTTTAAAGACAATGTTTCATGCAGCCCAGGCAAGCCTCAGTTTTCCATGTGCTGGGATTACAGGCATGTGCCAATATAACTGTCTCTAGAATGGCTTTTGATCAATATAAGAAAAAATTTAATATATTTTTAAAAAATTTACTCATCTTGCTCTATGTCCCCCCCCCCCCGTGTGTGTGTGTGTGTGTGTGTGTGTGTGTGTGTGTGTGTGTGTGTGTCTGTGTGTCTGTGTGTTCATGTATCCATAGAGGTCAGAGGTGTTGGATTCTCTGGAGCTGGAGTTCCTGGTAGTTGTGAACCATATGATGTGGATGCTGGAAACAAGATCCAGGTCCTTTGGAAGACCAAGAAATGTCCTAACTGTTGAGACATCTCTCAATCTTCACCTTAAAATGATTTAAATTGTCCTATATGCTATGTATTTTTAAATTCAGTTTCAAAAGTGGATACACACACAGTTACCAAGCAAGGTAATACACATTGATAGATTTTGATATTTATCTTATTCTTTATTAATAAGATTCATCCATCTAGTTATAATTGCTACCCCATGTGGCTACCATTAGTAGATGTGAGTATTAATGCTTGCAGAAATATGTATGCTATGATTACTTATTTCATTGTAAAAAGTGGACCGTGACATGTTCTGTCAGGTGTTTACAATTTATCAAATACCCCTTTAAAATATTACTGTTTAAAAAATAAGTTCAGTATTTGTTCCAATATTATATTGTAAAGATTTTGACCTCTTGGATTCTGAACACTCAGGATTGTGGCATTTGGGATGGTTGCCTAAACATCCATTAGACAAGCCAAGGACAAACCCTCCTGGCAAAGTGAAACACATATACAGAGCCCTGCAATGGAGAACTCTGTGTCCAAAGTTAGATCAGAGGGCTGGCACTAAGTAATGGGGGAAAGTGAGATAATGTCAGCCTGGATTCTGTAGCTGGCAGGGTCTAGGCAATATTGGATTTGTCCTAGCTGGGACTCTAAGCAGGGCTAGAAGCTACTTAATTCATACTGTGCCAGAGTGAGAGTCCTAATGGTTAGAATTTCAGGAAATAAAATCCCACATAATTGGGAAATGCAAGCTAGCGTGATAGAGTTCCAGAAGCACTGTGGATGTAGTGATTTTTATCTGGAGAATTATAGGTTCCTTTTTTAAATCATGGTAATATTTTCATTAATACCTTTATATTAATAAGTGCTGTATCAGTCAGTGTTCTCTTGAGGAACAGATCTGATAGAATGTATATATGTGGTGGCTTGAATGAGAATAGCCCCCATAGGCTGATAGATCTGAATGGTTGGTGGCACTATTTGAAAGGATTAGGAGGTATGGCCTTGTTGGAGGAAGTGTATCACTGGTGGTGGGCTTTGAGGTTTCAAAAGCCCATGCCAAGCACGGAGTCTGTCTGTCTGTCTGTCTCTTTCTCTGCCTACAGATGAGGATATAACTCTCAGCTACTGCTCTTGCATGCTACCATACTCCCTAACATAATGATAATGGACTATTTCTCTGAAATGGTAAGCAAGCCCCCAATTAGGTGCTTTCTTTCATAAAAGTTGTCTTGGTCATGGTGTCTCTTCACATCAACAGAACTATGGCTAAGACAATATATGTATGAGATATACTAGGTTGACTTACAGGATATGATGTAGACAGTACAACAGTGTCTGATAATCCAGTAGTTTTCTCAGCTATCTCTAGGACTTTTACAGCATCATCTAAGGAGGCATGCACCCAAGGAGAACTATGAATGTGTCCAACACAAAATTGTAAACTTACTTAAAACATTATAAGATTCTCTTCCAATTGATTGTGTAGCTCTAGAAAAAAACTTTGAAAAACTATTTTAGCACATATTTTTCCAACAGAATATTTTTATTGATTATTTGGGAATTTCACATAATTTCCCAATCACATTCACTTCTCAGTCTTCCCAAACCCCCTGCCCCCACTTTGTGACCTCCTCCCCACATCCAAAAAAAAAAAAGAAAATAAAAAAATACCAACTTCAATTTATGTTGTCCATTTACTCACTGGAGCATGGGCAAACTGCGAGGGGCCAGCCACTTAAAGAAAACTGAGTCCTTCACCACCCCTATCCCTGCCGGAAGCCATCAACTGTGAAGAGCTACACTTCAGGAGCCCTATCACAATTAAGAGCTCTCTTCAATGGCTTCCTGTCTAGACTGTTTCTTTTTTGGGGGAGGGGTGGGGGAGGGAGATTGTCACAGAAGCCTTCAATGTCGCTCATTCTCAAGTATGAGTCGACAGTTGTTACCACTGCAAAAGTAGCTTCTTTGCTCTTTGCAGTCAGTGGCAGCAAGAATCATGGACTTTTACATGCTTTCTGGTGACAGCACAGACTACGGACATCAATACGGTCCTTCCCTTGGTGACGGCACAGGCCAAGGACATCAAAATGGCCTCTGGCAGCAACACAGGCCATGGACATCAACATGACTTCAGGTGTCAACACAGACCATGGACATCAACATGGTCTCTAGTGGGAGCACAGACCATGGACCTCAGACATCAACATGGCCTTTGGCAGTAACATGGACCACAGACATCAATATGGTTTTAGGCAGCAGCACATACCATAGACTCACATGGCCTTCAGTGGTAACACAGGCAACTGACACCAACACGGCCTTTGGCAGTGGCAGCACTGGCCATGAACCTTAACATGGCCTCAGGCTACAGCACAGGCCACAGACATCAACATGGACCACAGAAACGAAGATAGCCTCCAGTGGTAGCACAGGCCATGGGTGTTCACCTGTCCTCCAGCAGTGGCATGCGCCACAGACATCCACATGGGCCTTCGGCATTAACACGGCTTGAGGTGGCAGCACAGACCACAGATACCAGCACATCCCCTGGCTATAGCATGGATCACAAATACCAACATGGCCTCCGGGGCCAATATAGACCCTGGAAGTGTTTTGAGGAGTCCCAACCCAGAAAGCGAACTGTTCCCACATTCACACCCACCTTAGCCTTCTCCCACAGCTGTCACCACCATTATATCTCTAGTTCCACCTCTTCCCATCTTTCACATGCTGTTCCATTCCTTCATCTTTCCCACCTCTCCATCACATATTTGTTCACTGAAGTGGCATTGCAAACTGCAGTGTGTCTCACAGTACACACACACACACACACACACACACACACACACACACACACACACACACACGTTTGCCCAAATAGCTTTACATGCAAATACTCATGGCAATAAGTCATTCATTGGTCTGGTTTCTGGTTTGTCAAGCACCATAAACTCTGGATCATTGCAGAGACTTGTCTCACATATCCTGCTGTTTTCCAGAGTCGGGGTGGTCTTGCTACAAGCTCCAGGCTGCTGCCTCTCTCGCTGTCCTTGGGGCTGGCCTCTCTGAGGCTCACTGGGAATGACCTTTGTGCTTTCAGCCTGTGTGCAGTGTCTTGGGCCTGCCTACCCTTCTCCCAGTACAGTAAGCTCCACAGGCTGCAGCTGCAGGGGCTCCAGGCTGAATAGGATCGGCCCTATTCAGTAATGCCATGTTCTTTCCCACCGTGCCCACACTCTCCCATAGCCCCACTCTCCCATATCGCTCCCATACCCTTTGCAGCCGTGTCTCCCGTTTCACTATTCTCCGCCATGCTCTGTTCTGCCGTCGCTCCTTGCAATGCTGTGAGATCACTTTTAAAAATCATCTTCCCGTCAGACCCGCCTTTTAAAAAAGTTGTTCCAGAGATACTGTGGCGTCTGCAGACGCCTTCTTCCAGCAGGGCAGCGCTCTGTGCTTGGCTTGAGCCTGGGTTCTCACTGCCACAGCTCCTTCATGGCAGAGGCAGGGCTGACAGGGAGGGCAGGAAGAGGCACTGGATTGCAAGAAACACTTTTTAAATGACAATGCTGTGTCACAACATCAAAAGGCTGGACTACACTGTTTCATTGTTATTTTTTAAATTACAGCTATATTGAGTCTATTTTTTTAATTTTCTCTTTATGTGTTTCTTTATTTTCTTATTATTAAACAACCAAAATCTTATCACCTAATGAAAAGCCAAAGTACATACTTCTAGAACTTTCTTTTATGGTTATGTCAACATGGAAAAACTTATATATATATTTTTTAAACTTGTTACATTTTTATTCTTACAAAATTATATCTTTTTAATTGATTAAATTATAGACCTTTTTCTGAATATATGGATACACTATAATTTATTTAAACAATTTCTCCTCCTCCTCCTCCTCCTCCTCCTCCTCCTCCTCCTCCTCCTCTCTCCTTGTCTTCTTTGTCAGAGCTATTGTACATGCTAGGTAAGTATACTACCATTGAGCTATACTAACTGTTTGCAGCAATTTATTTTCCTTTTCAAAATAATTGGACACCTTTCTAGATTTATATACATATATTTGGTATTTATCTCATTTTCCTTCATTTTTCCCAGTAGTTTCATTGTAGTATTTTCATACATGTACATCATTGTAGTTTATCCCAATTTGTTCTCTTCCCTTACAGCTGTCTGACTTTCTTAGGAAAAATTTCCTTAAAATGCTACCCTCTCGCCTTTGCCCTCCCTCTCTTCTCCACTCTCCTTCCCCGCCTTCCTCCAGTTTTATTTTATTTTTTTTTATCATGCTAGAAATTGAACCCATGGCAAGTACTCTAACATTAGAATCACAGTTCCTTAAAATACAATTGTTTTTTTTTTTTGTTTGTTTTTTTTGAGACAGGGTTTCTCCATGTAGTTTTGGTTCCTGTCCTGGATCTCGCTCTGTAGACCAGGTCGGCCTCAAACTCACAGAGATCTGCCTGGCTCTGCCTCCCAAGTGCTAGGATTAAAGGCGTGCACCACCAACACCCAGCAAAATACAATTCTTGATCACATGTAAGTTTTAAAAGATGTTTTTATTATTTATAATTAGGTTTTATATCTTTTTCATTTGGAGATATTTTGCTATGAGATATGAGACAATGACCTAAACTTTACTTTTCCTAAAATCATTGGTCAACTTTCTTAATATAATTAATACTATAAAGCAAATTTTATCCAGTGATTTGAGATACCAGCTGTCATACACCAAATTCATGATTTCATGAAATATATATATATATATATATGAATATATATTCTATAATGTATATATATATATATTCATTTTATATATATTTTTTTCCTGGTAACTATGAAGAATATATCTAATCTAGTGTATTGATCTGACTGCAGATTTGAGCAAAGCCATACTGCTGTATTGAATCTTTTTTGTTGGGGGTGTGGGCTCATCCTAATTTGCTCTCTTTTCCTCTTCCTACCTTGAGATTAATCACTTCTACATTTTATTTTCCTAATAGCACTATGATACATTCCATCAGGTATTTAAAAAAAACACAAAGTTTATTGTGGTTTTGTAGTGATTATATTAAATTTATACATTAGTTTGAAAATTAGCACCTTGAGAACTATCCTTCTAAAACAAATTTAGCCTCATTCGTAGTCACTTAAAAATCTGGTGCTTTTAGGCAGGGGAATGTAGCTCAGTGATAGAACACTTGTTTAGCAAGTTAATGTTTTGGATGCTATCCCTAGTCCCACAAAACCAAACCAACTATTAAAACCAGTGCTGAGCTTCTAATTCAGTTGTTGGAGTGCTTTCCTAGCATGCACAAAGCCTTGGGTAGGGTCTCCAGCACTACATAGACCTCATGAAGTTGTCAGAAGACCATCATCTCAGCACTTGGGGGGTGGGGTGTACACAGAAGAATCAGAAGTTCAGGTCACCCTTGGCAGCATAAGAGATTTGAAGCCAGCTTGGGCTACATATACACTGTCTTAAAAAAAACAAAAAAAAAAAAACAAAAAAAAAAACCATAAAACTAAACCGTGATATCTCTTCTGAAGGAACACACCCTATTACTTGGTATGGTATATAATACCGTAAGTAATTTGACTCCTTCACTAGATTGCAATACCTTAAAACCTATAGAGTTACTATTTGAGCTAAGAGACAGAGAGGGGTTGAGGAATAGAAGATGCACTGCCAGATGGAAGTTAAGAACTGTAGTCTTTATTTGTTTTGCTTGTAGTTGTAGTTGGAGAAGGGACTCCTCATGGGCTTGATTGCATTTTGGCCCATAAACCTAGCCAACAGAAGGACATCAGTTCAACACTTAAGCATACAAAATCAAGACCATCTTTATTATATGTCTTTGAAACACTGTAACTTTCTGCATTATGGCCCTTAACACTGAAGAAGAAAATTCAATGACTGCAATATAAACAACTTACTGAGCACTCAGATCTAAATGGGACATTTATATCACCTGTTCCTCTACAAGCACAGGGAACATTATAGCAAAATGTGGGGCTGAAAGAATATAAGAGTCAAAGGATAGGGAGGAGAGCTATGAAATGTTGTCTCCTGCACATGACATGGTTGTTGGAAATTGTTAAGGAATAAGTAAAAGTATCCTAAAGCAGAACAATTTGGCTGTTTTCTCTTTACCGGTAGAACTGTCTCCAAGTTCTGCTCCAGTTCTGACTCTGTGAGTTCTCATTCTCTGTTGGTGGAGATCCAGGTCAGTGATGAATGTGGTAGAAATAAGATGACACAAAGAGAATCTTATGGAAAATTAACCAGGCAATGTGAAAACTGGATGAGAGAAGCCTTAGCTGTATCAATTCATTTAAAACATCACTTATTTAAATTGTACAACATAATTTTCTCAACTGCCCTTTGAGATACAAACGTAAGAATTTAGATGCAAACACCCTTTTAAGATAGATGCTCTCATTTTAGTGAGATCTAAGTGGGATCCTGGACAGTCACAGAATACTACCGTATTCTTGCTTCCTGGAAGATCTTATAAAAATTCAGCCACAAGATCAAAGCATTGACTTGTCTTTGTTCACACTGTGATATAAAAATGGCTCCTTGTCACTTCTGGTTGGGAGAAAAGTAACTGCATTGTCTTTGAACTGAGAACATTTAATTTACTGTGGTCAGTAGATTAAACTTTTCCTAAATTTTTATTTGAGAGATGCTAAAATAGGTACCATCATTAAGCTGCATGTTTTCTTTGACCAGTATTTCTTTGTGTCTTTGTTAACTAAAGTTGGTATTGAAGACAGTCAGGGAAAGATCATCCCAACAAAACCAGAAACAGGAGAAAATACACACGTTACTTACAAATTAGATCATTGACATTGGACTATCAAATGTTTGGCATTATAATCCATCTAAACTGAAATTGGATTTAGCAAAACTTCATATTCTATCCTGAGATTGACTAACAGATTTTTAAAAACAATTGTTTGAAACTTCACAAAAGATGTTTTTTTTTCCTCTTTGGTGTGTGTGTGTGTGTGTGTGTGTGTGTGTGTATGTGTGTGTGTGTGTGTGTATGTGTGCGTGTGTGCATGTGCATGTATGTGTGCACACACATGTGTGTACACTTGTCCCAGTAATTGTGAAGATACAAAGTTGACACAGGACACAAGATGTCCTTTCTTCTATTGTTTCTCTATATGTGGGTTCTGAGAATGTGAACTTTTGCTTTTTTAGCATGCTTTTTTTTTTTTTAGTAAACACTCTATGAGCACAGTCATCACACAGGTACCATAACAGCTGGTTTAAACCCATAAAAACATAATTATAATATAACAACAACTAAACATAAAAAAAGTGAAGGGAAAAATAGCATGTAAAATATTGTTGTTGGCCCTAGGAAATGTAACAAACTTTTCCACTTTCTCACCTTGAGTGCAAAAGCTAAGTCATATAAGCAGGAATAATGATTATTATTATTATTATGATGATGATGATGATCATGATCACAATAACAATCACCACATCATTCTTCTCTCCTAATGTCAGATCATGAATATAGAGCTTGGGGTTCAAGAACACTAATTGCCTTCACAGTTCTGCAAGGAGTTGAACTGAACTCTGTTGGAGGTCACAGCTGGGTAGCAGAAGACAGAAGGTAATGAGATATCTGGACTGTGGGGCACCGGTTCATTGGCTGCTCATTTGAGAAGTCCTGGTGTATGGTTGAAGACCTTACTCTTAAAAATAATGAGGCAGACAGGAGTCATTGATTGATCTTGAAGCAGAAGCACGGGGAAGGACAAGCATGAGGCCAAAAAAAATCTCCACGTGATGGAAGTCATCTGAGACAAAAAACAGTCTTTATAGCTGGCCTTGCCTAACCTGGGCTAAAATGTTAGAAATATTCTTTTGCCTGTTGTTTGCCCACATATACAAAGGGAAATTCTAAGAGCTCATAGACTAGGGCTGAGGCATACACACCAGTTAGTAAGTTCTGGCCCTCGCATAGAGTAAGCAAAGTAATTAATACTATACAACCTATACCCCAGTGTAGTGGTTTTTCTGTTATGAAAAGGATATATCAAACATGTACAAAATAGAAAGTAAAAAAGTCATTGCCCCTCATTCACAGCCTCCATAATTGCCAGCACTTTATCTATCTTTGAGGAAAATATATATACTTATAAGAGTGGCAGGAGGAGAGAGGTCTGAAAGGTGAATGACATCTTAAGAGGGGAAGCAAAGGTAGTGCTGTCACTGGGGCTCCCTAAGCCCCTCCCTGGTGACACTACCTGCATGGAGTGTTAAATGAAGAGTGTTGCCTCTGTGAATAATCAGGTAATCAAAAACTAGTTACTGCTTTGACTTTTTATTACAGGTTCTTCAGCCACTTACATTTAACATTTTTAAATGTATCATTATTTTAAACACACATCATTATTTTAATTATAACCAATTAGACGTGCCTGCATCTCCTCAGCATGCATCATTATGCACCTTACCAAAAAGCACTTTAATCAAATTGCATACCAACATTCTTTATTATAATTTATGTGCGCATGTCTCTAGCTGATTTGTATGTTTTAAGAATTAATTTCACTAGATATGGAACTGAACCTGGGTTAGCTTACTCTAGCATTCCTAAATTCATGATATTGTTGTCATCTCAGATACCATTTTATTTTCTTATCCCAGGAGATAACAGATACATGACTAGAAGTCATGATGGTTCTCCAAAACCTTTTGTGCTGAAGCCCTTAAATCATTACATTTGCCTTGGGTCCTTTGAAATCTTCTGGATACTGGCCTCTAGTTTCTCAAGACTCAGTCACATAAGAATAAACAGCTAAGCTAGACGAATGTAGAGACACAGCCTTAGTTATTGCCCCCAGTTGTACTCAAAGGATTTTAGCTTCTTTTAACCATTAATTCTTCACTTTTTATGTTTGGGTTTGCATCTCTCAGATTTATAAGGAAGTCTTGCTACATGTATTTGCAATATGGTTGAGTATGCAAAGATCATTAAACTACTTGTGAATTTATCTTTGATGCTGAAATCTTTGCCTGTTTCAATCTCTTTGTGATAGTTAATTTAGATTGTTGTGTTGGTTGGATTAAGAAATACCTATGACTCTTAATGTTGCATAACTTTGGGAGTGTCTGTGAGGGTGTTTTCTCAAAGTTCTAAATGAGGAGAGCAGATCCATCCTGAATGTTGGTGGTGCCATTCAATGAGCTTGAGTCCTGGACTGAATAAACAGGGGGAAAGGAGGAAGCCAACTTTACTGCTCTAGAGGCAGTGGGACCTGGGAGAATGGAACAAATCAATGAGGTGAGCTAAAATCTCATGCAATAGCCAAGTTTATTCAGAGCATCAGACGATGTATACTCTGAAGGTTAAAAGATTCACATGATTAAAGGGTACAATCACAAGGGCTAGTCACACATGTCAGGCAAGCTGCATGTGACAAAAACACATTTTTCAATAGAGGCATATAAACAAATAACACCAGCCAGTTGTAACAATTAATCTGAAGTAAACTCACTCCTGTCTGCTACACCTGGGAGGGGCATGAAAACATAGTCCAAGAACAATACTATGTTTTTGAAGAAAACAAGGTCACAAGACTTGAAGCACTTAGAAATCTTCTCACATGACTCCATTCTTAGACAGTGTCCTGACATGAACTGAGTCCTCCTTTCAAATTTGCTATGCTACTTGTCTCCATTCTTTCTCTGTCATGGGAGTCTGTGTCCCCTTAAACCTGGAGCCAAAACAAAAATGCTTCCTTTTTTTTTTAAGTTTCTCTTTTTTTTCTTCTTTTCCTGTGTGTGTGTGTGTGTGTGTGTGTGTGTGTGTGTGTGTGTGTATGTGCAACTGTTCACATGAATATCAGCCGATGTTTGTGTGTGGATGCTCATGCATGTGGAGGCCTGAAGTTGATGTTGGGAATGTCGACCACTCTTCCATCTTACACTTTGAAGCAGGGTCTGTCAGTCAAACTCATAGCTGGTTGATTCAGCTAGTGTCATTAGTCAGCTTTCTCTGGAGATCCCCCCATTATCTGCCATCTGAAGGGGAAATTACAGGTAGGCTGCCGTGTTTTCTTGGCATTTATATGGGTTCTGAGGATCCAAACTCCAGTGCTCCTGTTTTTCCAGCAAACACACTTTAATCGTTGAGACATACCCCCAGCCTTTTAAGTTGTTTTCTGTCAGCTATTTGGTCACAGCAGTTGGAGAAATAATTAATACAGGAAATGGATGCAGAGGATTGCTGGCATAAACCTATGTAGTTTGCAGGCCTTCGAAGTTCTAGGGAAGCCTCAGAAAGCTGTAAGCAAAGCTTAAAGGGCCATTCTGCTGGGAGTCTGGAAGACAAGAATGTCAATGAAAATGTGGACAGTAAAAATTGTGCTCACAAGGTTTTGTAAGCAAATAAGGTCCCTATAAGGAATCAGGATGGAGGCCATCCACATTTTATTCTGGAAAAGTGTACTGCTGTGTTTTGCCCCCATCCTGCATTTTTGAGTGAGGCCGAATTAAAAAAAAAAAAAAAAAAAAAAAAAAAAGAACAGTCAATTACAGGGCTGAGGACATAACAAGGTCTTAAAAGTGCTTGGCACACAAGGACCCAAATTCAGTCCACAGGACTTGCTTAAAAAGCTAGATGTGCTTCTAATCACAGCGATGCTAGGAAGGCAGAAGACACCAAGTTTCCAGGACTTACTGAGCAACCTAGGCTAATTGAAAATCTCAAGGCCAGTGAGAAATTTCTGTTGTCAAATCAGCAATGGTGCTGCTGCCGCCGCCGCCGCCGCCGCCGCCGCCGCCACCACCACCGCCACCACCGCCACCACCGCCACCACCACCACCACCACCGCCACCACCACCACCACCACCACCACTGCCACCACCACCACCACCACTGCCACCACCACCACCATCACCACTACCACCACATAAAACAAGGTGGACAGCACCTGAGGAGGAGTGACTCCTGAGGTGGTCCTCTGGCTGGTCAAGCATGTGCACCTATCATAGACATATACACACATGTGCACCTACCTACAGTCTCCCCCAGCACAAAATAATAGACTAATAATAGACTAACATAACTTGAAGAAATGTCACGACAGTGTAAAATTCAAGCTGTGATGTAATTGTTGCTCGCTGCATTTATTGAGGTTTATAATGAGAATTCAAGGAAGGGGGTATGAAAAATGAGCAGTTTGGCAAGGAAAGGAGAAAGGACATGGTTAAATTTGCAGGCAAAG
Organism: Peromyscus eremicus; assembly: GCF_949786415.1. Lineage (NCBI taxonomy): Eukaryota > Metazoa > Chordata > Mammalia > Rodentia > Cricetidae > Peromyscus > Peromyscus eremicus. The sequence continues at coordinate 88,782,432 of NC_081417.1, forward strand.
CATCAGACAAGACAGAGAAGTGCCAACAAAGAGGCTACAATGTCTAAAGAGATTGGTGCCATAAAGGAGAACTCATTGCAATGGGACAATAGGAAGACCAAGGCCTCACCCATCAAAGGCCCCAGCTTGTAAATATACATTCATTTAAAAATGAAAGTGTCAGAACAAGGAAAGAGATACCATGATAAATGAAGGCACCATGGGAATAGGGAGAAGCAGTGTGCTAGGGAGGTCCCCAGGAATCCACAAAGATGACTGACTCCACCATAGACTACAGGCAATGGTCGAGAGGGTGCCAGAGCTGACCTACGCTGGAGATCGGATGGCTGAATACCCTGTCACCATAGAACCCTCATCCAGTGACTGCTGGAGTCAGATGCAGAGATCCACAGCCCGTTCCCAGGCGGAGCTCCAGGAGTCCAATGGACAACAGAGAGGAGGGATTCTATGATCAAGAGATATCGAGACCACGACTGAAAAAAGTACAGAGACAACTAGCCAAACTAGTGGAGACACATGAACTGGGGACCAATAGCTGAGGAGCCTCCATGGTACTGGACCAGGCCCTCTAGATAAGTGGGACAGTTGTTTAGATTGAACTGTTTGAGAAGAGCAGGGTGAGGGAAAGAAATACTTTCTTTGTACAGCATTATCTCCAAGACAGTAGCCTAGGACACTCTAAGTGGATGGTGGGGATTTTAATTTTGCTTTTTCCTTATTAGGTTGTATGTGGTGGCTTGAATGAAATGGCCTGTATAAGCTCATATGCTTGGTCCCCAGCTGATAGAACTGTTTGAAAAGGATTTGGATGGGTGGTGTTGTTGGAGGACATATGTGACTGGGCTAGACTTTGAGTTTCTGAAGATTCATACCAATTCCAGTGTCTCTTTCTCTGCCTCCTATTGGTGGATAAAGATGTCAGCCCATGTCTTTGAGGATGTGGCCTCATGTAGGATTTTTATATTCCAGTTAGTGGTCCCGCATCCATGCATATTTGGGCACACTAATTGAGCAGGAAGTTATCAAAATAAAAAAAAAGAAGATATGAACTTAGGAGGAGGCATGTTGAGGGGCCTGAGGGAAATGGGATTGGGTATATATAATCATATTTCATTGTATATATTCATAAAATAACAGGAAAGAGAAGAGAGATAGATAGCTCAGGAATCAATATATGAATCAGTGAAAGCACAACACTGAGAATGTAAAGTGACTTAATGACAGAGACAGAGACAGAATGAAACAACAGACTTTGTTCTAGAATCCAAAGTGACTTCTCTGAAGTGAGGCAGGAAGTAGTTCTGATCAGGGGAGGAAAGACAAAGATGTAAATGTAGTTTAGAAATATGGGAGAGGATTTCATTACAGTTCAGGAGAAATAACTTTAAAAAAAGAAAGAAAAGTATATAAGGTCTTTGATCTTAAAATAACAAATTTATAATTATTTGAAAAGGGATAGTTTTCGAGTGCTTAGGGGAGCGGGAGATCCCAGCTGGATCAAGAACAGAGAGGGAGAACAAGGAATAAGAGACCATGATAAGTGAAGACCACATGAGAATAGGAAGAAGCAAAGTGCTAGAGAGGCCCACAGAAATCCACAAAGATACCTCCACAATAGACTACTGGCAATGGTCAAGAAACAGCCCGAATTGACCTACTCTGGTGATAGGATGGCCAAACACCCTAATTGTCATGCTAGAAACCCCATCCAATGACTGAGGGAACCGGATGCAGAGATCCACGACCAGTCCCCAGGTGGAGCTCCAGGAGTACAATTGGCAAGAAAGAAGAGGGTTTGTATGAGCAAGAATTGTTGAGACCAAGGTTGGATAAAGCACAAGGACAAATAGCCAAATGAATAGAAGCACATGAACTATGAACCAATAGCTCAGGAGCCCCCAACTGGATCAAGCCCTCTGGATAAGTGAGACAGTTGATTAGCTTGATCTGTTTGGGAGGCATGCAGGCAGTGGGACCGGGTCCTGTACTCAGTGCATGTGCTGGCTGTTTGGAACCTGGGGCTTATACAGGGACACTTGGCTCAGCCTGGGAGGAGGGGACTGGACCTGCCTGGACTGAATCTACCAGGTTGAACTCAATCCTCAGGGGAGTCTTTGCCCTGGAGGAGATGGGAATGGCAGGTGGGCTGGAGGGAAAGTGCGGGGGAAGGAGGGGGAAGAACAAGGGAATCCATGGCTGATACGTAAAATTAAATTAAATTATAAAATTAAAAAAAGAAAAGGGATAGTTTTCAAGAAAAATATAAATTAGCAATATTATTTCAAAAGGTGGAATATATAGTTATTTTAAAAACCCACAAAAACTGGGTGCAGTGCCTCATGCCTATCATGTGAGCCCTTGGAATCCTGGGGCCAGCTTGGACTTCACAGTGAGTACCAGGTAATTTGTCCAGGGCTGCTTAAGTGAGACACAGTCTGGAGAAGAAGATAGAAAAGAAGGCCAAGCAGAGAAGGAGGAGGAGGGAGAGGGAGACGGGGAGACATAAGGGAGGTGAAAAGGATGAGGATGAGGAAACAGTGTTGGGGAAGAGGGAGAAGAGAGTAGGAACAAGATGGGTGTTTCTTAGAGAGTAAAAAAGAGTTATTATAATATTAAAAAGGAAAAGACAAAATATCTCATTTTATTATACATCATTTGTTTATAACATGCCAAAGGAGCAACTGGAAAACATTTGACTTCCAATTTTGAGCATCCTGTAAGAATAAAACTATCAAGTTGCAAAGAAATAAGTTTACCTAGACTTCCACAGTAAGTTTCAGAGAGCATTGCAAAAACATCACACTAAAAAGGAAAAAGGCCTCTTGATAAATGTACATGCCTCTGTAAAGGAAATGTACCATTTAACTAGTGGTTATGGAAGCTACTTAAGTGTAAGAGAAGGGCCATTACTTGGTTTGAAAGCACCCAATATTTAAAATGTTAGTTCTTTCAGCTTATCTGTAAACTCAAGGCATTTTGGATAGTAACTCCAACTGGATCCTTTATATAAGTAAGTGCACTGGCATTGTGTTTGCTTTCATTTCATTGGTACTCTTTATGCCTTATATATACTGTTAAACTCATGTGTATCTATTTGATGTGATACAGAAACACTGAAATGTGCAAATCAGCTATGAAGAACTTGCAAAAACCAATGAATTATAACTTGTTCTATCAGACATCAAAACATACCATGTAGCCATAGCAAATGGAGCTTGTGGAATGATTGAAGAAATGATAGGATGAGATCTTCATGAGTAAACTGGTGGTGAGGGAGAGGGGTAATAGAAGACAGGGGATGGGGAATGAGAACGTAAGGGAATGGGATGGTCGAGCTGGAACAGGGATGGAGTGGGAGAGCAACAAAAGAGATACCTTGATAGAGGAAGACATCATGGGGATAGGGAGAAACCTGGTGCTACGGAAGTTCCCAGGAATCCACAAGGATGACCCCAGCTTAGACTAGTAGCAATAATGGAGAGGGTGCCTGAGCTGGCTTACCCCAGTAATCAAATCAATTAATACCCTAATTGTCATCATAGAGCCTTCATCCAGTAACTGATGGAAGCAGATGCAAAGATCCATAGCCAAGCACCAGGTTGAACTCCAGAAGTCCAATCAAAGAGAGGGAAGAGGGATTCTATGAGTAAGAAGCATCAAGATCATGATTGGGAAACCTACAGAGGCAACCAAACCAAACTAGTGGGAACTCATGAACTTCAGACCAACAGCTGTGGAGCCTCCATGGGACTGGACTAGGCCCTCTGCATAAGCGAGACAGTTGTGTAGCTTGATCTGTTTAAGGGGACCCCTGGCAGTAGGATCAGGATCCATCCCTGGTGCATGAGCAGGCTTTTTGGAGCCCATTACTTATGGTGGGACACCTTGCACAGCCTTGACGCAGGAGGAGGGGCTTGGACCTCTCTCAACTGAATGTACCAGGCTTTGCTGACTCCCCAGTGGGAGGCCTTACCTTTTCAGAGGAGGGAATGGGGGGTGGGTTGGGAGGGAGGGAAGCTGGGAGAGGGCAGGAGGAGGGAAGATGGGGGGATCTGTGTTTGACATGTAAAATAAATAAAAAATTTCTTAATAAAGAAAAGAAATGATAGCTGTATAATTGCAGTGGGCAGTAGAGGGTCCTGAGAGTGCTGAAATAAGCTCTGTCTAGAGAGACGGCCCAGTAGGTATGTGCACTTCCTGCAAGAAGCACTTCCTGCCAAAGCAAGAAGACCTGAGTTAAAATCCTCAGCACTCATGTGAAATAAATAACCAAACCCAAGCATGGCTGTTTATGCCTATGAACCCAGATTTTGTGTGTGGAGACTGTTGGACTCCCGGAGCTCTTTGGTCAGTCTGACTAGTTGAAATAGCAAGATTTAGCTTCAGAGGGCGAGATACCCAATCTTCAAAATTTTAGAGGAAAGAAATAGAGGAAGACTCCCAATGTAGTTTTCTAGCCTCCACATGGGTACATACACCTGCATACACACGTGGTGCACACACACACACACACACACACACACACACAATGACACTTCATACTACAGATTAGAGAGCAAAGCATGAACTATTTAACAAATTAACAAGTGGTACCAGGAATATGTATCTTTTATTTGTAAAAAAAAAAAAAATAGTGAGGCCTATCTCTTAGGCTCATAAATAAGATTTCCAGAGGCACTGAAGAGTGAAATATAAAGATAAATATAGAAGTAAACAAAAGTCCTAGAAAGTATAGCAAAAAAGAAGTAACTTACAGGAGAAAAGATAACCTAATCACTTAGTGATTAAACAACAAATAGTTACAAAATATTAACATGTTTAATAAAGTAAAACATAGAGCCGGGTGGTGGTGGTGCACACCTTTAATCCCAGCACTCAGGAGGCAGAGGCAGGGAGATCTCTATGAGTTCGAGGCCAGCCTGGGCTACCAAGTGTGTTCCAGGAAAGGCGCAAAGCTACACAGAGAAACCCTGTCTCAAAAAACCAAAAAAAAAAAAAAAAAAAAACCAAAACCATAGAACTTCTATAAGATAAAAGGACAATGATAAAACACTTATAAAGCTTGATGTGGTGTTCCACACTTATAATTCCAGGACTTGAGTGGCTAAGGCAAGAGGCTAGCCATAAGTTCTAAACCAATCTGGACTGTAGAGTGCGACCTTGTGCCAGGAAAAAAAATATATATTTACAACATACGTAATTCAAAGTTGACTCTATTCAGTAAATAAACTAAGACTAAGTTTAAATGTTACAAATAAGGAATGAGATGGGAGGGTATGGTAAAAGAGGGAGTATGGGGAGGGACAACTGAGACTAAAAGCTTTTTGAAGAGCCCTATGGAAGCCTACTACTATAGAAGCTTCTTAATAGTATATACATATATGACAGGAAGTTAGATGAAGTCATTATATAATATGAGAGACAATGCATCAATTAGACATCTATGTCATGAAACAAATGTCCAGGGCAAGAAAGAGGCTACATTTTGGTGAGTTGTTGGCTAATGGGGTTCCCATAGACACCCCCCTAAATCTCCAAATATCACAGGCTATTGTCAAGGCTATTGGTTACTCTTCATAACCTGAGGGTGAGACCCTGTTGCTGAAGGCACTACTTATGTCATCAAACATGGAGAAATAGACCTGGTGCTGAACTAGAAGCTTCACATCTATGGACCAGAGTTCATGGTATGGGAAGATACTATGCATGCTACCAGAGAAGAAAAGTAATCATCAGTTTCTCTCAGCTCTAGACCCTGCAGCCTATAAAGAGACCTGATTGTAAGATATACTAGTGCAAAGTAACACAAATGTTTGAGAATAATGAAACACTTTTTGGTCAGATTTAAGGCCCACTCTATTAGATGGTACCCATATCCAACACTGATAAAATGGCCAAGAACTTGAGTCTAGATAGGCCATAGGTTTAGGGGAAAGCCAAGTTCTATTATTCTGCTAAAGGAATATAGCAATAAAATGACTCCAGATGACAAATTACTATACCCATAGAGCAGAGACTAATTTAATCCTCTTCAGAGAAGCTTCTTCTTGCAGTAGATGGAAAATAACACACCACAACAGGACAATGTTCAGAGAGTGAGAGGTTTTTTAGCACTTGGCCATAAATGGGATGTCTTTATCAACAACCCCCTCAAGGCTCAGGGATATATGTGGAAGAGGAGGCAGAAAACTTGTAATACCTCGAAGTGGCAGCTGCCTGCAAAGGATAGTGTTTTCCAGACACTATATATATATATATATACTGATGCTTATATGAACTCACAGAGACTGTGGCAGCTAGACAAAATTCAAGCACTGAGAAGAAGTGGACATAAAATCCCACCCCTAACCAAAAAATTATTTGCAATTGATGCCATCTGGTAAAGGAAAAATCAATTTTCTCCAGTGGAGTGTTACTGGTATAGCAACTACTCCCCATTCCCAAGAGTAGTTGGCCAATACAGAACCGATACCAATGCTTTTCATGTGTGTGTACATTTTGGGTTTTCTTTTTTTGTCTTATTGATTTCATTTTTAATTTGTCTGTTTTGATTTTTGTGAGTTTTTATTGTTGTTTTTACTGTTTTTTTGGGGGGAGGATGAGTAGGGATGTGGAGGAAGAGCTGGGAGGAATTGTGAGAGGGGAAAGAATATGTTCAAAATATATTGTATTGTTAAGATCAATTCACATGAGTCTATTTAATAGGTACTAGGGATTTAAAAAGATATAAATTGAGGAAATACACTCACAAATACAGAACTGAGCAAACTGTTGAAGCCGTCCTCTTTTCTGACCAGGAGTGAATCTACCTGGCTGTTAAATCAGACCAGGAGGCAGGCAGCAGGGAGAAAGGGCTCGTGATCATTTTCCCTTACATTTTAAGAGGTCACTACTAACTGTTGGAAGCATCGTCTCCTTTGGGCCCTATAGACCAAGGTCGTGGGTGGAGCAAATACCACTACAATTCTCCTTTTTGTCTAAATAAGAAGGTTCTAAATTTAATGCAAAATATATACAATAAGAATGATTACCAAGTATTGTCCAGGAAAAACAAAGGGTAATAGCATAAACAAAAATAGAACTATAACCAACAAGAACAACATCAAACAAGAAAGACATGCTAAATGTCCAGATCATAAATAAATGGCAAATACCAAGATTACTCTAATAGTTGTCCTATCCTGAAAATTCTAACTCTAGCACTTAATATGTTCCTGCTAAGATACAAGAAGATTGTAACTGTAACTATCTAGTCTTCAACACTATCAAAGACCTGAGAAGGAACATAATAATACCTGAGAAAAATGGAAAATGCAAACAGGCAATTTCTGAAAATCTTGTGAGAATAGATAGAGACAGCTGGCAGCCTGGACAGTCACCTAAAGTTTCTCAGCATTGTTGGTGCCTCCAATTTGGCTACAGGCCTAGGATATCTGACAGACCATTTTCAGAAGCAGAGATTTTGAAAGACCATCTTATCCTGTCTTGGTAAGGTTTAGTAGTCGCTTTTCCTTGTGTCTTGCTTATCTGGAAAGGACAGCATTCATACTGTCAGCAGTTGAGGCAAGGGCAGTTCTTTGCCCAGGAGGCAATTTAGTCCAAGAAGAAGACAAACTTCCAAATGGAAATGTCTTAAAAGCCCAACATTCTCTTAAGATCAGAATGGCACTGCCAGGAGCAATTGTGTCTCACATCAACAGAATTGATGTTAGGCAGTGAGATATTACCCTGTAGAGTATATTGGTACCAATAGGTCATTCTCTTCTACTGAAGACATCTAGGTGTCTAAGGACTTAAAATTTCTTGAAGATGGGTATTTCTATTATCCTGTAAAGACAAAAAACAGAACCCTACCCTGACCCTTGTCTGTTGAGTTTTTCTTACAACTTGTAGAGTTGTCACATTGGTGGGTGGATGAGGATGAGCTATTACTTCTCATCAAGGGGTTTATCCTGTTCAAAGTAAATTTTTATTAATTGTGTTGGTATCCATAGCTTTTATTCTCCTGCAGAAATAAAAGCAAAATCCCCTTCCCCAATGTAGGACATGTCTTCATTTCCATTCCAAAGTCAACACATCTTTAAAGTAAACTGGTTGGTTTTTCTGTTGTCCAATATCTCTCTGCAGCTGTTATCCCTTTCTTATCAACACTGAGAAAATTCAAGCTTAATAGAGCATTATATAATCTATTTCTAGGAGTCATTATTATCTCTTTCTGTTTGTTTAGTATATCCTTGGATCTTCTATGACTGCTTGGCCTGTGGGATTGTGTGGTATGCCTGTAACATGCTATATATTGTAATAAGAAAAAAAAACTGTCTCATTTTATTTGAGCCATATGCTGGAGCATTGTCAGTCTTAATTTGTACAGGTATTGCCATACTGGCCATAACTTCTAATAGGTGTGTCACAGAGTCAGCCTTTTCAGAACTCATAGGAGTTGCCTATTGAAATCCTAAATAGGTATCAATAGTATGGTGTACATATTTTAATCTGCAAAATTCGGCAAAATGAAACACATCCTTCTGTCAAATTTCATTTCTTTGTATATTTTTAGGATTGCTTCCTGCAGGTAATGGAGTTTGATTATAGAAGAAACAAGTAGGACTTTTTTTTTTTTTTACAATTTCCTTGGCTTGTCGCCAAGTGATGGAAAATTCTTTTTCAAACTTTTGCTATTTACATGGTGTTTCTTATAAAATTCTGAGGTTTCTAGCACCTTACCTATTAATAATTGATCAATATCATCATTACCTTGTGCTAAAGGACCTGGCAGACCCATATGGAATCTGATGTGATATATATATATATATATATATATATATATATATATATATATATATATATATATGATATATGATATTTCCTATTTCTGATGATTCCCTGTAATTGTATAAATAGTAAAGTTAATTCTGTGTTATCAGGAATAAATTCAGCATTTTCAATATGTAAAACAACTCTCTCTGCATATTGAGAGTCAGTAATTACATTGAGAGGTTCCATGAAGTCCATAGTACCATAAGAATGGCATATAGTTTTGCCTTTTGTACAGAATAGTAGGGGATTTGAACCACTTTATTTAAATCTCATGGTTGATATCTTGCCTTTCCTGATTTATTTATATCAAGTATAGAATGTGGGGACTCCAGCAATTGGTTTTTGTCATACAATGTGAGAAAGGACCCATTCAGTTATTTTTATGAATTCTATTCTCTTGCTTTTGAGATTACAATGCTAATCTCTCCCAAAAAGTCACTGCAGGCTCTTAGCCACTATTCATTATTTTTCCAGAAAGATGAAATTTCCTCATTAGTTGAAGGTACTACAGCTTCTTCTGGGTCCATTCCTGTCAACTGACGAAGTCTTAATTTTTCCTTTTATAATCAAATCAGAGATATTTTCTCCATAAATCTTTAGCTTCTTACTCAGTTTATATGGTAGAAATATCCATTTCAATATAATATCTTCCCTCTGCATCAAAATCCCTGTGGAGGAGTGTCTGGAGGGGAGTATGACCAGAACGCAGTTAAGTTCTGGAATCACATGATCCACATGTACCTCTTATATTTTCTTTTCTACTAGAGCCAATTCCTTCTCAGCTTCAGGTGATAATTCTCTTGGAGTATTTAAGTTCTTGTCCCCCTCTAGGGTATGGACCAAATATACCAGTCCATCTTTAGGTATTCCAATGATGGTCTTTAAGTTGAAAATGCTTCCTAACAATTTTTGAAAATCATTAAGAGTCTGCAATTGATCTCTCCTGAGTTGTACCTTTTGGGATCTAACTTTTTTTTTTGTAGATTTATCTTATATCCTAAGTAATTAATAGAATTTCCTCTTTGTATTTTTTCAGGAGCAATTTGTAGTCTCTAGCAAGGAAAAATTTCTTTACTTTTTTAAACATGCTTTCTAAGGTACCTACCTAACTTTGGATCAGCTAATAAGGTATTATCCATATAATTGTAGATCATGGATTGTGGAAATTTTGCATGAATTATTTCCAATGGTTTTTGCATAAAATATTGGCACAGTTAACATTCCCTGTGGGAGGACCTTCTGTTGATATCTCTTGACTGGCTAGCAACTATTATAAGTAGCTACTGCAAAGGCAATTTTTTCTCTATACTTTTCTTGAAGATGTATGATAAAGAAACAGGCTTCTAAGTCAATAACTATAATAGGCCATCATTTAGGTAACAGAGAGGACAAGGGCATCCTATTTTGTAGGGAGCCAATAGGCTGAATTACTTTATTTATGGCTCTCAGATCTGTCAGCATTCTCTATTTACCAGATTTCTTTTTAATAACAAATACAGGAGAATTTCAAGGGCTGGTAGATTCTTCAATGTGTTGAGCATTTAACTGCTTCTGAAACAGCTGTTCTAAAGCTTGTGGTTTCTCTTGTGTCATAGGTTATTGTCCAACCCAGACAGGTTTATCAGTTAGCCATTTTAAAGGTAGGGTCGTTGGTTCTTCTGAGAGCTCAATAGCAGTTATGTTCTGTTTGTGTAAAGTCTGAATGTTTGGTAGCTATTATTCCCAGAAACATGAATTGGTCTGTATTCCATTTTTGAGATTGGAGGAATTTTAATCTGGGTATTCCATTGTTATAACAGATCTCATCCCCAAAGATTCACTGCTACATTTGCCATATATGACTTGAGCCTTCCTCTTTGTCCTTCTGGCCCTATGTTAACCCACCTTGAACTTTGTTTTACCTGAGATAGGGTTCCAATCCGTAGAAATTGGACATCTATCTCTTGAAGAGGCCAATTCACACACCATGATTTGGGTGTAAAGTCACATCCGGACCTGTGTCCACCAGTCCTTCCAGGAAAATGTTGTTAATTCTTACTCTCAGCTTTGGTGTTTGTTCATTTATGGAAGTTTGCCAAAATATTCATTTTATGGAATTTTTGATCCATCTATCAAAGTTGTTCTATCATCCAGTACAGTATCATTCTTTACATTAGGCACTGGGTCATTTAATTGTCCTGGGAAAGAACTTCCTCTACAGTGATTGGAAATATTTGGGCCATATTTGATTTGGGAGCCTGCAAGAGCACATACCCCCCTCCCACCCCTCCCACCCCCCCACAAGGCATTTCCTGCTAGTAAAGGATTGCCTCGTATATCTCTTGTTGATCTTCAATCATTGGTCCAGTGTCGGCCTTTGCCACATCTTCTGCATAATCCAGAAGGTTAGGGTCTCTTGTTTAGGTTATTTCTAGAAGAAGCATTGTTTCTAGGAGCACCCTGTGTATAATTTCTTCTTATATGACCTGATGTACCAGAGTTAAAACATTTCGTACTCTGAGGCCTCCTTCTACCTTTGGAAATTACCTCTCCTATCCAAGCCTCATTACCATAGTTAAAAGACTCAATACTATTTGTATGTTGAATCCATTCCTCTGAAGGTGCTGACTTGACGTTTAAAGGTGTAAGTATTCTTCTGCATTCTGTATTAGCATTATCAAAAGCCAAAGATTGAGTTAATACTTTATTGGTGAAATTATTAAGGCCACTCTATGTAGTTAAAAGGAAGATTTATTTAGTGGGTAACTTACAAATGAAAGGATAGGTAGGTCGCGGGGTCTGGGGAAGGTGTATCACAGTCCATTGGTGTTCTCTGGAGCTCTGCTCTGTCAACCTCCACCGTCCAGGGTCCCGGAACAGAGAGAGTGCTGGCCCATCCAGATCTCGGGTCTCCAGGGACCTCCCTTGGCCAAGCCTTGTAGGCGTGACAGTTGCCGAAGCCTCAATGGGGATTGGAACTTCCAGATAAAAGCTAGAATGGTTACCCACTACATCACTTGTGTTAATTATTGGTCAGATACTGCCTTGTTTATAGCCTTGGTCAGTCTTTGTAAAAAAATCAATAAATGGTTTTTGAAACCAATGGAAGACTTTCTATAGCTCAGTTGGTTTCCCTGGCTCTGGAATTTCTCCCCAAGCATTTAAAGCTGCTGTATGGCATAGAGATAATGTATGCTCATCAAAGGTAGCTTGTACATTTATATCAGTAAAATGGCCCTCACCAAGAATTTGATCTTGAGAGAAATCAAAACCTCTGATCTTACCTTGTTGTTCAAAGACTTTAGCCTCTTCTCTCAACCAGCTTTTCCATTGTAACTGCTGGCTGTATTCTAATATAACTGAGATTAACTGATTCCAGTCATCTTGTATGACTCTATTTGTAGAAGACCACATATTTAACACCTGTTTTATATATGTTGAATATATGCCATAAGTAACTACAGCCTACTTAATGTGTTTTAAATCCCTCATATAAATAGGTTGCCAGATATATTCTATATATTCTTCAGGATGTGTATCATCTGCTGGCTTCTCATGCATGGTGACAGGGTAAGCCATTTTATAAGAGCCACCTGGCAATGTTATTATTTGTATGGCTTTGCCCTTCTGCTTTTCAGTTTCTATATTATCTTTACTGAGAGATTCCTCCAGAGTTTGAAATTGATTAACTACCACTTGTTACAGTGTTTGATCCTCCTCTGTTGTAAAGGATTCTAGAGATTTCATATAATCATTCAATTTTTTATGTTGATCTGAAACATGATTCCCAAGACTTTATTCTATCAATTAGTGATGATCTTTCCTCCATAGAGATTATCTGAATGGCATTAAGATTGTGCTGAAGGGTTATTGTTTTATCCATTAAGTATTTGTATCTATTATCAATAGAATTAAATCTGGTTTGTCCAGTTATTATTAATGAACTGAAGTTTTGTGGTAAATTAACAGATTGCAAAGAAATAATCCTTCTATTTAAGTCCTCATTACCACTTTGTAAAGCATGTATCAGTCCCACTAATGCCTCATTTTTGCTGTTATTATTTAGCCAATTTTTCAATAATAAGAGATGAATCACTATGCTAATTGCTAGTATGATGAACATTGTATACATCCCAGGAAGGTCAATTATGTCCTGTAAAATTTCATTCATAGTACAAACAAAAAAAGTTTTTTAAATTCCTGAGTGGTGATATTGTCTGCCATTTTTTGAGAAATATTAAAAATTTGTAAAGAAAAAATTTATTAATTTGTTTATTTATTAATCAGTTTAGGTGTAAAATTATTGAGGTTTCTTTCCTTCCTTCTTTCTTTCTTTTTCTTTCTTTCTTCCTTCCCTTCCTTCCTTCCTTCCTTCCTTCCTTCCTTCCTCTTCTTTCTTTCTTTCTTTCTTTCTTTCTTTCTTTCTTTCTTTCTTTCTTTCTTTCTTTCTTTCTTTCTTTCTTTCTTTCTTTCTTTCTTTCTTTCTTTCTTTCTTTCTTTCTTTCTTTCTTTCTTTCTTTCTTTCTTTCTTTCTTTTTTACCTCAGAGGAAATCCTTGAGAGCTAATTAGTCCTAACTCACCTAGGTTTTCCAGAAGTCCCAGTTCTCACCATGGTTTTGGGGTGTAGTAGTGATGTTTGGCCAGCAGGTGTCCCAGGTGTAGCGTACAAGGCAGGTCTGGTGTGAGCTGACTCAGCTCTCTGAATGAGCTCTGTGAATCAAACACTAACCCAGGCAACCCATACCGGTGAGCACTGGGCAGAGCTGCCAGGATCACAACAGATGAGGCAATACACCAAGCAAACAATTAGAAGTGCTGCCTGGGACACCTGCAGACACTGCGGGACTGGCTAAATGTGTTGTGGTGGCTGCACACAAAATGGTGGCGGGGTAGCGGTGGCGGGAGTTTTAAAAGATGTTATTGGCAGCAGCTTCACTGAACTGTTTTTAAAAAAAATAAACAGTCTACTGGGTAGTCTCTAACCAGGCGGGGGTCTGTAACCCGATCCAGCTGCCACAAGCATAGAACTAGAAAGGTGCCTACTACAGGCACTTTTCTCTCTGGAAGAGAGAACGCGCGTGCTTCTGGGTCAGGTAGTTCCTGGAGGGTTTGGGCTGTGGCTAAGCTCTGTAGGGCGGAGAAACTCACAAGCAGCTGCCCCGCATGTGGTAGCATTTTAGGGTTTGGTCATGTGAGTAGTAGCTCCAGTAGGGGCACATGGGGCTCAGATCCTTGTGACTGGGACGGAGTGGCCTGGGGATGCTAGCAAGGCAATCTTGCAGGGAGCACACAAGCCTCTGAGCAAACCTGCCGCTGCTGCCATGGAGGCTGTGGGCAGGAGCCACAGGGAGTGTGGGGTCTTTTTTCATGTGGGTGCCACTTCTTAAGATCAATCCATGTGCGTCTGTTTAATGGTTAATAGGGATTTACTAATATAAATTGAGGAAATACACTTACAAATACAGAACCGAGTAAACAGTTGAAGTCATCCTCTGTTCTTACCTAGAGCAAATCCACCGGGCAGTTCGAACAGACCAGAAGGCAGGCAGCAGGGTGAAGGGGCTTGTGACCCTCCTCCCTTACCTTTTAAGAGGTCATGTACAAAGGCTGGAAGTACTGCCTCCTTCTGGCCTTATAGCCCAAAGTCATAGACAGAGCAAATACCACTACATTATATGAAGAAAATCAAGTTAAAAAACAAAAAACAAAAAAAATGTTTTAGAAATATAGTAAACCAGCAACTTTCTGTAAAAGGAACAGTGCCAAATTAATAAAAAATTTAAGCTGGGCGGTGGTGGCGCACGCCTTTAATCCCAGCACTCGGGAGGCAGAGCCAGGCGGATCTCTGTGAGTTCGAGGCCAGCCTGGGCTACCAAGTGAGTTCCAGGAAAGGCACAAAGCTACACAGAGAAACCCTGTCTCGAAAAACCGAAAAAAAAAAAAATTTACAAATTTGAGAATTGCCATTGTGGGTAAAAAGGAAACAAAGTTTTAGCCTACATCATAGGTGGAAATATAAAGTCTATAGCAGTGGCTGTTAACTTAAAAAGACATTTCACAAGTACATGCCATGTCTATAACGTAATGCACACATGAATGGTTGTGTCATGTGTCACTGCTGATAACAATACGCTCAAGCTGGAATGAACCTCCATGTTCATCAATAGAAAATTCTATTATATTATCTATGGAACATCCATTCTCCTGACTGTTAAGTGGAAGTTAAACAGAGTAAAGTATTGGTTTGTCTCTCAAGCTGAGAATATTGGATATAGGATATCAGAGAAAAAAATCCAAAGCCGGGCGGTGGTGGTGCACGCCTTTAATCCCAGCACTCGGGAGGCAGAGCCAGGTGGATCTCTGTGAGTTCGAGGCCAGCCTGGGCTACCAAGTGAGTTCCAGGAGAGGCGCAAAGCTACACAGAGAAACCCTGTCTCAAAAAACAAAAAACAAACAAACAAACAAACAAAATCCAAAGTGGTAAAATCAGTAATAAAGACTTCATTTATACAGTAAATCAAACAAAACTAAAGCATTCATTTATGCACAAAACTGAAAAGAGGCAATCCTTCTGGTGTCAGAAGAGAAAAGATTGTAGGGAGGGGAGAAGATATTTTCACTAGTAATATGAGAACAAATATTTAAGAAAATTGGAAATACATTGGTCATTGTATTGCTTGTGTTTCTAAAAAGCTTATATCTCCTTTCATACTTCTAATTATTACAGAGGAAAAACATGAACCTACTAGTCCATCTGGTCCATATTTGATATGTTTTACAGATAATACACCACTGCAAAGGAGAAGTGCTGCAGCCTTATACCTGGATTATATTATGTTAATTGTTTCACTTGCTATTTATTGGGTGCTCAATACATACATACACCACCGTCCCCAAGCACAAGCAGGGAAGAGTGGCCCCAGGCTCCTTGCACCATGTTGATTTGCTGACAAGCTGCTGCATACTAAGAATATCAAGCTCAGGCACATTTGCAGACCTTAGTTGGTGGGAAAGGCCTGACCAGGGCTGTTTTGCATATGGCTGGTGGGACCAAAACTTCCTTTGACTTTACCACATCTAAGAACCCCATGTCCGTTTGCTCTTACATCTTGCAGGATCTGCCGTTAGTAAAAAGGAATCAGGTCATTTGACATAATTTACTCCGTAACCATTCTGTTGGTTCTTTAGTGCTCTGTACCCTTGCCTGGGATAGTAACAGGTTTGAGTTGACCAGTGTACAATTTCCACAGTAATTTTTCTGTCTTTCAAGCAAACATTCATATAAGCACTTCTATTTTTTCTGTTACATTATTTTTGGTTCATAATTGTTTAACTACAGGTATTGCCAATTTAAATTCCATTGCATGCAATACCTTTTCAGAGAAAACAAAACAACATATTAGAATACTTTGTGTTCCTCTTTCTCTTCAGTAGTTCAGTAGTTTCTGAGTTGAGGCACAGAGATAGCACATAGAGTGGCTGCATGAGGCATAGAAAGGTGTAAACTTGAGGCTTCCCTTCCAGGACCATTGGACATAATCTTGAGTCATCACTTTTTGTCAGGTATAAAGTGGAGAAAGCTGAGGACTTTGAAAAACGTAAGGTGACATATTAGCACAAGCTTTACCCAGCTCCTCTCCTTTCTGCACACCACCACCAGCTATGCTTAAACTTTGGATTTCCGTCACTTTTCATTTACGGATTCTTTAAAAGCCTTCATTTGACTTTCTGTTACCACAGTCACTCGTACCCATAGACCTCCTCAACACCAGAGGCCTGGAATTGACTTAGTTCTGTTTTAAGTAGTATCTGGCCTCTTCCCGAGTCATTTAGCTGAGTGCATCAACAGCACAGGATGCTTTTCTTTTGTTCCTTTAACCCCACTCTCACCCCTTCTAGAACCAGATTTGAAAGATCAGGCCCCTAGAAGGCTTGTGGTATGTAAATATTTAGCCAGTCAGATAGGGATAGAAAGCATTTTCTCTCTTAACACAAAACATGATGTTATTTGTTGATGCTGAAATCTTGTTTGATAATCCATCAGTTTATTATCAGCTATGTGCTGAGACTGAATGTCACAGGGAGATAATTAAGAACGGTACCTGACATAATAGGGCTGATTACAGTGACTGAGGGGAGTCTTCTGGAGAGGTTGTGTTAAACACAGCCTTTCTGTTTGCAGTTGATGTTTTCCATGTACTTTAAGCGCACTGCTCCCAGCTTAGGTATGTAGGTCATCTGAGAATCATTAGAGAAGAGCTTTGCAGGTGCAAGACCAACATGTGTCATTACTAGGCCCTGTTAAGCCACTGTTTCATACTCAAAGTATTTCTGAGTCAAAGGGAAAGAAAGATGATGGTGGTTCATTGAAGGGATTTTAAAACAAAACTCAAACTAAGCAAACAATAGAAAGGCACCAGTGAAGAGCAGAGAATGAAGTCTCTCAACTCCATAGGTAACATGGTGACCTCAGCTCCAATTGTTTGGTTTGGTCACCTGATTAGTGAATTGAGATTTGAATAAGGCATTGATTTATGGAACAATCAAGGCTGTCAACACTTTGTGGATTCTTAACCAAGGACAACTCCATTCTAGGGTGTCTGCCGAGACACCCCTAGTCAGGGCAGCATGTGTGTAGGATAAAGAAGAACAGCAGTACTCTTCCTTTCCATGTCAGGAGACACAGAGACATTTAGTTCCAACTCTTATCCTTGCCTGACCCAGTCTTCTCTGTCTTAGTTTATCTCTTCAGGGCTCTTCACTGTAAAGATGCATCTATCTGCAGATCCCACCTCCTCGAATGGACCCGTGGTTACTTGGTTACTTTTTGGCTACTGAAATAGAGTCAAGTGGCTCTGGAATGCTCTGCACTATCATTGTTTTATGTTTATAGCCTCCTTTGAACCTTCCCTGAGATAAGATGAGGAGACAGAGTTTCACAGAATTTTAGTATCTTGCTCAGTTTTACACAAGCAGTGATCTCCCCTGCTTTCTATTGTTCTATATTTTCTCTTTTTCTTTCTTTCTTTCTTTCTTTCTTTCTTTCTTTCTTTCTTTCTTTCTTTCTTTCTTTCTTTCTTTCTTTCTTTCTTTCTTTCTTTCTTTCTTCCTTCCTCCCTTCCTTCCTCCCTCCCTCCCTCCCTCCCTCCCTCCTACCTCCTTCCTTCCTTCCTTCCTTCCTTCCTTCCTTCCTTCCTTCCTTCCTTCCTTCCTTCCTTTCTTCTTTCTTTTCCTTTCTTCTCAAAACACTGCTTCTTTTAAATGTAGACTCTGATCAAGGCAGGGTGGGGCATGGCTTTAATCCCAGCACTTGGGAGGCAGAGGTAGGTAGAATGCTGAGTTCAAGGTCAGCCTAGTCTACAAAGTAAGTTCCAGGACAGCCAAGGATACACAGAGAAACTCTGTTTCAACCCCCTACCCCCTGCAAAATAAAAAAAACAAAATAGATTCTGGAGCTATGTTCTCGATTTTAAGTCTCTGGCTGTGTGGCCGTGCAAGTCAGTGTGTCTTGCCATTCCATGGTCCTTAAAAATAAAGTGTGGATAACACTGTTGTCTATGTCATATCGAGAGGATAGTTCATGGAATGGTTACTCTTGGTGGTCAATTTTATTATATCTGTAATTAACTAAAACCTGCTGGCTATAACTGTGAGGAATTTTTCTTGATTCTATCACTTGAATCAGGAAAACCCACCTTAAATCTGGGTCACACCTTTTAGCAGCAGCCCATATAAAAGATATGGAAGAAGGAAGTTTTTGCTCTTTGCCTGCTTGCTTTCACTCTCACTGACAAGTTCATTCCTTCACTGGCATTAGAGCTGACCTCTTTGGAATTCCAATGTATACTGATGACCAACTGAGACATCCAGCCCTGAGGACCAAACAGCAACTGGATCCTTACATTTTCCTTAGGAGACAGCTATTGTTGGAATAGTTGGATCACGGCCTGTAAGTTACTCTAATAAATCCCATTTTTCCATATAGAGATTCATTCTATCAGTTTTGTTTCCCTAGAGAATCATTACTAATACAGTTAACAAACTGTCCTGTTCTAATGCATAAGACAAGATCTGGCACATGGCAAACTCTCAGTATGAATCTTGGTCACTATTGTTATTGGTGCTACCTTCCATTCTTCCATCACACTTGGGTGTCTTCTCTTTGATGGGCATTGTGATAGGCTTCAAGGATAAGTAGAAGAATAACCTGTGCTGTGAGACTCACTATCCACAAAGAGGCAAGGCATCCGATAAGTACACTCCTTCGTTTATTCACAGATGAACTGTTTGGTGCTCACGGTTACTAGGGAAAGGCTCATAGAGATTGGGAGCTGGTGTTGAACACTGGAGATTTCCCAACTATGAAGGGATAGACATACCCAGCAGAAAGATCAGTAGCATGAAAGAAATGATGTGAGAAGTTATGTTGATTTGTCATAAAATAATACTACAAATGGGAGAGCTCTTAATAATTATTTCCTCAGGTTTTAGAAGCTAGAGATCCTAAAGGTATCAGCAAATTTGGTTTACTTAGAGACCTCATTTATTGACTTGTGATGGTTGGCTTCTCTTACATGTTCTTACATGATATTTCTTTGTGCACACATTCCTGGTGTCCTAATCTCTTTTAATGAGGTCACCAGTCATACTGAATTAGGGCCTACCTTAGGATCTCATTTTACCCAGACTACCCCCATTCTATCTTTAAGTACAGCCACATTCTGCAGTGCTAGAGTAAACCAGTTCAGTGTATGAATTTGGGGAACACATAACAGAAGTATTTCTCATGTTTGGCTGGATTCAGATATATGTGAATAGGTATTTTTGGATGAAGCCAGAATACCAAGCAACATGAACATGTTAGAAGATAGGACCTTTGGGATATCTAGCTTTCAGGTGGGTATTTCCACACTTAAGATTTCCTGGCCCCTCTAACACTGAGATAAAGTCTGGTAGAAACTATGTTGTAGCATGTTTGATAAGACACTAGGTTGAATTATCATTCTTTTCTACCATATCTCAGCGCCTCTGTGGTAGCTAAAGGGAGACAGTGACTCTCCACTAAGAAAAAGTTAGATCATAGCCTGTCAGTCACTCCACTGTGACTGTGTAAGTCTATTGTGAACTGGGTGTGCATATGTGAGGGTTGGTGGAAGCTGGCAGGAAGAGGCAGCCATAGGTACATGGCTGGCACTTCAGCATCAGCAGGTGACTTGTCAGCAAGAGAAGAACACATCACAAAGTGAGCTGATCAGGCTCCACATTCCCCTTGAACCCAGAAGTCCCCTCACAAGTTCTGAGCATAATTCTACATCCTACAACCATGCTTTGTGCATGAGTAAATGGTGTCCCTTCTGTTCTTCTGTCAGATGGAAGTACACAACAGCTCACTGCTACTGATAGAGAATGTTATCATCCATCTCCATATCAAATTGCCACATTTGACTGCTTTAAGGGGGTGTGGTATCATCTAGTTTAGTGGCCATTTGGACAGGAAGCCTAAGACTAGGTCCTGCTCTGCTTTCTGCTTCTAATACAACCAGATGGGCAGATCACTTCATCCCTCTGAGATTTAGGCTTCCCCTTTAAAAAGTGGAGATACATTATATGTAAGTGATTAGGATAGTGGGAAGATTCAGTAAGATAAGTTATCCTAATGTCAGCTGAAATTTTGGGGAGTCCCTTCATGGTCACTAGATGATGCCAAGGAAACTGGGATTTTCTCTTGGGGTTCCTAGTATCATTAATGAAAGAATTTAAGAAATGATTCAAACAGAAGCTTGGAGAAACTTTTATTGGAGTTTGAAAGAAAAACCTCAGAGTAGAAAAGCTATAAATCTTGGGAGCTACTCAGTGTAGGAAAATAGGGAAAAGAAGGAAAAAGGTCACATTGCTTGAGTTAGGCTGACATGGAAATCAAGTACATGGGCCGTGAGCCACATAGTAGGGATGTGAGCTTCAGAGAAAGAACAAGGAAATACAAAATGCCAGAAAGAGCATTCTTAGGCTTTGGCCAGCATCCTAAAGAAAGAGAGAAAAGGAAAAGAGAAAAGTTGTATTTTATTCAGAAAGGTGGATAGACCTGCCAAACTTCATGGTGTCTTCTAGGGACTGTGCTTGGGGGTGGGGTGGGGATGGGGGTACAGAAAGTCTGGGAAGGAAAAGTACAGTGTCACATTAAAGAGATAATTATTCCACTTGTCTCTTTAGTATGGCTTAAGGTAAATCTGCCTCTCTAAAGTTGGTCATGCCTTCCTGATAGGTGGTCTTTTTTAGCCTTAGTCACCTATCAGCTAGATTAACTCTTAAGGGAGAAGACAATGACATACATATCTCCACCCAGAGGTAGATCACATTCTTTACTGTTGCATGAAGAGTCCTCTGAGGCTGGTTATGTACTACCCAAATGGTCAGTCGTAGGTTTTAAAAAGATTCATCTTACCAGAATGATTCAGGGTGCTGCACCTCATAATTCTAGTGATTTGATGTCTTAGAAGCAGGAAGTCAGCATCATTGGTTCTCAGCCCGTCTTTGACATGCCTTCTGGCCTCAGGGAGGGTGTTCACAAACCCAGGTTGTTTCTGTGCCTCTCCCCCTTCCTCCTCACCCAGCAGTTCTGTCTGACAATTAACCAGATGGTGCCCTGCCAGGAGGGGAGAAACATGCAGTTATCATCTGAATGGGCCAGTGAGCAGCAGGCTCTTTTTCCTCTGCTTTTGACAAACTGACTGCCAGCCCAGCACTGTGCTTAAATAAGTTAATAGGTATGTTCCCTGACAGAGTAAATGCTTTAATTATGAAATACAGTGTGCATGTCATTGGCTTTTTGAGATTTTATTGAGTACTACTGTCTTGACATATTTTGTTTGGCACCAACCTCTAGTTACAGTGGGCTAGTGGTTGAATAGTTTGCAGACTTTGTGAAACAAAATCCTCATTTAATGGCTTAGTTTGGCTCCCGTTTTGAAAATATACAAATACATAATGTTCTTTTACTTCATGGGGATTTTTTTTTTTTAAACTGTGGTTTGGTGTCTTGTTCTTTTTTGTTCCTTGGTGCCTTTTCTTTCCTCTTTCTTTCACCTATCCACCAGTCTATTTTTAGTGTTCTAGCTACAGCAGCCTAAACAGAAAGCTCAAGAGAAAAACAAGCTTGCTAGGAACTGAACTTTCCAACGAAGAAGAATTGCACTGTAGTGCTTGAAGTCAAGATTGTATTCACCCTCTGGCCTGATGCTGACTGTTTGCATGCAAGCATGGGACTGTGGGACCTGTAGGGGCCACAGGATTGCTGGTGGTGATGCATCCTAACAGAAGGACTGGGGATGTGGCTCTGCAGAACACTTACTTGCCTAGCACCCAGGAGACCCTGGTTTCAGTTCCTGAACCAGAAGAAGGGACTTGAGCCAATACAAACTGCTAGGTCACTAAACTCCCGACATTATGCCTGCAGAAATGTCAACAGTCCTCTGGGTCTAGGCTGGCACTTCATTCTCCTTTGTCTTGCTGTTCCTCATTCAGGAACAAAATTCAGAGAGCAGAACTCTTTCAGTAACACTGGTTAGAACCTTCCTGAGACCATTTTGCTATCTCTTTGTGATGTAAACATGGCTATTCTCAGTTATCTAGGGACCTCTTTTCTACTCTAATTGCACAAGGTGTAATTATAGTCCTCTGGTCTGGAAACAGCAAAGAGCTTTGGAGAATTTCTCAGACCTTTTACTGTTATGGCCTAGTTTATCTGGGGGACCAAAAGAAGCAAAGAGTAAGGCAAAGGGCATTTCCAGAGAGGAAATAGTAACATACTTTATCCTAGCATCACAGCCATGCCTAGTAGATCACACAATCAAGACTGCTTCTGGCAGAGACTCACATGGCTTGTGGTGGGGAAAGTCTAGATAAACACTAGCAATATGTTTTGTCTTAGGGTGCTGTACCACAGATCCATCTTATCTAAGTGAGTCCATTTGTGAGTGCTCTAGGTCCCCCCCCCCCCCCCCGGGGTCAGGAAACAGTGAGGCCTAACCTGGCTTTTTAAAGCTGCCTTTCCCCCAGATGTTCAGCACCGGTGACTTTGTTATTTTGCTGATAAGTTGAGAAATCACAGAAGCACCAGAGCAGTGGATAGAGCGGTGTTTGGCATGGGGAGAGAGAGGCTGTTTTCTTGTTAGGAAAGATGCTTTCAGAGGCAATTCTGGCATACAGTAGGTATTAAACAGAACAACCAAAAGATGCTTTGTTTTAGATCTGTGCTAGAGTGATAATTCCCCCTCTGATACTAATTATCACACAGCTTTCGAAAGCCTATCTCACAGACTCCCAGCTGGATCCTGGCATAACGGTAAGCTGTTGCATGGGACATTTCTGTTTTGAATAGTAATCATCTGTGTAGATTTCACATATCTTTGAAAAAGTGGGGCTCCTGTCCCTGAGAGACATGGATGCATGAACTCAGGACAGCCCTGGGAAAACATGGAACTTCCCAGTCAGCCTTTTGTAATCAAGGGACCACATTAAGCACCCGTGGAGACTGGCCTGACATCCGGTGGGACATGGCAATTTAACTCTGCATTTTGGCCTTCTGCATCATGTAGGACACACAATCCTTCTTTAATTGCATGCTTGGTACGTACTTCAGGGCTGTCCCAGGAACAATAAGGGGTCTGTTGTTGAAACCTCATTGTTTCCTTCACAGTGGGAAGAAAACAAGAAGGTTCTTGTGGGCTTGGAGCACTTAGGTGTGAGGCTGTCATATTGAAAGGAAGGAAGGAAGGTAATTGACATTATCTCCTCCCTCTCTACAGTATTTAAATGCCTGCCTCTCTCCCACCACTCCTACCTAGAGTGCCAAGCCTGGCCTGCCCAGTTTCTCACCTACTGCTGGTTTTGTTCTTTTGCAACTTTTTTTAAATTAAGTTTTTGGTTAGCATACAAAGGTATGGGTTCCAATGTGACATTTTCATAGGTGTATATCATCATGCTTGGTTCTCATGCCCCTCCCCCACTGCTCCCATCTTCCTCTCTCCCTCTTGCTGGTCCTCTTCCTTCCTCAGAGTAGATTCTCCAGCCGCTTTCAGGACACATATTCCATTACCCTCTCTTGTCCACCCTGTCTATAGCTTTGCTTTTTTTTTTCCCTTTCAATTTGTTAAGATGCTGAAATCTGCTTTGTGTGATTAATGAAGAAACTTGAAGCGATTAGTTTGGTAGTGCATGAAAATTCCTCAGGTTGGAGAGCATGGCCAGTCTGTCACGCTGTGTGCAGGGTACTGGATGGGAACCTGAGCAGCCAGCTCTGAGCCATAAGGAGCTTGTGTTGAGTTATTAAACACTTGTGGTAAAGCTGCTTACTGTTAATTCCCTGATGTCCTGCTGAAGCGATAGGCTAAAATCAGATCGGATTAGATCAGAGACCCTGGGAGCCAGCCTTTGGAGCAGATTCATTTAATCAATAAAGAGACCTAAGAGGGAGGAGGGATCTGGGCTGTGCTGGCTGCCCAGGGATTAAGATCCCATGTGTGGAAAGTTGTGAGAAAGAAACAGCAATTTAATTGTGTATATTGCCCCCTTCCTACAGAGTGTAATTCTCTTCTCAAACATTGTAGCTCACTAAAGGGTACATATATATTTCTTTAAGATTTTATTACTCCAATAAATGAGGTTTTTTTAAGAATGGAAAAAAAAATTTTGCTCTGCAAAGGTATTTCAGCCAAAACAATTTAGCCTTAAACGATTCCCCAAGAAACACTAATTCTGTGTGAGTTAATGTGCAAAGTTTCTGTTGTCCCCCTGTGAAGGGAAATATCTGGGAAGATCCCACTTCCCTACTAGATTTGTGAGCTTCCCTGTGTACCTTCTAACTCACCCACAATGTGCTTCCTTTATCCATGACTAACGGGTAAACTGAGGCATATTCACTCATCTCTCAGCTGACCATGCCCTACTACAGTATGAACTTGCCAATAATGTGACAGTGGTACACATTAGAAAGTTAGCTGTGGGAAAATGAGGAGAAATGGAGAACAGCACAAATGAAGACGGCCCGTCCTTCAATGGTTAGTGGTCTTAATGGTGCTATAAAAATGATGTCCACTTTTACTAGGAATAATTTATATTCTGAATTAAATAAGGACATGTATATATAAATCCATTCTATAAAACTTAATTTTCCATCTAGATGTGCCGACGACTCAGGGCCGGCATACCTTTACCGTTTGTTAATTACTGCAGGATGGTTTAACACTATTTTCCAAATCAGCATGCATGCAGAAAATGACTGCAATCCAATTTGACACATTATTAGTGATGATTATTGTCATAGATAAATTAGATTGAACAGAAAATAACCTTCATCCTTAGCATGTTTTAGCTCTCAGAATTAATGTGATTTGGTGAACACATATAAATAAAGATCTGATGAGTCCCTGCTGACTGCAGGGCCTGCTGCTGCTGGAGTGTATCAATTTCATGCAGATGATGAATTCCTTAAGCATTCAACGATAATCATGCTTGATTTGACAAGACTTTCTCATGCTATTTTAGGGCCTTAATTTTCTGTGAAGTTCTGTCAAGTGCTCATCAAGCACCCACTTATCTCCGTATCTTAACCCGCCAGCCAATCACAAGGTTGCCTAACAGTACAGCTATGAGGGCTGGTCCATTAATATTCAAGTCACCTGACTGTCCAAGGAGAGAAACCAATCAATAGCTGATTAACATTCAGATCACATGACTCCCAAGGAGAGTAAATGAGTTACACAGTAAGACATCAAACAAATTTTCATCTTGAAAGAGTGATTGCTTTTTCTGCTGCTGTGATGTTTGTCAAATTCGCTCTAGCCTTGTCCAATTAAGCTCCATGAGCTGAATTAATAACGAGGATCTGTGAGCACCATGCCAGTGGGAGAGCTACGAGTGGCTATGGAATAAGAACTGCTAAAGAAATTCCTAGAATGATTGAAAAATCACATCTGGATAACTGGAATAATTGCTTTTGCAATTCTGATGCAGCTTTGTAAGCTCCTGTGCAAAATGTGAACTGGTGGGACGTGGTGTGGGGCTGGTGTTATACTTCAAAGAGGAATGTGGCTTTAAGTTTAAAGTGATTTTAAAGGCATTACACAAATTAATTGGATTATTGTTTTTGACCATAGTAATGAATTTTATTTGCATACTTGGTTATATTCTGGGGCCTTATAGAGATACAATCTCAAGATTTTTACCTGATTCTTAGAAGACGAGAAGTTGGGCTTATTCTGCACTCTGGTATTCTAGGTAAAGAAAAGATAGAGACAGCTATCTTTTGGGGGTCCTTATTTATTAACTTTAAGAAATCAGTAAATTAAATTAGTTTTACTATCTAAAAGGTATATGTAAATCTAATGGGAGTTTTCATGAAAAGGCAGGTGCTGTTTCACTGTTGATAGCCAAGGACAGCTTTCTGGAAGTTTCAGGGAAGTTCTGCTCAGTCACCATGCCAGCTGTACCTTACCATTGATGCTCTGTTAAACTTAAGTGACATGTTTAGAATAGAGAATCTATGACTAATAAAGCTTTCATTCCTTCCCTAAAGGGAGTAAGACCTGACTAATGGTTTATTGGAATTATCAAAGAGTGGCAAATCCCACTCACTAAGTTCCAGCATGAAATTAGCTAAATTCCCGAAGGCCTTTCTAAAACAATATAGTTGAATAAAAGGTGTTGGGCTTTCTGGAAAGAGTGTAAGAGCAGTGATAGTGAGAAGAAATCAATCTAACTGTGTCAGGAGGCAATGTCTATGCATGCAGTTAATAACTCTCTTAATGGGACTTCTTGGCTTGGTGATTCCCGTACAGGGAAGAAAGTGAGATGTGGAACACAGGGTGGGCAAAGGGCCATAAGTCAATTCCCAGCACTGTTAGCCAAGGGTGGAAATTTCAAAGAAAGGAGAAATGAATTTAAACTCCCTGCAAGCGGAGGAAGGGCAGATGAACCCTGCGTTTAGCAGGGAGGAGGGAACACAGTCGGAAAAGGAATGGTTGCTAGTCCAAACTGGGCCCTCATCATGTCATTAAAATTGACTTTGTCTCAAGAGCAAGGGACTCCATTTCCCAAGAGCCATTTGCTCCAGATTAGGCCTGAAGGAGGGCATTTTATAGACGTGTTTGTTTAAAACAAAAACTGAAAAACAAACAAACAAAAAACCGCCTAAGTTGAGGATCCCAACTACTAAGGCTCAAATCCAGTCTCAGACACTTTGAAAATATTCTAAGCCGATCTGAAAACGCTCAGAGCCCAAGGTAAATCAAGTTTAACGGATAATCTTTTGAATATTTAAGCCCCAGCTCAGCCTGAAACTCTGTGAACATTCCACATCCGCCCACCACCAGCAACGGAGACCTTCTTAGAAGCACCTACTTCCTGATACTTAAGACCCTTGGAAGGGAAGGTGGCTCAGGGTTGTCCTCAATCAGCTAGAGGGCTCTGAAGGAAAGATTATTCCACTTTCGGCATAACTTTACATAATTAATAGTTTTCCAGGCAAACTATTGTTTGCCTTAATTGTTGTTTCAACAGCTGTTTTCATTAAATTGTAAAACCCGCTGTGTCTAATCCTTTGAGCCCCAGTATTGACAAGAAGAAAGGCCCAGAGCTGCTCTGGGAGAAGAGATCCCTGCCAAGCTGGGACACCATCATGAAGTTACTTGAAAAATAAGGCCTTCACTGGGGCTGGTTGTGTTGCTAATCCATTAGGCTTTTCAAAAGAGCCGTGCCCTGCACCCTTATGGCTAAATTGACCCAACAACCAATCAATGCCTTTATTTGCTGAGTGGCTGCCCCTGAAGGGTCTTAGAGCCGGGTCCAAGCTGTAATCAAAGCCTCCATCAGTACTGGGGCCCAGATGACACAAATAGCCAAACTTTGAACGTGGCTGGCCCGAGGCCAGTCACACCATTTTGAAGATACAAAGAGGCTGTGTTGCGCGATGGAATTCATTTTCTTGTTTACTTCCTCCAGAAACAAGAGCATCATCAGCGGGCCCAGTGCTTCGGATCAGACCACGGAGTTGTTGACAGAAGCTTGGCTAGGCTCGACAGCTTTCCACATGAAATGCTGGCTTTCTTCTCATACACCCCCTACTGTTTGTGTCTCTGCCAATTGTAGCACATCAGAGCGGCCATTGAGATAATGACCGTGAAGTCTCTCGATACACTTTGATGAAGTGTAACATTTTTTTTTTAAAGCATTTCTGTCTGTGCCAGAATGATGGAGGCAGCTGACTAAAAATCTCCCCATCAAAACCAAGGCTGATGAACAGCAGCAGGCAGAGGCATAACCCTCCCAGAGGAGACAGAGGAGCTGGCAGCCAAAGTGTCCGTTCCCTGTCTGTTCACGGCAGTCTTTGCTTTAAAAGCACCTTTGTTGCGAGGTGAATGTATGTCAGTTACTGCTTCCGTCGCTGCCAGCATTTTAAAATTCTTCTTTGTTTCCTTCCACCAAATCCCAGAAAATTGCAAGGACCGATCCCTTTCGGCCAGCTCCTTGTTTTAATGATTTGGAAACTAACCCCTGGTTAACAACTTTGTCTCAGTTGGGAAAAACAGGCATACTTCACAGGCTCCCGTCAAAGACTGACCCTGGACTTGGACCATTTGGGATTTCTTTACTTTGGCCAGGATTAATAGCAGGTTAAACAAAAGTGGTTATGAGCCAACCAGAAGCAAAATTAAGCTGCTAATAACGTAGATGAAGATTCTTTGGTGGGGGGGGGGGTCCTTTTTTTTTTTTTTTTCAGTCATTATGTCTTACATTTATTGAGCACTTTGCTGTCACTCAGGAATAGACCAGATGAGACAGATTGGTAGGAAATGAAGGCCCAAATGAGGAAGCTGAGAGCAGGAGATGTCACTTAAACTCCAAAGATCTGGGAGTAGGGAAGCAGTGTTCTATGTGAGTACCCACTTAAGATGACTGTCCATTCAATAGGCACACCTACAGCTTTCTAAATGGTGCTCAGGCAGAGAAGAGAGAACAGTTTGTGGTGTAATCAGTAGCCACAGGAAAAGATAATACGAATTTACAGTTTACCTTCCTTAAGGGTCAGCCTTCTTAAGGAAGATATTAAGTAGGCCATGTCCTCTCCTGCAAGTTAACTTATGAAAACTCAGAAAGTGGGGTCAAGTAGACAGAAGCTAGCTGAAGGGAGGTTTGTCATCCTCAGGTTACAGCTGTAAATGTGCCCCACCCTGCAGAGAGCTGTACAGGCAACAAAGGCCAGGATTGTCAGAACGGCACTATTCAAGAGCTGCCTATGCTTTATTTATAAGTAAGTGTATGTATGAACGACATTAAAATTCAATCTCCTTTAGAATTTTGCCCCTATACAATAATCCACATTTCTGAGAACAAGAATGCATGCCAGAGCAGGGCAGAGGATAGAAAATTCTAGGAGTGAGGGTAAACAAAGTCAGGGGCATGGGAATAATGATACAATCACTGGTACTTGATTCAGGCTTGATTGCTCATGCTTGTAATCCTAGTACTTTGAGAGTCCAGGGCAGGAGGATTGCTGTGAATTACAGAACAGCCTGGGCTACAGAGATGGTGTCACAGGAAACAAAACAAAACATAACACAATGCTTGTCCTCGACTGTGGAAATGAGATGACTGTTTCCTCAAGTCTATCCTTTTCTGTGACGGCAGAAGAAAGGTGCTGGGCTAGCTCTACACACATGCTGCAAGGGGTCAATGACAGGGCTTTACCGCCATTTTCTGAAGAAACCATATTTCAAGAGTCAAGTCGGGCTCCGTTCCAGTCAAGTCAGTTTGCATTTAATTGCACCACTTATTTGGATTTTAAAAACAAATATTACCCCAAATCCAAGTGTGACATGAAAGTTTAGGAAGCTGAATTTATCACAGGAGCCATGCTAAAAATCATAGGACAAAGATGCTGAAGGTCAGCAGAAGGGCTGCTTTGCTTTTTCAATATGCTTCAGGAAGACATCCTAGAAGGTTGGAAAGAAATCAGAATTCTCCTTTTCCTGCAGTCTGAGGGGGTCTCCCTCCTACCATTGTGGAAGGAGGTTGTAACTTCCTGCTGCATCTATGTGTCATCCTTTGTCCAAGAGGTGGAGCCTTCCAGCTCTAATGGTTTGGATGGGTGGGAAATGTCCTCCACAGGCTTTCACACGGAGAGCTTGGTCCCCTGAGGTTGGCACTTTTATCTTCTTTGAGTTGTCTGAAACATTAGGGGGTTGAACCTGGCTTAAATAACTAACTAACTGGGATATGTCCTTGGAAGATATCTTGTTCCAGGCTTTCTCCCTCCTCTCTCCCCTTTCTCCTTCCTTTCCTCCCACCTGCTTCTTGGCTACTGTGAGGTGGAACAATTCTGCTCTAGGACACATTCCTATTTTATCAGAGGCTTACAACAGTAAAACCAGCTTTTCATGGACTAAATCCTCTGGAGTGGTAAGTCAAAACAAACCATTCCTCCTTTAACTAATTTTTCTAAACTATCTGCCATGGTTATTGTTACTTTGGGGGAAGAAAAGGGTTGGGCTTTGGTTTTTTTTTTGTTTTTTTTTTTTGTTTTTTGCTTATAGTCCATCATTTAAGGAAGTCAAGGCAGGAAATCAAGACAGGGACTTGGGGGACAAGAAGTGAGGCAGAGCCCATTGATGAATGCTATTTTTGGCTTGCTCTCCCTGGCTTTCTCAGCTACCTTTCTCATGCAGCCCAGGCCTATTCTCGGGAATAGACAGCTCATAGTGCACTAGATCCTCCTACATCAATTGCTAATTAAGAAAACATCCCACAGACACTCCTACAGATCAATCCAATGGAGAAAATTCATCTGAGGAACCCTCTTACCAGGTGTATCAAATTGATAATTGATGCTAACTATGGCAGGAACAAAAACCTGATTAACACACACTGTGTGGTAGTTAGCCTCTAACATGCCTTGCAACAGTTCCCACCTGTTGTAGTAATCCATCCTTGTATGTTTCTCTGCCTCTGGGCCTGTGTTGGTCTTAGTGAATCTATGCCAGAAGTCATGGTATTCAATTTCAAGATAATGACACAAAGTCTGAATCCAATCTCAATCCTATTGCTTTTATATCTCTGATGTGTATTCTCTTGTCTTTCTTCCCTTCTTTCCTCCCTCTCTCCCCTTCTATGTGTCACTTTCATCCCAGTTACTATGAAAACCAGCCCAAGCTACCCTAACAGAGAGGGCCTAGTGTTTGAGAGGCCATAAGAATGCAGTTCTACGGAGTTTGCATGTAATTAAGCTTCTCTATGGACCCTTTCTATAATGGAGTTCTGAAATGACACCTCCAGTGACACCTTGATGTTGACTGTCTTGTAACTTTGAGCTACAACCACCCACCTAAACTTGCTTCTCCCTTCTTAAGTTACAAAGAAGTTTTATATATCTGTAGTTTGGTTTTTGAGACATGGTTCCACTGTGTAGTACAGGATGGCTTCAACAACTTACAACAACCCTCCTTTAGTGTTGTAGATATTTATTGCTTTACTTACTAAGTTTCAAGGTACTTTGATGTGTAGCAATGTATTACTTAGAGGAAAATGGATACAATTAGAGATAACCATATTAAATGAATTAGGTTAGTCTCAGAAAGACCATTGTAGTATGTTTTTATATCAATATAAAATCATGTATGTATGTATGCATTTATTACATGGAAGTATGTTGTAGAATATTATTTTAAGCTGTGTTACATTTGTTTATACTGTGGAACATTTGTTTAATGATGCAAAGATGTGTTGCATTCTTTTATGTTGCATTTGCTTAACTCTGTAAAGCTGTGTTACTTTGCCTGTCTAAAACACTTGATGGTCTAATAAAAAGCTAAATGGCTAATAGTGAGGCAGGAGAAAGGATAGATGGGACTGGCAGGCAGAGAGAACAAATAGAAGGAGAAATCTGAGGGAAGAAAGAGAAAGAACAAGAGAATAAGGAGAGAGGCTGCTAGGGGCCAGTCACCCAACTACACAGTGAGCAATGGAATAAGTAGTAATGAAAGGTATACAGAAATAGAGAAAAGTAAAAGCCCAGAGGCAAAAGATAGATGGAATACTTTAAGAGAAGCTGGCAAGAAACAAGCCAAGCTAAGGCCAGGCATTTATAATTGGGAATAAGCCTCTGTGTGATTTATTTGGGAGCTGGGTGGTGGCCCCCCAGAAGCTCAAAAACAAATAACTACAGAATTAGAAGTAAAACTGTCTAGGGAAACAAAGGAAACTAATGAAGGGGAGAAAATACAGAGGGTAGGATATTATATAGGGGAACATGCTCACCATATGGTATATACATGCACAATAGCTTAAAAAATTAAAATCAAAAGGGTTGAGTGGAGATATCCTGCATGGGTGGATTAACCTGCTCCAAGAATAATGAAGTTATTAAATGAAAATCCCTGTGCCAGAAGTAGGTTACCTCTACATGAGCTGATGTCTAGGAAGGTATATGATGCATTAAAAATAATATAGGCTATTTCCACTGTTGTATTGTCCATCAGAACCACAGATAAGATTCCTACTGCTGAAAACACCACATGCTTTGGGTGCGGAGCATATAGAAATAAAGACGGAACTGAGCTGGAAGCTTCCTTCTAGCTGGATAGCTTACAAAGTAATGGAATCTTAGTATCTGCTGGTATCTTAGTCAATGTTCTGTTGCTGTGGAGAGAGCCATGACCATACCAACTCTTATAAAGGAAAGCATTTAATTGGATCTGGCTTACAGGTTCAGAGGTTTAGACCATTGTCATGTCAGGAAGTATGGAAGTATGCAGGCAGACATAGTGCTAGAGAAGGAGCCTGGAGTTCTACATCCGGATTGGTAGGCAGTAAGAAGAGAGAGAGAAAGAGAGAGGGGGAGGAGACTGGGTCTGGTTTGAACATTTGAAACTGCAAAGCCCAGCCACCAGTGACACACTTCCTCCAACAAGGCCACACCTACTCCAACAAGGTCATACCTCTTAATCCCTGTTGTCAAGTAGGACCACTCTCTAATGATCAAGCAGTTCAAATATATGAGCCTAGTGGGAGGCATTCTTATTCAAAAGATCATAGCTGGCTACTGGGGAGAATTATCATTAACAGTTATACTTAACTGTACATTCTGCATGTTATACTACCAACCACCTAGGCAAGATGTGCTCACTGGTACAATAGTAGCATGACTATTATGGGGACAGCTAACTGCTTTATAGTTGGTTTGAGGCTCTTTCCCAGAAAGGAATTCTCATCTGGTAATATAAGTCTGGTTAAAAAAAATGTGTGGCTGGGGAGGCCCTAGGCCTTAGTCAGGAAGCTACTGTGGTTGTTTAGCTCAATGAACAAGATATGTCTGTCAAAACTTTTTCTAAATATTTATGTTCTTTACATTCCTGTCTATAGATTAGTGCTGCTGTCAGCTTTGGTCAGATTTTTTTTTTTTTTTGAGTGGATAGCAGTTATTGCACAGACTTAGAATTTGTCAATGTGCTGAGAAAAGTGACAGTTGAATGTTCAGCATAAGTGGGACATCTTTATCATACCTCCAAGACTTGGGGAACCTCATCGTAGTAGGGTGGGCAGCAAGAGCGAGCAGGAAGAAAGGGGGAAATGTTATGGAATTTTGTCTTCTGGGTTTGACATGGCTGCCACATTCTGGAAATCTCAGGAGCTATGGTTGTCTAGATGAAATCTGCACATATGATTGGGCTGTCAGCATTTAGGGAAGGTGTCTCAGTTAGCTTTCTATTGCTGTGACATAACACTCTGACCAGAGCAACTGGGGGAGGAAAAGGTTTATTTGTCTTACAGGTTATTGTCCATCATGAAAGGAACAACAACAAAAACAAAAAAGGAACTCATAAGGGCGGGAACACAAAAGGATTCAGGAGGTAGAAACTGAAACAGAGGCCACGGAGGAATGCTGCCCATTGGCTTGCTCTCCTGACTCACGTTCAGCTACCTTTTTCATATTTCCTAGGACTAACCACCCATAGTGGGGTAGTCTTTCTTACATTAATAATTAATAAGAAAATATGCCCCACAGACTGGCCTACAGGGGGCATTTTTTTTCAATTGAGGTTCTTCTCAAATGACTCTAGTTTGTGTCAAGTTGACAAATAATTAACCAACCCAGGAGAGAAATGAGCTTATGAGGCCTTACCTCTTCCTGAGGACCAATAAGTGGTTAATGGTTTCTGTGGAAAAAACAGTGAATTAGGTCACTTTCGGAAATACAGTATGTTTTTATGTAGATACATAGATTTTATATAGAGTCATACATTTATGTATGTATATATGACATGGAAGTAGAAGTATGCACATTGCCTACTATAATACAGCTAATGGTGAGTTGCTCATGCTTCTGTATAAAAGCCCTTATCCATGTTTCTGTAAGAAGCCCTAATTAAATGCCTTGAGCTACTAAGAATAAAAGAAAGAGATGAAGGTATATGGTGATTAGCTAAATAGAAGAAAGGTTCAGTAAGAACAGGATTAGAGCAATAGAGAGTGATGAGAGTGAACATGATCAAAACATGTTCTACACATGTGTGAACATGTCATAATGAAACCCAGTGCTGTGTTTAATTAATATGTGCTAATCAAAACTTTAAAGTAAAAGTAAAATAAAACAGCCTTCCTGTATTTTCCATTATTCATAGGAGGCACTAGTCCTTGTTTACACAATCATTTTAGTTGCTCTCAAAATAGTTGAGGTTATATTGGGTAGTGGTGGGGATTCAGACGCAGGCTGCTGCCTGTACTAGGCACAAACTTCACTCTGGAGCTTATCTTCTGGTTCAAACATTAAAATTAATTCGTTAATTAAATTTATGTGTATGCATGTTTTGCCTGCATGTGTGTTGTGCTTTACGTGTGCAATGCCCAAGGAGGCCAGAAGAGGGAAATATATTCCCTAGGACTGGAGTTAAAGATGACTGTGAGCCACCATATTGATGCTTGGAATCGTATCTTAGTCCTCTGGAAGAGCAGCCAGTGCTTAACTGATGAGTCATTCTCTAGTCCCCTAATCCCTGAAAACCCATATACTAAATGTTTTTAAACTTTATATCAGACTTGGCTGCCTAATAGTTTGCCATAGTATCACTGTAAGTTTGAAGCCAACCTGTTGTATATAGTGAGTTCTAAAACAGCCTGGGCTGTGTAATATAAAAAATATATTTTAATATTCATTATATATTAACACAGTTATAAAGTATGAGTTTACTTATTTATTTTAGACCAATAATACTATTTAATGGTGGAAAGAAATCCACTGAAGTCTGATACAATTACCTAAATTGTTCCAATATAATAAAAACTCAAGTGTCAGAAATTGAGATAAAGAACTGATAAATCCAAGAAACAGTAGAGTCAAGTGACTGACCCTCTCTCCACGTTTTTCCCAATTTGCCAGCCCCAGAAATCTGCCCCCTCCCAGAATCTCTTTTCTCTCTTCCTGTCCCTCTTTAACAGACCTCCTCAGTCCTCCAGCAACTCTATGGCTGGTCCTGATCAGCCAATGACTGACTCAGTCCCTTGATTCAAGGTGGCTTTATTGGCTTAATGGAATGTCGCTACAAAAATTCTCCCACATTCCCCCCTTTTTGTCTAAATAAAAAGCAAAGGTTTTAACTCTAACATAGTAAAAGTATATAAAATAAGAACAATTACTAAGTGAGAAAAACATTCACAACATCTAGTCCATTAATGCTTGGCAAATTCAGAGAAAATACTCTATTATCTATTTTATCTTGGTAAGTTCAAACTTTTGTACCTAATTTACTTTCTATTATAACTAAGGAAAACTGTATCTATAGCTATCTAATCTTCAAACCCATCAGAGACCTAAAAAGGATATAATATTACCTGAGTAAACAGGAAGTGCATTGCAAGCAACATCCAAACTAAGAAATGACATAGACATCTGGTTGTCCATAGACAGTTACCCCAGGGTTCCTTTGTAATGTTGCACATTCATCTTCAGCCTATAGACCTAAAATATCAGACAGACTTTTCTGTGAAGCAGGAATTGTGAAGGACTGTCATACCTTGTCTTGGCAAAGTTTGGCAGTTGTTTTTCTTTTTTCTGTTCAGTTCAGCTTGTCCAGTTTGGACAGCATACTGTCAGCAGTTGAGGTAAGGACAGTTTCTTCCCTGGAGCTAACTTTGCCACAAACTCCATATGGAGGTTCTTCAATGCCTGGGATCTTCTTTTGAAGTAAATTGGTACTGCTGGGAACAGACATGTCCCACTGTCACAAAAAGCTTTGTTGTTATTAAAATATTAAAATGTCATATACTTTAGATCTCTGAAGTGTTTGAACACCATCTATTTAAAATATGTCTCTGATAGACCTTGAAAGCATACCTAACATAATTATAAGTTTGATTGTTATAGATGACTAACTACTAGCCTATATTTCTTTATTATCCTAAATAGCTTTCAAGGACTAGAACTTTATAGTACATTTTAAATTATGTACAATATAAACAAGACATAGAAACATAAAATACACTATAACAAAAATTACCTTGAATTTGTATCAGCATACAAAAATATCTTAAAAAGAGTAGAAATGTACATACAGTATAACAAAAATAACCTTAGATTTGTATCAATATATAAAAATCTATACCAATGTAAAATATTTGAGACTAGTAGTTGCCTTTTTAGTTTGAAAGTAGATTCAGTAATCCACCCTTTTAACCTAACATTTCTATATCTCTTTTTCTTTTCAGAGCAAAATCCTTGACTATAGTTTTCTCCCTGACCATGACCAATAACAACTTGTAACCAACTCCCTTAAATGATGACAAGCATCCATTGAATGGCCAAAAACCACCCACCTCACCTCTTGGGAATGTGAGTGTCATGTCCTGAAAAATTTGAGATGATGATCAAGTTCTGGGAGAACTAGCTGTAGTCCAGTTTCAGTATGATGGGAGAGTGCAAGGCTTATCTAAAGTTCTTACAGGAGTAGTCTATGAGATTGTACCATATTAGCTAAGTGCTTTGAAGTTGTGCTGAGCATTTTGTAATTTTGTAGTCCAAAGCTGATATTTGTGTGGTATTAGTCAGCTTAATGGCATTACCACAATCCAAGTGGATTCATCGTTGTGAGGCCCCAATGTCCATTTGGAGACTTCAAAGGTCACTTTTAGGAATGGTCATTGTTCATTGCAGAATACTTAAACATTTTAAATGTCATATTCAGCAGATCTCTGGGAGGTTGAAGGGCAGCAATCTATTAAATACATCCAAGATACACAAACTTATTTCCTAATTACCTGCTTTAGACTAAAGCCTGAAATCATGTTCAGGAAGCTGGATGAAGTCTATTTTTAGAATTAGAACTCTATCTGACCAACTCTATCATGACTGAAGGTGTCAGACTGAAGGTCCTGGGTGTCAGCACAGGCCACATCAATCTACATGGGTCAGGTGGCAGAGAGCACCTGCATTGCCTTTGATGGTAAATGGAGCCTTGGACATCAATGCAGACCTGGCTGTGGTATGACCACAGACCCACACATGGCCCTTGACAGGCCCAGATGGTACCATGGTCACAGGTGGTAGCACAGACCACCAAGTTTGGCATGGTCCTGGCAGCAACATGTCCCTCTGACTCCAACATGTTCATAAGTGGTGCCTCAGAGGCGGGGGTGGGGGATGGGGTTGTTATTGTAGCATGACCCTGGGGCACTATCAGGGCCTCAGGTGTCAGACCATATCTAGGGCATCTGCACAGCCTTCAGTGGAGCAACTATTATCATCACAGACCTTGGCTCCAGTAGGGCCATGGACCCAAACATGGCCCCTGGAATCAGCCCTGGTTGACACTATGGTCACCAGTGGCAGTGCAGGCTAACCAGATTGTCATGGGCTGAGTCACAGCATGTCCCTCGGTACTCAACATGGCCACAGGTGGTGACATGGACCATTGCCATCATCATAGACCTTGACTGATGTAGGACCACAGACACAGACATGGTCCTTGGAAGCAGCCTGGGCCTGGATGCCACCATGGCCCTGGGTGGCACGAGAACCATGAAGAAGCAAGGCAATAGAACTCTGAAAGCTCATGAATTCTCAACTACTAAATTTAAATGTATTGCAATAGGTAAAATGCTAGATGAAGAATTTTAAAGTTTATTAGTAAAAATGATCAATAATCCAAAGCAGATACACACAAACTGATGAATTCAATCCTGAACCTAAAAAGGAAAGTCAGCAAGACAAAAGACAGGATCAGTGAAATGAGAGAAAATGAGCAATAGGATTAAAGTCAGTATACTGAAGAAAAAAATATTGAGCAAGGAGTTTGGAACTTTGAAAAAAAACAAATAGAAATTTTAGAAATGAAAATTTCAGTGAATCAAATAAAAAAGGTGCAGTGGAAGTCACTGTCAGAAATTCAATGAGGCAGAAAAAAGAATACCAGTGATGGAGGATGAAGTTGTGGAAATATATTCAATTATCAATAGAAGAAGGCTGGTTATATAGCTTAACGGTAGAGTGTTGCCTAGTGTGTACCAGCCCTGGGTTTTATCCCAGTACAAAACCCAACAACAACAACAAAAAACAAACAAACAAACAAAAACTATCAATAAGAAATTAAACTAAACCAAACTAAAGAATGAGTATGACTAAAATGTCTGAAAATTCTAGTATACTCAGAAGATAAAACTTAAGAATTATTGAGACCAAAGAAGAATCAGAGATAAAAGTTAAAAGTCCAAAAAAATAGAAAGGATTTAATAAACCTAGAGAAGGACATGGACATCTAAACACAAGAAGTCTTTAGATCTCCAAATAGAAGTGATCATATAAGTAGCCCTTTATAATATACTATAGAAATCAAAGCAAAAAAACCCCTTAAAATATTAAATAAAATATTGCTGAGTTCTATTCAACCCATAAGGAAAAGGTAACACAATATCTTGTTTACTCTTCTAGGAAACAGGCTCAGAACACAAGAAAAGAGCTCAAGGTCCCATAAGCACAGCTAGGACTGGGATTGAGGTCTCCAGCTGTCTCTTATCGTTAAGTGTGCTACTCTATAGAATTCACCTGCAGACAACTGTTTCTGCTGTGAAGGATGACTCACTGGTTTGTACTGCTTGGTATTTGCATATTGGGTGGATGGCTTTCCTTTCTTATTGAAAAACAATTTCATACGGTATATTTTGGTCATGGTTTCCTTCTCCCAACTCCTCTCAGATCCTTTCAACCTCTCCTTCCTCCTACCTCCACACCATTTCTTTCTCTCTTTAGAGTCTAAAGTTTAGAAAACAATCAAGCAAATGACACAAGCAAACAAACCAGAATAAAATACAAAACAAAACAAAAGAAAAAACACAAGAAACACACACATACACACAAATAAAACATAGAAACCATAGTATGTAAGTATTAGACCAAAAAGAAAAAAAATAGTCCAAACAGAGCAATATGAGACAAAAAGTCTATAAAAAGTACCATTAAGTTCATTTTGTATTGGCCATCTTTCTACTGTCGGGCATGGGGCCTACCCTTAAATGTGGTTAATATACTCAAATGTGGTTAAAGTACTCAATGGTACTTCACTGAGAAAAACTAAATATCCCTTTGCAAGCAGACATCAACTGCAGATAGATTGTTGAACCCGTATCTGGGAACCAGTGTCTACTTCTGCCTCTCAATGCTGGGATCCCATCTGGCTTTAACCTGTGCATACCTTGTGCATGCTGCCACAGTCTCTGTGAGTTCATAAGTGTCATTCCTGTTGCATCTGGGAGACAGTGTTTCCATGTAGTCATTCATTCCTTCTGACTATTACAATCTTTCTTTCTCTTCTGCATAGTCCCTTGATCTTGAAGGTGAGGGGTTTGATGAAGCCATTCATTGATAGTTTGATGAGGATACCCATTGATAGCTTTCTTATTCCCTGGATGTACCTAATTCTCACAGAAGATAGCCAAGGCTGAGGTCTGGGGTAAGATGAGTCAGTTACAGAACAGGGGTTAGGCTAAGCACTGTCTTGATGGATCTCCCACTGGCTGAGAGAAGTTTAGCTGGGCCTCAGAAACCTTTGAGGACTTGGGGCCTGCTAAAATTCCAAGGTACCCTTCAGAGGGCATAAAGAGCCAGTACTGTGGGTCAAAGGGAGTTAGAGTATAGATCACAATGAGTTTACTGATGTCAGCCTGTCTTCCATGGGCCAAATGGGGTCATCCAAGTCTGAGTTTGAGTCCCAATTCTTGTTCTTAGTTCTTGATTTGCTTCACTTTCCTCATTTATAAGATGCACATATTATTACTATTATATATTATTGACTTACTATTATTGAGAAAACACATAATACATGTAAAGTTAGCAAAATATGCTTAGAACACAGCAAACAAAATAAACTGATTTGTCTTTGTTTTGCATTTTGACTATGGCTGTGTGCTCAGCACTGTTTCACAAGGTTTATAGGACAGTGTGGCCTACTAATTCTCAAAAGCAGCAGTTTTCAACTTGTAAGCCATGCCAGCTTGGCCTACGAATTTTACAAGTCCTCTCCACAGGGGATCTTATAGACTCATTAGCTAAGAAACCTTTGTTGGGGCTTCTCATTTTCTGCCCACATGATGGACGGATTTGTGTCACAAAAGACTTCCTCTTATAAAATAAGTATAACCTGTCTTATGATGCTGTTTACATTGGCACATATGCTGTCACTCATACACTGACATCATAACCTTGTGGCTCTTGGGTCATTATACACAAATGAAGGGACAGTTGGTCCAGATCAGCAGAGATGGGTTATATACCAAGACCTGCTATGACTACTAGTCAGAGGTCCCTTGGCTTATTGCTGTCCACGTCATGCCCAGGTAAGCTACCTAATCTCAAGGGGCTGCAAATACAATTTTCTATTTGTCTGTTAAGTTACAAACATGTAAGAATTTCACCAGTAAATTGATTTCTCTTCCTGGCATTTTATATTATGCGTGTTATGTGAAGCAGGGCAATAGAAGAGCCACCAAAGTGGTGTCATCCATGCGCTGTGGTAACTGAAAGATAAAAGGTAAAGAAAGGGACTTTGCTGCATATCTGCATGCTTTACTGCTATTTGTACAGTAAATATTTTGACATTAATATATTTACTTTGTACTATACTATATATTAAGAAAAAGAGGCAGAAACAGAATTTACATGATCTAACAATGGACTATGTTTGAGTTTTAGATGTTAATTTGAAATATACAAAATTAAAAGCTTTTTTGAGACATTGTTATATAGCCCTAGTATGGAACCAGGTATTGTGTACCCATGAATTGAGGTGCTTCAAACAACATAGGATTCATGGAAATGGTGGAACTTCATAGTTGCTCCAAGGTCTATTTAAATTAAAGTTTAGTGAACATTCACAAGAGGTCTTGTCTCAGTCATAGACCACCCTGCAGAAAAAAGTAAATCCACTTGCAGTGTAGACTAAAGACAAGATTTGAATCTATTACCATCTGCCTTGAAAATATCTTCTCCAAAATTGTCCTTAAAGGGAATAGAACATGCTTTCTCTGTATACCAAGGAGCTACCCACACTGTGGACAGAGGCATCTTTCATGGGCCGTTACTAAGAAAGTCTTGTCAGAGCATCTCACAGAATGTACTAAAGAGAAGCAAAGACTCCTTGGCAGTATCAGAAGAATGTCTGACTTTTTAAAGCAAATACACCAACAAGCAATAAAGTCAGTTTTTCATGTGGAGAAGTGACTTTGTTCCAGCAAATGTCCTGTTGCAAACAAGTGGACTTTCCCGAGTATAAATCATCTGCCAGCCACTCTTTCAGACATTATTTTGTGATATTTATGTAACCCAAGATGACCTTGAACTTGGTATGTAGGTGAAGATGGGTTTGAACCCGTGATCCTACTGTTTCTACCTCCCAAGTGACAGAATGTCAAATGTGTGTCACCAGTTTGGCTTCTCAAAGCATTTCAAATATATAAGTAGTATTTTATTTTGAAAATACTGAGTTCAGAACCTCTGAAACAGATGGTACAAGTGGACTATAAAGCTGGGTATTTGGATTTATTATTTTTCTGTTGCTGTGATAAAATATTGTCCAAAGGGAACTTAAGGAAGAGCAACAAGCTGGAAGAACATATCTTTAAATTTAAATACAAAGCAGAGAGAGTGAATTTGAAATGGAGTAAGGTTATTAAACCCTCAAAGCCCACCCCTAGTGATGTACTTCTAGAAAGGTCACACTTCCTAAAGATTGCATAACATTCCCAAAATAGTGCACCACTTGGGGACAAAGTGTTCAAATACCTGAGCCTATGGGGGACATTTCTCATTAAAATCACTACAGTTGTCAACCCCAAAGAAGATTTGGAAAAGCTGTGTGATAAAGGGAGAGAAAAACCTATGCAGATTATCTTTTTTATTTCCCCGAGACAGGGTGTCTCTGGGTAGCCCTGAACTGTCCTGAAACTCACTCTGTAGACCTGGCTGGCCTAAAAACTCAAAGACAAGCCTGCTTCTGCCTCTCAAATTCTGGAATTAAAGGTATGTGCCACCACAGCCTGGGAAAAACTTATGCAGGAACACAGTCTTTCAGCTGGTAATAGGGGAAGAATTGGATGTTGCTATCTTACTTTTATTATGAGTCATATAGTAAAATAATGATACAATACAATATATTGCTTAATTAACCACACACACATAAATATAAAGAAATACACATGGGGGTGGGGGTGGGGAAGAGAGAGAGAGAGAGAGAGAGAGAGAGAAACCAAAGTACATAGTCTGATGTCTATATGCAAAATAAGTGTCACAGTCTTTATTTCACAAAGTTGCTGGGATATTTAAAGGGGTCATTTCTAAATCATGACAGTTCCTTACACAAAGTAAGTACTTAATAAACAGTGATAACAAAACTGTGGCTACAGTTACTGATGTCCTTCCATAGAGCACATTTTTTCCAGGTTTAATTGGGGAACAACACCCTATAAACTTATTCCCTAAGGCACTGTGGTAGACTCAACCAATAGAAAAATCTTTAGCACAATGAACTTGTTCATTTTGTGCCAGTTTTATGGGCTGCTACAGCAGGTCCTTCCCTCTGCAGAGGAGGGAGGTGGTGAAGGTAGCACCTCAAGCTGGAGTTTTGGGGGCCATTCTTCTCTTAATACACAGTCCCAGACTTCCCTTTGCCTCCTTTCCCCTCCCACTTCTCTGCATGAAACCAGAGCAATGTGTTTTTATTCTCATATGCTGATTTTTCATCTACGAAAAAGTAAAGAGCTTACACGAGCAATTATTGTGTCATTAAAATTTCTTCCCCAACTCCCCAAATTGCTTGGCACTCAACCAAAGGAAACACACTCCTCTTTGGCCCAGAGCATTTAAGAGTCAGAGGAAACAGGTATGTTTAGTCTGTTTCACAGGATCCTTAAATGAGGAGAAGCTCACAGGCTTCAAAGGACCTGAAATAGTGCAAAGTAGCAAAATGACCGAATGAATAAAGGATGGGGTAAAAGCTGATAGGGAAGAAAATGAGCTACAGAACAAGCCTAGAATGCATACCTGGAAGACAGCATTGACTTCAGTCTTCAGCATGGAAGGAACAAAGTCACTACAAAGTGATCACCTCCCCTACAAGGGCCCAATAGCTCATTCCTCCTGGTAATTCCTCATTCATTCCAAATTACTCAGTGCAGCAACAACTTCAGACTTACGCTGTCAGGTGTGATATCTACTGAGCATTTACTATGTACTCTGCTGTTGTGACATTAACAGAGATGAGTTTTTTGTTTTTTGTTTTTTAATTTTCATTTTGAGACAGGGTTTTTCTATGTACCTTGTAGTGGCTTTGAACTTGTGATCCTCCTGCCTCAGCCTCTAAGTACAGGTATGGGATACCATGCCTGGCTGAGATTCTTGATTCTTAAAAAAAAGTGTAACCTAGGCACAATTTTAATTTTAACTAGAAAGATAGAAAGCCTGAGATTTCAGGGAGCTCACAGCCAGCAGAAAATTGAGCCTAGACTCACATCCTAGCAGGCGGACACCAGAGTCATCTCATCCCTTATCTATAGTCCAGATTTTTAAACATCTTTTCAATTTTTTTCATGCTGTAAATCTTCCTTCTCTCTCTGTTCTCCTTCCTCACCTTTCCCTTCTGTATTTTTTCCTTTTATGAATCTTTATCAAAGTCAGTTTACATTTGCAAGTGATGATTTTAGCAAATCTACTACTTTGCATACTACCACAGGGCTGGTGTCTTCCAGCCAGTTATATACTCACCTGTGGTCAATTCAGGGTGACCAGTACTAATGACCACAGGAGACTCAGTAAACAATTCAGACAAGGCTTCTGTTGTCATTGAGATGACTTTTGTCCTCTAAAGACAAAAATAAGCAAGAAAACAAATACACAAATGGGGGTAATTCAAGGTAGCACCATGCACCATTAAGTTCACAAGACACTGGGATGGAGTACTGAATGCTCTGGAAGGGACTCACTGATATTGTAGATAGGGAAGTCAGAAAAGGTGTCCCCACAGAGGGGATATTTGAGGTGCAACCTACAAGAAGGGGAAGAGTCCCCTTATGAGGAAGAGTCCCTTAAGCTCTGTGCATTAGAACTGTGAAATGAATGAGCTGCCCAAAGCTGCCAGAGGTGTCAGGTCTGTGGTAATTCATTTTGTGTCTTTTTTGACAACCCTAAAACATTTCTGAGAACCCTAATTTATTGCCTCTACATGGGTGTTGCTAATACTTGACAGGGGTGCTCTGAGAAATATTAGGTAAGTAAGTGTGAAGAGCTGTATAAATGCTAAATAATGAACACAGTAATAACCCCCTTTTTTTCAGGTTGGCACTGTGATAGGCAGCTCACACTTGGATGCCCTAGCAAATGTGGAAATCGATACCACAGCGTCCTGCCCACATCATCCTTTAAAATAGAAAAAAATAAATGAGCCGATGATCATGATATTCAAAGTGGTTAGTGATCAAATAACTGTCTTGAGAGGAAGCCAGTGTGTGAAGTGTGAAATGGAAGCAGCATCTACCAGCACATTGCAGCGCAGACCAAGCACAGGACTGCAGCTAGGTGCACAGCTGCCTGCTGGTGCACACGCTGCTTGCTTCCGGGTGGGAACTGTGCTCTCATCAGGACCAGGCCCTCCTA
This sequence comes from Peromyscus eremicus, assembly GCF_949786415.1. Taxonomy (NCBI): domain Eukaryota; kingdom Metazoa; phylum Chordata; class Mammalia; order Rodentia; family Cricetidae; genus Peromyscus; species Peromyscus eremicus. Next base: position 88,827,407 of record NC_081417.1, read on the forward strand.
CCACCCAAAGCATTGGCAGATGGAGAGTGGGACCCGAACGAGCTGGATCAGCAACATCTTTGCCTGCAGCCCCATCTGGCCCTCTTGGTCTTGGTTGGTTTCCCCTGGGGGAGGACTGAAACACCAGTACAAGAGACTTCTCCTTGGAAGGGCAGGAGGGAAGTGGGAAGGGAGAAAGACTGGGAAGAACGCTACAGTTCTTACTAGAATGAACAATTCTGGGGCCTGGACTTGGGAAGCTTCACACTTGAGCCTCCCTTCACCCTCAGGTAAATGACTCTTTCTCTGGCTGTACCTCTTTACCGCTGGGCAAGCTTTCCCCAGAATATTACATCACCCAAATTACATTTCTTTTTATAGATCCTATTATCTTATTGATATTAATGTTCATGTGCACAAACAATTTTTCTGTTTCCACTCCATCTTGGCAATCACATTGTTTGGCCATAAAGATATACACACCCCCCACACCGCACACATACATCATGTACATATACATGCCATACCACATGCACATACATATCACACCATGCAATACACATACATAGAAATATCATCTACAAAGACCCCGTAGAGTATGGGCTGTATAGCAGAACCATTTATTGTTCCATTTTCTCTAAAATGCAGGAAGGAAAATAAGAGAATACATAAAATCAGTATTTGGGTACTGACACTTATCACTTGGTTCAACTTCTGGTTGACCGAACAAGTTGCTCTTCTGTGGGAGACAGGTAATGTGGAAGTACTGTTTTCCAAGTGGTGAAGGTTATCCAGGGTATGGTGAGTGCACTTTTTGAGGCTTAGCTAAAATTTAGGAGAACTAGTTTAAAAAGAATATGTCATGATAATCCTAGTCTTTAGAAAATTATGGTTTAAACTGAGTAAGAGAAGGTAAAGAGTTTCAAAACCATGTAACTGATTTTTTTACCAAGTGAAACAAGTTTAAAATGCTCTGGTCTATGATGCTGGTCTGTTAATATTCTTTGGGCACATACTTCATGAGACATGGGAAGTGCTCTGTAAACTCTCTGCTGCTAAGTCAGGCATGATACTCACTTTAGTTTCTGGTGTCCAGGCAGTTGTACTTGTGCTGTTGTTCAGGTGAACCATTTGTTCAGGTTTTCTGTTTCCACAAAGTATACTTGTCTTAATGCCAAGTCAAACTGCATTAGGCTGATACGTTAGCAGGCATGTAACATGAATCTTAAAAGGTCTTATTAATAAAAACAAACCTGGAGCCAGGTATTGGGGTGAATGCTGAAAGATGAGAAAAACAGAACAAGCCACATCCAACCTCACCTGGCCAACTTCTCAGCTGATCTTGTTTCCTCAAACTGGAAGCTTCTGAGTCCTATTCTGAATGGATCTCAGCTGAACTGCTGTTAAAAGCCTAAAGGCTTAAAAAGCCTAAAAGCTTAAAAGAGCTTCTAGTTCCTGGTCATACACCTTTCTGCTTCCTACTATCACTTCCTGGGATTAAAGGCATATGTCTTTCCCAAGCAAGACATGAGACTTCAAGTGCTGGGATTAAAGGTGTGTGTCATCATGCTTGGCTGTTGCCAGTGTGGCCTTTAACTCACAGAGATCTGGATGGATCTCTGCCTCCAGAGTGCTAGGATTAAAGACATGTGCTACCACTGCCTAACCTCTACATTTAATATAGTGGCTGTTTTGTTTTCTGACCCCTAGATAAGTTTATTGGGGTGCACAATATATCAACCACACAAGCATACCCGAACAGCTTCAGAACTGGTTGGTGATTTTAATGAACTATCAATAGACAGAAAAAAAGCCTAATAAAGAAAGAAGTTACTTGCTCAAATCATCTACTTTTAATGAAGATAACCCAGACCAACAAAACACAGAATAGAACCCAAAGAAGGCTCCCTGGTTATTGCTTTGAACATTTTATTTTATGGAGGTCTTGTATTTTCTTTTTCCTTCCCCTCAAGTCTTTCTCACACTTGACTTTCCTTCTTGACATTATCTCCTGAGTTCCTGGCTCTGATACTCCATCTTGTAGACATAATGATTACTTTTGCATTGTCTACTTTTTCATTTTTCACACACCCTTGAAAATGGGCTTGACTTATGGTCAGCCTTCGTAGAGTTTTGATCCTACTCAGTGAAGATTTAATTACAAGACCCTTGTACAATCTGGCTTGCTTCCATGGCCATGGAAGAACAAACCAAGACCCCATGATTGGGTGAGAGTGAAAGAAAGGAACAGACGAGGAAACAGGAAGATTATGTGTCTCAACCTAAGCCATGCAGGGACTGTGACTATTTTGTTGAGCAACCTCTGTTCCTTCAGTCCTTGCTTATTTTATTCTCTTCTTGTCTCTGCCTCTCTCATACTTTTTTATAGTCTCCTCCTCACTAGTCTGTCCTCATCTTGTAGGTCTTTGGAATATGTGAGAGTGAAAGAGAATGATATCCATTAATAAGCAGTTGGATAGTGTGGAGACACTGCTGAGTTGCTAGTGCCTTTATAGTACCCAGGACATTTCTTTTTTAAAAAATAATTTATTTAACTTTATTTTATGTACACTGGTGTGAAGGTGTCAGATCTCTTGGAACTGGAGTTACAGACAGTTGTTAGCTGCCATGTGGGTACTGGGAACTGAACCCAGGTCCTCTGCAAGAACAACCAGTGTTCCTAACCCCTGAGCCATCTCTCCAGGCCCGGAAATTTCTTAAGTTGGGAAAATGTTCTGATTTGTGTGAGAGTCAGTTTGTAGGAAAATCAATATGTATTTTTTGACTAAATGAAAGAATGAATGAATAGAAATTCTTAAATGTGGTTCTATATCATTGTATCAGGTACTTCAGAGATTTACATTTATTTTTTTTTATTTACCCATTTCTCTGTCTCTGTCTCTCTCCTTTTCTCTCTCTCTCTCTCTCTCTCTCTCTCTCTCTCTCTCTCTCTCTCTCTGTGTGTGTGTGTGTGTTTGTGGTTTGTATGCCACATGCACATTCTATAGAAAAGTAGAAATACAACTGCTTGGAGGGGCACAGAAAGGACTAACAGGACTAAGGAGGGACAAGTTTAGAGAGGGTGGGATGTTACCTGGGAAAATACATTTACTGTAAACAGAGTTGTTTGAGTGAGAATGCTCTTTAGAAGTTCAGACATTTAACCACTTGGTTCCCAGTTGATGGTGCTGTTTTGGGAGGTTCAGGAGGTATGACTTGTTAGAAGTATGCCACAGGGGCAGTCATCAAGAGCTTAGGGCCTTGCCTTACTTCTGGTTTATTCTCTCTGCTTTGTACTTGAGGTTTAAGTGGTGAGTTCTCAGCTTTTTGTTTCTGCCAACGTGGCTGTGCTCATTGCTATGCCTCCAGTCTGCTATCACAGCCTTCTATCCCTCTGGAAACTTAAATCAAAATCAGCTCTTCCTAGTTGCCTTGGTCATGGTGTTTTATCATAGCAACAAAAAAGTAACTAGTAAGTACAACCTAGTCATATATAAATGTTTAAGGAAACAAAGTAAAAAATCATAAATTTAGGAAAGTGCAAAAATATATCAAAGTAATTTATTGTGAAATTACTATGTTTTCCCTTCTAATACTGTTTGGTAGAATGAAGGTACAGGGTGGGAAACATGAGGCTAAGAAGTGATGGGCATTTTCTTCCTTTCTCCCATGATCATGCTATCCTTCATGTGAAAGCTGGTGCTATCTTACCCACCTTCAAAAGTGTGCTGACTGTTGAGTAGCTCAATAGAGTCCTGTGGAGGTGACCTTCTGTGACTTCTAAGGCTACTGTATAAAAAGCCTGGCTTTTTGGGACATTTATTCATGGGATGTTCTGCTCTAGAGCCTAGCCATTGCATTGTGAGAAGCCCAGGTGACATGGAGAGACATTCCAGTTTGCCATGCCATAGAAGCTAATAGCAGCATCTGATGATTCTTCCTGATGAACAGCTCAGTTGAGTCTTTGTGACATTGAAGGTCCAGGCTGCATTTGACTGTACTTACAGAAAGATGTCAAGCAAGAACTTGAAGTACTATTTTAAAGTTCTATGCCATGCTGAGATTTGTTACCTAGTAAAAGGCAACCAGAATATAATGCTTTTATCTTTATATAAATCATAAAGAACGCATATACTTTATCAAATATTCCAAAGATTTATGATACCATCTATGATGGCTATTCTTGGTTGTCAACTTGACTATATCTGGATTGAACTATAATATAGAAATGGAGGGCACACTTGTGATCTGGACCTTGAGGCAAAAAGACAACATGCCCTTAATCTGGATCTTGAGGCTGAATGACACATGCCTTTAATCCAGACCTTGAGGCTGGAAGGCACACCTTTAATCTGGGCCATACCTTCTTCTGGAAAAACAAAGGAAGAAGTAATGGGGTGTGTTCCTCCTTTGCCTTGTCAACACATCTATTCCTTCTCTTGCATTGGAGTCTACTTTTTCAGGATTCCAGCATATACAGGAGATGAGCTAAGATACCCAGTCTTGTGGGACTGAGCAACTACTGGATTCTTGGACTTTCTATTCACAACAATCATTGTTGGACTCAGCCTGTAAGTCATTCCAATAAATTCATATATTCCAATAAATTTATATATTCCAATATATATGGGATATATATGTATATATACACATGTATATCTATATCTACATCTATCTATATCATCTATCTATCTATCTATCTATCTATCTATCTATCTATCTATCTATCTATCTATCTGTCTGTCTGTCTGTCTGTCTGTCTGTCTGTCTGTCTGTCTGCCTATCTATCTATCTATCTATCTATCTATCTATCTATCTATCTATCTATCTATTCATTCTATAAGTTCTCTGACTCGATACTCTGACTAATACAGATTTTATTACCAGAGTGGTTCTAGAGTAACAGAAGTATAAGTATGAATCTTTCAAGTATCTTGAATAGGCTTTTTAATTCACCAGTATCAAGTCTGCCTGCATACCACCATGCTACTGGCCATGATGATAACGAACTAAACCTCTAAACTGTAAGCCACAACCTTAATTAAATGTTTTCTTTATGAGTTGCTGTTGACATAATGTCTCTTCACATCAATAGAAACCCTAACTAATACTGCACCTAAAATACATTTTAAACTATATATAATTTTCTTTCTTTTAAAGATCATTTTACTGAACTAGTTTTGGTGGCATGTATCTGTTGTCCTATTGGCTTGGGACGGTAAGGCACGAGTCTTTAGCCCAGGAGTTTTAAGCTGATTAGCTGGTGTAATGTAGTGAGATCTTCACTGAAAAGGAATTACTTTCTTGCTTATTAGTCTTGAAACTGAAATCTCTGTAGACCAGAAGTCTTGGGAAAGATTTAAGCAAATATTTTAGAATCTGTAAGACTTGTAAGTACTGATTAGGAAGAAGTGATGCAGATGTAACTGAAACAACTGATGTGTAAGCAAAGGAGGCTTAAATTCTAGTTTCAGTGCTACAGCATTTCATATGCATGACCTGATGCTATCATTTGAACATTCAATAAGTGCTAATTTTGTCCTGTAATAGTAAGAGCTACCACAGTAAAGCTCAGCATATCACACAATGTTCTAAAGCTGAATATTTTAATTATGTTTCAGATATTTCCCTTAACAACTGTTGGGCCATCCTCTGTGTTCCCTTTTTTCTGTGATCTACCTCCATTCTCTTTCAGGGACACATTCTGGTTGCTGTTATACTCTCACAAAAGCTCTCCTGTAACCATCTCCTTCAGTTTTCAAGGTCATAACCCTGGCTTACTTATTGAATTCAGTCCCCTTCCCTAGTGCAAATGTTAGTAAGTTAGGTGCATATCAAATAAGAATTTTAATTCAGATCATCACATGTTTATGTATTTAAATTTAAGAGTCAAATTGATATAATTGGTAACATTACCCATTTGCTTTGATTTGAGATGCCAAATGATTGAAAAAAATTTAATTTAGAAGTGAATTACCTTGCTTATTTGAATTTATCATTTTTGCATAATTAGAATGAACTAATTTAATTTGCAGTTATCCTTTTAAATGGCTTAAGTTACATCTACTGAGATACTCAAGGCCACCTGATTACTGGAGTCACCCTGCAGACTTCTCTCTTTTCACAGGATTAGGAAGGATTAAAGTGTAACTTTTACAGCTAGAAATAGAACCTGCATGTTTGACTGTCTCCAATAATGTATTTAAGACAATATGGAGAGTTGATCTCACTTAAAGATAGACCATCTTCACAATATGGAGCTAGGCATTAGAATGTGTACAGATGGTTGTGTGCATTTCATGTGCTTGAATGAGGTAGGGCCAGGAGATTGGGATTCATTAGGTAGTAGGCAGAGAGCAGCTGCCTGTGCCCGTTGGGTACCTGGGAGCTTCATGGAATGCCTTCTTTGATTCTCTCCTCACCCAGCTCTTTTACTTTTCCCCCAAATCCAACCCTATAGTATCCTACCCTGGCATCAATACTCCAAAACTTTCTGCCATTAATGGTGTTCTTTCAAGGCAGGTGTTCTCAGCAGTGCTCCTAGTGGGCACTGTTTTTGTGAACAGATTTGGAACATGAAGGTTCTGTAGCATGAAGTTCTTATTGACTTTTTCCCTTTTTCCTGTTATTTCATTTTTGCTTCCTTTTTTCAGACTCTACAAGGAGAGTCTGTTCTCACTCCTGCTGTAATTAGAATCCCGTTCCCAGCTTTGATTCTTTCTTGTCAAGAAGTGAGAACTGAATGGTTTTAGGTACAGATTTAGTCCTTTAATGTCAGGCTTGGGGACAGGCTTTTTACTTTTGTTCATACTTTTTTTAAGGAGTCACAGCTACTCCAAAGATGCTGTCCTTTTTAGGTGTGCAGATTACCCCTTCCATTTCCTTCAGAATTATGCACTGGTCTAGGTAAAACAATACCGTACTCTCCTCTGTTGTAGACCTGTGTTTTGCTGAGAGTGCTGGGAAATTTAAATAATGAGAGCCTCTCTTTCCTGCATAGGGTCTCTTCTGGGACTGGTTTTAATGTCAACCTGCCACAAATTAGTATCACCTGAGTAGGGACCTCACCTGAAGAAGTGTTCTGATTGCATTGATTGGTGTGGGAAGACCCACCCTGATTGAGTACCACTGTTTGGTAGCAGGTCAAAAAGGCATGGCAGAAGGAAGATTATCTCACTTTTCACTTCCTTGGTCTTCCCTGTTGCCACTGAGTTATTTTGCCCTGTCACTGCTGCTGCTGTTAAGTTCTATAATATTAGAACCATCATTTTCATTGTGGACTCAGGACCATGGTTCTCTAGGCCTCTCCTTTGTTTCCAGTGCCAGATTGCCCCGCTAAAGCACCCAGCTTTGTGGACTATGCAACTCATAGTTGTCACTGTCACCCCAACTCCTCCACAACATCCCTCCCTGTGATAGAGAGGGAGGAGAGGAAGAGATCAGGATCCCACAATGGCCATGGAGAGCATGCCCCTAACCATTTGGATACCTCCTCCACTGGGTTCTGCCTATAAAATTTGCACTAGCAACAGGCATGGTGGCACAAGCCTAGATCACCAGTGCCTGTGGGCTGGGAACAAGGCAGAGAGAGAGATTCTGACTTACTCTTAGTCAGGGCCACACAGGAAGTTCCAGGTGAGCTTGGTCCTCCTACTGAGACTGCTTCAAAATACACCCTTCCCCTCCCAATGCACACACAAAGTTTCTCTACCTCCCAGTAGTGTCATGGGCTGGGATCTACATAGACCATTGAAGAAACATTCAAAATGCAGAGTATAGCAGACAGGCCACCAAAATACTTCAGAACCAAAGAATCCAAGGCCCAGGGAATGGCCTCTTGCTTCTCTGGTCCTTAGAATATGTAGTTTTTCTAACTTTCCTCAAAAGTTGGTCTGCTGAACTCAGTAGAATTTATCACATTGTTAACTGAATTTTTCCATGTGCTTTCAGTTTTAATATTTTTTTTCCAGAAAGAATAGCCCTGACCTAAATCTGTACTTTTTCTTTACAATCATTTACTTTGACCTTATTATTATGGGAAATCAGCAAAACTCCTTTACCATGTCTTCTTCTTCTGAGTCTTCATCAATCTTTTGGTCTTGCAATCTAGGTTTTATTTATTTACTTATATGGAGGTTGCTATTTTCCTTTTTATCAAATTGTTAGTTTGTTAATTATTCTTCACACTAGTACTTTATTACACACACACACATACACACATGTATATATAGTGTACAAGATAATGGGTTTCATTCTGCCATTTTTGTAGACACACCGCTGTGCTTAGCTTGTCTCTCTCTGTGCGGGACCATACTGGTCATTTCTGTCAATGCTGACTTTACATCACCTGTAGCTGTACAATCTCTACCTTGTCTTCCTTCCCTGAAGTTCATTTGTCTGCTTGACCTTCTCTTTTGCTGATGTTTTCTACCCTGGTTTTTATTTGATTGGCTGATTTCTTTCTCATTTCCAGAACTTTTGTTTGGTTCATTCAATATGTCATTTTCTTTGCTAAAGTTTTCCTCCATGTTTTAAAACATGTCCAAGTTTTTTGATCTTTTAACCCATTGTAGAAACTTTCTTGTCTAGGTCCTGATTGGCTTCCCACCTTCCACACCTTTATTTATGTGCTTCTTTGAGTCAGGGATCCATTTAAAAAAGAAGACTACATAATATACTCCTGGCATCTCAGCCATTTCATCATAGTTTCCAGCTCTGAGAAACCATCACCCTGGGATAGTGTCACAGTGAGCTATCATTTCATGATTTTCCTTTTGTTGTTTCTTTGTTGTGTCCTGTGTGTTTGCTGTGGTGTGTGTGTGTACTGCAGATTTTAGTACTCCTCCTTCTCTCACTACTATTGCTGTTTGCTTATATTTTACATTAGTCTTCCTGATGAGTTGTAGTTATAGTTAACTTGTAGTTAATCTCCAGGGAGGATGCTGCTGACTTCAATCCCAGTGTTGACTTCAGGAGAAGCACTGTGCATATCACTTATGTATTGTGTAAGCTTCAGAGACAGTGGCACTGCTCTTCTGGCTGGGAGAAATGTAGTTTATATGTTTTTAGTGTTAAAGGTACCAATTTTTAAGTAGTGGAGTTAGGAGGGAATGGGAAAGGAGGAAAGACATGGTAATATAAAAATGGGAAGGAAAGTACATAGTTTACAGGTATTAACAACAGTAGAGAACACTGTATAATTAAGCCTAAAGACAGGAAAGTCAGACATAAAAGCCCTGTGCAGTGAGTTGGAAGTTACAACACAGCAACTGAACAATTAGACAAGTATAAATACTAAAAAATAAAATTTAAATTAAAAAATTAAAAGCACTATAGATTAAAGTAATAGAAATAAAAATGAGAAATAAAAATAAGCAGAAGATGATATTTTATCAGTCTGAGGTTTTTCCAAGTTGGGTTGGCATGGTTTTTCCCAGCATTATTTTTCTTCTTCTCTTTCTTTCCCTCCCCTATCAGTGCTCCCATTCCATTCTTCTTCCTCTTCCACAGCGGGGGGGGGGGCTTCAGCACAGCAATTCAACAAAGTTAAATAAATCTATGTTTCAGGAGAGAAGGAATTCTGTGACTTACGATCACTGTATTACAGACCTCCTTCGTCCTTGGAGTTTCACATTCCAATCTTACCTCTGGTGGTTTTTTTTTTTTTTTTTTTTTTTTTTTTTTTTTTTTTTTTTTTTTTTTTTTGTGTGTGTGTGTGTGTAGGTGATCAATCAATCTATAGTAGGGCTTTCCATGTGGGGCTCTGAAAATGTGTGAAGTACACCTGCTACTACCTTTTTTTTGTAGTCTGGCATGATACTATAGCAAAATCTACTCCTTGAAATCCCTTATATCATGTTGGAAGCATAGGTTGACAGGTTTTGAAAATGCCAATTTCAGAGGATTTCAACTCTTTGGTATCTTTCTCACAGTCTGTACCATTTGAGGTCTCTTGTTCCTACCAGGGTGCTGCATTATGTTCAGAGTTCCACAGCAGTAACCTCCACCAGTCCTGCACACCTTGTTCTTACAGGCAATGGCTGGGGAAGGGGATGGTGGGCCTTAAAAATCTCCAGACTTCAGACTCCTAGACCACATTTCTGGTGCTGTGTCTCAGTCTTTCTTGTGGTTGTCTGTTCTCTTCTCTGGACACTTTGAATTCATCCTCTGCTTTGAACTTACAGGACTATAAATGATTCTCTTCTTGGTTCTTGTTTCTGGTGCTTAGAGTCCTTGAACACTTCCCTGGTGGGACTCAAGTAGCATGGTGTGGCTGCATGCACTAGCTGGTTTCTTTATGGAGAAAGTTCCAGCTAGTCTTCTGTCTTTTTATCCTGTATTTCTCCTTTCTGACACGGCTTCTAATTCATTGCATTGCCAAAATCCCGAAGACTTGTAATTTGCCTGTATTATGTTATAGGATATTTTTTTTACTCTTAATTTCCTCAAGATTTTTATGATGATCAAATACTAGGCTTTGTCAAAGGCTATCTGTTCGGGGATATTTGATCACACTGTGAAGCCCGAGTTTGCATTTGCATTGAATAAATAAAATTAACCTTGGGTTCAGAGCCTGATTTAGCAACTAGTTAACAGAAAATAATCATAGGGCATCAAAGGGAATCTGGAAGAGATAGAGAGATGCAATGAAAGTAGAAGGGAGGGTTTTGGAGTCTTGAGATATTTTTGGTTGGTGGACCAGAAGAATGCTCTCTTTGGGAGATGCCAGCAAAGAGAGAAGGTTAGCCAGGTGCTACTCAACCTCTGTGAACTAGCAAGCTTTCATCCTAGCCTTTGAATCTTAAGTTTTATTTATGAATAGGATGGTAGAGATTTAGTTAAATCTACCTTTAGTGGCAGTAGCAGAGCCAGTGACTTCCGGAACAGAATTCCTGCCAGGCCATGGCCTGAGTGGCCAGGCTGCTGCCAGAGAAGCAGGCCAGTAACTGTGGAGTTGCATTTGCTGGCTGAAATAGCAGTAGATTAAGAAGCAGCCACTGTGCCAAAGTTAAAACAACATTTGGTGCCCAACATGGGGCATGACCACCCAGAAAGAGGTCATGCCAGCAGGCTTTGCTGCTGTTGCTGTCTGGGTTTCTCCATGCAAACACTCACAATAGTTGGTTGCTACTTGCTGGGACTCTAGAAAGCAGGTTCATGCTTGGAAATTTCAGGAGGGGTTTGAGTTTGCCACTGACACTGTGGACAAGCTGGGAAGTCAGCATATTTGGTGAGATACTTGGGAATTTCTTTATGAGAGGGAACATGGAGGGTGTAAAAGGGCCCTGTACAATACTGCTATGGATGGTTTGAAAATGGAAAGTTTAAATGAGGGGATAATTGACATTAACTGGAAGTGTCAGTTTTATTTACTATCAGTTTGTTAATTAATATTTTATCCTTAAAAAAGTGGTTTGAAACCTATAGAGACAATGGAACCAAGCTGATGGGAACTCATAAACTTTAGGCCAATGGCTGTGGAGCCTCCAAGGCACTGTACTAAATCCTCTGCATAATTGAGACAGTTGTGTAGCTTGTTCTGCTTAAGGGGCCCCTGGTATCAGGATCAGGTGCATGAGCTGGCTTTTTGGAGCTCATTACCTATGGTAGGAAACCTTGCACAGCCTTGATGCAGAAGGAGGGGCTTGGACCTGCCTCAACTGAATGTACCAGGCTTTGCTGACTCCTCATGGGAGGCCTTACCTTTTTGGAGGAGGGAATGGGGGGTGGGTTGGGAGGAAAAGGCTGGGATGGTTGGAAGGGGGGTGTCTGTGGTTGGTATGTAAAATGAATAAAATATTTGTTAATAAAGAAAAAAGTGATTTTATAACTGTGCCAAATATGATAGTTTGACTGATAAGAAACAAGCTTTAGAAAGACTTACTACTGATAAGATACAAGTCTTAGGAGGACTTATTATTGATAATATACAAGCTTTACAAAGACCTACTAATCAAACTAAGAAAAACACTCAGAAGCAGAAAGAAGAATTTAGAACAGAATCTACTGCACCATTGCATTACGAAACTGAAGAGGAGTAGCCTAAGGTTATTAGAACACCAACATTAATTTATCAAGTTACCATACAACAACTGCCAGATAATAGGCACCCCTAAGGTTATGCAGAAGTTAATTGGAATCCTGTAGAAATGTTAGATTTGAAGAGATTTAAGGATGCAGTCATTTCCTATAGTATGCATTTACCCTTTGTGAAGCAGATGTTAAATTCATGGGCAACTCAGAACAGGATTATTTCACAAGACTGCAAAGATTTAGTTACAGCAATATTGGAATCTGGTCCTCAGTTACAATGGAAAACATATTGGGAAGAGGAAGCTAGGATCCTAGCACAGTGAGGTAGGGCTAGAGGTCATGAGATTTCCCAAGACCAGCTTCTTGGTGAGGGCCAGTATGCTGATTTGCAGACAATCTATATTGGATGATAATATCTTGGTTCTATGCCATATAGCAACTATGAATGCTTAGGATAGGGTTGAAGAATAAGGAAAGAGAATTGAGTCATTTACTAAAATTATACAAGGCCCAAAAGAAGCCTTCACTGATTTTTTTTACAAAGATTCATTTCAGCAGTAAATAAAATTATATCAGATCTAGAAGTTAGATAAATATTTGAATCTATGACTTTTGAAAATGCTAATTCAGAATGCAGAAGGGTGATTAGGTCTTTAAAGGCATGATCAGCACCCACAGATGAATGGATCTCAAATATAGCTGGTATTGGATCCCATACTTATGATGATACTTGGATAAGAGAAGTGATTTCAAAAAAATTTAAGAAAAATCAAGAGATCAGATGTCTTAAGTGTCATAAACAAGGCCATCTGAAAAGGGATTGTAGGCAAGGCTGTGGGATATCTTTCTGTAAGATGTGAATATGTGTGGCTTCCATTGGATAATAAATAAAGCTGCATTGGCTTATGGCAGGGAAGGATAAGGTTAGGTGGTACATTCAAACTGAAGATGAGATAAAGAAGGGTGGAGTCAAGGGAGACAGGAGCCGGTTGCCCAAGGATTACCAAGATGTCAGCAGACTGGTAATGCCATGACCACATGGCAACATATAGATTTATAGAAATAGGTTAATTCATAATGAAAGAGCTAGTAAGAAAGAAGCCTGAGCCATAGGCCATATAGTTTGTAATTAATATAAGCCTCTGAGTGATTATTTTATAAGTGGTTGTGGGACTGCAGATGGGAGAAATCTCCAGACCTGGGAACTGAAGAAACTTCCCTCTACATTTGGCTGCCCAACATAGGGCAAGAGTTTCCACCTAAAACCTGAAAGATCTTAAAAAGAGATTCTAAAATTCAGCTAAGAACAGCTTCCTATTTGTTTGCCTCATGCAGGTGGTGATGCAGAGACACCACTGTACAGAGACACCATGGCTTTTGAGCTTGAGCATAGCATGTCAGATTCCCACCAGTACATAGAGGCATCTACAAGACTTGCAGTGTACTGTGTGGTGGATTTAGCTTTTGCTAGTATAGACAAAAAAAAAAAAGTTTTGGGGCTTAATGCTTCTTGATGGAGGCATAGACACATTGTTTCTCAGAGTTGGCGGTGAGCATGACTCCCAGAGCTGGTGTTAAACATACATCCACCATGTTGGAAAGCTGAATGAGGTGGAGTCAACAGCCAAACTTGCTTCTCAGCTTAGCAGTTTAAAATCTCTCCTGGCCAGAAAAGGATTAGATACACAATAAGACACATTCAGATGTAATAAAACTCTAAATGGTTTACAGTGTATGTAAAAATGTATGTAGGCTCAAAAGAGAGAGGAAAAGGAATATAGACAGTTATATAAAGAAATAAATATTTAAAAGGTCTTTAAAGAGAGAGTAAAAGTAATATAAAAATACAATAAGCCACATAAAGATGGAAACTACACAAAGAATCTGGATACTGCAGTTTTTTTGTGTTGTCTTTTGGATTTTTAACTGCAGAAAGACATTTTATTATAAGGGCTACTAAGTTAAACCAATATGTATATTTTAACGGTGTCTTTACTTTAAAAGTTGTGTCTAAGGATACTTTGCTTTGGAAAAGAGGTTTTGCTTTTGTTTCAATAGAAGATGAGAACCTGTGGAAAGGTTGCTTCCAGGCTAATATGATTTGATCATCCAAGACCCCCTGAAAGGTCTTTGATGACAGCCAGGGCTCAGATGATCCAACATCCAAAACAGCTTCAAGGCATTTGGCTGAGATGATACAGCCTCACAGACTACTACAGCCAAGCTTCAATTATAATTATTAATTTTCTTGGGATCCCCATAAGATTGCCAGTGCCCCCAATCAGCTGGTAGTAGAATGAGAAGCTATGACCAAATTCCCAAAATATTGTTTATGAATGTTTATATTTAAAGTGGTTTGATTATAAATGAAATCTCTTTCTAAAGAATAAAAAGGGATATAGATATGATAGGATAAAAGAGTAGATTATTGAATCTACTTTTAAAGAGCAAAAACTTGTTTGAAATGTTTTACATTGCTATGAATTTTGGTTTATTGATACAAATTTAAAGTTAATTTTGTTATACCATATATATATATATATATATATTTCTACTCTCATTTAAGGTATCATGTTTATGCAACTCAATTAAAATTGTAGTGTGCAATTAAGAAATAGAGATTAATGCTGTGGGATGATCTGTATGTCAAGTGTGTTGCTGATTGGTCAATAAATAAATCACTGATTGGCCAGTGGCCAGGTAGGAAGTATAGGCGGGACAAGGAGGAGAATAAAGCTGGGAAGTGGAAGGCTGAGTCAGAGACACTGCCAGCCGCCATGATGACAAACAGTATGTGAAGATGCCGTTAAGCCACGAGCCACGTGGCAAGGTATAGATTTATGAAAATGGATTAATTTAAGCTGTAAGAACAGTTAGCAAGAAGCCTGCCACGGCCATACAGTTTGTAAGCAATATAAGTCTCTGTGTTTACTTGGTTGGGTTTGAGCGTCTGTGGGACTGGCAGGTGAGAGAGATTTGCCATGACCATGGGACAGGCAGGAAAACTCTAGCTACAGATTAATAATTAGTCATTTGTAACAATCAAACTTACAGTCATGTTAGTTAAGGTTTCTAGGTATACATAGATATATTTCAATTAGGTAGGTAATCTTCAAATACTTAAAGAACTACAGAATATAACATTTAAAATGTTTTAAGAACTTAGACTTTTCTGGACATTGAGACATGTCTGCTCCTAGCAGCACCAATCTACTTCAGAGAAGATGATGAGAATCAAAGAAACTCTGTATCGAGTTTACTTTCTTTATGGGAAAAGTTAGACATTTGGGGAAGAAACTGCTCTTGTGGACTGCTTGACAGTATGTTGTATAAACTGGACATGCAGGACCCATAGGAAGGTAACCACTGATCTTTGCAAGGTGAGATGGTCCTTCAGGTTCCTGCTTCATAGAAGAAACTGCCAGACACCTACAGGACATGGAGAGAAGCAACTGATGAACTTTGCCAGAATGGGCTGGACAGCCTTTAAAAGTTCTTGCTTCATTGAAAGCTATGCCAAAGACTCTAGGCCTGTAGGCTGAAGACAAATGCCCCAACATTACAGAGGAACTTTGGATGACTGTCTAGGCAGCCAGATGTCCCTGTCATTTTTAGAATTTTGGAAGTTGCTCACTTGCACTTCCTGTTTTCTCAGGTAATATTATATCCTTCTGTGGTCTTTGATGGAGTTGAAGACTAGATAGTTATAATTATAATTTTCTTTAGTCATGATAAAAGATAAATTAAATATGGAACTTTAGACTCATAAAAACATGATAGATAATAGAATATTTTCTCTAATTTTGCCAAATACAAAGACTAGATATTGTCACTGTAATTCTTGCTTGATAACAATTTTGCTATATATAACTTTACTATGTTAAAATTAAAACCTTCCTTTTTGATTAGACAGAAAAGGGCAAGTGCTATGGGATTTCTTTCTGTACGCTGTGAATATGTGTGACTCACATTTGATAATAAATAAAGCTGCATTGGCCTGTTGCAGGGCAGGATATGGTTGGGTAGTACATTCAAACTGAAGATGAGACAAAGAAGGGTAGAGTCAAGGGAGATGTGAGCTGGTCACCCAAGGAGCAACAAGATGTTAGCAGACAAATAATGCCATGGCCATGTGGCAACATATAGATTTATAGAAATGGATTAATTTAAGATGAAAAAGCTAGTTAGCAGAAGCCTGATCCATATAGTTTGTAATTAATATAAGCCTCTGAGTGATTATTTTATAAGGATCTGCAGATTGTAGGTGGGAGAGATTTGTCTGGACCTCTGGGCCAGGCAGGACTGGAGAAACATCCCTCTGCAAATGATTTTTGCAGAAATAATCTAAACAGAAGGTCTCAGCTTTCTGGAATATTCAGGTGTGGCAAAGGCTGGTATTGGACTATTGAATGCAGATCAACATGAGAAAGTCAAGGTAAGGTAATCCTTTGCCATTGATAAACACCTTAGGTGGGCTCTTGCAGGCTCCAATGACAAATTTGGTTCAATCATTCCTTGTCATCATTGGGAAAACCATCCACAGAGCAATTAAAAGACTTAATGCCTGTTGTTAAAAACCATACTGTTCTGCATGACAGAACAGCTTCAATAGATAAAACAAAGTTTTCAGGAGAGATAATAGAACAAGAACTTGGCATACTTCTATAAACAATCAAAGACCAAAGCTAAAAATACATATAAATGGCATTGAAATTGAGGGTTTAGTAGACACAGGTGCAGATGTAACAATAATTTCACCACAATTTTGGCATCTGTATTGGCCTCACCAGGTGGTATATGTTCAGCTTCTAGTGATTGGAACTTTATCCTAGGTAAAACAAAGTGTAAGATGGGTTGAGTGTATATGGCCAGAAGGACAAATAGGAAAATTAAAACCATATGTGGCTAACAAAGCCATGAATTTATGGGGAGATGATTTGATGGAATAATGGAAAACACAGATTAATATTCCTACAATCTCAGAAACAAACCATAAATTATCATATGCTTTTGAGAAAAGTATTAAAAGGTATTATCAAGGTCAGTTATTGACTGTTCAGGTTGTACATAGGCAGGGCATAACAGCTGCTAATCTTTCAAA
The DNA here is from genome assembly GCF_949786415.1 of Peromyscus eremicus. Lineage (NCBI taxonomy): Eukaryota > Metazoa > Chordata > Mammalia > Rodentia > Cricetidae > Peromyscus > Peromyscus eremicus. The sequence goes on from NC_081417.1 coordinate 88,844,520, forward strand.
GGTACCAACAGCCCTATCTTTAAAGGGGTTAACTGACAAACATGTCTGGGTGGGTCAATGGCCTTTGGCATTAGAAAAACTACAGGTACAGGAGCAGTTAAATATTTAACATATTGAAGAATCTACCAGTTCTTGGATTTCTCCTATATTTGTTATTAAAAAGAAATCTGGAAAAAGGAGAATGTTAACAGATTTAAGAGATATAAATGAGATTATTCAGTCCATGGGATTTTTACATCCTGAAATCTCTTACCTTATTTATTACCTAAAGGATGATCTATTACACTAATTTATTTAAAAGACTGCTTTTTTACTATACCTTAACTAGAACAGGATAGAGAAAAAGTTGTCTTTACAGAGCCTACTTATAATTCCCAGACTGTTAAAAGGTATCAGTGGAAATTTCTTCCACAAGGAATATTAAACAGCCTTACCTTATGTCAATATTTTGTGTAACAGCCACTGGAAAAATTCATCAAGTTTCCTTAATCTATAATTTACCATTATATGGATGATAACTTATTGGCTGATTCAAATACTGATAATTTAGAAAAAAAATGTTTGATGAAGTAAAGAGAATTTTGTCTTGTTGGGGATTACAAGCTGCTCCTGAAAAAAAAAATACAGAGAGAAGATTCTATTAATTACCTAGGATATAAGGTAGTTTTACAAAAAAGTTCAACCACAGAAAGTATAAATCAAGAGAGTGTAGCAGGAATCATAGAGAGTCTTATTAATAAAATCAAACCTGAGGCCAGTTATTGGGGCGAATACTGGAAGATCAGAGAGACAGAACAAGCTACAGCTCACCTCACCTGGCCAACTTCTCAGATGATCTTGTTTCCTCAGACTGGAAGCCTCTGAGTCCTCATCCAGAATGAATCTCAAGCTGGACTGCTGCTCGAAAGCCTGAAAGCTTAACCAGCCAAATGCTTCTAGTTCCTGGTCCTCACGCCTTATATATCTTTCTGCCTTCTACCATCATTCCCTGGGATCAAAGGCTCGCTTTCTGGGATTAAAGGCATGAGTCACCATGCTTGGCTGTATCCTTAAACACATGGATTTCTGCCTAGATCTGTCTCCCAAGTGCTAGGATTAAAGGCTTGTGCTACCACTGCCTATCCTCTATGTTTAATATTGTGGCTGTTCTGTCTCCGACCCCAGATAAGTTTATTAGGGTGCACAATATTTTGGAGAACACAATACCACCACAGGAGAGATCAATTACAAACTCATAATGATTTTCAAAAATTGGTAGGAGATATAAACTGGCTATGTCCCACAATTCAATTAACAACTCAAGACCTAAGTGATTTATTTCAAGCAATATGCAGTGATAAGGACCTAAAAACTCCAAGAAAACTATTAATTGAAGCTCAGAGAGAATTGGATTTGGTAGGAAAGAAATTAGAGGATGCACATGTGGATCACTTAAATCCAGAGCTTGATTGTGTTCTGGATATTTTACCTTCTACTCATTCTCCTATACAAACTCTTCTGCAGAGAGAAGAGAATATCTTAGAATAGATATTTTTTCCATGTAAACAGAGTAAAAAATGAAAGACTGATGTATAAAGTTTTCTGAATTGAATCTAAAAGGAAAATTGAGACTTCATCAATTAGCAGGGATAGACCCATCAGAAGTTATGGTACCTTTAACCAATGCTGAAATTGCCTCATTATTGTCAGAAAATGAACATTGGCAAAGAGCTTACAATAATTTCTTGGGAGAGATTAGCATCAAATATCCCCAAAGTAAGAGAGATCATTTTATAAAAAGTACTAATTGGATTCTTCCAGCCACTAACTTTGTCACAACAAAAGCAAACTCTATATGGTGGTTATTTGATGCCCATCATCCTTTTTTGAAGTGAATTGGTGCTGCTAGGAGCAGACATGTCTCACTGTCATGAAAAGCATTAGGTGAGTAAAACATCTTAAATGTCATTTTCTATAGGAGTCTCAAGTGTTGAAGACCACCTATCTCAAATATATCTCTGTTTAACCACAAGAACATATGTAATATAATTACAAGTTTGATTATTATAGATGACTAACTACTTACCTGTATTTCTTCTTCTTCTTCTTCTTCTTCTTCTTCTTCTTCTTCTTCTTCTTCTTCTTCTTCTTCTTCTTCTTCTCCTCCTCCTCCTCCTCCTCCTCCTCCTCCTCCTCCTCCTCCTTCTTTTTTGATTTCTCAAGACAGGGTTTCTCTGTATATCAGTCCTGTCTGTCCTGGAACTGCTTTTATGTTTCCTATACTCAAGATACTGTCCATTGACACAATTCACTTCTTGTTGCCTTTTGATCAAGATGTGGCCAGCACCATGTCTGTCTGCAGGCCACCATGATCCCAGCCATGATGATAATGGACTGAACCTCTGACTGTAAGTGAATCAACTTTAATTAGCAACTAATGCTAATTAAATATTTCCCTTTATTAGAGTTGCTACAGCCATAGTGTCTATTCAAAGCAAATGAATTTCTAACTAAGACAGAAGTTGGTACAAGGGACTGGGACATTGTTGTGATAGGCCTGACCATGTCTTTGTTTGGAGTAATATGGACTTTGAGACTTTGGACTAGAAAAGCAGTTGAAATCAACAAGATAGACAAGCCCTTATCCAAACTAACCAAAAGATCTGTTTGGGAGGCAGCCAGGCAGTGGGACCAGGACCTGTCCTCAGTGCATGAGCTGGCTGTTTGGAACCTGGGGCTTATACAGGGACACTTGGCTCAGCCTGGGAGGAGGAGACTGGACCTGTCTGGACTGAATCTACCAGGTTGAACTCAATCCCCAGGGAATCTTTGCCCTGGAGGAGATGGGAATTGGGGGTGGGCTGGGAGGAAGAAGGGGGGTGTAGGAGGGGGGAGAACAAGGGAATCTGTGGCTGACATGTAAAATTAAATTAAATTATAAAATAAAATAAAAAATGAAAAAAAAAGAAAAGCAGTTGAATTCTTTAAGTGCTGTTTAATGGGCCATGCTAGTAGAAGCATGGAAGACAGTGATGATGAGTGTGATTTGATGGACTGTGGGGGCTGTCCTCAAGAGGTTACAGAGGAGAAGAATTTTATTATGTTGCTTGGAGATCATTCTTGTGATATTGTGGTGAATAAAGTTGTTGCTTTTTGCCCTTGTCTGGAGTCTGCCTGAGGCTAAAGTTAAGAGTTTTGAATTAATTTTGTTGGCAAAGGAAATCTCAAAACAGTCTAATATAAATTCTTTTGTGTGATTATTAGTGGTAACTCCAATGAAGACTTATAATGAAAAGGAACATGCTGAATTAGGTAAATTACAAAATGTAAATTTTGAGGAGAAAAAGAGCACAGAAAATGGAATACACCTAAATCCTGTGTTCAAGGAGATAAACAAATTAAGAAGTTGAATAAAGGGAGTGGTAACCTCAGGGAAACATTCCACTCAGCTATTTCCACTTGGTGAAAAGGAATTCAAGATAAGCTTAGAGCTGGATGTTGTGGTACATGACTTAAATCCCAGCACTGGGAAGGGAGAGGCTGCAGATCTCTGAGTTTGGTCTATAGATCCAGTTTCAGGACAGACAAACTTAGGCAGTGAAGGACAGAAAGCTGGTGAAGATGTAATTGAGTGGGGGGAGGGGGGGCATGTACTAGCTCCAGTAAGCAGCAGAACTTGACAGGTTCAGACATGTGGTTCTGCCTTTAGAGTTAAGGATAGAAGAAATGGGTTATGGGGTTATGGAATTTGCCTCTGTGACTAAATAAAGCTGCTGAAGTCAGGCATGTGTCAGGGTGTCCCCGAATGGAGGTCTAGAGAGGCTATTGCATGAAGCTGTGAAGTTAAAGCCTGGATTGCCTTGGAGACCCCAAGATGTTAGAGATGCCCAAGTCATGGGATACTTGTTGAAGAAATCACTAATAGGGAGTGGAACCAGCCCAAGAGAAAGAAGTGTGATGTAGGCAATGAAGTTGGAGTTGGAGATCTGAAGAGCATTTTGACATTAGACATGGAGATGTGAAGTTTGGAGTTTGCCCAGCTCGATTTTGGTCTTGCTTTGACCCAGTATCTCCTCACTATGCTCCATTTCCTAGGTTTTAGAATAGAAATGTATATCCTATGCCATTATATGTTGGAACTATGTGATCTATTTTTTAATTTTGATTTTATAGGAGATTACAGTTAAGAGATTTCATGAATCTCAGAAGAGACTTTGAACTTTGTACTTTTAAACATTGTTGAGACTGATAGACTATGGAGATTTTTGAAGTTGGACTAAATGAATTTTATATTATGATATTGTGACAAGCTGATGGGGATCAGGGAGTAGACTATGCAGTTTGAATTCAATTGGCCCCCATAAGCTCATAGGGGTGTCACTATTGGGAGGTGTGGTTTATTACAGTAGATATGATCTTGTTGCAGGAAGTATGTCTCAGTAGGGCCATGCTTTGATATTTCCTATGTTCAAGATACTGCCTAGTGACACAATTCATTTACTGTTGCTTTCTGATCAAGATGTAGCTAGCACCATATCTGTGTACACCACCATACTCCCTGTCATGATGATAATGGACAGGACAGAACTGTTAAGTGAGCCACTTCAATTAAATGTTTTCCTTTATAAGAGTTGGTATCTCTTCACAGCAATAGGATTCCTAACAAAGACAGATACTATATATTTAAAATTGATAAAACTTCATGATGGAATTTTTCTCTTTAATAATATGAAATGGGCTAATTTATGTCTTCAAAACAATTTTGGGTTGAAACACACTTTATCAGTTATTAGAATAATTATGGTAGCTTGTTTTTGGTTTACGTTGCTTAGTAAGTTGACTTCTGTTGTTTCAGTCTCAAACTATCTTTAACCATGAGGTGTGTTTCTTAGAGAAAATAGATAATGGCATCTCTCTTTATCTCTCTTATTTAAATGTACCAGTTAGTACATTTTTAATTAGAAATTTAAGGGCATGTGTACATAGGGTTATTATTCAGGGAAATTTGCTAATTATTATGATCTGGTTGATTGATTTTATTTTTGGCTGGCTTAGGACTCTTTTTTTCCCAGTCAGCTACTTGCATATAAGTTTGCTGGTTTACTGTGTTGGACACTATGAGTTCTATCTGATTTGTTCACATATTCCTCTGATGAAGTTTATTGTTTCTGTGTCCTTTTGATTGGGACTCTCTTTCCTGTTCCTCAGTATTTAAGAGTCTTTTAATTGTGTTCTGTAGTGTTGGATTGAAATGCTCTTATTTGTGCTGGTCTTAAAATATCTTTGTTTATTCATCAATTAAAAAAAACTAGTAATCTTGTTTGACAGTTCTTTTTGTTCAAGCTTGATATACGTTTTTGACTTTCCTATTTTTCTACAGATTTTGTTTAGAGATGTGATTTATTCTGATATATTAGCCTTTGACATCTTAATAGTCATTTTCTTTCTCTCACTTTGTTTTAAAAGACAGTTTGACAGCTACAACATGTCTATTGAGAAAAACAAGAGTAGCAGACTCCCTTTAGAGCTTCAGGGCTTATAACTTCTCCAGACACAGGTTTTTGACTAGGTATAAACCCTACAGCTTTGAGCATTTTTTTTTAACTTTTGGCATATTGGCTAAATGTCATAGGGTGATTCTTTTCTGCTCATGTCTATGTTCAGTTGTAAAAGCTTGTTGTGTTTAGGTATCAATTTCTTTAGTGAGCCTTGAGAAATTTTCTGTTATAATTTTCTTGGCTAGATTTTTATATGCTTTTAATGAATAATCTCAGAATTCTTTGATGTTGTGGTCATACTTATCTACTTATTTATTTTTCTTTGTTGGTGTTCCTGTGTAATAGTTTTTTGACTTTATCCTTTATTCCTGTTGTTATTTATTCTGCTAGTATGAGTCTATGTATATGCACATACATATATATGTATATATGAATATGTGTGTTTGTTTTTTGTTGAGGTCATTGATCATTTTACAAGGAAATTTTTGAATTTTTTTATTTGGTACTTTACCCTTTTCAGTAGTTGAGCTATAATTCTTATAAGGAGTAATGTTGCCCTGCATTTTTGTGTTTATTGTATTTCTGTGTTATGATTTATATTTCCATTGGTTTGAATATGTCTCCTGTAGTGTTTGTTTGTTTTTATTTTGTAGGGTATGATCTTATTTTTGAGATAATATGCTTAAGACCTCAATCCTTAATACCACCAGAGAGAAGAAAACAAACTGCTGTCACACTACCACTACTAAACAAAAAAGACATATAAATGCATTTAAAATGAATTAAAAGATAGTAATATGTTCTCCTTGATAATACAACACAAAACAAGAAAAAATAACAGAGTATGGTATGAAGTTAAAACAATTAAGGCTACATGTGTAATTTATCTTACAGATGTGATAAAGGATGGGGGCATTAAAGAGTAAATATAGGAAAAGTGAGGTTAAATGAATGGAAGGAAAAGGAGGACTAGGGAATATTATTAAAGGGGAGAAGAATGGGCAAGAGATAAAAGAAAAGAAAAATCTGGAATATTTAAAATTTATGAACAAAATTAGATAAATATAAGGTGAATACAAAATTAAAACACAAAAGTTTAAAAATTAACCAATATGGGTCAACAAATTGAGTCAGTGAGTAAGGGCAATTGCTACTAAGCCCGAGACCTGAATTCAATTTCTGAGACCCTGTGGTAGTTTGAGTGTAAATGGCCCTCATAGACTCATATGTTTGAGTGCTTGTTCCACACTTGGTGAGTTGCTTGAGAAGGATTAGGAGATGTGGCCTTGTTGGAGGAGGTATGTCACTGGGCATGGGCTTTGAGGTTTAAAAAACCCATGCCATTCCAGTCAGAGCTCTCTCATTCTCTCTGTGCCTTCCACTTGTGGATAAGATGTAAGCTCTCAGCTACTCCTCTGGTGCCATGCCTGTCTACCTGCTTGCTGCCATGGTCCATGCCATGATGGTCACGTATTGACCCTCTGAGCTGTATGCAAGCCCACAATCAAGTTGTTTTTTTTCTAAGTTGCCTTAGGCGTGGTGCTTTGTCGCAGAAGTAGAACACTAAGGCAGAGCCTTATGAGGGAAAGCAATAATCAATTCCCTTTAATTACCTTCTGACTTCCTTCCCATGTTCTGTGGCATGTGTATGATATTCCTATCTAGATAAATAATAAAATGAAGCCCCCCATAAAAACACCACTAAAATATAATAACAGAAGAAAAGAAGTCACATCAGGTGAAGCGTCTGTTCCTCTCCCTGCTCAGGAGCTATAGGGCTGGGTCATGTGGTGTGGCTTCTTTACACTATGTCCCTTTCTTTTCCTTCACACCTTTCAGCTGTGCCATCACTTCCTTTGTGTTTCTGCTGCTTGTTACATGTTTCACTCTTCGTAATAGAACAGAGTCTACTCTTTCTTGTCCTGACTAATTTTCTATGCTCCACTGATCACAGATGGGCATCCAATGATCTGCCCAGCTTCTAAATATACAGTCAAGATGGTAGTAAACAATAATGTCCTACTTAGTCAACTCCAAAATTGTATAATTTTAGTGACTTCATGTGCCTGAGCCTCAGTCTTCTGGTATGTTGAATGATTGGGGGAGAATGAACATGAGATTTCCTTCCTCTCCTACATTGAGAAGTTATAGATAATTGTTCAATAACTTCTCGACTTCCACTTAAGTTTCCTGTGACCAAAATTGTTCCTCACTCTCACCATGAAAGCAATCTATGAGCTATCTTGACTGAGTGAAACCACAAGAATTCCTATGGATACTATAGTTATAGGAAGCAATAAATTTCCTTAATTAGTTAAACCAGTTGAGTAGCTTATTATTTGATGCAAAATAATCTCAACCAATAAAACCATTCTTATGCTTGAGTACCTCAAACAGGCCTCATCAAGGAAATACCAAATACATAAAAATCGTGATCTTTAGCAGCAGTGTGGGGAATTTCATAAGATACTCTATGTTGTATTATAAAATAAGAAAGGTGGTAGATGATTTAATATAACTGAAGGCTAATGTAAGAATTCTGACTTCATCTGTGGTAGGCAAGACTATGCTCTGTGACTGTAGGATACACATCTTGATATGACAACAAGGACCATCCTGCATTTGTAGGATACACACACACACACACACACACACACACACACACACACACACACCAGACTACAGTTCTCAACACAAAACTTCAGTTCTTCATTCACAAAGAACAAATATGGAATTTCAATAAAAATAAACCTTTATGATTAAAGTTGACTTAATTTAAGGAAGATTATAGATGAGCCCAAATTGCAGGCATGTGCAACAGTGACATATTTTTTGATGAACCTTTGACAGATTAGACACTAGAAATGAAGACAAATTGGTACCAGCTTAGGCCTACTGTTTGCTAGTTGCTCTCATGTACATTGCCATTCTGAGTTCTCCTAATACCCTCTGAGATTTTTATACCTCTCCCTTCTCACCACCTCACTATATTTGTGTAACAGACTCAGGATGAAATGCTTGTTGGAGGTTACAACTCCAATTGTGCCTGACAAATGAAGAATTTACACTGCTAAGGTTGTGGGACAAGTCCCAAAGCTGTTATAGGGGGTGGGACGGCATCACACAAGAAATTTACATTAAGAAGCAGCCATCTATTCAAAAGGCCGTAATCCTCATCATCCTGCATATGAGTTTGTCCTCAATAAGATAAGTATATTTCTTGTGGGTTGGGCTTCTAAATATCAGCTGTAATCTACTACATAATCTTGTGGACTCCATCAGTCATAGACTTACACTGTACAAGAATCAGGGTTTAAACCCATGTTATGTTCTTCCAACTGTGCTGGGTCTTTGTGACATATAGCTGGAATCTGGACATGTCATTGTGCCATCCAAGGCCAGAGCAGCTTACAAAACACACCCAGACCCTGACTTCTGAATCATTTGCTACTGGTTTCATGAACTGGATTCCTCGTATTGTGGATGTTGTTCTTTAGCTTTTAGATATATTTTTTAAATACTAATTCCCAAAAGCCTTGTGAAGAACAAGCACAGGATAAAAAGTTACTCAGTAATGTTTGCCTCCACAAATTAAGCAAAAATAGGATGTCTTATTGCAATGTACAGCCATGTTCTGAAAAAGGTCATCAACCTGCTTGCAAGTGTGATAGTGACAGTTGAAAAAGTCTCTGAATTATTCTTGGCCTTGGCTCTTTCAGACCAAACTAGCCCACTTAGTTAAGCTCATCTGCTGCAAAGGATTGGAAGAGCCATTAAATTTACCAAGAGTCACATCTGTGATAGAAAATTCATGGCAGGAAACCTTTCATTTTCCCAGCTTGTCAAACACTGGCTTCAGAGGATTGCATTCTTAAGATCCTCAGAGGTTCTGTCACAAGGTGTTTTCAAAGGCAGCCTTTATCATCAGAGGATTTCCCACCAAAACTTATTTGAACCAATGTCATAACCTAGGCTTGCAAACTCATCCTATCCCCAGCACTGAAGTCAGTCAAGTTTGAGAGAATTGCCAATAGATTTGTTTAGTTCTGAGGCTTAGTATCACCTTAGTTTGCTGTATCATGTGAAAACTGCTTACCAAGTTCTAGAAACTCAGACTGAGTATTAGATTCTTCTGTCATTTTATTTTTTAACTTTTAATTTTAGAGATTATGATATAATTACATAATTTACCCTTTTTCTTTCTTCTCTCCAAACCCTCCCAATTACTCACCCTGGCTCTCATTCACATTCATGCTTCTTTTTCCATTAATTATTATTGCATGTACATATGCATATGTATATTCATATACATTCTTAATATAACCTCCCTCATCTGTATAAAGTTACATGTTTGTGTTTTCAGAGCTGACCATTTCATATTGGATAACCAATCAGTATGCCTTTCCCTGGGGAAGACTATTTCTACCAGTCTCAGCATTTTTTAGTTGCCTATAGTTTAATTTTATTTTTGGCTTATTTTTTGAGACCATAAGGTACAGCCTTAAGTCATTTATTTAATGTTAACTGATCATCCTGTATATGTGTTAGGTCCATATGATATCATTTAACTAAGCTGTACCTCTGTTTAATTTTCATTGGAATGACCTGTCTAATGGTGAAAGTGAGCTACTGTAATCACACACTATTATTATATTAAGATTAATTTGTGTCCTTATATCTAACAGTATTTGTTCTATGAAATGGGGTGCATCTGTATTTGTAATGTCTACTTGATAAATGATCACCTCAATCCATGTAAATTGACATCCTTCATCTCTTTTAGCTTTGCTTTGAAGTTCATTTTTTTTCAGATATTAGAACAGCAACTACCACTTATTTCCTAAACCTCTTTGTTTGGAATACCTATTTACATTCTTTCCCTCCCAGATAGTGTCTGCCTTTGATGGTCAGATGCTTTCCTTGGGGAGCAAAAATAGATTGATGACTTTTTTTTTTAAATTCACTGTTCAAGTTTGTATATTTTAATTGGAGAATGAATACCATTAATATTCAGAGTAGTAAATAAAGGGTGTGCTTTAATGGCTGTCATTTTGTGGTATTGTAGTTAGTTTCATATTCATGTTTATCTCTCTCCAAAATTTTTTGTGTAATTTTATTTGAGTTTTTGAAAAATCAGTATGAGATTTGTATTAGGATTTTTCAGAGTAAAGAGAAGCAAGAACCCTCCCCCTCTCTCTCTATATATATGCATATACATACATACATACGTGTGTGTGTGTGTGTGTGTGTGTGTGTGTGTGTGTGTGTGTGTGTGTGTGTGTATAAGGGGGATATTCATCAGATATTGATGGTTCATAGAAAAATTGATGCTGAGGAGTCTCAGAATCTGCCTCAGTAGATTGTAGACCCAGATGGCTTGAGAGGTAAATAACCAGGGGAATTAATTCTGGTTTGGTTATGAAGTTCCAAGAAACAGAAATTCTTAGGATAGTGGAAGATAGGTGTTTCAGCTCCAACAGTTAACAGAGGTAATTGATCCTCCTCTGCTTTTTCATTCTCTTTAAGACTTCAATGCATTGAGTGGTGCAAGTGGAAAGGCATACTGTTTATGATTTCAAATGATAATGTCATTCATGAACGGTCTTGCAGACACACCCAGGCTGTAACATGAATCTTAAAAGGTCTTATTAATAAAAACAAACCCAGGGCCAGGTATTTGGGGTGAATACTGGAAGACCAGAGAGACAGAACACAAACCACAGCTGACCTCACCTCGCCAACTTCTTAGCTGATCCTGTATCCTTGAACTGGAAGCCTCTGAGTCCTCACCCGAATGAATCTCTGCTGAACTGCTGCTAAAAGCCTAAAAGCTTAACAGGATCTAGTTCCTGGTCCTCATGCCTTATACACCTCTCTGCTTCCTGCTATCACTTCCTGGGATTAAAGGTGTGTGTCATCAAGCCTGGCTGTTTCCAGTGTGGCTTTGCACTCACAGAGATCCAAAGGGATCTCTGCCTTTGAAATGCTAGGATTAAAGATGTGGGTGTGCCACCATTTTCTGGCCTCTATATCTAGTGGCCATTCTGTTCTCTGACCCCAGATAAGTTTATTAGGGTGCATAATATATTGGGGAACACAATATCACCACACCAGACCTCATGTTTAACCATGTATCTGAGTATCTTGTGTCCCAGATAAGTTGACACATAAAGTTAAGCATTAAGAAGTTGTGGTGAATTACATGTATACCCAAGTTCAGTCAAGTTTAGATGTTTCTGGCTACAGAACACAGATAACAGTAGACATAATAAATTCTTCTGAAAGAATAGCAAAGGCATTTTAACTTTAGATATTTTTCACATAAGCAAGTCCGATGTATATTCAAACTGGTTTTAACTCCCCTTCACTTTTGTCTCTTTTGTAAGCTGCTTTTCTGTTGCTCTGATAAAACACCGTGACTGAGGCTACTTATAGAGGAAAGCATTTCTTTAGCTTTATAATTCCAGAGGGATAAGAATTTGTCATGTCAAGGAATCATGGCAGCACAAGGCAGGCATTATGTTAGGAGCAGCTGACAGCTTACAACCACAAGCAGGAGGCAGAGAGAGCTCCCTGGGAATGGTCAAGGCTTTTGAAACATCAAAGCCTGTCCCCAGTAGCATTTTCTCTAGGAAGGTCACACTCCTAAACCTACCGAAAGAGCTCCACCAATTGAGGACTAAATATCCAAACATTTGAGCCTGTGGAGGGCATCTCATTCAAGCCACTATGTATCTGAATTGTGGTGGAGGTAGAATTGATTAATTAGAGGGTATGGTGATGAGGACACACATACCAGTCACTAGGTGGGGTATACACTCTTTATGGAATACTTTTAAAAATATTTTTATTAATGTGAAAGTTTCATCCAGTATAATTTGATTATATTCATCTCCCTTTCCTAACTTCTTCCAGATCCCTCCTCCTGTTCTACACCCACCCAACTTTGTGTACTCATTATTTTAAACCCATCACATCCTATTCGTGTTACTCATATATTCTTTTTAAAAGGTAAATATTTTTAATTTTATGTTTATATCTCTTTTTGTGTTTCAGTGCAGAAGTATTTATATGTACATGAGTGCAGTTTGCCTCGGAGGCCAGAGATATTGGATACCTTGGAGCTGGAATTACATCCCTACATAGGTTCTCAGAACCAAATTCAGTTCTACTACAAAATCAGTTCATGTTCTTAACTGCTAAGACATCTTCATCCCTCCCCACATACTCTTAGGAGTGTGACCATCCACTGGAGTGTGACAGACCTACCAGGGGCTACGCTCTAAAAGAAAGCTAGATCTTCATCTCCCATTAGCTATCAAATACCATTATCTCTTCAGCTAAGAGTGGGACTTCCTGCCTACTTTCCCGCTCTGTGATTCAATTTTATCTGACTTGAGCTTGAGCATGTCACAACCACTGTGAATCCATACAACAAACTTTCCTGTTGTGACAAAAAGATAGTTTACTTATAGTCAACCAGCAAATTTGACTCTTATGGTCTATCCAGCCCCTCTTCTACAATGATTCCTTTTGCCATACAGAAGGTCTGTGAAGCTTTCTTCAAGGGAAAACCTAAATTCAAGGTCAAGGTGTGATTTCAGTTAATCCTCCCATTGGTGTATACATGTCTCTTCGGAATACTGCAAGGCAATATGATAGCCAGCAGAAAAATGCCTTTAAGTGTGTTTTTTGAGGAAGTATGTTCAAGAGGTATTTCTGAGCCCTTATGACCTTTAAAGTTCTAGACAAGGCCTGATAGTTCTAGTAATCTTATTTTGCCCTTGAAATATACCAGACAGTAAAATAAAATTGTTCTCTTTTCTCTGTAGAAGGAACTCAGAGAGTCCATGTGAATCTCTGCCCACTTGGTGATTGTTTTTCTTTAAGAAAATCCAAGTTTTAGCTTTTGCTGTGCTGGATGCAGCAATTTCTGGCCTTGGGGAAAGGGGTATGATATAGATGTAGATGTCTCTTTTATAGCTGAGCATTCCACAGGCTCCTTACTCTTTGCAGCTGGACCTATTGTGAGTCTCTGCATTAATCTCTATCTACTGCAAAAGGAAACTTTTCTGAGAAGAATTGGGAGATGCACTACTCTTTGGGTATAATACTAAGTCACTAAGAGTCAGTTTAATACTATGTCATACTAACAGTGTAATAGTAGTTGGTTCTTATCTAGGGTCTATGGCCGGTCTATCCATAGATTGTTCCCAATAATGGTACTAGATATGGGTCTTAAATCCAATCAGAAAGTTATTGGTTAATTTTGCAATATTCGTGGCACTATTGTGCAAAAATGGGCATATCTTACCACGGCAATCATTATGGTAGCTTTAAGGGTTCATAACTGAATAAGTCTGATGATTACTTTTCTTCTATAAAACACCTATAAAAGCTAGTCTATAGGAATGAAGCTTCCAGGTGAATACCAACTTGATTTTTTCCATGTTCTATGACTCACAAATGTGAGGTCTTCAGTAATATGGTCTTACTGTCAAGTTCTGGAGGATAACCAAAAGTAATGACAGTAGCCTGCAATATTTGGTGGTTTATAGGAACTTATTGTCCAATAATTCCAGAAGTAACCTATACTTTTAATGCTTTTTAAGTAAAATTTATCATTATCATTATCATCATGATCATCATATTTTTTTGCATATGGATATTTTGCCTTCATGTATGTCTGTGCATCATGTGCATGCTTAGTGCCCACAGAGGCCAGAGGCTAGGAGAGGGTATTGTATTCCTTACAATTGATGTTACAGATGGTTGTGATCCACCATGTAGATGCTGGAACTCAAATCAAGGTCCTTTAGAAGAGTGGCCTGTTATCTTAACTGCTAATCCATTTCTCCATTTCCATATTTGTTACTTTTCTATTGCTGTGATAAAACACCATGATCAAGGCAATTTATGGAAGAAAGAATTTATTTGGGTTTAGAGTTCCAGAGGGATGAGGTAAGCATGGCAGCAAGCAGCAGGCTAGAGTAGGATGTTGAGGGTACACATCTTAAACTACAAGTTGGAAGTAAAGAGAGTGGACTTGAAATGATGTGAGACTTTAAAACTCTCAAAGGCTGCTACCAGTGACATCCTTTTTCTAGTGAGGGCTTACTTCCTAAACCATTAGTTGAGGTCCAACTATTCAAGTGCTTGAGACTATGGGAGACATTGCTCACTCAAACTACCACACAACTTATTCCTAATATTGTTTTTTTTTTTATTTGTTAGCCTGTGCAGTGTCTAGTAGTGGACTTTTTGCCCCTCCTTAGTGTAGCTGGAGTTTTCTCCAGTCCTGCTCAGACCCACAGCTGCTCTGACCCAAATAAACATAAAGAGACTTATATTACTTATAAACTGTATGGCTGTGGCTCAGGCTTCTTGCTATCTAGTTCTTATATCTTAAATTAACCCATTTCTATTAATCTATAAGTTGCCATGTGGCTTGTGGCTTACTGGTACTTTTACATCTCACTTCCTCCGTATCTGGCTGGCAACTCCTGACTCAGCCTTCCTGTTCCCGGAATTCTCCTCTCTGCTTAATCCCACCTATACTATACTTCCCGCCTGGCTACTGGCCAATCAGTGTTTTATTTATCAGTCAATCAGAGCAAAACTTTCATAGCATACAGAAAGACATCCCCAACACTTTAGGGCAACTTAATTTAAGTTCTTTTTATATATGTATATGTTTGTATTTTTGGAAGCTTGTACATTATTATTTTTTTCATATGATATTTTCAGATGGTCTTTAGTGTTAGTTATTCCCCCACATATTCTCTCCTCTGCCTTGTCTTCTTATCTTCCAACTCATTTAATCCTACCTGTTTTATTATTCCTTTTTCCCCTTTTACATCACTGTGTTCTGCCAGTGGCTATGTCAGAGGAGCAGCAGATGGCAGTTGACTTCAGGGCATCAGCCAACCAGGAGGAGAATCCCTGAGGGGTGAATCTCAGATAGGCACGGCCTCAAGACCACAGACTCCAGGATGTCTTTTACTTCTGCTGTGCCTTTACATGTTTGCTGCTGTCATCTTCCTCTGGTGTCTGGTATGATGTGAATGGGAGTGGGGAGATCCCCACTGCCTATAATGTAATGTGTTTACCTCATGGAAGCATCCCACTCTACTGGGCATTTTTGCCTGTGAATTATTATGAAGATGATTTGTCCTAAGATGTACTGTCTAATTGATAATAGTTATCAATAGTATTAATGGATAGTTATCTAAAGTACTTTAATTTTTTTTTTTTTTTTGGTTTTTCGAGACAGGGTTTCTCTGTGTAGCTTTGCGCCCCTCCTGGAACTCACTTGGTAGCCCAGGCTGGCCTTGAACTCACAGAGATTCTCCTGGCTCTGCCTCCCGAGTGCTGGGATTAAAGGCGTGCGCCACCACCGCCCGGCTTAATTCTTAAGAAAAGTCTTGTGACTTGCTAAAGGCAGTTTTGTCACAGGTCAAATAAAGACAGTGTATGTCTTTAATAAACAACCATGATGTTTACATGAAGAAGAGGGAAACTATCAAATTACAGTGACAGTTTTGTTTTTCAATAATGGCAACTTTATGGGCCAGTACTGGAATATATGCTTATTGTGTTTATGGCTCTGGCTACCTGTACCTGCTCTACTGAGGCAACGCAATTGTATATTAGATTAACTTGATGCCTCAGGGAGCACTGAACAGGCTTTTCCTTTCGCATGGAAAGTGTGGGAGCATTTACCCACTGATTATATGGGGCATGGTTGAAATTACTGGAGCCATCTATCTTAGTTATATTTTCTGAAAAGAGCATTGGCCTCTCAATTGCTTGTGAATTTCACTTAGACAAAAGCTACACATCTCAGAGAAGCATCATATGAAGGCCGGCACTTGCTGAGCCCTTGCCTGAGCACTGAAAGGTGATTTAATGTTTTACAGAGGAAATTTCACATTGCTTGTCTAATTTATGTTAAAAATGTGCAGATACCCAAGTGCCAAGGTCCCTGGGGGACAATCCAAATGATTGAGAAAAGAAATAAACTAGTCTGAGCCCCAGTTACCACTTTTTGGAATAACAATGCCAACCTAGATTTTTGTAGCTCCCATGAGATGACCCAGCTGGAGTGTGGCCGACACTTCTGTGCCAGCTGCCAGTGCTGTAGCTTAATGGCAGAGAAATAAACAAGGAGTTCTGTGGCCAAGTGCTACCTACAGAACTTTAATCACAACAAATTCCAAATTTCTCCTTCAGATTATTTTTCAAATTTTATTTTTTAACATGTTTTTCTCTATTTTGTTTTAAAAAAGAAATAAAAACCACAATTTTCCAAATTTCCTTGAATATTCCTTTTAATAGGGTTCTCTAGTGGAACACAACTGATAGGATGGATATTTATCATAGGTGGATTTATTTGATTGTTTTCATGATATGGGCTTTACAATGGAGTGGTAGGGAACCCAAGAGCTGCCCAGTCTATGAGGGTAGAGGCATCAGCATTCCCAATCTTTCATTCAAAGCCTGGAGAGTTCCAGAAGATCCACTGTTTTTTAATCCATGTTAGCAGCCAGGAGCTGGGTTCCAATGCAAGTCAAGGATGACAACAAATAACCAGCCACAGAGTAGATGCTTTTACCATCAAGGAGCAAAGGTAAGAGGGATAATGCCTTTCCTTCAGAACTTACACCTGGGACTCACTTGGAAGGTTCTGCCACTCAGGGGAAGATCTTCCTCCCTTAGTCAATCCTTCCAAGAAATACCCTTGTAGACCCTCCTAGAGTCATGTCTCTTAGGTGATTCTCATCTCATTAACTGACAACCAAAATTGACCATCACACTGGTCATGAAACTGCCCTAGCAAACTAATATAAAACAGTTTCCAAAAATGTAGTTTTCAATGAAAAACTTTGAATTTTAGTTGTGTCTTAAATAATTTTTCCTTCAGACTCCTCATAGGATTCCAAAATTTCCAAACTTTATTGCCAAGAAATTCAGCTTAGTTATTACAGCTACTTATCAAGCTCAAGTTTGTTGTATTCCTCTATCTTAAGAAAGCCTTCTGAGTATTTTAATTCTCATGATAAAACTTCTAACTGAGAAAAGCAGATGAATGGCTATATAATGTTTAGCTTATAAAAGGGGCTACTTCTAAAGCTCTTTGAAGATGACATTTTTTTTTTCTTTTTCTTAGTTTTTCATGACCACATTTTTATGTATAGCCCTGGTGGTCCTGAAACTCTCTCTGTAGAGCAGACTGGCTTCCACCTCACAGAGATTCTCCTGCCTTTGCCCCTCAAGTGTTGGGATTAAAGGCATGGGCCACCATACACAGCTGGGAATTATGAAAAAAAAAAGAATGTTCACACACACCATGTGTTGTTTGTGGGTGCCTATGGAGGCCAGAAGAGGATAAAGGGTGCCCTGAGCCAGGAGTTAAAGGTGGCTGTGAGCTGCCCAACATGGGTGCTGGGAATGAAAGTAAGCACTTAACTACTGAACCATCTCTCCACACCTCATAGAGTAAATTGTAGTGGGTAGCCATTCCAGCTTTGATCTGGAAGTTCCAACCCCCACTGAGACTTCAGCAACTGTCACACCTATAAGACAGGGCCAAGGGAGGCGCCTGGAGACCCAAGATCTGGATCGGCCAGTGCTCTCGCAGTTCCGGGACCCTGGACGGTGGAGGTGGGCCAAGCAGAGCTCCAGAGAACACCAATGGACTGTGATACACCTTCCCCAGACTCCGCGACCTACCTATCCCTTAATTTGTAAGTTATGCCATTAAATAAATCTCCTTTTAACTACGTGGAGTGGCCTTAATAATTTCGCCAATATCTGGCGCCCAATGTAGGGCAAATTCCAAAGGCCTGGGTGGCTCCCGCCCTCAGCCTCCTCCCCAGTTAGCAGGGTACCTAAACCCACCTACAAAGTTCCATATAACCAGGGAACGCCTACACGGTTGGGAGCAGCTAGTCCGGTCTCAGTTCCCTAGCTTAGCCCCAAGACCAGCAAAAGAGGCATTCCCTCGCTTCCTGCGCTGGCTCTGGCTCCCACCATCTTGACTCCAGCGAGCTTCAGTCAGCCAAGCTCTGCCAAGACAGGGTAAGATGGTCTTTCAGAATTCCTGCTTCTGAAAATGGTCTGTCAGATACTTTAGGCCTGTAGCCAATTTGAATGCACCAACAATGCTGAGAAACATTAGGTGACTGTCCAGGCTGCCAGCTGTCTCGGTCTACTCTTGCAAGATTCCCGAAAGTTGCTTGCATCCATCTACCATTTCTCAGGTACCATTATATTCCTTCTCAGGTCTTTGATGAGATTGAAGACTAACAGTTATAGTTACAACTTAGTAGATAGAACATGTTAAGTATTAGATTTAGGTTCTTTAGGATAGGACACCTTTTGAAATGATCTTTGTAACATGCCATTTACCTATGCTCTATACTTCTCTGGATTTTAGTATGTGTTTCTTACTTGATATTGTTTGCATTGGTTGTAGTTCCATCTTATCTAGGTGATTATCCCTCATTATTCCTGGACAATATTTGATAACCATTCCTTTGTATATAGTCTTGTATTAGGTTAGAACTTTCTTATTTAGACAAAAAGGGGGAGATGTAGTGGGTAGCCATTCCAGCTTTGATCTGGAAGTTCCAACCCCCATTGAGGCTTCGGCAACTGTCACGCCTACAAGGCAGGGCCAAGGGAGGTGCCTGGAGACTGGAGATCTGGATCGGCCAGCGCTCCCGCGGTTCCAGGACCCTGGATGGTGGAGGTGAGCCAAGCAGAGCTCCAGAGAACACTGCTGGACTGCGATACACCTTCCCCAGACCCCGCAACCTACCTATCCCTTAATTTGTAAGTTACGCCATTAAATAAATCTCCTTTTAACTACGTGGAGTGGACTTAATAATTTCACCAATAGTAAATGCTTACTGGGAACCCTGAATAAGGGCCAATAAGAGAAGAAAGAGCCAAAGTCCATCTCAGAGAGTTTATTGCTTCCTTAAGTCTGGCTATATGATTCTGGTGGATTTAATTTTGCCCCTTCTCATGATGTAAGAGAATGTTCTCCATAAAAATCTCCTGTGGGCTTGGAAGATGAGTCAATTAACACCATTCCCCAGAGAAACAATCAACAGGACATGGACACACACACATACAAGTGCACACACACTCTGAAGACTTCAAGCTAGGTGTGGGAGATGCCTGTAATCCTAGCAAAAGTATGACACAGGAGCACCTTGTGTTTGAGAGCAGCCTGAGATGTATAGGGAAACCTTGTTTCAAAGAACAAAACAGAAAATAATTGATTAATGCAGCCATGAAGGTGAGAAAGTCCTATTATTTTCTAGAGAACTGGAAACCTGCTGTCATTCAAATTCCTATGCTCTGAGAACTAGGAAAGCTCATGTTGTAATCCTCTTGACCTGGTCCTGCTCTTTTGTGCAGTTAGGAAAAGGGGTGAGCTCTCCTTAATTCACAATTTTGTTTTGTTCATGACCTCAAACAATTGAATGTTACTCACCTATATTGAGAGGAGCTGTAGGCTTTCCTGGGATCAGCAATTCAAATGCTAACCTTAATTACAAGTATCTAGCATGTGAGAAATAATAGACTAATACACAGCTAAAAGAGAACAAAAACAAGCCACAGGAAAAAATGACACTTAAATAAACATTGAAACTAGAAGCTGCTGTGGATGTCACTCTGTAAAAATAAAATGCTGATTGGCCAGTAGCCAGGCAGGATGTCTAGGCAGGACAAGCAGAGAAGAGAATTCTGGGAACAGGAAGGCAGAGAATCAGGACACACTGCCAGCCACCACCATGAGTACCAACATGTAAGGTACCGGTAAGCCACCAGCCATGTGGCAATTTATAGATTACTAGAAATGGGTTAATTTAAGATAGAAGAACTAGATAGCAAGAAGCCTGAGCTACAGCCATACACTTTATAAGTAATATAAGTCTCTGTGTGTTTACTTGATTGGGTCTGAGTGGCTTCAGGACTGATGGGTGAGAGAGATTTGTCTTGACCATGGGCCAGGCAGGACTGAAGAAAACTCCAACTACAAGAAGCTCTAATAGTATATATTATATTTAATTACTCTGTCAAATTGGAGTAAAGGCTTCCAACCACTTTCAACTTCTATACTTGTTGTAGACTGTAACAAAAATGCCTGGGGAGGTACTGATACATAGATCTCACTTTGAACATTTCAACAGGAAAATTATATTCTGTTTACTAGTGACTGCTTCTGGGATATTCTTAGTATGTATATCCTATATCCCTGGATGTAATGACCTGAGCTGGGAAAACTTAGACAATGGTTCTTTTCCTATTTGGATGTCATCTTGGGCTATGAAACACATGGCTTGAGAATGAATGAGCCCTTAGAAAAACCAAAGGATGTTGTCTCAGAAGTTTGTCACTGTGACAAAATGCCTGATAAAGCTTAGTTGAGGATGTTGTGGTGCATAGGTTCAGCAGTTGCAGTCCTTGGTCTATGGTAAGGCAGAACACCATGGCAACAGGCAGAGGTTTTTCACATCATGGAAGAACAAAATTTAAAAAAGCTGTTAAGGACCGTAAGATAGGATATGCCCAAGAGCATGCCCCAGTGATGTACTTCCTGCTGTTAGCCCCTCCCCCCATTTTCCATAACCCTCCAGAATAATGCCTTCAGTCATAAGAAAGTCCAAAGGCATTGCCTCATGATGCGATTTCTCTCTGCTTCCATAACCTCATCCACAACATTATTTTCTTCTTCTATTGTTATCACAGTGCTAGCATACTTGGTGTCCTCTAAACATACCAAACATTCATCGACCTTAAGGCCTTTGCAGTTATAACTCCCTTGATCTGGAATGTTCTACAGAACATATCAGATACACTCTGATGTCTGCATAACATAAAGTACAATGCTTCCCCCCCCCCCCGGCCAGGTTTGTGAAGAGAAATCTTTTCTGACTGACTGCCCTAAATAAAATAGCATCTCCCTCTTCAAGTACTCTGACTCCCTTATTCTGCTCAATTAGTTCCCATGAGTTTTATCACTAGCAAATTGTATGTGCAGTACATATATCTATATCCAAGATTTATGTAGTACATATAAATTGTATGTTGACTTACAAATAAGACTATTTACTCCATAAAATCAGAGACATTGGTTGTCTTACTGAATACTCCTTTGTTTGTTTACATCTAAATTACTCTTTTTTTGAAGGATAGTGAGTCTCATTATGTGATCTAAGCTATCTCAAACTCATACAGCCTTTGTCTCATAAGTAGAAGAGATTGTAGGCATATGGCACCATATTTGGTTCAAAACTCCTTTTGAAACAGAAAATGTTTTGTTCAGATTCCAATATTACAGCCATGGCATAGATTTCCAGGTATGCTTTAAATGAGGCAGAGGCAGTTTTGTGTGTGAAAATGAAAACTGGACAGGTGAATAGTTCAGGGTGCAGAACTAGATGGAATGCCCTGTTGTCTTCTCCACTCAAGGCTTCCTGAGAACTATTAATTTGACAGAAGAAAAAAGTTTTAACTTGCAGTTGGTATTTTGCTTAATAAACTGGACTAGGAATTTTAGTTACTGACCTGTTATTATTCTTGATAATGTATAACAGAAGGAATATTTAAGGGGACTGTGGGCCCTCTTATCACTCAGCATTTTCTTCAAAGTGCCAGAGAAAAATGATTCTCCAGGACTGGTTATAAAAGATGAGTCTCCAAGGTTAGTTATAAAGGATCTTTGAGGGACATGACTCATGATGTTTCTCTCTGCTTATTTCCCCTCCTCATTTCCTTTCTTTCCCTCTTTTTGTCTTGACTTCATCTTATCAAAGTGCACTTACTTAAATTTGATGGCTACTACTGTATTGTGATCTTTATCATAATGGATAGGAATTTATTGTGTATTTACCTTGCTCATCAGAAGACAGAAGCAGCATTTCTTTAACCCTTCTGATTCCAGACCTACCTACCATTGTACCTGCCACAAAGCAACTATTTAGTACTTGTAGGACAACTTTCCTTTTCCTGATCATAATTCAAAAGTTACTTGAATATCAAAACTACCCAGAGTATCAAAGATTTGTGAAGATACAAAGGAGAAAGATCACTTATGTATTTAAGGAGATGATGCACTCCAGGATTCCTTCCATTTGTCACAAAGAAAGCTGAAAATCATTCTGCTCTCTGGGAAAATGCTTTACTTCAGGAACATATTACAGGTTTGGCTTTATTCTTTTTTTTTTTTTTTTTTTAACTCAAGCTTTCAACCACCTAATCACTGCTCCTTCATTCATATGTACGGAGATGTATGAATGTGGCACTTATGTATCTTGGAAACTGTGGAGAAAGTTTGTGTGTTAATATGTTAATATAAAATTGCAAATAACTGTTACTGTCACCCAGAGATGAAAGTTATAAAACATTTTGACTGAAAGGGATGCCACATGAATTTAATAATTTTCTTCTGGGTTATAACTTTTCATACAGTAGTCATGAATTAATCCTTCCTGGAAAAATAGGAATACATCAAATGTATTGTCAAGCCAAATGCTTGAGCTTTTTCTTTGTTTCTTTCTTCTTTTTTTTTAATTTTGGGAGATAGATTTTGGGGGTAAGGACTGGAGCTGTGACATCTTTGACTAAATCTCCCCTGCTGTTCAATCCCTCTCCAACTTCATAATTCTGCAAAAGGCTTAATCACAGTCACTGGAGGAGTGCCTTGGCTTGCTGAGTGTGGGAAGTAGGGATTTAATATGCCAATTAAAACTCCATTGTTATTAAAAATTCTTGAGTTGTCTAATTTGCATAGGGAAAGCAACTCAAGTATGAATCTCTTTTGAGCAAACCTGCTGGGGTTGACAATTAAATGAACTCTGTGAACCTTTCCCAGTGATTTTAGTGAGCCTCTGCTAGTCACCACAGCCCAGTGAGCCCTCTTGGGGGCACAGTGAAGCTACTGTTTCCTGGTCTCTAGCATCATTTCATCCATAGTACATACATATACCATAGTCTTACATATATAGCACACACAAGACTTCTTCCACTCTATTATGAGACATAAATTTCTTTGCTAGTCACCATCACCTTCATCCTTATCTACCCTGGCAAAAACTCAGTGGGTAAGAAACAAAAAATTAGAATAATATTTCAGTACATGTGAGAGTTCCAGGCAGGAAAGTTATGCTCTACAGCACTAAGTGGCCAGTGAATATTTCCTTTCTCAGTGGTGCTGTCAGACATTTCTCAGTTCTTTTGTGAAAATAGGTGCTTTCAACTTCATTGTTTCAGGCTAGCAATTTTTCCCATTTCTTATATTAACATATTGGCATACCACTCATGAAGCGTTAACCAGATAATTTGTCATTATTGATTAAAATGTTGGTGTTTGGAATCAATTATTTTAAAATTACAGCTAAATCAAAGTAATCCTTATAGTCTACTACATTTTTTATTTACTTGCTTTGAAATAACAGAAGAGTGGAGCATTAGTGCGGAGAACTCACTATGTCCAATGGGAGGATAGTGTTCCCAGAAAGACAGAACAGGGCAGACACCATCAACTGAGGCCAAAGACTCCTAGGACAGAAACCATCATGACACTATCAGGAACATATAGTCCTTCATTCTGTCATCATTACCTCGATGCAGAAGTAACTCTGTATGTGTGCGTCTTTCTGAAAGTCTTATTAGAAGCTTATTTCTGATACATGAGTTCTTAGTCACACTCAATTCTGCAGCTAATAAGAAAAGAAAACTTTCAATCCGAAATGGCAAGCCAACTGCTGTGAGGGTAGCTTTGGATCTCAACCTACTGTACTAGACTTTATTCTTGAATGCTGTTAAATGTTAATATTGTGTGTGTGTGTGTGTGTGTGTGTGTGTGTGTGTGTGTGTGTCTTTCATTTTAGTCTATACACTTAATGACATACATGTAAAGGCCAAAGGTAAACGGGCAACCTATGAGAAAGCTAAATAAAACTTTAAAATATGGTACTTGGTTCCTGAACCACTCAAAACTGGTATTCTGTTAAAATATTGATGTGTGCACATGATACCATATGCTTGGCAGATTCTAGCAGCAACCTGGCTTTGAGACTCTGTGGGCTTGATGCTTAGGAAATTACCAAACTGAGAATATATAATTATGCACTCTTTCTCTCTACTTATCTTTGATGAGCATACACAATGAACCCAAAAGTCTTTTATTCCTTTAATTATCATATCTGATTGTGCCAATACCTTTGTTTTGCACATTTTACACAATTATGTCACCTTGGAATATTTCAAATCCTGAGATTCAAGTAAGAGTTACAGAAACAGTTGCTTTATTTCAACAATACTTTATGTTGTATTGGTATTTGGTATAATATTACTTGTTTTATTAATTTACAGTTACATATTTATTGATAAAAATTAGAAATTATGACAAAATTAGCCTACATAACCTACACAAAATTCTTTAATATAATCTATTAAAAGCAAATTTATGTTACAAGTATATGTGCATTTTTAGTCTATAATTGCATAACATTCATTTTCACTGTCTATATAGTCATGCATTTTTTGTTGGTATGTGTAATGAAATTTTAATGTGCCATTCAGTTTTCCTTATAAACTGATCAGTGTAAATGATGAAGTAGTTAGCATTCCTCTTTTTCAATTAATAATTTTTGCTTTTATTTTGTAAACTCTTTTTAGGGTATTTAGAATCAATGAGTGGGAAAGCAGCAGGGAGTTTCCACAATTACAGTATAAACTCCCCATAGACACAGAACTCAAAAGCAGTTAGTGACAGCTGTTTGGAACTAGCCTAACACAAGATGATTTTAGCATGAAAATTCCACCCTGTGGCTCTTGTTTTCTTGATGGCAAACACAACCAAGAGAATTTTTACATCGTCATAGCAACTCAGCCTAGTTCTTTCTCATGAGATGACTAACAGACATTTCTCTTTGTTTTTTTGTTTTGTTTTGTTTTGTTTTTAATCTGAATCCTATGGAAAGAAGGTAAAAATGGAAGGAAAAGAATGTTTTCATGTGGGAGGAGTGCATCTCTAATATTATACTAACACTTTATGAATGGAAATACATAAACAAAGCACGTGTAGACCATGAATCAGGCATGGTTGTACATTAGATAACAGATTGGCACCATGCAGAATGTGGGGTTCTTAGAAACCTATTAAAGAAGCTAGATGTGGTGGTATGTTCCAGCAATCTCAACAACCTATAGGCAAGGTAAAACAACTTCAGGCTGGAGATCAGCTTGGAGCTTATATGAAGTCCTTCTTTCGAAATCTAGTGAAATAAAGCAAATAAAATCCAAATAATAGTTAAAAAAAAAACCAGAAAAATCTACTAAAGAAACAATACAGTCTTGGTGAATGCATATGTACATCAGTCCTGCATTGTTTAGAAGATCTTTTTTTCTGTGATGCCCTATTTTATTTTATTTATTATGGTGATATTTTATTTGTATTAAAATGTTATTTGTATGTTAATAAATAAAGTTGCCCGGGGGTCAGAGCTATTAGCAAGCCATAGGAAAGCAGGGCAGTGGTGGCGTACACTTGTAATCCCAGCACTTGGTATGCAGAGCTGGGTAAGTCTCTGTGTGTTCAGGGATACAGCCATTATTGAACACACATGCCTTTAATCTCAATACCAAGCAAGGAAAACCTGGAGGCCTATACAGACAGGCTGTGACGAGGTGGTCATGTGGTTGGGTTTACAACCAATGAGAAGGCAGAACAGGAACACTATATAAAGACATTAACACAGGGGTAGTGAGTTCGGAGAGGTAGGACCACTGCAGGAGGAAGGGTAAGGTTTTAGCTCTTAGCTCTGACCTCTTGGCTTTCTTCTTTGCATTGGTTCTGTGTTTCTTATTTAATAAGAAGGTTGGTTACATCTACATATGGCGTCCAACGTGGGGGCAAGAGTTTCCACCTAAAACCTGAGAAAAGATTCTAAAACGGAGCTTAAAAACAGTTCCTAATTGTCTCTCTCAAATGAGCGGCAGCTGCCGGTTTGAGCTACTGGCCGGTTCCTAGCGTGTGCGCTCGACCTGCAGTTTGGCGGGAATGAGGCCTCTGCAAGTGGCACATTAAGCTGCATGGTGGATTTAGCCTTTATTAGTACAAAACAAAAAAAAAAGAGGTTTCTGGGCTACACGCTGCTTGGATAAAAGCATAGACCCAGGATGGCTCCCAGAGCTGGCGGTAAACGTAGCCATCATGGGAAGCTGAGGTGGGCAGAGCCAGCAGCCACAGCTGCTGCAGTTTAAAGCAATAGGTTCACAATAAGACAGATTCAGATGGAATAGTTTACAATGTGTGTAAAATATACGTAGGCTTAAAAGAGACAAAAAAGGTGATATATACAGTTATAGAAACAAATACATAGTTTAAAAAATAAAGTCTTTAAAGAGACAGTAAAATTAATATAAAAAATAAGCCACATAAAGATGAATATTACACAGAGAATCTGGATTGTGTTGTCTTTGGGATTTTTAACTGCAGAAAAACATTCGATTGTAAAAGCTGTTGAGTTATGCCAAAATGTATATTTTAAAGGTACCTTGACTTCAAAATTTGGATATAAGGATATGTTACTTTGGAAAGGAGACTCTGCTTTTGTTCCCACAGAAAGCCAGAGGCTATGGATTTGTTCAAGATTAAGATACATCAGGTTTGACCAGCCAAGACCCCCTGAAAGATCTCTGATGACACCATGGCCCAGATGATCCAACATCCAGAATGGTTTGAAGGCATCTGGCTCAGACAATACAGCTTCATGGACTATTCCATAATTCTAAAATTTTCTTTGTTTCCCCATAAGATACAGCGCCCCCTTCCAGCAGGAAGTAGTAAGAGAAGCTACGCCCAAATTCCCAAATGATATGTAATTTTACTTTGTTAAGGTTAAAACATTCCTTTTTGGAAAAAAAAAAAGGGGAAGTGCTGTGGGATGTATGGCAAATGTGTTGCTGATTAATCAATAAAACACTGATTGGCCGTTGGCTAGGCAGGAAGTATAGGCGGGGCAAGAAGGAGAATAAAGCTGGGAAGTGGAAGGCTGAGTCAGAGAGACACTGCCAGCCGCCACGATGACAAACAGCATGTGAAGATGCCGGTAAGCCACGAGCCATGTGGCAAGGTATAGATTTATGGAAATGGATTAATTTAAGCTGTAAGAACAGTTAGCAAGAAGCCTGCCACGGCCATACAGTTTGTAACCAATATAAGTCTCTGTGTTTACTTGGTCGGGTCTGAGGCTGTGGGACTGGCAGGTGATAGAGATTTGTCCTGACTGTGGGCCAGGCAGGAAAACTCAAGCTACAATTTATTTTTATTTTTATTTTTTTGGGGGGAGGAAAGGGTTTACTTGGTTTATGCTTACAAATCACTGTCCATCACTGAAGGAAGTCAGGACAGGAACTCAAGCAGGAACCTGGAAGGAGGAGCTGATGCAGAGCCATGGAGGGGTGCGGCTTACTTTTTTTCTTAAATGTGTAGCCCAGGCTTGCCTCGAACTCGTGATCCTCCTGCCTCTGCCTCCTTCAGCAAATCCTACTGGCATGCACCACCACAACTGGCTATTTTATTTATTTGTTTTTACCTGATAGGTCCTTTGCATATACATTATGATTTCCAGTTTCATGTTTTTATGAAATTTTTGTATGTGCAAATGTGTGTCAGTGTCTATGTGTGTTTTGTAGATGAAATTCTATACAGTCTTTGTAAATAAGAAACACAGAGCCAAATACAGAGGAAACAGCCAAAGAGATCAGAGCAATAGCCACAACTAACTTTAGCTTACCACCAGAAGTAGCTTCCCCAGAGAGAGGGTTTCTTCCTGCCTCCTTGTGTTTTTATTGTCTTTCTGTTCTGCCTTCTCATTGACTCTAAACCCAACCACATGACTTCCTTGTCACTGCCTGTCTATACAGAGTCACTGCCTGTCTATACAGACCTCCAGGTCTCTATGGTTGGTACTGGGATTAAAGTTTCCTGTCACCATGCTTGGCTGTGTCCTTGACCACACAGAGACTCTGCCTGCCATGTGATCTAAATAAGGGCATGTGCTACCACGCTGGACTTTTGCTTAATGACTCCCTTTTACCTCTGATCACCAGGCAACTTTAATTATTGACATACAAATAAAATCACATTTTAGCACAAATAAAATATCACTATAATGTTTTTTGTGCTTTTCTTTGTCTCTTTTCTCCTGTTTGTTTTGTCCTATTCTGGTTTGTTTATTTTTTATTTATCTTATTTTTGTCCTGTTATTATTGTTAAGATACTTATTTGTTTTCTAATGAATTTGAGAAAGAAAGAGTGGTGATTTCAGTGGGAAGAGAGGTGGGAAGGATTTAGAAAGGGTTGGAAGAGGGTAACTGTAATCGAAATATACTATGTGAAAAAAATCTATTTAAAAATACAGAAAAAAAGAATAACACATAGTTACCTAAAAGTTCTATGTAGTGTTCTGGGAGGGGGTAGATGTCCAAGAAGAAGTCCTAAAAAAATTTCTTAGTTCTAGGTTATTGGTTACTTATTCAAATATATCCCAGATAAGAATATTTGTTGCATAGTGATCTCTTACACATTATAATTTCCTCCTTAAATATTTCTTATTATAAATCAGTACTGATTTTTATGATTATCTTATGCATGTACCTTTATTATGGAAGCAGGAATATACTCATTCAGCATTTCGTTTTGGACATGATGAGCATAGTAATTATATAGATGCTAGTTGAATGAATTAAAGGGTGAGGGTAGTCTTGACATTACATATAAAAGAGATAGCAGTGTCATAAAATGTAGACAGGTCATGGCAGGATTCAGGAGGTGTGAGCACCCATTCCATCTCACTTTTGTTCTTGTTGCAGGTAAGATGTTGGCATAGGTCTTGATTTTAAAAGTATTGAAGCAGGAAATAGGTCTCCTGGGTAGAAAGAAATAGAAGAGTTGTGCAGAATAAGCATAGTGGAAGATAAAAGCAATTCTCTTGGGGATGATGAATAACTGCAGAAAACACTATGTAACCAAGTTATGAACTAATTTGGCAAGGATTGTTTTCCTCTATATGTTGGTTTCTTCAAAACAGAGCTTGTGTTGAGGACTTGAGAGTGCTTTCTTAGGAATTTTTTCAGGAAGAGAAGAACGAAGGTTTTAGAGAACAAGGAAGTGAGCAAGAGGTTCTGTGCTGTGGAGACAAAGTATAAACTTGATCTTGCTGAGGTGTTCTTGGTCATAAACACCTCAGGAATATGTCTGCACCTAGGCAAGGAGCCAGCTATTCAGCTTGCAATTTAGAGGAACATTGGTCAGTTGCCGCCCTAAGTGGATAAGGATGCTCAGGCATTGCTTATTTTCTTTGCAGGATCAGGGATCAAGGAGCTCTAGTAGGTTAAGACAGCATGTACTAAGGGCTGTTAGAAGCAAACAGTATCTGAGGGAGGAATAGAAAAAACATTGCAAAGGACCTGAGAAAAACAGCTAAAAATTTTGGCATTCTGTTACTAATAATGCTAATATATAGGCATCTATCTTCCCCTCTATATATGGCCACATCTTCTATAGGACTTATATCCTGATGTGTAAGGATCATGAACATTCACATACTAGGGGCATTTGAGAAGTTTTCTAAAGAATCAATGACTGGGCACCATCACAGCTAATTTAGTTCAGAGTCTCTTCCTGCAGTCTGGACATCATTTTTTTTTCTATAGGAGTAATTGTCTTGTGGATTTCTGGGCATGATGTGTCAGGGTGTGGACTAACAGTATGATGGGAGTATGCCTTTTTGTGTGCTCTGAAAATATGTTGCCCTGATTGGTTGATAAATAAAGTTGTGTGTCCTAACATTCTAGGCAGGACATTCTAACTAGAGAAGAAGGAGAAAGGCAGAACAGAGGAGATACTGCCAGCTGCTGCCATGAGAAGCAAGATGTAAAGATACTGATAAGCCATGAGCCACATGGCCCAGTATGGATATATAGAAATAGGTTAATTAAAGATGTAAGATCTAGCTAGCGAGAAGCCTGAGCCAGTAGGCCATACAGTTTTAATTAATACAAGCCTCTGTGTGTTTACTTGGGTCTGAGTGGCTGTGGACTGGGCAGAACACACAAAAACTTCAGCTACAGCAGTACAGAGAAGTAAGTGGTTAGGGACTCAAAGACTGAAATGAAGGGGAAAACTAGAGGAAAAAAATCAAACTTTAGTCAGATGGAGGACTATGCTTGTGACAGAACAAATAGAAATAAAGGAACAGATGTGAGAAAGATGAAGGCCAGAGCTGTAAGACTTAATAACCAATTGAACGTGAAGGCTCATTAAGGTGGAAGAGTCAAAGATGGCTTGAAGATATCCAGGCCGAGTCTGGCTTTTAAGCAGAATCCTCTGAAGTACCATGCTCAGACTATGTGGGCAGTCATATTCACGTAACTTGTAGGCTTTGTAGTTTGAAAGGAACATACTTATTATAATGAGGAAGCTTCTCTAAGGGCCTAGATTCTTCCTTGGTCACAAATTAGAAACCCTGGGACCACATCCAGGCTCAAAATGACCTAAAATTTCACAATTATGATTGTAACAGAAATAAGTGTATTTTGTGTGGTCCATAGAATTTGTTTTCAAGGAACTTAGGACCTAGAAAATGTGGTTTCAGTGGTTCTATTGTATGGTGCAAGCATTATTATTCCAGATAAAAATGTTGGCATTCTGCTAAGATATGAATAACTATTGTACCTTCTATCTTAGCCATAAATTATAGCTAACTATTGATACAATATGTACTACTAGATACATATATAGCAGTTTATTCTTTTTTCAATGAAACAATAAAGGCAGTAGTTTTTACCTTGATACAATACTTAATGTAAGCAACTGAATATGGTTTGGTTTTTGAGACAGAATCTTACATTGGCCTCAGGATGGGTTGCCTGGTTGCATATTACACCATAGGAGAAGATTAGTTCCCAACTGCCTTCTGGCAGTTGTAGAGGGTGAATTGCATGGATGCTTCCAGGTGGGTGGACATGACCTAGAGTTTGTAGGCAGGGTCTCTGCCTATTCCCCTGGATCTAGTGTATAGTGGACAAGAATACCTGGCTGCTTCTTAGGACTTTGGTGGACCAGTGGCTCAATGAATGCTGCCCTGATGTTTCCTATTGCCCACCCCTCCCTCCCTCCCTCCCTCCCTCCCTTCCTCTATCTCTCCCTCCCTCCCTTCTTTCCTTTTTTTTTATTGAAAATAGATTCCTCTCTCATACAATACATCCCAACCACAGTTCCCCCTCCCTCCACTCCTCATAGCTCCTCAACTACCTCCCTTCTCCCCCAAATGGACTCCTGCTCTGTTTCCCTTCAGAAAGGAGCAGGCCTCCAAGAGACAACAACCAATCACAATAAAACAAGATATAATAAGACAAGGCAAAAAGCCTCATATTAAGGCTGGAGAAGACAAACGAATAGAAGCAAAAGAGTCACAAGAGCAGGCAAAAGAGTCGGAGACATACTGGCTCTTACTGTTAGGAGTCCCACCAAAACACCACGCTAAGAGCCATAACATATACAGAGGACTTGGTACAGATTTTTCTAGGGCCTGCACTTGTCATTTCAGTCTTTGCGAGGCATTATAATCCCTGCTTGGTTGATTCAGTGGGACATGTTCTCCTACTGTCCTCTATCCCCTCTGACTCCTACAATCTTTGCTCCTCCTTCTATGGCATTCCACAGGCTTTGAAAGGAGGGACCTGATGGAGAACTCCAATGTAGACCCTTTCCACGTATCTGGCTGGGTCTCTGCACCCTCTCCCATCTGGTGTTGGAGGAAGTCTCTCTCTCTCTCTCTCTCTCTCTCTCTCTCTCTCTCTCTCTGGCTAGTCATGTTTGATTCTGACCCAAGTCTCTGGACCATATCCATGGCCATCCAGGCAGTGTAGGGTAAGAGCTCCCTCTCTTGGAGTAGGCCCAATGTTAAACCAGATATTGGTTGGCCACTCCAACAAGTTCTGTGCTGCCATTGCCCCAAAACATCTTGCAGGCAGGACAAATTGTGGTAGAGGTTTTTGTGGCTGGATTGGTGAAGTGTTTATCTAAACTGTTCTATTAGCAATAAAGCTTGGGATCAGATAGTTGTGTAAAAACCTGATAGATCAAGAAAGTGGCAAGCTGACCCTCTCCCTCCATGCTTCTAAGATCAAAAGGGCTTTTGAATCTTTCTAAGATCCTTCCTATTATTTCCTGTGCCTCTATATAGTTTCCTGGGTCCTCCAAAATATCTATGGCTAATTTCAGTTAGCTAATCATTGACTCCATCCCCTGATGCAAGGTTAACTTTATATACAGTCTCAAAGTGTCACAGTGTAATCAACTACACTGCAACATTTCCCTGTAGTTGGAAGTTTTCCACTCAGTCCAACAGCTGCTCAGACAAGTAAACACACAGAAGCTTATATTACTTACAAACTGTATGGCCTAGTGGCTCAGGCTTCTTGCTAGCTAGCTCCTATAACTTAACCCATTTCTATTAATGTATATGTTGCCACATGGCCATGGCTCACTGGTAATTTCACATCTTATTTCTCCTTGTGGCAGCTGGTGTCTCTTTTCCTCTTCTTCTCTCTCCCGTTGGAATGTCCTGTCTAACCTTGTTCTGCCTCACCATTGGCCAAACAGCTTTATTTATCAACCAATCAGAGCAACACATATTCAAAACATACAGAAAGACATCCCATAGCATTTCCCTGATTTTGTCTAAATAAAAAGGAAAGGTTTTAACTGTAATATAATAATACTATATATAATAAGAACAGTTATCAGGTAAGAATTACATTTATAATGTTCAGTCCATTTGTATTTGGCAAGTTTGGAGAAATTACCCTATTCATCCTATCTTAATGAGTTCAAAATTATATACCAAAGCCACTTTCTATAATAATGTATCCCCATCCTAAAAAGACCATTTTAGATCTTAAAACATTTTCTTAGATAAACATCTTATTAAGCTTTTATGTCTCTTAACCTTATAAACTTTATATCTATTTTGTAAGTTCTTTTTCCAAATTTAGTAACAATGAAAATTATATAACTATCTAATCTTTAAGCACATCATAGACCTGACAAGGATAAAATATTACTTGCGTAAACAGGAAGTACAGAGCAGCAACTTCCAATACTTATAAATGACCAAGACAGCTGGTTGCCTGAGTAGTCATCCAAGATTACTCTGCAACATTGTGACATCCATCTTCTGCCTACAGCCCTAGAATATCTGAAAGACTTTTCTGTGAAGCAGGAATTTTTGAAGGACTGTACTACCTTGTCTTGGCAAAGTTTGATAGTCACTTCCTTTATGTCCCGCTTGCCCAATTTGGACAGTATACTGTCAGCAGTGGAGGTAAGGGCAATTTTTTTTCCAATGACTAGCTTTGCCACATAGAAAGCAAACTCCATTTGGAGGTTCTTTTATGCTCATTATCTTCTCTGAAGTTGATTGGTGATACTAGCAGAAGACATGTCTCACTGTCATGAAAGGACTTATGATATTAAAACATCTTAAGTGCCAGAGTCTGTAGATACCTGAAATGTTGGAAGACCATCTATTAATCTGAAATATATTTCTTTTTGACCTTGAAAACATACTTAACATGAATGCAAGTTTGATTGCTATAGATGACTAATTACTAACCTGTATTTCTTAATTATTCTAAATAGTTTATAATAATAGCTTTGAAGGACTAGAACTTTTCATTACATTTTTAAATGAATTGCATAACACAATACCTTAAACAAGAGTAGAAACATATATATATATATATATATATACATACATACATACATACATATATGGTATGTTGAAAGAAAAATAAACTTAAGTTTGTATCAATGTTCAAAAATCCATACCAGTGTAAAATATTTGAGACTAGAAGTAGCTTTTTAATTTAAAAGTAGATTCATTGATCTACCCTTTCATCCTATCATTCCTATATCCCACCCCTTTTTATCTTTTCAGAAAAAGATCCCTGAATTTAACCTCCTTTCCTTAGTTTCCTCTCTGACCATGACCAATAACAACCTGTAACCAACCTACCTAAATTATGATAAACATCTACAACTCATTGAATGACCAAAATCCATCTACCCCAGCTCTTGAGAATGTGGGCCATCATGTTTTTAAAATTACTTCCTGTTGTCTAGGGGTGATGGTATGTTTAGGGGACCCTGAGTAAATTGAGATAATGGTCAAGTCCTGGGAAAGCTAGCTGCTGTCCAGTTGCAGTATGATGGAAAAGTGCAGGACTTATCTGAAGTCCTGACTGGAGTAGTCTATGAGGCTGAACCTTCTTAGCTAACTTCTTTAAAGCTGTCCTGAGCAGGTTTTAGTCTGAAGCTGATATTTGGGTGGTATTTGTCATTGTAGTGCCATTATCACAATCTAGATAGATTCATCATTGCAGGGCCCCATCATCTTCTTGGAGACCTCAAAGGTCCCTGCCAGGAGTGGTCATGGTTCAATGCACAAAACTTAAATATTTTAAAGGTCATATGTAGCAGATCTCTGAGAGGTTAAAGGGCTACAATCTGTTGAATACATCCAGGATATAGAAACTTACTTCCTAGATACCTGCTTCAGACTCAAGTCTAAAATCACATAAAGGAAGCTAGATGAAGCTTATATCTGGAGTTAAATGTTTTCGCTGAAGCCTTCTATGTCCTGTTTTCTCAACTGTGATTCTGCAGTCATCAATATCATGGCAAAAGTAGCTTCCTTTACAGTCAGCTGGAGCATGAATCATGGACTTACACATGGTCTCTGGAGACAGAACAGACCATGGACATACATATGGGCTCTGGTGTCGGAACATGATACAGATCTCACTATGGTGTCTAGTGGCAGTAAAGATCATGGACATGACTTGGCCCTCTTCCACTGCATAGGCCACAGACATCATTATAGCCCTCAGTGGCAATATAGGCCCAGGACATCAGCATTGCCTCAGGTGGCAGTGTAGGCCACTCACATCCATATGGGGCCCCAGTGGCAGGACAGCCCATGGATGTCAACATGGATTCAGGTTGCAGCACATATCCCAGACATCTTCTTGGCCCTTGGTGGTAACATGGGCCACAGACATCAATATAGCCCCCAGCTACAGTAGGGCCAAGGACCCAGACACAGCCCTCAGTGACAGTGCAACAATAGACATCAACATGACTTCAGGTGGTTTTAGAGGCCACTTACATAAACATGACTTCCCTGTCCGAAGGTATACCCATGGACATCAGCATGGCCTCAGGTGGCACCCCATACCTAGGACATCTGTATGGCCTTCTTTGGTAACTCAGGCCACTGAAGTCAATTGAGCTCCTGCTATAGGACCATGGACATCCATATGAATCTTGGGCTTTAACCTGACCTGGGGCAGTGAATCACAGATACCAAAATGGCCTCCAGGGACAGCACAGATCACAGAGGGTTTCAAGGAAGTCCAAACTAGAAAATGAACCATTTTCATCTTGGACATCCCATCATTATTCAGTACCAGGGTGATCGAGTGGTTGGGCAGTGTGTTTGGTAGCTGAGGTTATGAGTCTGAGTGCAAGCTCCAGCTGTTAGGTACCACTTTGTTGGCCCAACTCAGCAGCAAGATGTTCCCAGTCCACTGTAGGCTTCTCTCATACCTATCACTGCTGTTGAATCTCATCACTCTGTTCCTCTATATTTCCCACCTCTCCATCAAATATTAGTTGTAGTGGCATTGGGAATTGTAAAGCCAATATCTTTGCTTCTTCAATCACCTTAGAAACAGTTTCCCAGAAAGTGCTTCTCTCCTGTTTCACACTCTATCAGTTTCAGTTTCATCTACAAATCCTGTCTTCCTCCAAAAGGCTATAGCTTTGTTCTTGATTTCCACAGACCCATGACATTGTGCAACTATCTCTTTATGATTTGTTCCCTCAGCAAACTGAGCCATTGCAGTGAGTCATTGGTCTGATTCAATGTTTCTGGTTTCTCACACACCATCAGTTCTGGACCATTGCCAAGACTCATTTCAGATATCCTGCTGCTTCCAGAGTCAAGGTGATTCTGCAGCTCTAGTTCTGCAGGATCAACTTCACACATTCCAGTAGCTTGTAGATAGGGTAGATGGTGGGGTGGACTGACTCAAAGCACTGGATCTGGATCTGGATGGTAGTTGATTTGGTCAGCCACTGGCCGGGCATACCTGCACAGGTTGTCAACATTTCTTGATGATAGCCATTCTAACTGAAATGAGGTAGTATCTCAAACTGGTTTTAATTTGCATTTTCATGATGAGTAGGGATGTTGAATACTTTAAAATATGTTTATTGAGTGTTATTTCTTCTTTTGACAACTATCTATTTACTTCATTAAACCTTTCACTATTTGGTGGTATTCTTCATGTTTACTTTGTGTAGTTCTTTGTAAATTCTGTACA
This sequence comes from Peromyscus eremicus, assembly GCF_949786415.1. Lineage (NCBI taxonomy): Eukaryota > Metazoa > Chordata > Mammalia > Rodentia > Cricetidae > Peromyscus > Peromyscus eremicus. The sequence goes on from NC_081417.1 coordinate 88,881,476, forward strand.
TTAGCCCTCTGTCTAAAGTATAGCAGGTAAAGATTTTTCTTCCATTCTGTTTGCTCTGGTGACAGGATTTTTGACTGTGCTAAAGTTTTCATTTTTGGAAGCCCATTTTGGGGGCTATTATGCTATTGGAGTTCTCTTTAGAAAGTTCTCGCTCAAATGCCACTGTCTTGAAAAGTATCCCCTATGTTTTCCTCTAATAGTTTCAGCCTTTCATGTTTTAAACTAAGGTCTTTGACATTGAGTTGATTTTTGCACAGGATGAAGATAGAGATCTTATTTCATTCTTCTGGGTATGGATATATGGTTTTGCCTGCTCCATTTTTTGAGTAGGCTCTTTGTTTCATCTCATGTTTTTGTCTCTTTTGTCAGAATTCAGGTGGCCATGGCTTTGTCATTTTACTTCCATTTTCTTTATTCTGTTTTATTGGTCTTTCTCTCTATGTTGTTATAGCTCAGTAATATGACTAGAGGTGAGTTCTCGTAATACCCCATCTGTGTTTTTTCTCCTTAGGATTGCTTTGACTATTCATAGCATTGTGGAGTCACATATGAATTCTTGCAAGGATTTTACTAGTTCAGTAAAGAGTGACATAGAATTTTGATGGTTATTTCAATGAATCTATAGGTTCCTTTTGGTAATATAGCCATTTTTACTATATTAATTCTGCCAATCCAGGATCATGGAAGTTCTTTTCCCTTGTTTAGTATATTGTTTTATTTTCTTTTTCAATGTCTTGACATTTTCTCTGTAGGTGTCTTTCATTTCTCTGAGTAAGTTTATTTATAGTTACTTATTTTTTTTGAAGACATTATGATGGAGTACTGTTTCTGATTTGTTTCTCTTCAAGATCATTAAAGGTACCTAGGAAGGTTACTGATTTTTGTGTATTGATTTTTACTTCCTGTAGCTTTACTGACAGTATTTGTTAGATTTTTCTGGAGTTTTCTGATAGACGCTATAGAGTCTTTGAAGTATACAATCATGTCATCTACAAATCAGAAGAGTTTGACTTCCTTTTCCATTTTTATCCTCTTAAGTTTTTCTCTTTGTTTATTTTTCAAGCCAAGACTTTGAACATGACTTGAATGAGAACTCACAGTTTGTTCATTCCTTATTTTAAAGTAAATTTTCTCAGTTTCCCCACATTTAACTTAATGTTGGTATAGTTTTGTTTTATATGGCCTTTATTATTTCAAATTATGTTCCTATATTTCTAATGTCTCCAGGATTTTTATGATGAAGTCATTTTGAACTTTGTCAAATGTTCATTTTGTATTGAAGATGCTCATATGATTTTTGTCTTTAAGCTTATTTATTTATTTATTTTGATTTTTCAAGACAGGGTTTCTCTGTATAGCTTTGTGCCTTTCCTGTAACTCACTCTGTAGCCCAGGCTGGCCTCAAACTCGCAGAGATCTGCCTGCCTCTGCCTCCCGAGTGCTGGGATTAAAGGCGTGTGCCACCACTGCCTGCTGTCTTTAAGTTTATTTATATATTATCTTTATTTATTTGTATATATTGAAATAACCTTGCACTTCCAGATGAAGCTCTCTTGATTGTGATGTATTTTTTTTTAATGTCTTCCTGAATTTAGTTTTAAGTATTTGGTTGAGAATCCTTGTATCTATATTCATCAGAGAAATTGGTCTGTAGTTTGTGTCATAACTTTATTCAGTTTTGGTTTCAGAATAATACTGGGTTCATGGAGTGAAGTTGAGTTTCCTTTCTCTTTTTCTTTTAAAAAGGTTGAGAGGTGTTGATGTTAAATTTTCCTTAAACATTTAAAATAATTCAGCTCAGAATCCACCTGTTTTTCTTTCTTTTTTTTTTTTGTGGAGAAACATTTGATTATAGTTTTGGTTACTTTGTTTCTAATGAGTCTGATTAAGTTATTTATAACTTTTGCCTTTAATTTTGGTACTTTAAAGACACTTTGCAATTTATCTATTTCTTCAAAATTTTCTAGGTTTTTGGAGTATAAGTTTTTGATGGTATTCTGTATTTTATTGAAGTTGATTGTAACAATATTCTTTTTCATTTTTAATTTTGTTAATTTGGCTTGTATTTTTCTTTTTGTCAGATTGGCTAAGGGATCTTCAACATCTTTTAAGTCTGTTTGCTCTACAAAATAGTTTTACACTTAGGTTTCTCTGTTGGATTTAGTTTGGATGAACTATGTATATCTGAGTATGAAGTACTAAAATCACCCACTCATACTCCATCAGAACTAATCTCACCTTCTATGTCCATTAGTGTTTGATTCAATAAATTTGAAGTTCCAAAGTTTCGAGTATGTATACTTACCATTGTTATATCTTTATTTTATAAATAAGTTTATTTATTTTATTCTATGGATACATGCATTTTACCTGTATGTATATAAGTGTACCATGTACATATATGGTACCTGCAGAGGATAGATAAAATACAGATGGTTTTGAGCTACTTACATGAATACTGGGAACTAAACTTGGATCTTCTGCAAGAACTACAAATACTCTTAACCATGGTGCCATCTTGTCAGTCCATGTTACTTACATCTTCCTAGTGAATAGTTACTTATATTAATACAAAACTATCTAATGGCTTTCCTTATCTTTTATTTTTTATTATGAATCTACTGTATAATGTACCAGAATAGTTATGCCAGCTTTTAATTTTTTTAAGGTTTCCATTGGCTTGATAGACTGTTTTGTATCCCTTGGCTCCTTTTGTGAATATGTTTATCTGTAAGATATCAGTCATACTTGGAGGCAACAGAAGGTTGTATATAATTTTTCAATATAATCTGTTAGTTTGTATGTCTTAATTGATGAGTTAATTTAAATTTAAGACTTTGTAGAAACATTTTTATTTATTCAAGTAATTTTTGTCATTGTTGTCATTTTCTAGCTTGTTGCTTGTTCTTTTTCACCTACTAGTTATAAAGGATTTTTTAATTTTCTGTGTTGAACATGATGGGATCCCTTCTTGCTGCCCCCTTTTCTTCCTTTCCTCTCCTGAAACTTATTTTTTCTATGATGCTTGACATTGTCTCATTGAGAATGAGATTGTCTTCATTGTACCTCTTGTAGGTACAATATTCTTTTCTCACAATGTAAATTGATAATATTCACCTCTTCCTCCTAACTCCTCCCAACCCATTCCCTCCTCATTCATCTCCAAAATTCATATTATATTCTATTTTTGTTGAGTATAATAGAATAATTAATTCTTAGAGAATTTTATACACACATACAATGTATTTTGATCATTTTGATCCCTGTATTCCTCCTCCCAATTCCTTCCTAATTCTAACCTTTACCTGCCAAATGCCTCCAAACTTCATGATCTCTCTCTCTTTTTTTTTTAATGACTTATTAAACCCAGTGGTCTATCTACAAGGGAATATACCCTCAAATCTGACTTTCTATCCTCTAGAAGCCATCAGTTTTCAGTAGCTCCTTAATTAGGGATGGGACCTTATAACCCATTTTTTTCTCTCCTTGCTTGAATTTTGACTGGCTTGATCTTGTGCATGTCTTATGTAGGCATCACAATAGCTGTGGATTCATGAGTGAAAAGCCTTTTCATGTTCCACAAACACAACTTTTGCCCCAGTACTCCTGACATCTGGCTATTGCTTTCTTTCTATGCCTTCTTTGGTGATATTTCCAGAGCTTTGAGAGAAGAGGTTGTGATATCCACATGTCATTTTCAATTGAGCATTCTCTAGATGCTTGTTCTCTGTATGTTGACCAATTGTGAGTTTCTGAGTTAATCATTGTCCACTGGATAAAGAAGAAACTCTGAAAAGGACTGATAGCTCAACTAATCTATGTGTCTAGATATCTGTAATCAGAGAGCAGCTTGTTACTACATACATTTGAAAATATATCACCCCTGGAACCTATGATTTCCCCAGCCATGGGTTCTAGGTCAAGTTTACAGTACCAGCCATGCATCTACATGCATACTTCCCTCTGGAGTGGGCCTTCAATCCTGCAGAAATCAGTCAGCCACTCCCACAATATTTGTGCCACTTTTGTATGTATGGGTACATCTTTCCATTCTGGTTATTATTGTAACATGGAAGATTCAAATTGTTCATGTCTTTTCTCTTCCAGTAGTCTACCTAGCACCTTCTGGTATATCAGTTTGTCACAGCTGGAGTAATTTAAGAAGATGGAGCCTTCATTGAGAAAATACTCTATCTAGATTTGTCTGCCTCAAATTCTCTCTGACTTTGTGAGGGAGAAGGAATGTGAACTGAGTATTATCAGCTGAAATAATCTCTCTTCTATCAAAATTGTTTTTGGCTATTGTCCTAGTTACTTTTCTATTGCAATGAATAGACACCATGATCAAGGCAATTTGTAAAAGAAAGATTTTATTGGAACTTTTGGATTTTATTGGAAGTTTCACAGGGTAAGTCCATGTCCATCATAGCAGGAAGCATGACAGCAGCCAGAAAGGCACGGCTCTAGACCAGTAGCTGAGATCATATATCTGATTCATAATCACGATTCATAATCACGAGAGAAGTGGAGAGAGATATTTGGTAATGGCATGGCCTTTTGAAACTCCAAATCCCACCTCCAGTGACACACCTCCTTTAACATAGCCACACCTCCAAATCTTTTCCAAACAGTTTCACCAATTGGGCACTAAACATTGAAATACATAAGCCGATAGATGGCATTCTAATTCAGACTATCAGAGTCACAGTGTTTTATCAAAGTTATAGAAACAATAATAAAGACAATGATATATGCTTTTATAACATCACTTTCAGTGGGGCTTTATAAAATCGTATGCTTCCATGTGGCTTTTTCAAACATCTTTAATGTTACCTGTCCCTTTCCCTCACTCTTCTTTGTCATAACATGTCATCCCTCTACCCTCTTATATATCCCTTCTTGTTATTCCTTCTTTTTTCTTAATATCCCCTATGTTATATTATTCCCTCTCCTTTAAAATTTAACCTGAACTGGCCCTTTTCTGTTTACTGGTTTTACAAATATTCCTAATTAAACACACAAATCTAAAGAGTCAATGTTAAGATCTAGGGGGATCCACATATAAGATAGAACATGTTACATTTGTCTTCTGCGGTCTAGGTTACCTCCTTAAGTATAAGATTTTCAAGTTCCATTCCTTTAGATAAGGATCTATTGGCATTTGATACCATTGAAGGAGGAAGAGTCAGTTTTCTTTAAGGGTATGTATTTCTTCTACCATCTTGGGGAAACTTCATACTGATTTGCATAGTGGCTGCATCAGTTTGAATTTTCACCAGTAGTGAATGAAAATTCCCTATTCCCAAAATTTGTTGTCATTTTTTTTTCCTTCATCTTAGCCATTTCAACAGTGGGAAGATGAAATCTTAAAATAGTTTTAATTTACATTTCTTTCACGACTAAGGATGATGAATACTTTAAAACATTTCTTATCTGTAGTGATATTTTGTTGTACCCTAATAAAATTTGCCTAAAGATCAGAGGACAGAACAAGCCACTATGTGAAACATAGAGGTCAGTCAGTGGTGGCACACACCTTTAATCCTAGTACTCGAGAGGCAGAGATCTGTCTGTATCTCTGTGAATTCAAAGCCACTCTGGATTAGAAGAGATTGACTCAGTCTAGGAGAGAAACAGAGCTAGACAGTGGTGGCACACATCTTTAATCCCAGTACTTGGAAGTCACATGTCTTTAATCCCAGCACTAAGAAGCAAGGATGGGCAAAGAAAGGTATATAAGGCCTGAGGAGACAGGAACTAAGCTCTCTTTAGGCTGAAGCTTTTTGGCCGAGGAAGCCCTTTCAGCTGAGAACTCAGAGGCTTTCAGTCAGAGGATTCTTGGAGTTGATGAGGTAAGACAAGGCAGTGGCTTGTCCTGGATCTTTCAGCATTTACCCCAACATCTGGCTCTGGGTTTTTTATTAAAAGACCATTTTAGAAATTCGTGTTACACTTATCTATTTGTGTTTCTTATTTTGAGAACTCTGATCAGTTGTATATCTTATCTTTAAATTGGCTTGTTTGTTTTCTTATTTTTTTTAAAAAAAATGTTTAATGTCTGTTATACTGTATACACTAATCTTCTGTCAAAGGTAGAGCTGGAAAAGATATTTTACAATTCTATATGCTGACTCTTCCTTTGGTTAACCATTTTGTTTGTAGAACAGAAAGAAGCCTTTTAATTTCATGAAGTCCAACTTGTTGCCTGTCAGTCATTTTCTTGGGCCACCAGACACTATCCAGACAGTTCATGTCCTAAAGTATACTTCCTATACTCTAGAAATTTAATAGTTTTGAGATTAACAGTGAAACATTTGATCTCTTTGGAATTTATTTATGCAAAGAATATGAGTTATAATTGGACAATGTTTATTAATTCCTATTATTTTGTTGTGGTTTTTTTTTAGACTTCATTTGATTAGCTGCAATGGAATGATTTTATTCTTTGTTTTCTCTTGGGTGTCTCTAATCTGTTGATACTGAAGTGTTTCTTTTAGTTTTTTCTGTAGTTTCTTTCTGCTTAGTATATATTAATTTATTAAATTTATTTTCATCAGGAAAAAATTTTCTTTCATTTTCAATTATGACTGACAGTTTTGCTGGGTATTAGAGCCTGGGCTGGCATCCATGGTCTTCCACAACATCAGTTTATGCCTTTTGGCCTTCAAAGTCTACATTGAAAAGTCATGTGTTATTTTGATGAGCCTGCTTCATATGTAACTTGGTCTTTCTTGTAGCATTCAATAATCTTTCTTTTCTCTATCTCTTTAGTGTTTTATTTATTATGTCTTGGTAGTTTCTTTTCTGTTCCAGTCTTTTGGTGTTCTTTATGCTTCTTGTACCTTGATAATCATTTCTTTCCTTAGATTTTAGAATTTTTCTATCATTTGTTGAAAATATTTTCTGTGTTTTTGACCTGGGTTTCTTCTACTTCATTAACACACATCATTAGTAAATTTGGTCTTTTTTTAAAAGATTTATTTATTTACGCATATACATACTCTATTTGCATGTATGCCTGCATGACGGAAGAGGGATTCAGATCCTGGTACAGATGGTTGTGAGCCATCATGTGATTGCTGGGAATTGAACTTAGGTCCTCTGGAAGAACCACCAGTGCTTAACCAACAAGCCATCTCCCCAGATTTGGTCTTTTTATAGTGTTCCAGAATTCCAACATGTTCCTTTCCTGTTTATTTATTTATTTATTTATATTCAAATTTTCATTTCTCTCAATGATCCATTTCCTCTACCTTGTCATTATTTCTTTTACTTGATCCAATCTATTGGTGAGGCTTTCCTCTGAGCTTTTTGTTTGACTTCCTGAATTTTCATTTCAAGTTTTATTTTAGTTTGATTTTCTTCAGAGATTCTTTCTCTTTATTAAATTCTGTATTAATATATTGAATTGTTTTCTTTATGTCATTTGACTGTTCTTTCATAGTCTTCATTCATGTGCTTATTCATATTTTGAGTTCCTTGAACATAATTATAGTTAATATTCTGAAATCATTTCTAAACTATTCATGTTTTTGTTTTATAATGGGATCTAGGAATATGGATGTAGATTTGTGGTATTTGTAGGTGCTTGGTCTTGCCTTTGATTCATATTTAGATCTCTGTTTGTTGTAAACCAAACATATCAGGTTATGGATCAGTCAAATGGTGCTTGGTTGTCAGTCATGGGGTCACTTGGTATTGCTATGAAAATGTGATGTCCAAAATATTCTCAACTTATCTAGGAATAGGAGCAACTACTGAGTCTAAGAACAAGCTTAGTAGGTTTAGGTATTTCTAATTGCTGATCATCAGAAGTCTATGGAGAGCTTGGCAAGTTCTATGGGTGATTTTTGGGTTATAGGGATTGGGGTCACAGTGAGAATGGGCAATATATCTGGTAGCAGGATTTGGATAAGGTAGAGGCTAGACTATTTTTTTATTTTTATTTTTTTATTGAGAGTCAGGGCAAAGGATGCCACACAGTCCCAGAGAATCCTAGTAGGTAGGATGGTGGATTGGATCTGCGGGTTGCTTATCTGAATTAAGTGTCACAGGATGTCTTAGGGTTTCTATTGCTTTGAAGATACACCAGGACAACATTTCTTAGAAAGGGAAACATTCAATTGGGGCTGTTTTACATTGTAGGGAGCATGATGGCATGTAGACAGACAGTGCTGGAGAAGGATCTGAGAGTTCTACATTTGGATCCACAGGCAGCAGGAAGAGAGTGCAACACTAAGTGTGGCTTGAGCATCTCAAACCTCAAAGCCAGTCCCCAGTGATAAACTTCCTCCAACAAGGTCATACCATCCCCAACAAGGTCAGACCTCCTAATAATGCCTCTTCCTATGGGTCTATGGGGCCCTTTTAAATCACTACACAGCATGCCCTGTGGTCCTTGATTGAAACAGTAGATGGGGGAGCTGAAAGGCAGGCAAGCAAGCAGGCAGATAAGCTGACAGACTGGCTCTTGGGGTCCCTATTTTAAATTCTGGGTTGGATACGATATAGCCCCTCAGCAACATTATAGGTAGTAGTCATAATTAGTCTATGGTTCTCACCTGGTGTTCTGGGTTGGATTCTATGTTGTCCCCAGCTTGTGTTGTTGATGGGGTGTCTGATAGGTGGCCAGGTGAATAGACTGGATCTACTTTTCCAGGTTTCTGTATCAGGTACCATGCAGTCTTGGAATGGATTGGTGAGTGGGGTGACTTATAGATAGGTGGATGGGTGGACTGGCTCTGGGAGTTCCTACCTGGGTTTCTCAGTCAGATTTCAGAAAGTACCAGAATTAGATAGTGAGTGAGGTAGCTGGTAAATGAGGGGGTCAAGAATGGCACTAGGGGTCTCTCCCTGGGGTCTGGATCTTACTGTATATTGTTTTGGAGTGGGGCAGTAGGAGCTATGATTGGAAAGTATGTGCCTGAACTCAGCTAGTTTTTTATAAAACAGCTCAGACCCATTTGCCTAAGGATGGTGTTATACACAGTGGAAAGGTCTCTCCAATCTCCATTGTCAGTCAAGATAATCTCTTAGACATTCCCACAAACTAAAGTGATTGAGGAGTTCTCCAATTAATTTCTCTTTACCCAGTCAATCCTAACTTGTGTCAAGATGACCATCAAAACTAAGCAGAAAAGCATCTTTGTCAAAAATCAATTGGTTATAGATTCATAAATTTATTTCTGGGTTCTCAATTCTATTTCATTGATCAATGTGTCCTTTCTTTGTGCTGATATCATGCTGTTTTTATTAACCTGGCTATATGGTATAATTAGAAATTTTCACAATATTATTCCTGCCAATCCACATCAATGGGTAATTTCTCCATCTCCCAGGGTCTTCTTCAATATCTTTATTCACTGACTTAAGGTTTTTTATTATATAGGACTTTCACTTCCCAGTATACGTTTATTCCAAGTTATTTCCTGATTTTAGGCTATTGTGATTAGGATTGATTCCCTGATTTCTTTATTTGATTCATCTGTCTTTGGTATATAGGAAGGTTACTAATTTTGGCATGTTAATTGCTTAGTGCAGTCCTTGGGGTCTATCATGACTAGAATCATGTCATTTTCAAGTAGGAGTACATTAAATTCTGCCTTTCCTATGTGTATTATTTGGTTTTCTTTTTTATATAATTGTTTTATCTGTTACTTAAAGCACTATTGTTTTAGTTAGGGATACTATTTCTATGATAAAACACCATGAACAAAGTCAATTTCAGGGGGAAAACACTCATTTTGTTTACACTTCCCAAAGAGGATGCTGCATGGTTTGGGCTATGATGCATTTTCTTTGTTCATGTGGTGATACCTCATTGTCTTTTGGCTTTTGACATACTTTCATTTACTCATTTCATGGATTTACAAAGCTTTTCTTATGCAGCCTTATCTGTTTAGGATAAAGGTTTTTTTTTTTTTTTCCTTCTTATTCTGAGCTCTCTTCATTGCCTTTCAGAGAAGCAATCACTGGTCCTCAACTTTCTAGAGAATTCCTTTTAACTTTTATACAGATAATCAAGTAGCTTTTTTTTTAAAAAAGGCATCAGAAATTCCAATTCTTGAAGAATATCAAAGAAGAGAGGGAGGTAAGAATTGAATAGACAGAAAAGAGGACAAAGGACTATCTTATGGGGATTTTCCAACCATTGTAGTCATGACCCCAGATTGACTGAGTTTTTCTCCCCTGGGCCTGCACAAAGCTTAACCCATTATTAGTTGACAATGGATCTGGGAAAGACTCATGAGGCCCTACTGCTTTTTGCTGAACTGATGGAAACTGGTAGATTCTGGGGGAAAGACATTTACTTAGTGATGTACCCACGGACAAGCCACCAGGCTTGACAAACAGTTTCAAATCCATTGGCATACAGATGGCCCTGGTTAAACTTGATGGGCAACAACAAAACAAAACAAGAAGAGATGAATGTGTGACAGAGAGCTCGAGGGAGGAAGTGGAGATGACAAAAGTGATGAGACAAGAGACACTGGGGACTAAGAGTAACTGGAATGTGCCTTGTACATGGATGAAACTGTAAAAGAAATAACTCGATAAAAAGTTAATTTTCAACTTTGTGGGAAATGATATAATCTCAGAAAATAAAAAATAACTAAAACTTATTTTAAAGGTTTATTTTATCCATTGTTCAAATACAGACATTTCTATTATTCTCTTTTCAATTCATTTTTTTAATGCTTCCTCTGCTCTTCTGTTCAACCCATGTGGTTTTAAAATTTATTGTTTTAAGTTCCAAATTTGAGATATACAAGGTAATGGAAAAATGAAGATAAGTCACCATCAACATGTTTTCCCTTCATTCACATTATTACCTATTTTATTTTATTTTTTTTTGGCTTTTCGAGACAGGGTTTCTCTGTGTAGTTTTGCGCCTTTCCTGGAACTCACTTGGTAGTCCAGGCTGGCCTCGAACTCACAGAGATCCACCTGGCTCTGCCTCCCGAGTGCTGGGATTAAAGGCGTGCGCCACCACCGCCCGGCTACATTATTACCTATTATCCAATTCTTTTTATCATGTGTTTGTGTGTTTGACCCTCTCAGATAAATTGGTAAGGGAAATTTTGTCCATTTTCTCTGTAGTGTAGTACTCAGGATCTACCACCTAGGATATAATATGTGACCTCTAATTTTTACACACTTGTTGCTTCCGATGTCCACCTAGTTTTGTGAGTTGAAGAGTATACAAAAACATTGGAGAGCTAAAGGAAGATAAATATGAATCATTATGTCTGACTCACAATGCTTCAATGTTAGCTGGAGAATGAGTCAATTTCCACATTTGATCCATGCATCTCTGTAGTCCTCAGGGACTATCCTTTCTGAGTGACAGGAGTTTCATTCTTTGCCTACTTTGCTTAAGTCGGCTGCATTGGTTAAAATAGTGGAACACAATGTCCTTAATATTTAGACAGTAGTTAGCTTTCAGTACTCTCATTGTGAATGTCTATTTTTCTCACTCTTTTGCACTTAGGAAAAGGCAGTGGCAGCCATCCAGAAAACTTATAAAAAGGAGTTTTCCCAGAGCTTTCTTGAAGAAAATTAGCTTTTACTATGTGGAAGTTTGAAAAAAAATCAAATTGAGAATTTAAGTTTCTGAAATAATGTCTTCATTTGAAAATAAATTATATACATAATAACTTTATTGTTTTCATTTTTCAATCATTTTATACCTATGAATCAAGTTCCTCTTGCTGCTTGAGTAGGTGCCATCTGCTCATCTGTAACTGAGCCAGATTTTACATTGGAGGCTGATTTCATATTTAATTCCGATACATCAAACATGTATCTTCATAAGCAATGAAACTCTGGAAGATTTTAATACTTTCTTAAAACTTAAATTTACTTATCAATAACAACATACTTTTTTTCTAAATACTTGTTTATATGTAACCTATCTTAGAAGTATCAGTTATTCATTGACATATAAATGTGTATATATACATATATACATATAAATGCACATATATATACATACACATATAAATGTGTATATACACACATATATATTTATATGATTTATATTATTAGAATCATCACCAGAAAATTATATGAGCTAAGTCTATAATTCAACTGATGCTTTCTTCTGACTCAAAATGTGCTTGGCAAGTCTCTTCATGTACCCTTGGTCACCTGTAACTGCTAGTTGACCCTGATGATTTTGGGATGCTTTCTCATATATCTGGGATCTTGCTGGGAATAGTGTACTGACTCATCCATGTGTCTAGTCCTCTGGAAAGTTGCCCAGGCATATTCTTGTCATGGGTTCAAGGGAAGGACAGAGAAAGAGCACTCACTGATGGTGCCAATGAGGACAGAAAATACACTGCATCCTTGAGACCCAAACTTGGGACGAGCAAAAGTTTACAATCTTTTTTTAAACTAAGCCGGTCAGAAGGGTTGATGAAATAGGATCCTAGGCTCCTATGCTGGTGAGGAAAATTTTCACATGTCATTTGAAAGGCTGAAGACATAAGGGGATGTGAGTGATTGATCCTTTTGTGTAATCAATCTACTTTTTAAGCAAAGTATGAAAATGGGACTAGGACTCGGTTTTATACCTTCCAGACCAGATTTTTCTTCTCACTATTCATTCTACACACCAGTTCCATGAGCCTGAATGTTTGCAAGGAAACAAGTGTTATAGAATATGCCTCGGTTGTGATTTGCTGGGTAGTTTGTGGCAATACACGTGTCAATTTACCATATTTTTAGTAGTTCCTCTCCATTCAATGTTAATGACACAGATTGCAAAACAATCTCATGTGACTGGAAATGTCTGGTGTTTTCCAAATGGTGTCACCATAAAGAATGACAGGTCCTGAGGAGCTTTGTGCATGTTATTATCAGTTTATTGCTTTCAAATATAACTTATATTACTCTGGTTATTGGGATCGTAACTTCTCCTTACAACTTGTATCCTAAGAGGTTTTTAATATTTGTTATAGGTTCTTTTTGAAAATAAAATTATGAAGTAAGATATAAACTCCAGGGTGTTTTTTTTTTCCCATGCCAAAATTTTGCCCCACAATGCTACCTTGCATTGGTGGACCTGAAGAAGGCTGAAAAAAAAAAAACAACTCCTGCATCACAGCAGCTTCAGGCAGCTCTGTTTTTGTTCCAGGATCACTCATCACCAGTCCCCCAAAATCACTCTTGCCAAAATTTGATTTGGAAAAATAACATATTTTGAATATGACATATGTTAGAAATTAGCAGGAAATGTAGCCAAGATTTGGAAATTAACGAGAAAAAGTTATTTCTGAAAATATTTGAGAGCCAAAAAAAGTGTTTGGATTAAAAAAAATTAGGGCATTTCATTGTTTAGTAAATTGGATAATATTTAAAAAGTCCCATAAAGAATAGCAAATCATTTTTTGCTCTCAGTCTGTATAACTATCATTAAAGACTTTTTGTGATAATTAATTGAGTAGAATAAATATAACATATGCATTTTTTTTTTTTAATTTTTATTTTGCAATACAATTCAGTTCTACATATCAGCCACAGATTCCCCTGTTCTCCCCCCTCCCGCCCCCCTCACCTTCCCCCCAGCCCGCCCCCCACTCCAATCTCCTCCAGGGCAAAGCCTTCCCCACAGACTGAGATCAACCTGGTGGACTCAGTCCAGGTAGGTCCAGTCCCCTCCTCCCATGCTGAGCCAAGGGACCCTGCATAGGCCCCAGGTTTCAAACAGCCAACTCATGCAATGAGCACAGGACCCGGTCCCACTGCCTGGATGCCTCCCAAACAGATCAGGCCAATCAACTGTCTCACCCACTCAGAGGGCCTGATCCAGTTGGTGACCCCTCAGCCATTGGTTCATATTTCATGTGTTTCCGTTTGTTTGGCTATTTGTCTCTGTGCTTTATCCGACCTTGGTCTCAACAATTCTCTCTCATATAAACCCTCCTCATTCTCGCTAATTGGACTCCCAGAGATCCACCTGGGGCCTAGTCATGGATCTCTGCCTCCAGGTCCATCAGTAGTTGGATGAGGTTTCTAGCACGACAATTAGGGTGTTTGGCCATCCCATCACCAGAGTAGGTCAGTTCGGATTGTCGCTCGACCATTGCCAGCAGTCTGTTGTGGGGGTATCTTTGTGGATTTCTGTGGGCCTCTCTAGCACTTTGTTTCTTCCTATTCTCATGTGGTCTTCATTTACCATGGTCTCCTATTCCTTGTTCTCCCTCTCTGTTTTTGATCCAGCTGGAATCTCCCACTCACCCAAGCTCTCTTTCCCTCGACCCTCGCCCTTCACTACCCCCACTCCTGTCCAGGCTGTTCATGTAGATCTCATTCCATTTCTCTGTCGTTGGGCGATCCCTGTGTCTTTCTTGGGGTCCTGTTTTCCAGGTAGCCTGCCTGGTGATGTGAGTAGCAGTCCAGTCATCCTTGTTCCACATCTAGTATCCTGTTATGAGTGAGTACATACCATGTTTGTCTTTCTGAGTCTGGGATACCTCACTCAGGATGATTTTTTCTAGATCCATCCATTTGTCTGCAAACCTCATAACATATGCATTTTTAGATGAGCTGAAAATTCCTGTTTTTATTATTTTTTTCTAGAATAATTCATGTTTTGGCATATGGAAATGGGATGTAGAGTTGATCTGCTGCTTTCAGGATAGACAGACATAGTTGAAGGGACCCAGACTAAAAATCTAATCTGACAACTTGATAAACATATTGTGGTTTCTGCAATAAATTTACAAAAGATTTTTTTTTCTCAATTATCCTGGAATTTCTAAAATCCTTTATGTCAAGGTTGATCTTATTCACTAGCCAGTTCTGTATAAGGCAGTGAGATTCCAGAGTTGTAGATGTATAAGCAGATGTAAAGAGACTTAAAATCTCTTTGAGGAGAACAGGGTCTCCTAAGTGGGAGGTCTTGTTCCTATCAGGGCCCAATACATAAGAACAAGGTATCTTTTTGGATTTTAGGGATATGCAGAGGAGGATAAGTGATCCAGACCACTACCAAAATAAAGATGTGGGTCACTCCTCTATGGAAAAAAATCACGATCTATTGAGATGCTCACTGTGAGTGGAGAGAACACAGTATGAGGAGAATAATTTTGTTATGAATACTTACTATGGCCAATGAATTAAAAAGACAACACCCAAGGAAAATTTATTTATGGCCAGTAAATATTTTGAAAAGTGGTCAACATATTTAGCCATCAGTGCAATAAATTAGACTTCTCTGAGATTCTATCTCATACCATTCATGATGGCTATCATTAAAGAAACCAACCACATATACATAATGAAATTTTATTCATATGTAAAGAATGAAATTATGGTATTTCCTAGAAAATGGATGAACCTGGACATCAACAATTTATTAAGTGAAATTAACCAAATTCAAAAAGATAATATGTCATATTTCCTCTCATATATGGGATCTAGATTTAAATTATAATATATTTCTATAGTATCTATAATATATAAAAGATTAAAGTTTATCTAATATTCCTTGAATTGCAAAACAATTTTGGATCAATAGTGCTTTATATTTAAAGTCACTTTTCAACATATTTTCTTACTTAATGATCACTTACTTAATTTACTTAGTGAATTCTGAGAGGTAAGTAAGGCTTAGTTCTCTTTTCCGTTAGAAGAAATATGAGTTAAGAGGTGGTGCATTAGTCAGGGTTCTGTAGAGTCACAAGTCACAGAATTTATGGAATGAATCTCTATATATATGTATATATGTATACATAGTTATATAGAGCTATTATATGTAACTATGTATACATATATAATTTCTATATACATATACTTACATATGATAATTTATTGAAAGGACTTACAGGCTGTAGTCCAACTAATCCAATAATTGCTAGCTGTGAGTGGAAAGTCTAAGAATCTAGTAGTTGCTCACTCCCACAAGGTTGGGTATCTCAGCTGGTCTTCTGTATCTCCTAGAATCCCGAGGAAGTAGACTCCAAAGGATGTTCTAGCAAGATGAGGGCAAGCAGGCAAAGAATGAAACCTTCCTTTTTCCATTGCCCTTATACAGGCTTCCAGCAGAAGGTACGGCCTAGTTTAAAGGTGGGCCTCACCACCTCAAGATCTGCATTAAAGGTGTGTGTCATACCATCTCAAGATTCAGATCAAAAGTCTACGTCTTCCAGCCTCAACATCCAGATAGATCAAAGGCATGTTGTTTTCTTACCTCGAGATAGGGATCACAGGTGTACCCTCCTGTGGTGATATTATGTTCCCCAAAAGGCGGTTTTAAGTCTCAGCCCTTAGCTACTGCTCTGACCTCTTGGGCTTTTAACTCTGAAAAAAAATTATTTGTATGTTAATAAATAAATTTTCCTTAGGGTCAGAGCTAGTAGCAAGCCAGTAGGATTTGCTGAAGGAGGTGGAGGCAGGAAGATCCCGAGTTTGAGGCCAGCCTGGGAGGCTTGCTAAGAAGAAGCTGTGGCCGGGGGCTGAGCCACAAATGGTGGCGGTGGGACCATGGAGGTAGCGGCTGGTGCTCTGAGTTGCTGGCTCGTTCTCATTGTGTTGGTGACTGTGGTGATGCAGTGATGCTGATATCAGAAACAAAGGGTTTACTGCTGCTTGTTCAGAGAACACTTGCTGGGACCACAGTGTTACAAGAAAGCATAGGCAAAGGTCAGTTTAGAAAAGTCTGGCAAGACAAATGGGGGGAGAAGAAATTGCTGTGAAGATTTTCTCTTCTAGGGAAGAATGTTCATGGTTTCAAGAGACAGACATTTATCAGACTGTGATTGCTCCAAACCACAGAAAAGGTACAAAAACAAAAAAAAAAGAAATAGAGAACTAACTAAAGAAAGAAAGAAAGAAAGAAAGAAAGAGAAAGAAAGAAAGGAAGGAAGGAAGGAAGGAAGGAAGAAAGAAAGAGAAAGAAAGAAAGAAAGGAAGGAAGGAAGGAAGGAAGGAAGAAAGAAAGAAAGAAAGAAAGAAAGAAAGAAAGAAAGAAAGAAAGAAAGAAAATTTCTGTAGGAAACCATGACCATGCTTAACAGCAACTTTGAAATCTTCAAAAAGGTGACAGGATCCCACAATGATGATTCCACATGGACTAATGGTAAAGCCATTAACACAACAGAAAGATCGACTTTGGACTACATACTGCTCAGGACAATTTCGAGATGGCTAGCTGAGATGATTCAGATTCATAGACAACTTGAGCAAGGACTTGAGACAAGCCCTACATTTTCCTGTTATGCAGAGACTAGACAACAAATGATACAGCTACCTCTCCCAGGACTTGACAATTAACCCAAAAAATCTTCTTTTCAGGATTCCCTAAAGATGCCTTCACCCCCAGAATGCAGGAAGTAATTTTAAGAAAACAATGCCCACATTCCCAAGATGTGGGATGGGAGGTTTTGGTTGTTTAATAAGTTATTGATATTGTCATTGTTTATGATGGTTGGATACAAGTTGTTAATTGTTAATGGTAAGGAAAAAAGCTGAACAAGGAGATTAGATTTAGAGTTTTTGTTTAAAAAAGAAAAAAGAAAATATATATATGAGGCAGATCATTGAATCTACTCTGAGAAAAAAGATAAAGAAATAATAGGATAAATGGGTAGATCACTGACTGTACTCTAAAAAGAAAAAGGGAAAGATATAAAAATGACAAAAGATAGATTATTGAATCTATTATGAAAGAAAAAAAAAAGAGAGAATATGGATATGATAGGATAAAAAGGTCGCCGGGCGGTGGTGGCACACGCCTTTAGTCCCAGCACTTGGGAGGCAGAGCCAGGCGGATCTCTGTGAGTTCGAGGCCAGCCTGGGCTACCAAGTGAGTTCCAGGAAAGGTGCAAAGCTACACAGAGAAACCTTGTCTCGAAAAACCAAAAAAAAAAAAAAAAAAAAAAAGATAAAAAGGTCAATTATTGAATCTACTTTTAAAAAGGAATTACTTGTTTTAAATAAGATAAGTAATGAAATAATCTGTCTGAGTTTATCAAATGTCACTGGACTGGACACTGTTAATATATATCATGGAGTTTTTTTGTCTGAATCTGTCAAATGTAAACGGACTAGACACTTTTAGAAAAGAAACCCACTAAAGAGGTGTAAGTGTATAAATTTGAAAGACATTATAAGATAGTTCTGGCCAGCGGTGGTGGTGCATGCCTTTAATCCCAGCATTCGGGAAGCAGAGGCAGACAGATCTATGTGAGTTTGAGGCCAGCCTGGTCTTCAAAGCAAGTTCCAGGAAAGGCACAAAGCTACACAGAGAAACCCTGTCTCAGGAAAAAAAAAAAAAGTTCTGTTAGTAATATAAGTTAGGATAAGGAAAATGAATAAGGAAAATAGGATAAGGGAAGTGAATCAGGTACATTTTGGACTTACAAAAATAGGATACATAATGGAATATTTTCTCTGAGTTTGTCAAATGCAAACGGACTAGACATTGTTTAAATATTTATTGCTTGTATATATTGTATATAGTTATTGTACTTATTGGATATAGTTTTTCTTGTATTAGTTACAAGCTTTTTTTATTTTAGACAAAAAAGGGGAAATGTGGTGATACTGTGTTCCCCAAAATATTGTGCACCCTAATAAACTTATCTGGGGTCAGAGAACAGAATAACCACTAGATATAGAGGCCAGAAAATGGTGGCACACATGCCTTTAATCCTAGCATTCCAAAGGCGGAGATCTGTCTGGATCTCTGTAAGTTCAAGGCCACACTGGAAACAGCCAGGCATGGTAACAAGAGCATTTAATCCCAGGAAGTAATGGCAGGAAGCAGAAAGGTATATAAGGCACGAAAACAAAGAACTAGGCCTGGTTAAGCTTTTAGGCTTTGAGCAGCACAGTTCAGCTGAGAGGCATCCAGTCTGAGGAAACAGGATCAGCTGAGGAATTGGCAAGGTGAGGTAGCTGTGGCTTGTTCTGTTTCTCTGATCTTTCAGCGTTCACCCCAATACCTGGCTCCAGGTTTGTTCTTATTAATAAGACTTTTTAAGATTCATGCTACACCCTCCATTTTTGAATTTTATTGTAGTTCATTCCAGATATAGTCAAGTTGACAACCAATAATAGCTATCACACCTGTTAAATACTAAACAGTGGTTACTAATTGATCCAGCATACAACTCCCATGCACAGTTAACTGTGCTAACTTTCTAGGGAGGTGGGAAATTTCCATGGTGATTATCTTCTCCTCACTGCTCTCCATAATTAACCCTTCAAACAGTTTTATTTTTTTTTCTGGCATCTTAAATTCCCTTATGTATAAATAAGGCACCTCATGATTTACTTTGCTTGTGGCTAAGAACATCTTTCCTAAGATTGGTTTGTTGTAATTTCCCTTTCACTTTGATCACAAAATAGGGTAATGCTAAGAAATGCCTCAAGGTATTTCTTGCACTGCAGATAGACTCTTCCTGGCCCTCAGGTGGAGTGGTAGAACAATTTCCACTTGGTAGTTTGGTTCAATTGCCCCTGCTAATATTGTAAGTTCTTTCTTAGCCTGTTGATTCAAGGATATGGCATGATCAAAGCCAAATGGAAGCCTTAGCAGCCAGTTTAATGCAATGATTGTGCCTCCTGGCAGAGGTACTACTGTTTTCAGAGCCAGGTTGTCTGGGGCACCAGAATATAAGGCCATGGGAGTAAGAAACAATATTTTTGATTGAAGGTCAGTAAGGGAGATGATGAGTCACACATTCCCATTTCTTGTATTATCTTTTCTTGTTTTTATTAGTAAACACAGTTTTATTAGTGCATATGGATTTTCTTATGACATTTCTTATACATCTATAATGTATTTTTTCATATTCATCCCTCCATTGTTTTCTTATCTCACTCTCATTCCTTTGCATCCCCTTTCTCTCCCCAACTAATACCTCTAATGTTTTTATGACTTCTACTCCCCTCTTGTCAGAACCCAGTAGACCACATTAGCATTGTTTACAGGAACATGAGTTACAGGCTGTTTACAGGAGTGTGACTTCCTTAACAGTGGCTCTACAATTTAAAAAAATGTCTTTTCTTCCATCAACACTATTAACTATATATAAATACACAAGGATGGATTAAACCTCTTGAACTCTTTCCTTCTATATGACAAAGTGTTGACAGTCCCAATCTCCTAGGTAATCAGAGCTGCTGTGAATTCTAGAGTAAAATGGGTATGCCATCACTAGCAGTTGGCTTTCCACACTACTTTCCTACCTCCTCTGGCACTTAAGTTCACTTTACCATTTTAATAATGTTTCCTAAGCCTTAACCTTAGGGAGGTAATATAGAAGTCACATTTATTACTGAGTATTTGATTGTCACAAATTCTCACTACTTTGACCAGTTATGAGTCTTGTAAGTTACTGTCGATTACTATAAACAATGTAAAAGGAAGTTTATTTTACCAAAGTTGATAGTAAAAACAATTTGTTAGTATAAACATAATTATTTAGGAGGCATTTAGACAAGAGAATCAGTTCCATTTAACAAAATAACATCAATAGCTTCTCTATGTGGCCTGGTAACATTCTGAGCCAAGACTTTTGTGCAGTGCATAGTACCAGATAAGGATTCCTTTCTATGTTAATAAGCATATGAGAACTGAGGTGGAATGTTTTGCCTTGAATGTGAAATGTTTCCATAGTCTTATGTGTTGGAACACTTGACTAATAGCTGGTTGTGCTGTTTGAGGTTATGGACCCTTTAGGAAGTAGAAACATGATAGAGAAAGTGGGTCACTAGGGCTGAGCCTTGATGCTTTATAGCTTGGCTCCACTTCTTGTTCTCTCTCTCCTTTCTGACTGTAGAATCAATATGACCTTAGGGAGGTCCAATGAGACAGTGGTTGGTTACCTTCACAACAGGCTTTCAATTATAGTACCAGTGGGCACATACTTCCTGATATGTCAGTAGTGTGAGATAGAGGATGTATATTGTGCTACAATTTCACCAATGAACACATCTAATCTTGGAGGTCAGTATTGTATCACATAGGTTACATACCTGGGTAAGACAACTAATGACTTTTTGTGTTCAAAGTGTTATTAATATACTTTTATTCAGATCTCCTATCATCTATCTGATTTGCAAATGCAAAATTATTTTCCTTTACACATAGCTGCCCAGTCTTTGTACTATTCTTTAAAAAGAATTGTTCTAACAGTGCTGTAGAAAATCAGTTGGTCATAAATATAAGAAAGATTTATCTACTTTGAATTTTATTTCATTGATCTATATGTCTACTTTAAAGATTATAAATTATTGTTGTTTTGTAGTTAGTTTTGAATCTGAGAAGTGGGAGTTCTATATTTTTGTTTTTCTGAAAGATTGCTTTGGTTAACATAGACCCTTTGCAGTTCCATATAGATTTTAGAAAAAACTTGTCAATTTCTATGGATAAATTTATTGACTTTTCATGAGAATTATGCTATATCTATAAGTAAGTATATTAATTAGTACATCAGTACAAAATATCTGACAAGAAGCAACTTAAGGAACTTTTACTTCAGGGAGATACTCCAGCCCATCATGGTTGGGAATGCATGTTGGCAAGAGTGGGAGGCTGCTGGTCATATTGATTCTACAGTCAGAAAGGAGAGAGAGAACAAGAAGTAGAGCCAAGCTATAAAGCATCAAGGCTCAGCCCTAGTGACCCACTTTCTCTATCATGTTTCTACTTCCTAAAGGGTCCATAACCTCAAACAGCACAACCAGCTATTAGTCAAGTGTTCCAACACATAAGACTATGGAAACATTTCACATTCAAGGCAAAACATTCCACCTCAGTTCTCATATGCTTATTAACATATCATGATACCAAATGTATTCATTCCAATTTCTAAAGTTGCTATGGTCTTTAGCAGGCACAACAGTGTTCAAATGTCCTAAGTATTTCCTGAAATGAAAAGAAATCTCTTAAACGTGAGTTCCTGTAAAGTAAAAATACAACAAAGAATGGCAGAATAGATGCCCCCATGGCAAAATGGAGGGTGTATCAGAGCATGCAAAAATTACACCAAAGCAAGACTTAAACCTTGCAGGGAGAACATTAAATCCTACAGCTTCATGTCTAGCAGCTATGGCTCCTAATATAATCAACTCAGATCAAAAGTCTTAGATAGACTTGCCCCTCCAGCTCTTTTGCCTATACCACATATATTTTTTTCTTGAATGGGCTCCACTCCTAGCATGTAGCCTTATTTGGCTATCTTTGGTGTTGCTTGGCCTCAGCAGCTTTCTGGAACTGTGGATCAAGAAAGTATGACTCTTTCATGTTGGATTTTTCATACCATCAAAGTCAGTACCATACAAATAGTAGTGTCAAATTCTGCTGCCACCCTGTGGTGGAGCTCAATCCTTGGGACCACCATGGAAATAGGCTTTGTGTGTCCAGAGGGCATTTATTTTCAGAAGTGGGGAATCCCTATAGAATTCTAGATTAGCCTCTCTCCCTTTGAATTATTTTAATTTTCACCAGTTATAGTCTTTGGGGGATCGAGTCTTGACATCAAGTTGCTTTGTCTATTATCACCATGCAGAGTTACAGGTTTGTCTGTAATGACTAAATCCTTTTTACTATTTGCAGCATAAGCCTTGGAAACAGTTTTAAATTTGTTTGAACCTCCCCTTTTAAAATGCAAACATTTTAATTGTCCTTTTGTCTGACCATTTATATCTTCTCACTGTAGGTGATCTGGATTAGAGTGGACAGCATTAACCATACAGCAAACTGAATGTTATCTTGCCTTAAAATTTCTTTACCAAATATGCTATTACTTACTTATAAATTTAATGTCACTTACATTCTCAGGGCATATACATATACAGACAGATTCATAGCCAGAACATAACCAGAGTGACCTGTAAGTCTGTTCCTTATAGAATCCTTATTTCCTCTGAAATCTAAGGAATTGGCACTCTACAATTTCTACACATTTCTGTAGGCATTCTGGTTGTCTATAGTGCCACCACAATATCTGTATCTTCACTCCTAGGCAATCCAACACACCTGAATTTCATGTGTAACAAACACAACCATGGTACACAAACAAACATGCAACAAAGCATCAATACACATAAAATAAATAAATCAATGACATAAAATGCAAGCAAATACAACAACAACAAAAAAACAAACATCAAGACTTACCTCCTAAATTACTTAAGCCAAGATCTACCTCCTAAAGGCTCTACAACCTTCCCAAATAATGCTACCAGCTGGGGTCCAAGTATTTCAATGCATGATCTTATACGGACATTTTATATTCAAACCACACAATCAGTTTGGTGAATATTACTGTATTAGCAATTGGAAGTCTTTCAGTACATGAGCTAATATTTCCAATAACTATTTAGATCTTTAATCTCTTCATCAACATTATAATTTCAAGGTGTAACTTTTGTACTTTTCTTTTATCTTCAATGTATTATCAGTAGTTAACTCTTTTGATGATATTATAAATGGAATAAAGTATTTCTTGATCATTTATTGTTGTCTATTCACTCTTAACTGTTTGTAGTCTATTGTTTCAGAACTCTGGATCTTCATGAATACTATTACCACTGTGATGATTTTTTCATATTCATTCATTGTTGATTTTTTACATGCTGTTGACCGTTACAGAAATTGGTACTTCCAATTTTATGGTTTGTTGTTACCTCTTATAATTCTGTTATTTTCTGATGAGATACAGAAATGGAGTACATTTGGATGGGAGGAGAGATGGGGAGGAATAGAAGGAAGGAAAACTGTAATCAGGACATATTTTATGAGCAAGGAATCTATTTTTAATAAAAGGGGAAAAGTGTCTATTACAAGTAAAATCTGAAGCTCACAAATGGTTTGCGGTCTAATTTGAGTACTCACTTTCTAAGAACACTTTAGCACTTACTAGTTCCATGGAAACTGTGAGATGAAAATATCTGGTGACAACAGGAGTAAATAACACTCCAATGTAAAACCCTTAGAATATTCTCAAGGACATAAGATTAGATCATTCATTCATAGGAACATAGAAAAGAAACATTTTCATAAAGGAAATAATTTTTCTTTTATAATTTAAATAGATATCACATTTTCAATAAAATTACAACCTCAGAACACGTATTATGTTCCACTTCAAATGATCTAGTTGCTGCAAAATAATTGATTATGCTCATTTAGAAGATATATTTGATTTACGTTGACCATGTATGATTGATATAAAGAGCTATCAGAAATGACTGACATTTTGGATGGCAAACCACAAGAATGTGCCAAATGTGTTTTATTATACATGCAACAAATGTTATGAAAAACATATGATAGAAATGACGTAAAATAACTCTGATCTTGGAGTTAAAATTCAAAATGTCATCCTCAGTATATTCATGAATTTAGTCAATAAACTCAGGTTTTTTTAAACTGTGGCACTAGGCTTTTCCTCTGTGGTTGGCTTGAATCCAATAGGCTGGAGCTGATGAATTATATTCCTTTCCAAAGAAGTCAAGTAACTTCAATGTAAGGGACTATGGAGCTAATTCTATTCCTTAGTGGGGGCTGCTTTCTCTTCTTGCCTTATGAGTTTATTCCTGCACATGATGACAGTTCTGGAGCTTTTTCGACACATAACTCATTAGTTCATCAATTCATCTGCTCACTCAGATGAGTCATTGTTCGACAATGAGAAAACATCATTGTCCTAAAAAGATAAAAAATTTGCAAAATTGTTTACATATTGGGCCATGTCTTCCTACAAGGCTATGAATCTTGTGAGGTCAAAGACCAATTTTATTTTGTCCCCCTCTCATTTGTCCTCCTCTCAATACAATAAGAAATTTCTTCTCTCAATAAGAAATATTCAGATTGAATGACTGGAAAAGAAAAATAGTTATTCTGTGGCCTGTAGGTAATGAAGGTCAATGCCTAATGTGATGCCTGGCACATGTCAGGTACTCAGAAAACTAATTTATTTGAAGAATAAACCAATAGGTGATGTTTAATGAGGATATGAAATGAAGGATGCACATTAATGTGAGTGCGCAGGTGTGAAGGCTATAGAGATATGATAGGTATTAACTTTTATCACGTGCTCCATCTTATTGCCCTGAGACCTGGTGTCTGACTAAAACAGAGGCTTTCAGTATCTGCTGGGTTGGCTGGCCAAAGAACTCTTGGGATCTTCTGCTCCCCCAGTGGACAACCATGCTGTGGGTTCTGGGTCTTCAAATTCTGGTCCCCATGCTTGCATAAAAAGTGTAATTATCCAATGACCCATTTCTCCTTTCTCAGTGATATGAACTTTATATTAATGTGAGCTAGAAATTTACCCTAGTAAATTGTGCACCTAGAATTGATGCTTTTTTATTCTTGAAGTGTTTGCTATCTGACTTTCCCCAGATCCAGAGTCCTATTAGTGCCTGTCTCAACTTTTCAATGAAGCATTTTACGGTAAAATTCTATTATTAACCATGTTACTCATCCTATGTTAAACACCACAGTCATGGAGCATCCTACATGGTATAGACATAAGATTTTTGATATTTCACTCTTTCATGACTTTCCTTCTCAATGAACAGAAAGAAAACTTTATTTTGCTGAAAACTTTGCCATTTTCTGTGAATTTAGTATTCCTTATGTTATTGTATAATATATATTTTTTGCACTTTAAAATTGTTTTGCATTGAAGTCTCCTTTAGAAGTTGTAGTCCCCTTTATGCTTTGCCCATATTCCCCAAAATTCTAAGTAGAAGACTAATTCCTCACCTGGATCCTAATATGGATCTGTTGATGGAGTAATTATTCTAAAAAAAAGAATTATTGTCTGTAACTCTTTTCTTGTCTTGCATTTGTGAATTTATATATGTCACAGAAATTACTTTGCTTATCAAAATATAATCTGGCTTTACTATCAGACACAACTGTGTTTCACTTTCTACTTGGTACTTAAGTGGAACTAGGCACAAGTTGTATAGTATAGCTTGTGTTCCACTATTTCTGGGTGAGACTATATAATTCTTGCTAAAGAAGTATCATGGTGCTTACATGTACTATGAGAGAAGATGCCATTAGGGCCAGGGAGATGGATCAGTGGGTAAAGTACTTGACCAGTGATTTAAATTTTTTTCTAACACAACTTAAATTTTGAAAACTTGACCACAATGTAGAATATTGCCTTATGTCCTGGCTACCCATGTCTTATCATGGTAGAGTCTTATTACATTATTAAATAGAAATAGTAACTGAATATTTTTCACTGGTTATAGAAATACCAGCCACCCTGTGCTAGATGAAGTCAGAATGCAAAAAAACTGCAGAACACTTCACAGTTGATTGTAAACACACTGTGACACCTAATAGACACTGAATGTGTTCTGAAACATTAACTTTAAGAATGGAATGAACAGCCTTAAAACAGTTATTCATAGGAAATATGGAAGGGGTTGGACAGGCTTTAAGTCATCACAGGGAAGGCTGTCCAGGATGCAACTCAAACTTTGTATTAGGCTGTTTCTGAACTCAAATAACCATGTTCCTACTTGGCTTTCATTCACAGAATTTCCAGAATCTCTTTAGTCAGATTCATCTTTCCACATGGGAACATTAATCAAGATAATCCCATCACAACTGTTGCTGCTCATTGTCATGTGCTGTGAAGTTTATTCAGAATTTCTTCAAAGGAGTGTAATGTCAGAGTCTTGTCACCAGCATCTCATCTGTCATCCTGGCAATATTTAAAACCTCTTTTATCTTCAAATATTTTCTACATGTAGATTATTATTATATATAAAATTGCATGTGTCTCTTTAGGGCTTTTTTTTTATAATCTTCCTGCAGTGCTAGTTTTGCATGCAGCCAGCAGTAAATCCAGTGCAGATGGTCTAAGTAAGTTATAGAAAAGACTAATAGGGTTGGACAGATTCATAAAACATTGTCAGATTGTATACAACTGAATAGTTATTTATCCCCCTCTACACCTCACACAAGGCAGCGTGTCTGCATATATAGCCACTCCAGGTGAGAAGCTTGGCCACACATAAAAGAGTTGCTAAATCCAAGAGCACTCACCAGTCACTGAGTTGCAGCTCATGAATCAATTACAGTAGACTGTAAATAAGTGGCCATGGGTTCATTCCTCTGTTGGCTGAGCATTTTTCTAGTCATTGGTTTTGAATCTAACAGTAAGAGCCAGTGAAATATTTCAGACATTTCATGCCATGGGAGTTAACTATCTGTAATCAGCTTCTTCTTTTTTTTTTTTTTCTTCCTTGAATCAGGACTCATTCTCCACAAATAATGATTAAGTAAAGTGGGAGGTGACAAGATTTCTAGGTTATAATTTTATGTCAGGTGCCAGACCATAAACCCTTATGTGATTTTGTGTTAATTTTTACTAATTTTCTAAAATGAATTTGTATTACTGTCAGAAAATGAACTTTACCTAATTAGCTGAAGTTTACTCTCTGGGTACTCATTCCATATTTAATGAGTCTTAGTTTTTCTCATATGATGTGTTTACCAGAATTCTTCTGGTTGTAAATCACAGAATGCAAGTGGGATTGGTTGTAATGAAGGGGAAACTGGCTTAATTTGTACTTCTTGGATCTGATGGTGTTACCCCCAAGAATAGGGCTTCAGAGATTTGATTCATGACTTTCCTGTCCCACAATGGAGAATGCCACTTTTTCTTGAGAGTTCCTCCTTATGGGCTCTTCCAGGTCTATGATGAGTTCTGCCAAGACTATTTGCCAGAATACTCAGGGTGTGTGTGGTTTTCATATGAAAATTTCCAGACAGAGGAAACAGATGGCAGTAGGAAAAAAAATTCTTATTTCCTTCTATGGGATAAAACAAACCATTTTTCCATATTGTATCAAAGACCTTGAACATCAGTCAATTAAACTTATTAGACATGACCTATAAGGGCTAAAATATTATATGTCACAACTTTCATTAAAAATGTTACAATTAAAACTATAAAGAAACACACAAAACTCAGTTGTTATAGTTGATTTAATGCTTCCCAGAAATGTGTTATTTGCTCATTTTGTTTTATAAACAATGGTAAAAGCCCTTGATGTATCTCATTTAAGAACAGAAGGTTTAATGATTGATATAGATTGATTCCTTCTATTACTCTATTTCCCTCCTCTATCATTCCCAGGCTTCTAACTTTATCTGGTTTCTGAAGATGGACGGACAGATGGGAAACTTACTACATGCTTTCTTCCCTGGATTTAATATCTTCCATCAACAAATGGAAGTTCTTTGCTTCTTCCCCAGTTACCAGTGCTAAGGTGTACCAAACACCTGCCTTCCCATTATCCTTTGGGCAGTAGTCAGCATCTCTACAGAAGCAGAGAACCTTTCTGGCAGGAAAGCTTTTCATAGAAATATTTCATGTCTGTCTTTCTGTCCATACCTACCTCCCATTCACATTTTTGTATTTGAGATCAGTTATCATGTAAGGTTTTCCATTTCTGTCTTTACCTGGGCTCTTTACATTAATTTAAGAAGGGATTAAGAGTACCTGGAGGATGTGTAATGATCAGGTGGACAAATTTCCGGTATACTATTTGGATAGTCCATTTGCACAAAACTTTCATTTTATTTATTTTTCTTTTTACTGAAGGAGACTAGTAAAATATATACTAAAAATGGATGTTCAGAGAATGAGACTAAGGAGTATAGTACTGCTAAGTTTTTATTGTTATTTTTTTTATTTTTAGAGGAATTACTTGACCTGGCTACATACATATATCTCAGTAAGCTTTAGAAAGGGAGGGAGTGCTGGTGAATCTGAGAGAGTGAACAGTTTCACATCAAGATCTGGAGTTAGGAGTCTCAGATGAGAGCAAACATCTGATGTCTGTCTTTCTGGGTCCGACTTATCTCACTCGTTGTGATCTTCTCTAGTTCCATCCATCTATCTACAAGATTCATGATTTCATTTTTCTTTACAGCAAAATAGTATTCCACAGTGTATATGTATCACATTTTTATTATCCATCTGTTAGTTGAAGGATGTATAGGTTGTTTCCATTGCTTAGTGTACAGAACAGCAATGAACATGCTGAGCAAGTAAGATGCGGAGTCCTTTGGGTATATGCCAAGAAGTAGTACAGCCAGGACATATAGTAGCTTTATTTTTAGCTTTTTGAGATTCCCTGCACTAATTTTTAGAGTAGTAGACTAGTTTGCAATCTCACTAATGGTGATTGAGGGATGCATTTTCCTCACTCCTTCTCCAGTGTTGCTTGTCAGTTGTATTGTAGATCTTTGCTTTTGTAACTGTGGTAAAATGAAATTTCAGTGTTGTTTTGATTTGCATTTCTCTAATTGCTGGGGACAATGAATATTTTTTTGACATATCTCTTAGGTATTTTTTTTTCCCTTCTTTAGAGAACTCTGTGTTCAAGCCCCAGGACCAATTTTTAAATTGGCCATTTTTGTTGTTTTAGTTCTTTGTTTTTTGAGTTCTTTATATATTTCATTTTTTAATACTGTCAGATGGATGGCTGGAAAAAATTCTGTTCTATTCTGTGGGTTTTCTCTTCCCCTGATTAATCGTTTTCTCAATTTTTTTTTGGATTTTCCAGCTGTGCAGAAGCTTTTTACATTTATGAAATCCCATTTCTTCAATTGTTGGTGTTAATTCTTGGGCAAAAGAATTCTTATTCAGAAAGTCCTTTCCTAGACCTATATCATGTATGGGACTGCTTATATTTTCTTTTAGCATTTTTAGTGTTTTAGGTTTCAGATCTTTGGTCTGTTTTGAGTTGTTGTTTTTTTGTGCAAGGTGGTAGATATGAGT
Source organism: Peromyscus eremicus (assembly GCF_949786415.1). Taxonomy (NCBI): domain Eukaryota; kingdom Metazoa; phylum Chordata; class Mammalia; order Rodentia; family Cricetidae; genus Peromyscus; species Peromyscus eremicus. The sequence goes on from NC_081417.1 coordinate 88,911,256, forward strand.
CTAATTTCATTCTTCTGCATGTGGATATCCAGTTTTCACAGCATCATTTGTTGAATAGGCTTTCTTTTCTACATTATGTGTTGTTGGAATTTTCATCAAATATTTAATGGCACAGATATGTGTCCTCATGTTTGCATCTTCAGTTTTGTTCTCTTGGTCTTACATGTCTTTTTGGTGCCAATACCAATTTGTTTTATTACACGATACATCGTAAGATCTGAAATGTTAATCCCTGTTGCGTTATTTTTTTCCCTCTGGGTTGTTTTGGCTCTCTAGGGTCTTTTTTGGTTTCATATGAATTTTACTATAGTGCTTTCTATTTCTGTAAAGAATGTGATGGGGATTTTACTTGAGACTGAATTTTGAATTTTGTATATGTATATATGTGTATGTGAACTCCTTTTTATTGAAAATAAATTCTTCTCTCATACAATATATTCCAACCATAGTTTCCTCTACTTCCACTCCTTCTAGTTCCTCCCAAACATCCCTCTTCTCAAGAACCACTACCCCTCTGTTTTCTCTTCTGGAAAAAAATGCCTCCAAGAGACAACTACCAGATAGGACAAAGCAAAATACAGTAAGACAAGGTGAAGGCTATCACATCAAGGCTGGACAAAGCAACCCAACAGGAGGAAAAGAGTCTCAAAAGCAGGCAAAGAGTCAGAGACACCCACCACTCACACTCTTAGCAGTTCTCCCAAGAACAACAAATTAAAAGCCATAACATAAACACAGAGGACCTGGAGCAGACCCATGTAGGTCCCATGATTACCATTACAGTCCCATGTGAGCTTTGCTTTGTTAATTCAGTGGATCATGCTCTTCTGGTATCCTCCATTCCCTCCGACTCCTACAGTCTTTTCTCCTCCTCTTCTGTGGATATCCCTGACATTTAGGGACCCTGTGGAGACTTCCAATTTAGACTGTTTCTCCTCATAATGTCTTGCTATGAGTTTCTGCACCTGCTCCCATCTGCTGCTAGAGGAAGACTCTCTGATGACAACTAGATAAGGCACTGACCTATGAATACAGCAAAATATCATTGGGAATCATTTCATTGATTTTTTTCTGTCATGTTTAGTTCTATTATAGGTCTCTGGGCTATCCAGTCTCTGGTTTCTGGCCATCCAGGCAGTGAGAAGTGGGGATTCACCAGCCAGACATAGCACAAGTCAGATGCATTGTATAGAGAAGAAGTTATAAGCCATGTGGCAGAACATAGATTAATATATCGGTTGATTTAAGTGTCTTAGTCAGCGTTTCTATTTCTGTGAAGAGACACCAGGACCACAGCATTTTTTATAAAGTAAAACATTTAATTGGGGTGGCTCACTTATAGTTTCAGAGTTTCATTCCCTTATCATAATGGCAGGGAGCATAGCAACATGCATATGGAAGTGGTGCTGGCTACATCTTGGCTTGCAGGCAACATGTAGTCAACTGAGACCAACACAGGGTGGTTTCCTGAACATAAGAAACCTTAAAGCCAGTCCCCACAGGGACAAACTTACTCCACCAAGGCCATATGCAACAAAGTCACACCTCCTAATAGTGCCAGTCCCTATGAGATTATGAGGGCCAATTACATTCAAACTACCACATTAAGTTATAAGAGTATAAACTTGTACAGCCACTTTGGAAATCAGTGTGGCAGTTTCTCAGAAAACTGGGAATCAATCTACCACAAGACCCAGCTATTCCACTCTTTGGCATATACCCAAATGATGCTCAATCATACCACAAGGACACTCACTCAAACCATGTTCATTTTATTCAGCTTTATTTGTAATAGCCAGAACCTAGAAACCACTTAGGTGTTCCTTAACTAAGGAATGGATAAAGAAAATGTGGTCCATTTGCACAATGGAGTATTACTCAGCTGTTAAAAAACAAAGTCACTAGGAAATTTGAAACTAAATAGATGGAACTAGAAAAAAAAATCATCATTAGTGACATAACCCAGAATAAAAAAGACAAACATGGTATGTATTCACTCATAAGTGGCTATTAGCTGTAAAATAAAGGAAAACTATGCTACAATCCATAAACTCAGAGAAACTAAGTAACAAGGAGGGTTCATGGGGGACACTCAAGACTCTTGGAAGAGGAAATAGAGATTTGTGAGTGGACTGAGTGTGGGTGGGGATGGAAACATGAACAATCAGGTTGCAGAGGGGACAGAGGGAGAAAGTACTGAAAGATAATACTAGAAGTGGGGTATTTCAGGGACAGGTAAAAACCTGGCTCAAGGGAATCTCCCAGGAATCTATAAGGAAATATACAAGACCCCAGTTAATACTCCTAGCAATAGCAGACATATAGCCTGAACTGACCATTTCCTGTGACCAGATTGGTCACTAGTCCAATTGTCATCAGACAGGCATCATCCAGCAACTGCCAGAAACAGATGCAAACCCACAGCCAAACATATGGAGGAGTTCACAGAATCCTACAGAAGAGGGGAAAAGGATTGTAGGAGACAGCAGGGTCAAGAAAATTACAAGAAAACTCACAGAATCAACTAACCTGGGTTCACAGGGGTTCACAGAGACTGAACTGACAACCAAGGAACCAGCATGGGACTGATTAGGCATTTTACATATATATCACAGTTGTGTAGTTTAGTGCTCTTCTGGGGTTCCTAACAGTGGGAATAGGGGCTGTCTCCAACTCTTTTACAGGCTTTTGAGACCCTACTCCTCATACTGTGTTGCCTTGTCAGAGGAGGAGGGATTAGAAGGTGGGAACAAAGGGAAGGTTTGGGGGGACAGACTGGGAGGAGAGGAGGCATGGGAAACTGCAGCTGGGATGTAAAATAAATAAATAAATTTATATATTAAAATAAAATAAAAGTTATAAGAGCTAGTTGGGAACAATCCTAAGCTAAAGTCATGCTTTCATAATTAACAAAAAGTCTCTGTTTCATTTTTTGGGAGCTGGCAGTCCAAAGAAAGTCTGAGTATAATTGGCATCCAACAGGGAGGAAGCACATATATCCAAGCATAGGGCCTGTGAACAGTAGCACCACTCCACAGGAGATTAGGTAGAAAACGCTTGCCCATCAACTTTCCAGAGATTGGAATGGGCAACCATGGCTCTTGCCTCGTGCCTGTAGTCAAAATAAACCCAGAGGGGCAGAGCTTTGCAACATTTTCCTGGAGCTATCTCATGCAGAAAGCCAGGTCCAGATGTCAAAAACCTCTGAACAGCTACAATGTCCTTGAAAATATGCTTAGGCACTGAGGAAAGCAATGAAAATGAGCATGGACAGTCATAGAAAAAATAGTTTTAAAGTAATAAAATGAAGTTCTTAAAGAGGGAATAAAATAATATAAAATAACAAGCTACATAAAGATGGGAAATACCATAACACAGGGCATGTGGATGCTATATAGTACTTTATTAACTTTAAACTTTTTAAATGGTAATGAACAAAAAACAACAGCTACTGAGCTACATTGAATTGTAGAAAAACCTGCTGAATTAAACAAGCCTATATATTTTAAGAATGTCTTAACTTCAGAATGAAAGTCAGGAAATGTATTATGTTGGGGAAGAGGTTATGCCGTTATTGCCATAGGAAACAAAATGGTATGGATTCTTTCAAAAATAATAAAGATTTGATTTGAACAGAATAGACCTCCTGAACTTTATAAAGACTAACAAATGTGTTTCATTTGATAAGATATGAAAAATTAAAATTAAAAAATAATATTTCCAAATATTTATCAAAGACACACTTGCCTTACTGGCATGGAATGAAAAATGGGTTTTCTTAAATTACATATTTTAATTACATGTTAGCATGTTAGACTGTAGATTGTCATGTGGTCCACACCATCTTGAACATTAGCTTTTAAATTTTCTTCTTGAACAAAAAGGATATTATTGCTATTTGGTAATAACAGTCCAATTAAGAAATTTAAAATGTTTAAAGTAAATTCAAAGGGTTGTTACAGTTCAAGCTCATTTTCTAGATATCTAAGAGTTAGAGTGATTTTGATCTGAGATAAAATATTTGAGCAGGGCAGTGATAGCCCCAGCCTTTAATCATACTAGAGACAGACAGATCTCTATAAATTAGTTGTTTTCTAAATTCTAGAGTTACTGTGGACAAGGCGGTATTGGCATACTCCTTTACTCCCATCAGCCTGGAATAAAACTTAGATACAGCTTCTAAATGGCTTGTTGGCATCCTAGAGAAATCATATATCATATTTAAAGATTATTATAAAACCCCTCTACAGGGTTATTAGAAAGGCAGGCTGAAATTCAAAATAATATCCTCTATGATCTAAAAATAAATGCATTTAAACCTAGAATTTATATATAAAAATAAATGGGAATAAAGTTATATTTATCCATACATATTAAAGCATCTATAGTTTCAAATATTTGATATGTTTTAAGTTAAATGATAATACTTTTTCTGTTGCCAAAAAAAAAAACCATTTTGTCTTAACAAGGATATAACCTGTCAAGAAAGGAACTCCCCTAAATTCAGGTTGGGGCAGGATTTTGTTTTTGTCTTTCCAGGAGAATAAAAGCATCCAATAATGGAATCATGTGACCATTGGACATATGAGACATCTGAAGAAGAAAGAATCATCAAGAGAAAATGTCCCAAGAAAGAATAAACTGACCTAATGATATAGCCTACCTCCAACACTTTAGAATTTCGTATATCTCCCCAAATGCTGTTTCTGCTGCTCTGTATAGATATAAAAGGCAAATGGTCTTTTTTTTTGTGGTCCCAATTCAATTAAAAGTCAAAGCTGATTTGGAGTTGGAGAATGATTCTCTCTTCTCTAAATTCACACATGTTTATTAAAGGAAAATCCAAAATCTCTGTCTCATGTCTTAAGAGCCCCCTGGTATGGGACAGAAGAAAACAAAAATTAAGGGACTATTCTATCACCACTAATCTCATCATCCTTTGGTTTTCATCTCAGTCTTTAAAACTTTTCTCAAAGTATAAATATTATTTCAGAATCTATGGGATTATTATGTCTTGCAGGCCACAAGAATATGTTATAGAGATTCAGCTGTGTATTAAAGCTATACTTTGACTGGCCAAGGGTCTGTCAAAAGGCAAGCCATTTATTATGAAAATGTGGTGCTATCCAGCCTTTAATATTTCAGCTGTTGCCTACTATGAAATTCTTGCATACCCAAACATATGCAGACCCACTGAACTTCTAGGTTATTAACTTCCCTGACTGAGCCTAGGAGACAAGCTGGCTTTGCTTTTTGTGCAAATGAAGATCAGACCATTGCCTTGCCTTGAAGCCTAGTGGCTATCCAGAGCAACTAACTGAGAACAAAAGAGGTTTTTACATATCAAAGTGGAAGGTAGGGTGGAGGAACATTCCTGAGGAGGCAGAGAACTACATGACTAGGAAAAGAAGAGGCAGGCATTTTCTGTAGAGAGACAGAATAGTGTGGCAAGAGAAAAGAGAGGAAGACAGAGGTTCCATAGAGGGTAAGCAGATCTCAAGTAGAGTTTTTTCAGAATAAGGAGTAGAGAGTAGTAGAGATGGAGAATGAGGATACAGAGGACGAATATGAGGCTGGAAGCATAAGAGCTTAGTTGTTAGCAGGACTATGAGAGGAAACTGGATGGAACTGAAGCTATGTAGATAGGATTTCAGACCAGAGAAAAAAAGTAGACAGACAGCTTGGTATGTCTAGAGTTATTCCTGCCCTGAATGCCCGACAGAGCTATGGCTGTATTGATAGAATTTTGTCTTAGAGGAATAAAGTTAATGGACATAAAAGCAAGCATAGTGTACATAGATTTTTTTCCCTCAGATATCCCATTCTGGATGTAGTGAAATTCTCCAGGACCCCTGGGTATTCAATAATTATGCACATATAAAATTTATCATGATATTATTAGTGGTCATGTAGAAAACTAACAAATTCTAGAAATAAGCTTCATCTAGCTTATTGTAGGTGTTTTCAGATTTGAGACTGAAGCAGGTAACTAGGAACTAAGTTTGTGTACTCTAGATATACTTAATAGATTGTGGTCCACTAGCTTGTCAGAGATCTGCATATGACATTGCAGATGTTTACTCCTTAAAATGTTTAAGTTTTCAGGAGTGAACTGTGAATATTTGTAGTAGTGACTTTTGAAATCTCCAAGTAGATGATGGGACTCTGCAACAATGAATCCACCTGGATTGTGGTAATGCAGTGAAGCTGAAAAATACCACCCAAAGATCAGCTTTGGACTACAAATTGCTCATGGCAATTTTAAAGCCATTAGCTAAGATGGTATAGCCTCACAGAATTCTCCAGCCAGGAATTCAGTTAAGCCCTGCACTTTCACATCTTACAGAGATTGTATAATAAATTATCCAATTAGCTCTCCCAGGATTTGACCATTATCCCAATTTTCTCAGGGTCCCTTAAAGATGATGTCTCCAGGCAACAGCAAGCAATTTTAAGAACAGAATGCCCACATTCCTCAGAGGTGGGGTGGCTCTTTATTTTTGTTGTTTGGTGGGTTATGAATGTTTGGTCATCATTTAGGGGGTTTGGTTGCAGGTTGTTATTGGTTATGGTCAGGGAGGAAACTGAATAAAGGAGGTTAGATTCAGGAATCTCTTTCTGAAAAAAAAGGAGGGGATATAGTCATGATAAGATAAAAGGATAGATTATTGAATCTACTTTTAAAATAAAAAGCAACTAGTAATCCCAAATATTTTATACTGGTATGGATTCTTATATATTGATACAAATTTGTTTATTTTTGTTGCAACATACTGTAAAGTATTGTACCTATGTAACTCATTTTAAAATTGTAATGTAATGTAAATTTCTAGTCCTTGAAAGGTACTAGTACAAGCTGTTTAGGATAATTAAGATAACAATCAAACTTATAGGAAGGGTTTAGATGTAGACAGAAATACGCTTTATTTAGCCTTATGTATTGTAAATAGATAGGTGGTCTTCAAACACTTCAGAGTTTCACAGCTATGACATTTAAGATGTTTTAATGACATAAGGCCATTCATGACAGTGAGATACATCTGCTCCTGGCAGTATCAATCTATTTTGCAGAAGATTATAAGCATCAGAGAACCTCCTTATTGAGTTTGCTTTCAATGTAGCAAAGCCAGCCACTGGGCAAGAAACTGCCCTTGCCTTGACTGCTAATAGTATGCTGTCCAAATTAGACAAGCAGGACACAAAGAAAGTCAAGAACTGAACTTTGCCAAAACAATGTAGGCCAATACTTCAAAATTCCTGCTTCACAGCAAAGTTTGTCAGATATTCTAGGCCTGTAGGTAGAAGGTAGATGCCTCAATGTTACAGAAAAAATTTTGGTGACTGTCCAGGAAGTTAGCTGTCTCTATTATTTCTATAGTTTTGGAAGTTGTGTGCTCTGCACTTTCTGTTTACTCAAGTAAACTTTATCTTTCTCATGTCTGTCTCTGATGGGATTGAAGACTAGACAGTTATAGTTTTACCATTTTCTTTGTTACCAAATTCAGAAAAGAAACTCACCAAAGAGATGTAAAGTTTGTAAAATTTGAAAGACACAAAGCTTAAGTTGTTTACATGAGAAAATGTTTTAAGGTCTAAAAAGATATTTTTAGGTTGGCAATACAAGTTATGATGGAAAGTAATTTAGGTACAAAATTTTGAACTTACCAAGGTAGGATAAATAGCAGAGTACTTTCTCTGAAGCAGCAAAATAGACATTGTGAATGTAACTCTTATCTGATAATTGTTCTTATTATGCATAGTTTTACTGTGTTATAGTTAAAACCTTTCTTATTTATTCAGATAAAAAAGGGAGAAATGTTGTGGGATATTTGTACAATGTGTGAAGATGTCTCTCTGTTTTACCTCACCTTATGTTTTACGGCACCTTATGACTGGTTTAATAAAGACCTGAAAGGCCAATAGCTAGGCAGGAGAGGATAGGTGGGACTTCCAAGGAGAGAGAGGATCTCAGGGGAAGAATATGAATGATAGATATTCACCAGGGGAAGAATCTGAGAGGTGGAGATTCACCAGCCAGACACAGAGTAAGCCAGATGTACGGTATGGAGGAGAGGTAATGAGCTATGTGGCAGAATATAGATTACTATAAATGGGTTAATTTAAGATATAAAAGCTAGTTGTGAACAAGACTAATCTAATACCAAGCTTTCCTAATTAATGAAAAGTCTACATTTCATTATTTGGAAGCTCGCAGTCAAAAGAAAGTTAAACTATACTGCCATATTAATTTCCATAGTGGCTGTACAAGTTTATATTTCTACCAGCAATGGAGGAATGTTTTCCTTACTCTACATCCTTTCCAGCATGAGCTGTCATTTGTATTATTGATCTTAGCCATTCTAACAGATTTATGATGTATTTTCAAAGCTGTTTTGATTTGAATTTCCATTATGGCTAAGGATGTTGAACATTTCTTTAAGTGTTTTTTCAGTCATTTGAGATTCCTCTATTGAGAATTCTGTTATGTCTATACCCCATTTTTAATTAGATCATTTGGCTTTTTAATATCTAGTTTTTTGAGTTCTTTATATATTTAGGATATTAGACCTTTATCAGACGTGGAGTTGGTAAAACTATTTTACCACTCCATAGGCTGACTCTTTGATTGATTGACAGTGTCCTTTGCCTTACATAAACTTTTCAGTTTCATGAGGTCCCATTTACTAATTGTTGATTTTAGTGTCTGTACCCATTAGTCCTCTGTTCAGAAAACTGTCTCCTTGGGTCAAAGCATTCAAGGCTGTACCCAGCTTTCTGTTCTATCAGCCTCAGTATGTCTGGGTTTATATTGAGGTCTTCGATCAATTTGAACTTGAGTTTTGTACAGTGTGATAGGTATGGAACTATTTGTTGTCTTGTACACATAAACTTCCAGTTTGACCAGCACCATGTGTTGAAGATGCTTTCTTTTTTCCAGTTTGTATTTCTGGCTTCTTTATCTAAAACCAGTTGTCCATAGGTATGTGGATTTATGTCTGCATTTTCAATTGAGTTATGTTGATCAATTTTATGCCAATACCATGCAGTTTTCCTTACTATATCTCTTGAAATCAGGGATGATGATTCTTATGGCAATTCTCTTATTATTAAGGATTGTTTTCACAATATTGGATTTTTGTTTTTCTTGCCACAATGATGAAAGTGTGTATCAACTGTAGGAATTCCCTAGTGGAATTTTTAGGATCACTTTGAGTGTCTCTCCATTTAATTTGGTGTTGGCTATAGCTTGCTGTAAATTCCCTTTATTATGTTTAGGTATGCCCCTTGGATCCTTAATTTCTCCAGGACTTTTAACATGAAGGGGTGTTGGATGCTGTCAAAGACTTTTTTGGTATTTAATGTGATGATTGTGTTTTTTTTTTCTTTCAATTTACTTATATGGTAGATTACATTATTGATTTTCCCATATTGAATCATTCTGATCCTCTGGGATAAATCTTATTTGATCATGGTAGATTGTCTTTTTGGTGTGTCCATGGACTTGGTTTGCAAGTATTTTATTGAGTATTTTTACATTTATGTTCATAAGGAAAATTGTTCTGTAATTCTCTGTCTTTGTTGAGTCTTTGTGTGGCTTAGGTATCAGGGTAACTGTGGCCTCATAAAATGAACTGGACTGGGCAATGTTCCTTTTGTTTCTATGTTGTAGAAAAATTAAAGGAATATTATTGATAACTCTTCTTTAAAGTCTGGTAGAATTATGAGCTAGAATCATCTAGTTCTGGTCTTTTTTGGGGGGAAGGGGGAGACTATTTAGTGACTTCTATTTCCTTAGGGATTATAGATCTATAAATCTTTAATTTGTTATCTGATCTTTACTTAACTTTGGTCAATGGTATCTATTGAGCAAATTGTCCATTTCCTTCAGATTTTCCTATCTGGTGTATTATAGATTTGTAAAGTATGTCCTTATGATTCTCTGGATGTCCTTAATGTCTGTTGTTATACCCCCTTTTACATTTCTGATTTTATTTTACTTTTTTCAATTTATTTTTCAAGACATGGTTTCTCTGTGTAGCCCTAGCTATCCTGGAACTCACTTTGTAGACCAGGCTGGTCCTGAACTCAGAGATCTGCCTGCCTCTGACTCCCAAGTGCTGGATTAAAGGTGTATACCACCACCATTGTTTCTGATTTTATTAACTTGGATATTCTCACTATGTCCTACACTTATGTTTCTATTTTATTGATATCAGCCCTAAGTTTGATTATTTTCTTTCATCTTCTCCTCTTATATGTGCTTACTTCTTTTGTTCTAGAGCTTTTAGGTATTCTGTTATATTGCTAGTATCAGATCTCTCCAATTTTTTATCTAGGCACTTAATGCTATGAACTTCCCTCTTAGCACCCATAAGTTTGAGTATGTGTGTAGCCATTTTTATTGATTTCTCGAGAGTCCTTAATTTTTTTATTTCTGTCTTGACCCATTTTTCACTGAGTAAAGAGTTGTTCAGTTTCCATGAGTTTGTAAGCTTTCTGTTGCTTCTGTTGTTGTTGATGTTGTCCAGCTTTAACTCATGGTGGTCTGGTAGGATGCAGGAGGTTATTTGAATTTCTTGTACCTGATGAGACTTGCTTTGTGTCTGAATATATGGTTAATTTTAGAGAAAGTTCTGTGAGATGCTGAGAAGGTATATTCTTTTGTGTTTGGGTGGGATGGTATGTAAATATCAGTTAAGTTTATTCAGTTTATAATAACAGTTAGTTCCAGCATATCTCTGTTTAGCTTTTGTCTGCATGACCTATCCATTGGAGAGAGTGGGATATTGATGTCTCTCTCCATCAAACTGTAAGAGTCAATGTGTGATTTAAACAGTAGTAGTATTTCTTTAACAAACAAGGGACATAGAATTTAAGAATTGAAATGTCATCCTGATAGACTTTCCTTTGATGAATAAATTGTGTCCTTCCCCCTCTTTTCTGATTAGTTTTGGTTTGAAGTCTATTTTGTTGGATATTAAAATGGCTATACCAGCTTGCCTCTTAGTTTCATTTACTTGGCATACCTTTTCCCAATCCTTTACCCTGAAGTAATGTCTATCCTTGATATTAAAGTGTGTTTCTTTAATGCATTGAATTTGTAAATAGCTCATAGTAAAGGATCATTTTCACAATGTTAATTCTGCCAATCTATACTCATATAATGTCTTCCCATTTTTTGGTATCTTTCTCTATCTCTTTCTTTAGGAGTGTGAAGTTTTTATTATAGAAGTACTTCACTTCCTTGGTTAGGTTTGTTACTAGATATTATATTTTCTTTTATGCCATTATGAATGGGAGTATGTCCTTAATCTCTTTCTCTGTATGTTTCTTGTTGGTGTAGAGAAAAATCTATTGATTTGTATCAGTTGATTCTATATCCTGTCACATTGCTTAATTTACCATTTCTTGACATTTTTTTTAGTATCTTTAATATTATATTATCCTTTCATATATAAATAGGGGGTATTTTTGAATTCTTCTTTTACTATTCGTATTCATTTAATTTCCTACTCTTACCTTATCGCTCCAGGTAAGGTAATACTTCAAGCTCAATATTGAAGAATACTGGAGATAGTGGTTAGCTCTGTCTCGTTCCTGACTTCAATGGGATTGCGTCAATATTTTCTCCATTTAACATGATGCTGTCAGCTTTATTATACAAACCAGGACCACCTTCCCAAGGCTGGTACTGCCTATAGTAGGCGGGTTCTTCTTTTCTCAATTATTAATTAAGCAAACATTGCACAGACTTGACTACATATCATTCTCATGGAGTAATTTTCTCCATTGAGGTATCCTCTTCCCAGATTTCTCTAGCTTGTGTCAAATTAACAAAGAACCAACTAGAACATAGAGCTATTATAAGAATTCATACCAGCCATGTTGGTGGCTCATGCTTTTAATTCCAGTGTACAGAAGGGTAAGGTTGATTACCTTCAGTAATCTGAGCTATGTTATGAGGTCCAGGTCAGCCTTGTCATATAATAATTACGAAAATTGCATATCTCAAAAATGAAAAAATATTTGCCATAATTATATGTAAATAACTGCAGTTATTATAGTCACCTTATTTCTTGGGTAATTGTGATGACATCAAAGTCATAGGTATCTTGAATATGCACATAATCTATACTAAACACTTCCATACCCACAAACAATTGCACATAAATGACAGGAGAGGAGTGATGACTGCAGTGAAAGATGAAGTTTTTAGGAGTGTTTTACTAAAGAATGATGCAAAGCACAGACTGAGGTTTGAATCAGGTCTCTACTGTTTCTAGAGATATGTGATTTTCATTATCACAGATAGATGGGAAGATTGCTGTTTGGTAGACTTGAATCACACTCAACTTTTTATTTCACATAAGAGAGATAAGTTATATATACTCTCAGAAACATGCGCTAATGCCTGGAATATCAAGTGAGGAAACTCTGAGAGAATGGCTTTCTTTGTGGTGGACATCTGGAGCTTGTGTTTAGACACACTAAAGAGCTTCTAGTTCATTCATTAAAACTCACATGGATGCTGTTTGGGGACATTAAATCATCCAAGTGTTTTATCCACACAAGCAAGGCAAAGGCTTCCCATTTAGAACTTTGCTGCTCTAAGAACTTTGCTGCTCATGCTTCCATCTCTTCTCTATTTCTTGGCTTATAATGACAGTCTGAGGAATGTGATTCCTTGGGAAGATCAGATGTGATTCTTCTTAATCCATCAAAGCTACCTTCAGCAAAACTTTGGCTCATTGCTTACCTTTAATTTTTCATAGTTCTTTTTTTTAACTAGGTCAAGGAAAGCTGACTAGGTCTAGACAGGACTGCATGTACCTGCCCCACTTTGGTATGCCTACTTTAAAGGTTTCATTAAAGGTTATTTTCAAGCTTCCTACTGTCTCTTCAAACATAAGTATATAATCCTTTGGCAAATGTAAAAATAAATAGGAAGAATGAAAAAAATATTTAGCAAAGTTTGAAAGTTATTCAAACAGAGAGTTTGATATAGGAAACTAAATCCTGTGTTCCTAGATTTAGAGATTGTCCATGACAAAATGTAGCTTCCTATTTATAAAGTGAATCCAAGTGTTTGAATACCAATTTTTTCAGCAGAGTGTTCAAAAGCCAGAAAAAGAATCAGATAGCCCCTTTTCCCATTGTTAGAAATAACACAAGAGGACCAAGCTAGACAACTGTAATATATACAGAGGCTGTAGGTCAATCTCATGCAGGCTTCCTGGTTGTCAGCCTACTTCTAGAACTCTCTGACTGGCTAGCTAGTGTTTGTTGCTTTTAAGTAACTTTCTCTCATGAACGGTCCTGGGTGCTCATTGCTGCTACTATCACTTCTGAAACCAAAGGGGCTGTGGCCACCAAAAACATCTTGAAGCTTGGGGTGAATCATCTCAGCAGGTAAACTGCTTCCAAGTGTGACAATGTCAGTGAATTTCTCCAACAGGTAAAACAGAGTAAGCAGCAAGTAGTGTATCTGTCACTGTGTTTGCTAGACTTGTGATCATCATAGCTGTCCCATGAATCAGCTTTGTGTCAGCCAGGAAAATGACCATGGAAGTGGCACCAGCATTTTCAGAGTGTGGGCTGATAAAAAGCAAGCACAGTGATCAAAACTGTACCAGGGTATGCTGTAGATGATTGATTGATAAATAAAACTGATTGGCCAGTAGCCAGACAAAAAGTATAGGCGGGACAAGGAGAGAAGAAAATCCTGGAAAGTAAAAGGCAGAGAGTTGCTGCCAGTCACCATGATGAGAAACAGATGTTAAGATACTGGTAAGCCATGAGCCATGTGGCAACTTATAGATGAATAGAAATGGGTTAATTTAAGATAAAAGAACTGGATAACAAGAAGCCTGCCACAGCCATACAGTTTGTAAGCAATATAAGTCTCTGTGTGTTTACTTGGTTGGGTCTGAGTGACTGTGGGACTGGTGGGTGAGAGAGATTTGTCCTGACCGTGGGCCAGGAAGGACCAAGAAAACTCCAGCTACAAATGGTGCCCAACATGGAGCAAGAGTTTCCACCTAAAAACTAAAAAAACAAGATTGTAAAATGGAGCTAAAAACAGCTTCCTATTTATCTCTCTCAAGTTAGTGACAGCCTGTGGGTTTGAGCTACTAATACGGGTTCATGGCATGCGAGCTTGACCTCTAATATGGCGAAAATGAGGGGTCTACAAGTGACACATTACACTGCATGGTAGATTTAGTCTTTGCTAGTAAAAAAAAAAAAGATTTCTGGGCTATATGCTGCTTCGATAGAAGCATAGACCCACTGTTTCTAAGAGTCGATGGCTCCCAGAGCTGGTGGTAAATGTACCACCGCCATGTTGGAAAGTTGAGGTAGGCGGAGCCACCAGCCAAAGCTGCTATTTTGGCCCTAGTAATGCTGCAGTTTAAAACAATAGTTTCACAATAAAACAGATTCAGATAGAACAAGACTTTAAATGCTTTACAATGTGTGTAAAAATGTACATAGGCTTGAAAGAAAAAAAAGAAGAAATATATACAGTTATATAAAAAAAATAGATAGTTTTTAAAAATAAAGTCTTTAAAGAGACAGTAAAGGTAATATAAAAAATAAGCCACATAAAGATGGATATTACACAGGGAATCTGGATTGTGTTGTCTTTGGGATTTTTAACTACACAAAAACATTTGATTATAAAAGCTGTTGAGTTAAGCAGATATGTATATTTTCAAGATACCTTGACTTCAAAATTTAGATCTAAGAATATGTTGCTTTGAAAAAGAGGCTCTGCTTTTGTTTCCACAGAAAGCCAGAGGCTATGGATTTGTTCCACATTAAGACAGATCAGGTTTGACCAGCCAAGACTCCCTAAATGGTCTCCAGTGACACCATGGCCCAGATGATCCAACATCTAGAACAGTTTCAAGGCAACTGGCTTAGACAATACAGCTTTATGGACTACCCCATAAGCCTAAAATTTTCTTTGTGTCCCCATAAGACACAGTGCCCCCCTCCAACAGGAAGTAGTAAGAGAAGCTATGTCCAAATTCCCAAATATACTAAGCTGGCTTTGAAGATGGAATTGGCTCACTCCTTCTCTAAACCCAAACATATTTTTTTTAAAAAAAGGTTGGGAGATTCTTGTATCCCATATCAGAAGAGCCCTCTTGTGTGGAACAGAGAAAAACCAATATTTTTATTTAAAATAGGTTGATTATAAATACAATCTCTTTCTAAAGAACAAAAGGGGACAGTATAGATAATAATAAGATAAAGGGGTAGATTATTGAACCTACTTTTAACGAGCAACTTGTTTAAAAATGTTTTACATTGCTATGGATTTTAGTTTATTGATACAAATTTAAAGTTAATTTTGTTATACTGTATGTGGATTTTTACTCTTGTTTAAGGTATTATGTTTATACAACTCATTTAAATTGTAATGGAACAATTAGTCCTTTATGATAGTCAAACTTATAGTCATGTTAAGTTTATTAGGTATACATAGATATATTTCAGATAGATAGGTAATCTTCAAATACTTCAAAGACCCACAAAATATGGCATTTAAAATGTTTTAAAAATTTAATTTTCTAAACAATGAGACATGTCTACTGCTGGCAGCACCAATTTACTTCAGAGAGGAGGATGGCCATTGAAGACACTCTATATGGAGTTTATCTTCTTGGCAAAAATAGCTATTTGGGCAAGAAACTGTTCTTGCTTGGACTGTTTGATTGACTGGACATGCAGGACCCATAGGAAGGTGACCACTAAACTTTGCTTGACAAAATGGTCCTTCAGGTTCCTGCTTCACAGAGGAAACTGCCAGACATTCTACAGGACACAGAAAAAAATGACTGAGAGACTTTAGGCCTGTGGGCTAAAGACAGATGCCCCAACTTTACAGAGAAACTTTTGATGACTGTCCAGGCTGCCAGCTGTCTCTGTCTACTCTCTCAAGACTCCTGAAAGTTGCTTGCATCCGTCTCCTGTTTCTCAGGTAATATTATATCCTTCTGAGGTCTTTGATATAGTTGAAGACTAGATAGTTATAATTTTCCTTAGTCATGATAAAAGATAAGTTAGATATAAAACCTTAGACTCACAAATATAGGATAGATAGGATATCTTCTTTAATTTTGCCAAATACAAATAGACTAGATATTGTAACTGTAATTCTTGGTTGATAATTGTTTTGTTATATGTAATTTTATTATATAAAAGTTAAAACTTTCCTTTTTTAAAAAAAGAAAAGGGGAAGTGCTGTGGATAATTGATAAATAAAACTTATTAGCCAGTAGCCAGGCAAAAAGTATAGGTGGGACAAAGAGAAAAGAAAATTCTGGAAAGTAAAAGGCTAAGGCAGAGAGATGCTGCCGGCTACCATGATGAGAAACAGGTGTTAAGATACCGGTAAGCCATGAGCCATGTGGCAACTTATAGATTAATAGAAATGGGTCAATTTAAGATAAAAGAACTGGATAACAAGAAGCCTGCCACAGCCATACAGTTTGTAAGCAATATAAGTCTCTGTGTGTTTACTTGGTTGGGTCTGAGTGACTGTGGGACTGGCGGGTGAGAGAGGTTTGTCCTCACCCATGGGCTAGGAAGGACCAAAAAACTCCAGCTACAAGGGTAAATGTGAGAATGTGGGCACTTTGAAGAAGTGTGGCTAGAGAGTCTGAACTCAAGACAGCCAGACAATAGTTAAAATATCAGTAGATTCAGGTGTAGCTGCTAAGCTGATAGAAAGGTATTTAACCTTCAACAGCCTTTTAGAAACAAAGCCACAGGAATGCCTGGCTGTGGGAAGCTTGATTCCTAATTCGGTTCAGGCAAGAGGATAACATGCTGGGTATAATTCAGTGGGAACTTTTGTTAGGAAATTCTGGTAGAAAGCAGTCTGTGCTTACAGAAATTCCTTTCATCTAGATGGGCACACTAAAATAAATTGTCTGAATTAGTAAGCTTAGCAGTCTTCTGCTTCCCCACTTATGGAGAAAAATACAAATGAATATCTAAGGAGAAGGAGAAACCATACTATGCCAATGAGGAAGAAATTCTGAATATATGTGCAATATCATCTATTACGTTTATCACCTATTTTTACTTTTTTAAGATTTTTTTATTTGTCCAGTCCCCTCCTCCCAGGCTGAGCCAAGTGACCCTGCATAAGCCCCAGGTTTCAAACAGCCAACTCATGCAATGAGCACAGGACCCGGTCCCACTGCCTGGATGCCTCTCAAAAAGATCAAGCCAATCAACTGTCTCACCCATTCAGAGGGCCTGATCCATTGGGGGCCCCTCAGCCATTGGTTCATAGTTCATATGTTTCCATTCATTTGGCTATTTGTCCCTGTGCTTTATCCAACCTTGGTCTCAACAATTCTTGCTCATATAAACCCTCATCTTTCTTGCAAATTGGACATGCAGAGCTCCACCCGTGGCCTAGCCGTGGATCTCTACATCCAGATCCCTCAGTCATTGGATGGGGTTTCTAGCATGACAATTAGAGTGTTTGGCCATCCCATCACCAGAGTAGGTCAGTTCGAGCTGTCTCTCAACCACTGCCAGCAGTCTATTGTGGGGGTATCTTTGTGGATTTCTATGGGCCTCTCTAGCACTTTGCTTCTTCCTATTCTCATGTGGTCTTCATTTACCATGGTCTCCTAGTCCTTGTTCTCCCTCTCTGTTCTTGATCCAGCTGGGATCTCCCGCTCCCCCAAGCTCTCATTCCCTTGACCCTCGCCCTTCATTATCCCCACTCATGTCCAGGCTGTTCATGTATATCTCTTCCATTTCTCTGTCATTGGGCAATCCCTGTGTCTTTCTTGGGGTCCTGTTTTCAAGGTAGCCTCCCTGGTGATGTGAGTAGAAGTCCAGTCATCTTTGTTCCACATCTAGTATCCTCCTATAAGTGAGTACATACCATGTTTGACTTTCTGAGTCTGGGTTACCTTACTCAGGATGATTTTTTCTAGATCCATCCATTTGTCTGCAAACCTCATGATGTCATTGTTTTTCTCTGCTGAGTAGTATTCCATTGTGTATATGTACCACATTTTATTTATCCATTCTTCAGTTGAAGGGCATCTAGGTTGTTTCCAGGTTCTGGCTATTACAAACAATGCTGATATGAACATAGCTGGGAAAGTGCCCTTGTGGTATGATTGAGCATTCCTTGGGTATATTCCCAAGAGTGGTATAGCTGGATCATGGGGGAAATTGATTCCCAATTTTCTAAGAAAGCACCATATTGATTTCCAAAGTGGTTGTACAAGCTTGCATTCCCACCAGCAGTGGAGGAGAGTTTCCCTAGCTCCACATCCTCTCCAGCATAAGGTGTCTTCAGTGTTTTTGATCTTAGCCATTCTGACAGGTGTAAGGTGGTAGCTCAGAGTTGGTTTGATTTGCATTTCCCTGATGATTAGGGATGTTGAGCAATTCCTTAAATGTCTTTCAGCCATTTGAGTTTCCTCTGTTGAGAATTCTCTGTTTAGTTCTATAGCCCATTTCTTAATTGGACGGTTGGGCATTTTGATGTCTAATTTCTTGAGTTCCTTATATATTCTGGATATCAGTCCTCTGTCAGATGTGGGGTTGGTGAAGACCTTTTCCCATTCTGTAGGCTGTCACTTTGCCTTGTTGACCATGTCCTTTGCTCTACAAAAGCTTCTCAGTTTCAAGAGGTCCCTTTGATTGATTGTTTCTCTCAGTGTCTGTGCTACTGGTATTATATTTAGGAAGTGATCTCCTATGCCAATGCATTCAAGACTACTTCCTACTTTCTCTTCTAGCAGGTTCAGAGTAGCTGGATTTACGTTGAGGTCCTTGATCCACTTGGACTTAAGTTTTGTGCATGGTGATAGATATGGATCTATTTGCAGCCTTCTACATGTTGATATCCAGTCATGCAGCACCATTTGTTGAAGATACTTTCTTTTTTCCATTGTATACTTTTGGCTTCTTTGTCAAAAATTATATGTTCATAGGTGTGCGGATTAATGTTAGGGTCTTCAGTTTGATTCCATTGGTCCACATGTCGGTTTTTATGCCAGTACCAAGCTGTTTTTATTACTGTAGCTCTATAGTAGAGCTTGAAGTCAGGGATCGTGATGGCTCCAGAGGTTGTGTTATTGTACAGAATTCTTTTGGCTATCCTGGGTTTTTTGTTTTTCCATATGAAGTTGAGTATTATTCTTTCCAGGTCTGTGAAGAATTGTGTTGGTATTTTGATGGGGATTGCATTGAATCTGTAGATTGCTTTTGGTAAAATTGCCAGTTTTACTATGTTAGTCCTGCCTATCCATGAGCATGGGAGATCTTTCCATTTTCTGACATCTTCTTCAATTTCTTTTTTCAGGGACTTAAAGTTCTTGTCATATAGGTCCTTCCCTTGTTTGGTTAGTGTTACCCTAAGGTATTTATGTCATTTGTGGCTATAGTAAAGGGTGATGTATCTCTGATTTCCTTCTCAGCCTCTTTGTCAATTGTATATAGGAGGGCTACTGAATTTTTTGAGTTGATCTTGTATCCTGCTATGTTGCTGAAGGTGTTTATAAACTGTATCAGTTCCTTGGTGGAATCTTTGGGGTCACTCTCAAGTATACTATCATGTCATCTGCAAATAGGGAAAGCCTGACTTCTTCCTTTCCAATTTGTATCCCCTTAATCTGCCTATGTTGTCTTATTGCTCTGGCTAGAACTTCAAGTACTATATTGAGTAAGTATGGGGAGAGCGGACAGCCTTGCTTCCTTCCTGATTTTAGTGGAATTGCTTTGAGTTTTTCTCCATTTAATTTGATGTTGGCTGTTGGCTTGCTGTAAATTGCCTTTATTATGTTTAGGTATGTTCCCTGTATTCCTGATTGCTCTAAGACCTTTATCATGAAGGGGTGTTGGATTTTGTCAAATGCCTTTTCTGCATCTAGTGAGATGATCATGTGGTTTTTTTCTTTGAGTTTGTTTATATGATGTATTACATTGACGGACTTTCGTATGTTGAACCACCTTTGCATCCCTGGGATGAAGCCTACTTGGTCATGGTGGATATTTGTTTTGATGTGTTCTTGGAGTCTGTTTGCCAGTATTTTATTGAGTATTTTTGCATCAATGTTCATGAAGGAGATCGGTCTGTTGTTCTCTTTCTTTGTTGTATCCTTGTTTGGTTTAGGAATCAAGGTAAATTGTAGCCTCATAGAAGGAGTTTGTTAATGTTCCTTATGTTTGTATTGTGTGGAACAATTTAGAGAGTATTGGTATTATCTCTTCTTTGAAGATCTGGTAGAATTCTGCGCTGAAACCATCTGGTCCTGGGCTTTTTTTGCTTGGGAAACTTTTAATAACTGTTCCTATTTCCTTAGGAGTTATTGGACTATTTAAATAGTTTATCTGGTCTTGATTTAACTTAGGTATGTGGTACCTATCCAGAAAATTATCCATTTCTTTTATATTTTCCAGTTTTGTGGAGTAGATGTTTTTGAAGTATGACCTGATGGTTCTCTGGATTTCCTCAATATCTGTTGTTATGTCCCCCTCTTCATTTCTGATTTTATTGATTTGGATGCTCTTTCTCTGTTTTTTGGTTAGTTTGGATAAGGGCTTGTCTATCTTGTTGATTTTCTCAAAGAACCAACTCTTTGTTTCATTAATTTTTTGTATTGTTCTCTTTGTTTCTATTTTATTGATTTCAGCTCTCACTTTGATAATTTTCTGGCATCTATTCTTCCTGAGAGACTTTGCTTCTTTTTGTTCTAGAGCTTTCAGGTGTGCTGTTAAGTCACTAGTGTGAGATTTCTCCAACTTCTTTATGTGGGCATTTAGTGCTTAGCACTGCTTTCATAGTGTCCCATAAGTTTGGGTACGTGGTGTCTTCATTTTTGTTGATCTCTAGGAAGTCTTTACTTTCTTTCTTTATTTCTTCCTTAACCCATTGTTGATTCAGTTGAGCATTATTCAGTTTCCATGAGATTGTAGGTTTTCTGTAGTTTTTGTTGTTGAAATCTAACTTTAAACCATGGTGGTCTGATAGAACACAGGAGGTTATTCCAATTGTTTTGTATCTGTTGAGATTTGCTTTGTGGCCAAGTATGTGGTCGATTTTAGAGAAGATTCCATGGGGTGCTGAGAAGAAGGTATATTCTTTTTTGTTAGGATGGAATGTTCTGTAGATATCTATTAAGTCCATTAGAGTCATGACATCAGTTAAGTCCTTTATTTCTCTGTTAAGTTTCAATTTGGGAGATCTGTCCAGTGGTGAAAGTGGGGTGTTAAAGTCTCCCACTATTAATGTGTGGATTTTTATATGTGGTTTATGCTTTAGTAATTTTTTTTTACATATGTGGGTGCCCTTGTGTTTGGGGCATAAGTGTTCAGAATTGAAACTTCATCTTGGTGGGTCTTTCCTGTGATGAGCATGTAATGCCCTTCTTGATCTCTTTTGATTGATTTTAGTTTGAAGTCTATTTTGCTGGATATCAGGATGGCTACACCCACTTGTTTCTTAAGACTGTTTGATTGCAAAGTCTTTTCCCAGCCTTTTATTCTTAGGTAGTGTCTATCTTTGAATTTGAGATGTGTTTCTTGTATGCAGCAGAAAGATGGGTCCTGCTTTCATATCCATTCTGTAAGCCTATGTCTTTTTATAGGTGAATTAAGTCCATTGATATTAAGGGATATTAATGACCAGTGATTGTTCATTCCTGTTATTTTTTTTTTGGTGGTAGTGTGTGTGTGTACTTCTCTTCTTTGGGGTTTACTGCTGTGGCTTTATCTATTGCCTATGTTTTCCAGGGTGTATCTGACTTCCTTAGGTTGGAATTTTCCTTCTAGTGCTTTCTGTAGAGCTGGTTTTGTGGATAAGTATTGTTTAAATCTGGCTTTGTCTTGGAATGTCTTTTTCACTCTGTCTATGATGATTGAAAGTTTTGCTGAGTATATTAGTCTAGGCTGGCATCCATGGTCTCTTAGTGTCTGCATTACATCTGTCCAGGTCCTTCTGGCTTTCAAAGTCTCCATTGAGAAATCAGGTTTTATTCTGATGGGTTTGCCTTTATAAGTCACTTGGCCTTTTTCCTTAGCTGCTTTTAATATTCTGTCTTTATTCTGTACATTTAGTTGTTTAATTATTATGAGGCAAGGGGACTTTTTTGGGGGGTCTAGTCTATTTGGTGTTCTATAGATTTCTTGTATCTTCATAGGCATTTCCTTCTTTAAGTTGGGAAAGTTTTCTTCTATGATCTTGTTGAATATATTTTCTGTGCCTTTGAGTTGGTATTCTTCTCCTTCTTCTATCACTATTATTCGTAGGTTTGTTCTTTTTATGGTGTCCCAAATTCCTTGGACATTTTGGTTCATGACTTTGTTGGCTTTAGTGTTTTCTTTGACTGATGAATCTATTTCTCCTACCGTATCTTCAATGCCAGAGATCCTCTCATCCATGTCTTGTATTCTGTTGGTTGCACTTGCATCTGAAGTTCCCGATCATTTACTCAGATTTTCTATTTCCAGCATTCCTTCTCTTTGTGTCTTCATTTTTTCTATTTCCCTTTTCAGGTCTTGGACTGTTTTCTTCATTTGTTTCATTGCTTTTTCATGATTTTCTTTCAGTACTTTATTGTTTTCTTCCAGGACTTTATTGTTTTCTTCTACTTTGTTTGTCCTTTCCTCTAGTTGTTTATAGTGTTCTTCCCATTTTTTTTTGTCTTTTCCTCTATATAAGCCTCTACCTTCTTCATGATATTATTCATAAGGCTGTTTTCTTCTGCTTCTTCCAATTTTTGATTTTCAGGTCTAGATGTTGGAGGAGGGCTAGGTTCTGGTGATGCTGTATTGCTCTTCATTTTGTTGTATGTACTTCTGCCTTGATGTCTGCACATCTCCTTGTGGTTCGTTCTTGGTCTTATTAGCACACTTGGTTCAGACAGAGCTGACAGACTTAGGAAGTCTTTCTCTCTTGTCCAGATGGGAGCTCGCTTGTCCAAATGGGAACTCTGGGGCAGGATGGGAGCTCTTGTCCAGACAGGAAGTCCAGGGCAGGATGGGCACTCTTGTCCAGAAGGGAAGTCCAGGGCAGGATGGGAGCTCTTGTCCAGAAGGGAAGTCCGGGGCAGGATGGGAGCTGGGGGCCAATCTCTAAGTCTCAAGAAGTGGCTGGAGTCTTGGGCAATGGGTGTGGGGGTAAGGCATGGAGATTGCAGGGTCTCCCAGGGGTCTTGGAGAAGGGGAGCCTTCCCAGTAGGGCTAGAAGGGAACCTGCCCAGTGGCCAGAACCTGGGGCCAAGTTGGGCAGGTCTTCCCTGGAGTGGCTGGTGCCCAGGGATGGGATCTAGGCTGAGCCCAGACACTCACCTATTGTCCAGAAGGGAAGTCTGGGGGCAGGATGGGAGCTGGGAGCCAGTCTCCAAAAGATAATATTTTCATTACCGACCCTTAAAACTAAGGAAGCGTGGAACAATATATCTCAAGCACAGGCATAAGTAAGTACTTCTCAAGCAAGATTTCTATAACTATCAAATATGTCTCTATGCATCAAAGATATCTCTAAAATTGATGGATAAATAACATTTCCAAACCAACATAAAAGAAGACAATTTAAGATAATTTAGCAAGCACTGTAGAAAGTTCTTCAATAAAAACTATTCTATACAAGTATAAGAAAAAAGTCTTTCATCCATGAGAACAGAAGAATAGATAAACAAAGACGATCAAGTTAAACATGAGAGTGAAAAAGAAAAAGGAAGTGAGGGAGGGTAAGAGGGAGGGATAGGGAGAAAGGAAAAGAGAGACAGGGAAGGAGAGAGAGTTGACGTGGTTGTAATGAATTATATCCAATACAGGAATCCCATATTTCTAATGTGGGAAGAGAGAGAAATATCAATAAGCCAATAAACTAGACCATCAAATAACAAAATAATTGGAAATGGTAAAACACCTTTAGCCCCTTAAAACATTAAAACTAAGTAGCCTCAACTCCCCTCTAAAAATATGCAGACTGAGTAGAATAAAAAACAATTCCAACTGCCTCTTGCCTCTAAGATACACACTTAGTTGACAAAGATATCTAAAAACTAATAACAAGGAACAAGGGAGAGAAGTCAACTCACCAAGCAAAGAGAAATTGTAAACAAGCTGGTATAGTAATTCGTGTATTTGATAAAGTATGTTTCAAAAAATTATTCAGAACACTGGGAGTAACTACATATTAATGAATGGAACAATACTTAAAAGGATATTTGGAACTCAAAATTTCATAGAACAAACACTAATAACAAAAAGGTACATAGTTTCTGACACAGTAAGATTGAGAGACTCAGCCCTTCTCATAGTTAGATAGGTTTTCCAAACTGAAACTCACCAAATAAACTTCAGAGCTAAATTATTCCATAACTATCTTGTTTAAATTTGTCATATTATAAGTCACAAAAAAGCATTAAAAAATCAAAAGCTAAAATATGCCACTGTATCTTATAAGGTCAGTAGAATAATATGAAAACAGAACAGCATGAGAATGCTGTAGTTTTCATATGTCATTTTTAAAGGTCTTTAGCGTTAGGTATCCCTGTCAACAAATCACACTTTCCTTCTTGCTACCTGTTTTCTGTGCTCTCTGTTCTGTGCATTAAAATCTTTCCCTCTACAGTCTCTCACTAGTTTTCTGATTTCTATGTGGTACTATAAATAAGCACACATATCCAAAGTTTCAAATCTAACAACCAAATATGAGAGAGAACATACAGAACATAGGTAATTGTTCCTAGCTCTGTCTATTACCTGAAAATGCCATTTATTCTTATAGTGGGATGATATTCCATTGTGTATATGTATCATATTTTCATAATCCATCCATCAGTTTGTGAACAGCTAGACTTTCTATTTCTTGGCTGTTATGAACAAAGCATCAATGAACATGGGTAACTTATGCAAGTATCTGTGTAGTAGGACCCAGAGTCTTTGGGACTATGCCCAAGAGTATTGTGGTGGTTTCAATAAAAACAGCCCCTACAGTCTCATATATTTGAATACTTAATCACCATTGAGTGACACCATTTGAGAAGGATTTGGAGAATTAAGAGTTGTGGCCTTGTTGGAGGAAGTGCGTCCCTGAGGGTGAACTTTAAGATTTCAAAAGCCCACGCCAAGACTGAGCATATCTTCTCTCTTCTTCTTCCTACAAACCAGGATGTAGCTCTTGTCTAGTTCTCCACATCTGTGTGTTGCCATGCTGACTGCCATGTTGATAATCCCCCAAAATAGTATGCAAGCTCCCAAGTATATGCTTTTCTCTATAAGAGTTGCCTTAGTCATTCATGGTGTCTCCAGCAATAGACCAGTCACTAAGACAAGTGGTATAGCTGGGTCATATGGAAAATTAGCTTCTAGATTTTTGAGAAACTTCTGTATTGAATCCAAAAGGGCCTGTACCTATTTGTACTTCCGTCAATAGTGAATACGAATCTCTCATTTCCCACACCAGCATTTGTTGTTTTTCTTTTTCTTTACTATCTCTTAGGTGTAGATTTTATTTTTTTCTGAGACAGTCTCACCATATAGACCTGGCTGGCCTGGGACTCAATATGTAGACCAGCTTGACATCTAACTCCTAGAGATTTACCTGCCTGTGTATTTTGAGTGTGTCTTTTTTAAAAAAAAATTAGCTACATAACACATCTTCATGAGCATGCTTCAGTATATCTATTATGAGAAAAATGCTATTTTTCAAGGTTTGACTTCCTGTTTTTCTTATTTGGGGATTATTTTATGTGAAGTGGCTTTCATTCACATGTTCATCCATTCTAAATATCAATTTACCCTTGACAAACAGGAGATAGAAAACCCATGAGAGCTGTGTTTCAGTGAATTGTTATAACCCGGTATATATGACTTCAATATGGATGACTGGGAGCTTGTTGTCTTGTATTCAGACATAAGAGAAGAAAGCATACACATTCATAGATGGAGCTCCTTCCTTAAATGGTGTTTTTCCCCCCATTGTCATGTCTGTCAATTTATCTTCCAATTTGTATTACACGGTATACTTTGGAATCCTCTACCATTAAAATCTTTGATGTAATTCTCTTTCATATTTTATGTATTGACATCTTTCTCTCTCTCTCTCTGTCTCTCTCATTTTATGACTCTCGCTGACTACTTAGAAATCTGTGTCTTTCATGATAATTATGAATTTGTCACTTTGGAGAAAGGGGATGATTGAGACCCATATAGTCTGATTCAAGTAAATTTTATCAGAAAATTTCTTTATATTTTAAAATACTGACAAATCCTCTGATCACCTGAGGACAGGAGACTCTTCGTGTGGTAGCATGTATATTAGTTGTATCTTCTGGCCTTCCTAGCTACAAGCCTTTAAAAGAGAAGATTCTGCTTGTTGTGGACGTCTACCTGTGCTTGTAGGAATGAGATACTCATGTAGGGGTATTACCATGATAGCAGGTGTTACTTCATCACAGAATATGTCAGTACTGTTATGCTTGCCTTTCCCAGCTGCCTTGGGATTATCTCATGTATGAGACAAGAAGTCTTACTATGCTAATCTATAAAATGCTTAATTAGCATAGACAGATTTCTTGTCAGTGGTTGGTATATTCATTTGGCAAATCTTTCTTTCCCCATCCTGCCAAATTTTCAGTTTTTGAAAGTCTGCCAATCTAGCTCTGATTGCTTTAAGTCTGGAGGACATTTCCATTGGACTTCTGTAAAACAATTGCCTACAATTTCATCTTTATTGTCATGTATTTCCTTTTCCACTTCTAAATCCAATGAAATTACTTCCTTCCTACGTTAGCTGCTCCTTTTTTTGGCTACTATAACAAAATTCATAATGTTATCAACTTAGGGAGAAGGGTCTTATGTTCTTCATGGTTTCAGATATTTCAATCATTCTAGCATGTTATATTGCTGTGGATTATGGATAAGGCAGAATAACATGGCACCAAAAGATTGGGGCAGATTAAAGTTGCTCATTGTTGTCCAAAAGCATAGATGGAAGAACATGCCCAAGACAAGATATATCCCTCCAAAACATGTCCCCATTGACTTGCTTTCTCCAACCAGGTTTCACCTCTGAAAATTTCCACCACTTCCCAAATAACACCAATGCATTATGAATACATTACTGGAATAACCCAGTGATAAAGTCAGGGCCTTCATCAGCTGGCAACTGAGCCTGCACCACATGAGCCTTTTGTGGGAAGTACTTCATAATGAAGCCCCAGAATGCCTCCATGAATACATTTGCTTTGCTTCCTGTGAAACACAGATCATAATTTACTAAGGCCTCTGAATTATCGAGGTCATTTTTTTCCTCACAATGCAGCCTTTTTTGTCTTCATGATTGTTTCTAACTCAGACTTTTCAACCCCAAAATGTTCTCTATCTCCATGAAGAGTTTTCACACGTATTATTTTCCTCGTGCATACTGACTAGATTTTTGTTGTTGTTGTTTGTTTATTTTGTTCATATTAGTTTTTTGGAAACATGGGCTAGAGAATCAAGAAAAGATCTTATGAATTATTTGGACTTTTACTTCCAGCAACCTCAGATAATTTAGGAGAATAAAGAGAGGAGATTAAAAGCTTTTTCAGAAGTATAAAGTATCTCAGTTTATCAATTTTACACATGAAAACATTCACTAATTTAAAAAATATAAATTTTCCAGGCTACAACTCTGGAGTTGAGTGGGTGCTAATATGAGCAAGCTGATCCCTAAGAAGCACCATGAGGAAGCTGGGCTTTGAGATTTTAATAGATGTGTTGGGGCACTGAATTATTATTTTAATTTATAATTTCCCAATGGTATATCATGGTGAATGCATTTTCATATCATTGATATAAAATTCATTTTCTTTAGAAAATTTTATATTCTATTCCTTTGCTTATTTCTACTTGGGTTTTTAAATTTTGTTATTGTTAAGTTACTAGAATGCATCCAATGTTTTTGAATAACACAACATTTCTTTTATCAGATATATCCTTTGCAGATATTTTCTCCCAGTTTGTGATTTATCTTATTCTCTTAGCGTTGTCTTGAACACCAAGATTTATTTTTTATACCCAAAATATATGATGTTCTTTGCTGTCTGGTTTTGTGTAATAAAAAACACTTAAGTAATTTTGGAAATTCTTGTTGAAAGATGAAGTAGCTTGTGATACCTACTCTTGGTTGTCAACTTGACTACATCTGGAATTAACTAAAACCCCAATGGTTGGGTACACTTGTAAGGGATTTTTAATTAATTAATTTGAAGTGGGAAGACCCATTTTTAACCTGTATCTTCTGACATTGGAAGATCCATCTTTAATCTGGTTCAGAACTTCTGGTGGCAGAAAGGACACGGAGGAAGGAAGTTTCTGGTCTTTTCCTACTTGCTCCTACTGGAAAGTTCATTACTTGACTAGCATTAGAGTCTACCTTTTTCTATAGGAATGCTGAAGACTAGCTGAGACTTCCAGTCTCATGGACTGAGTAACTACTGGATTCTTGGACTATCTGTTGGTAGACAGCCATTGTTGAACTAGCTGGATCATACCATTAAAGCCATTCTAATAAATCCCCTTTATACATATTCTGTAAGTTCTGTTCCTCTAGAGAACGTTGATTAATACAATTGTAAAGTATTTTAATGTTAACATAATAAATCCTAGCTCATTTAATTATATCCTTTAAAATAATCTATATAATTGAAAAATAAAGATAGCCGGGCGGTGGTGGCGCACGCCTTTAATCCCAGCACTCGGGAGGCAGAGCCAGGCGGATCTCTGTGAGTTCGAGGCCAGCCTGGGCTACCAAGTGAGTCCCAGGAAAGGCGCAAAGCTACACAGAGAAACCCTGTCTCGAAAAACCAAAAAAAAAAAAAAAAAAAAAAAAAAAGAAAAATAAAGATATTTCTATGATGAAAATAAACTGTAAGATCTGGGGAGATGGCTCAGTGGATAGAGTGCTTGTTCCATAAGTACGAGGACTTGAGTTTGAATCCTCCATACTCACATGAAATCCTGACATTAAATTAGATGTCTGTATCCCCATTATTTGCATGTGTTTTGGGGAGGGGGCAGAGGGAGGTGGATACTTATGCTTCATAAGCCAGCTAGTTTAGCTGAAAGGGTGAGGTCCAGGAACATTGAGAGACCTGTCTCAAAACTGAGGTGGGAAGAGATAGCAAAAGACACAGTGTTTATAAACATGTGTGGGTGAATACACAGGCACATTCACACAAAACACACACACACAGACTGCAGCAGTTTGAAAGAAAATGCTCCCCCACCAAAGCAGTGACATTGTTAGGAATTGTGACTTTGTTGGAATAGATATGGCCTTCTTATAGGAAGTGTGTGCCACTGTGGAGGCAGGCTTTGAGGTCTTATATATGCTTAAGAAATCTCAGATCATTTCCTGTTGCCTGCAAGCCAAGGTGTAGGACACTAAGCTATACTAGCTGATAATGGACTGAACCTCTGAACTGTAAGTGAGCCACTGCAATTAAATATTTTCCTTTATAAAAGTTGCCATGGTCATGCTGTCTCTTCACAGCAATAGAAACTCTAAGACACACACATGCATACACACACACACACACACACACACACACACACACACACACCTTACATATATGCACAAAAACATTACAGGAACCAATAAATACCTTTTAATAATTACTTTAAAAACAAAGACTAACTGATTTGATCGAAACAATCTTTCTCTCTACTTTTTGCTTCTAAGAAATGCAATATAACATCAAACACAGATGCAGACTTAGAGTGAAAGTGTAGGAAAATATATCTTAAGCAAATGGAGCTAGAAAATAAGCACGGGCCACTGTTCTAAAAGCTAACAAAGTAAGCTTCAAACCAAAATCAGTCAGTAGAGGTATAAAAAGGGTCACTTCGTGCTAATTAAGGAAAAGTTTATTAAAAGAATATTACAGTTGTGACTATATACCAACAGAAAACTGTGGAGAAACCAGTTTCATAAAGCAAACATTGCTATAAACAAATAAACAATCCTAGCACACTATACACCATCCTACTCCATACCCAGACTTCACATGTCCTTCTCTAGGGTGGTGATTTCCCCATCAACAACACTCTATACTTGATTTTCCACATCCTGCTGCATCGAGCCCTGGTCCCACCACCAGTGTCCCTGCCTGTTTTGCCACCTCCCGCCCCCACCCCACTACATCTTGCAGCAGTGAACTCTAATGACCACATGGTCCCAAATTCTAGCTTTCTCTAGGATCTGCCTGATTATACCTAACAGCAGGACCCTTTGCATCACCTCCACCATCCCACTTCATACCTAGACTTTGGACATTCCATTCCAGAATCTAGCCTGCTGAGACCCCTGACCTCTTCATACATGTCTTTTTTGTATTCTACCAAATTTAGCCTTGGTCCCACAACCACTACATAAATCTTGTTTGACCTTTCCTCCATTTTCCACAGAGGAACTCTAGACTTGAGCCAGTATCCTCTCTATCATCCCCAATACTACAAGACTCACCTATGTCATAACCAAACTGTTTCAGACCTATCTACCCCCAACACTCCCATCTTGGAACAGGAAGCACACCCTGTATACTGGCTTAGACCCCTCTGTCCACTAGAATGCATTTCACCCAGGCTACTTCCTACCTCTATACCCACCTTCCACATATTCTCTTTTCCCCCACACTGCTTCATCCACAAGGAACTTTAAGCTAACAAAAGAAGTCTAATATGAAGATCTCACTGGAGGAATGCCAACAATATGAAAGATCAAGCCAATATATTCTCTTCAAAAACTACCAGTCCTGTAGAAATGCTTGCCAATGAGAATTACCTAGATGAGCTGCAATGCACAGAAATTAAAAGAACAATCATAAACTTCCTCAAAGAATTCAAGGAATTAAAAGAAGACACAAAGAAAATGCTCAATGAAATGATGGAGAAAGAGCTTAAGGAGAGTAAAAGCCTGCATGATCCCCAAGAAAACACAAACATAAGGCTGATGAAAACGACAAAGCCAAACTAAAATTTAAAAATAGAATTTAACAAAGATATAGAATCTTTGAAAAGGACACAGGCTGAGATGAAGATGGAATTGAAAAATTCAATAGCCCAGTTGGAAAACTCAAACGAAAGCTTTACAGTATTATAAAGCAGGTAGGTGAGATAACATCATTTCTTGAAGATAAAATAGAAAATCTAGGCCAAATAACAAAGGAACAGGAAAAATTAAACACACACACACACACACACACACACACACACACACACACGAAAGGAAAACACAGGAAGTGTAGGCCACTATGAAAAAAACCCGAATTTTTTTTTTTTTTTTTTTCGAGACAGGGTTTCTCTGTGTAGTTTTGCACCTTTTCTGGAACTCACTTGGTAGTCCAGGCTGGCCTTGAACTCACAGAGATCCACCTGGCTCTGCCTTCCGAGTGCTGGGATTAAAGGCATGCGCCACCACCGCCCGGCCACGAATTTTTAAATTACAGCCATAGACGAAGGAAAAGAATCCCAAGTCAACAGCATAGACAAGATTGTCAACAAGATTATAGAAGAAAATATCTCCAAACAAAGGAGAGACACACTCATACAAATACAAGAAGTCACAGAACACCAAAGAGATAAGACCAGAAAAGAAAATCCCCATGGCATTTCATAATTGTCATAAACACAACAAAAAATGCATCAAAAGCTACAAGGAAAATGGGAAAGGTTTTTTAACACAGATGCTCCTCTGTTTTGTTCTGTTTTCAGTCAAACTCTATCAATTGGTGAGAGTAGAGTATTGAAGTATTGAAGAAACAATCCCAATAAAAGTAGGTGACTTCAATACTCTACTCTCACCAGTTGATAGAGTTTGACTGAAAACAAAACAGAGAAGCATCTGCATTAAATGACATCATAGAGCAACATTTAAAGAACATTCCACATTCCACCCACCCATAACAAAATACACACTTTCTCTGCAGTCTACAAAAATTCATCTGAAATAAATCCTGTAATTGAATATAAAGTGAGTCTTAAAATACAGGAAGATTGAAATAATTTCTTTATCTCTTCACAATGAAATTAATCTCAAATTCAATAGCAAGAAAATAATGTAATCATACATAAACTCATGGAGATTGAGTAATACATAATATGATGAATCAATTATTAAAAAGTTATGTTAGAAATTTAAAAATTACTATAATGAGTGAACAGGAAGATAATGAAATCTATGTTGTACAATGAAACAGCACTATGAGAGAAATTCTGAGCTACATTAAAAGTCAGAGAGAGAGAGAGAGAGAGAGAGAGAGAGAGAGAGAGAGAGAGAGAGAGAGAGACTTCATTATTTGCCCTAGGCCCTCAGAAAAACAAGAAGAAAAATCACGGAAATATTTCAGTTGGGGGAGTATTGGCATGAAAGAAAGCAAGAACAAGCCACACCCCAAATCAGTAGATGGAAAGAAATTACCAAGATAGGAATACAAATTAATAAAATATAAATTTTTAATAATTCAAAGAACTATCAAACAGCAAGACTGGTAAACTCAGGCAAATTAACCGAATGAAATAACAAGAAGAGTCAAATTAACAAAATTGGAGTAAAAAATATAGACATTACAACAGAAACAAATGAAATTTAGAATGTCACTTGAAGTATTTTACAATTTACATTCTACCAAACTAGAAAATCTAAAAGAAATTGATGAATTTCTATATTCATGTTAACTATAAAAATTATATTAAGCAGATTTATAAGAAGCAATGAGGCTCAAGTAATAAGCAAAACATTCAAGATACAGATATGTTTCCTTCTGAATTCTGTCTTTGACAAAAAACTAGCGGCAAGTACTTTTCAAACTATTGAATAAAATAGAAAGGGAAAGAATGCCAGCCACCAAACTCTTAACAAAAAAGCAATATTAACCTGATACCAAAATGGGATAAAACTGACTTAAGGCTCTGAATCTTTAGATGTGAGTCTATAAACTGAAGTATCTCCAGAAACCAGAACAGAAAAAAGGGACCATGGGAAAAGGAGTTCTAGAGAAGGAAGTAGGAGGACATAAGCACTACAAAAGGAGGTACTGGAAAAATTGTGGCATGTCCTTAACTGAGCAGGGAAGAGAGAGGGCAATAAAGAGGCACAGAGAATTTAGGAAGGATAAATCACATTGGAGATGTTTGAAACCTATATGGAATCACTATTTTATGTTTACCTAAATTTACATATATGTATGCTACATATATATATATATATATATATATATATATATTGCATACATATGTAAAATGAAGTTATGCAAGTTGAGCTAACAATGCTCTTGGCAAGAGCTATATGCTTTCTCTGGTATTAGGCATGAGAAACCTCCTTTTGAGTTGTTGGTCAGGTGAGTCTCAATAAGCTCCTCCAAATAATACAGGTCATTACAATTTCCCTTCATTGCCATCCAGAATTTGAAGATAAGTCCTTATTGCTGAAGATACCACACAGCTCAAACACAGAGCTTGGAGAAATACTGTCAAATCTAATCAGAAACCTAGTTTTTGAGAACTGCCTCTCATAGTATTTATCTGAGCTATGTTAGTTTTCAGGGAAGAAAAGCAATCAATAGTGTTGCTCAGGTGTGATGTCCATGAACTACAACAATGATAAGCACAGCAAGATATCTCCAAAGTTGCAATAGTGTCCCTTATACCTTGAAGATAACCAACAGTCATATACTCAGACTTAGGACCCACTCTGTGGGGGGAATTTATGCCTTGCACTATACACCTAGTGAAATACATCTGGTGAGGCCATGAAACCTAGAACAGAACATGCTAAGAAACTACCTTCGTAAATCAGTGTAATTCTCACTACTTTCTAAATACTTATCCTTATACCCACAGATAAGTCTAGTGTTCACCCATCATCATCAAATCAATTTCTCTTTGCAGCAGACCAAGACTATTACAGAAATCCACAACTCCTCAAAATGCATAGAATAACATTATGGGATGACAGCCACAATAGTTACATCTACAACACAATCCCTGTAACTAAGGTTCAGGGAGCATCAAGGAAGAGGAGTGATAAGATTGTAGAAGTCAGAGGACCAGGATGTTTGCTACGAGCTTATGTGTGTTAATTGGACCTGTAGTAAATAAAGAGACATGTCTCTGGGCAGATCTGTGAGCATATTTTCTGGAGAGATCCACAGAGGAGGATGATCCTCCTCTAGAGAGAGAAGTACCTTCTGGTGGACAAAAAGGCTGTTTCCACTGCTACCCTTCACTGACACTGGAAACCAGCTTTTTTGGCCTTCCACTTAGGCTGCAGAGTGACTCAGGAATCCCCCAGGCCTTTAATGCCAGATTGAGATGCTGAGATATTCAGTATCAGAGAATGAGCAGTGACTGGATCTTGACCTCTCCAGCATTTAGCTAGACACTGTTGGAACACCAATGCTTTATTGTGTAAGAAAATCTAATAATTACTCCTTTTTAATACATATTCATTGTTTTGGTTTCGTACTTCTAATCCTTACTAATAAAAATAATATTAATAAAAATAAAACATTTTCTTTAAAGTGTTATGTATGATAGCATATTTTGAGTTTATCTTCTAATTGATCCATATGTAAATTTGATGGAGCTTATTAGCTTGAATTTCTAATATAGTGACTATCAAGTCATATAACCCATTAATCAAAGTATCGCAAGATCTAAATAAGTGGAATTACTAATTCAAATACAAATTTTGAGCTAAGCACTGCTAAAAACTATCATCTCCTGTCACATAAGCCCAGTTAATTAAATTATTCTTGAAATAATAATTCCAGCATATTCTAAAAATCTTGGTTAGTCAGAGGAACTGGCTCCTCAATTAACTTACTGGGTCATCTCATCCATGTCAATGTGTTTGCTTCTGTAGAAGATAAATGTTAACAATGACATTAGCTCACTGAATATTACCAAGTAGAAGCATGTTCTATGTTCTAAGATTCAATAGGTAGTCACATCCTTCTCATGGCAAATTTATGATGAAATACTCATACTTGCTAGATTTTATGTCAACATGACAACAGCAAGAGTTATTTGGGAAGAATCTCAATTTAGAACAATGCCCCCACTGATACATTTTCTTGTTTGGTGATTGATGTGGGAGAGCCCAGGTCATGGTGGGTTGTGCTATCCCTAGGTGGGTGGTCCTGAGTGCTATAAGAAATCAGGCTGATCAAGCCATGAGGAGCAATCAGTAAGCAACATTCTTTCATGTCATCAAGTAGAACCCAAGCTGCTGAGTTCTCCTATGAGGGCTTTTCTTAATCAGCTTATATGAAGAATAAGGATCCACTTAAATTGGGGCCACACTTTTTGGTGACAGCCTCAATAAAATGAAAAGGAAGAAGGAAACTTTGTGCTTGCTTGCTCTCACTTTCACTGGCAAGCTAATCTATTCTGTTGCTGAGGCATTCCTTTCCTGGTATTAGACCATCTCCTTCAGGATTCCACTGTAGACTAAAGATCAACAGCTCTCCAGGAAACCCTCCAGACTCCAGAAATAGATTGGGACTGCTGAGACATCCAGACTCACATACTCAACAACCACTGAATCTTAATATTTCAGTCATGAGACAACTATTGTTAGACTACCCCAACTAAGAGTTGTAAGCAAATCCCCTTTAATACACACACACACACGCACACACACACACACACACACACACACACACACACACACCTATGTATTCATATCAATTTTGTTCCTCTAAAGAAACTTGACTAATATAGTCACCATAGGGAATCTCAAAGTCTGTTCAAGATACCTCAAGATCAAGTTCTCAGCACAAAGGAAATTTATTTGCCCCAGAGGGATAGAGGGCAGGGATAGCGGACAAAGACAAGAGATAGAGGAAGAGGGAGAAAGGGAAGAGAACAAAGGAAAGGGGGCAGGAATATTTGTTCTTGATTGGGGGAGGGGATACAAAGACTGCCTCTAGATAAAGAGGAGACAGACAATGTGGCACATAGGAAAACTGCAGTTCTTAAAAGTAAAAAGGAAACCATAAGTTAGGATGATATGGTGGTTTTAAAGAAAATGTCCCCCAAAGGGGGTCGAACTCTTAGGACATGTGGCTTTGTTGGGATAGGTGTAGCATTGTTGGAGAAAGTGTCTCACTGTGGGAGTGGGCTTTGAGGCCTTCTTTGCTCAAGCCATGCTCAGTGTGGTAGACAGTTCACTTCCTGTTGCCTGAGGATCAAGATGTAGAACTCTCAGTTCCTTTTTCAGCACCTACCCGAATGCTGCCATGTCCTACCATGATGATAATGGACAAAATCTCTGGAGCTGTAAGCCATCCCTAATTAAATGTTTTCCTTTTTAAGAATTGCTGTGGTCATGATGTCACTTCACAAAAATAGAAATCCTAACTTAGACAAATGAGTTGTTTACTTTTAATTAGTCATGTTAATTAGGTAAGCCAAAAGGGGCTTTTGATTGCTGGACTTCAATACTTTAATAGCTGAACCTTAGTAGTCAGCCTTAGAAGGAGGAATTGGCCAAATAAGGGAATAGAGCATGGACACTAAGTTTAGGAATGCTATCTAATGGTTTTTAGCAAGGCAGAGGGAATCATAGAGAAGGGCAAGGTCTGCCAGAGTCATGTCCACCACACCCAAGCTGGCCAGAGTCCCTCCAGTCACTAATTGAATATGTGCCACAAGAGAATTTAAACCAATGCAATATTATTTCTTTATATCGCCTCTTAGGTCTCTTTCACTCTCTATAAAAAGACAGCTTGCCAATCACTGCATACTTCATGCCTGCATGCTGGTTTCCAGGTTTAACTTTCTCAGTGTAAATCAGTGGGTCTCAATCTTTGTAATGCTGTGACACTTTAATACGGTTAGTTCCTTATGTTGTGGTGATCACCAACCATAAAATTGCTTTAATTGTTACTTCATAACTGTAATTTTGTTACTATTATTAGTCATAATGTAATATTTTTTGAGATACAGGATTGGCAAAGGTATCATGACCCACAGCTTGAGAACTGCTTCTGTAGAGCCTGTCTCCTCAGTTTCTTATTTTTCATCTGGACTGTAAGCCCTTTGCTATATCTGTTCTTGTGCATGGGACAATACAGGCAGGAAAGAAGTAGAATCCAGTTCTTCTATGTGTAAAGGATTAGCACAGGTGACACAAAACACCTTTGAAAGTTTAGTTTTAGGTTAAAAAGATAAGACAACCACAGAAGTGAAGCAAAGGATTTGGTATCAAGTTTATTTATGTATTATATGTTGAATAGTACAGATTATATATAATCCATAATGTAGATTCACTTCATTGTTAGTAATGTCCATGTTAAATTTCCCAATCTGTCAGATTTCAAATGGGTCAAATAAAGTAGATGTATGAGCTAAATACCACCCAGAGGTTATCACTATGAATTCTTACATAAATGGAACCAAATCAATTTCATTTCAAAAATGTTCAGAGCATTACAAATTATACAATTGGGAAAATATTACTACTTCTACCACTTCATAGAATGAGAAGATGAAAATTGTTCAGATAAATTAAGAAAAATATTCATTCACAAATCTATAAAAAATCTGAATGTTACCTGAAAATATTCAAAAAGGAAATAACGAAGAGAAAAACAGATTATGTGAAGTCCAGCTCAACACATTCCAGTAATTTCTAAGCACCTAGAACTACAATGATATCCATTCTCCAGGCATAGCCTACAAGACCATGAATATCTTCTCTCATACCACTCTTACATCCAATCTGCACTACAGCCAGGCATATATTGTATCTATTCCTTCAATATTTAAAGTGTCATTCAGGACATTTCAAAGTCTCCTGGGGCTTTTTGTAAATCTTCAGATCAAAATAAATTCCTTGAATAATACTTCTCTAGCAATCTAATAGAATTAACACTGCCAGCCCTCTCCCTCTATTTTAATAACCCAGTTCATTATGAATTGTGTGTGTGTGTGTGTGTGTATGTGTGTGTAAATACACACATGTTAGCTGAAAGGTACCTTTATTGCTTACTTGCTTAGTTTCTGGTGTGTTTTCTAAATTATATACTGAAAACATAAAAGCTCTATGCTATATTCCCAATTCTGTCTGACACTGAGAAAACATTTAATGCATGGTTTTGAAAGAACGCTGGTTGTGAATGAATTCATAAGTAAAGAACTCTCAAAATATGCTGTTAATATAAAGTCTTGGGATGATATTGTGGAGCCACTTCAGAAAATTATTTTTCAGTCCATTGAGTATATTTCCCTTTTCTGTCATTGTCTAAAGGAAGCAAGTTTAATACAGATGAATTTCCCTGAATGATTAGCTAGAAAGATGAGATACTGAGAAGGAACATCTAATAGATAATTCGACTTTATTCTATTGAGGGTTTCATGATGTAGTACTGTACCGAGAGTGTGTTAATCAGCCTCTCACTGGCTGCATATAAACATGCATCAGTAAATAAACTCTGATTAGAGCTACCTTAACCTATCTCAATAGAAGTTATTTATTATGACAATTAAAAATAATTATGATCACAATGTTATTCAGAAATAAATATCTGGGTCTGAAGAGATAGCTTAGCAGTTCAGAACACTGTCTGCATTTTCAGAGGAATGAGTTCAGTTTCTTTTAGCTAGAAGTTTTCCTGTGTCCTGCATTGGCCCATGGTCAGGATAAATCTCTCTCATCTGCCAGTCCTGCAGCCGCTGGAACCCAAGTAAACACATAGAGGATTACATGAATTATAACTGCATGGCCATGGCTCAAGCTTTTTGCTAGCTAGCTCTTATATCTTAAATTAGCCCATAACTATTAATCTATGTATTGCCACATATTCTGTGGCTTTACCTGCGTCCCCTTACATATTGATCCTGGGTGGCTTGCTGGTGTCTCCTCCCACCTTCTTCCTGTCTCTCTCTTTGAATTTCCTGCCTGCCTCTAAGTTGCCTTGCCATAGGTTCATTGGCTTTATTGATCAACCAATCAGAGCAACACATATTCGCAGTGTACAGAAAGATATTCCCTCATCAATTTCTAGCATCAACATGGCATCTATCAAATGTCCATAACTCCAATATCAAGGAATTCATTGCCCTCTTCTGGCTTCTGAATACATGCAGGCAAAGCATCCATATTTATAAAATAAAGATAATCTCCTTCTTCCTGGTCCCTAACTTGCTACTAACTTCTGTGGTTATGCTAATTGAAAAACATATATCTACAAGCTTAAAAACTGACATCAATATATAAGAGAAAACATGGCAATCATATTTTTGTATCTGGGCTAAATCACACAGGATATTGTTGCTAGCTCCATACATTTACCTGAAAATTTGATAACTTCATTTTTTCTTAACGGCTGAATAATTATATACATGTACCACTTTTTAATTATCCACTCATCAGTTGATGAACATTCTGACTATCATGAACAGAGCAGCAATAAACATGGGTGAGGAAATATTTCTGTAATAAGACCTAGAGTCCTTGGGGTATGTGCAAAAATGTTGTATAGTTGGCCGGGCGGTGGTGGCGCACGCCTTTAATCCCAGCACTCGGGAGGCAGAGCCAGGCGGATCTCTGTGAGTTCGAGGCCAGCCTGGACTACCAAGTGAGTCCCAGGAAAGGCGCAAAGCTACACAGAGAAACCCTGTCTCGAAAAACCAAAAAAAAAAAAAAAAAAAAAAAAAAGAAAAAAAAATGTTGTATAGCTGGATATTGTGGTAGATCAATTTTCACCTTTTTATTTTTTTTGAGAAGTTTCTACATTAATTTCCATAGTGGCTGCACCAGTTTGTACTCCCACTAGCAGAACACTGTCTAAGTATTAGTATCCCTTTTACACACATCCTTGCTAGCATGTGCTGCCATTTGTTTTTCATCTTGGCTACTCTAATTGGCATAAGAAGAAATCTTAGTGGTTTTAATTTGTGTTTCTCTGATGGCAAAGAATGTCGAACATTTAAAAAGTATTTCTAGCCATTTCTGTTTCATTTCTTGAGAATTTTCTGTTCAGTTCTATACTTTGTTGTTTAAATTGTGTTATTGGTTTTCTTGACATTTGGTTATTTTAGTTCTTTTTACATTATATATATTGTTAACCTTTCTCAGATGTATAATTGGAACAGATTTTTTTTCCCATTTGTTGGTTGTCATTTTACCTCCAATGATGGTGTCTCTTGTGTTGAAGGTTTTTAACTTCATGTTCAATTTATTATTATTAATAATATTGTTATCTCATTTATTGATTGTTGGCCTTAATATCAATTCTGCTTATGTCCTGTTCACAAAGTCCTTTCCTATTCCAGTGAGCTCCAGCCCATTCCAAACTTTTTCTTATATGAAATTCAGAATGCCTTGTCTTTTCATGAGGTCCTTGATCCATTTGTAGTTGAATTTTGTGCAGGGTGATAGATATGGCTCTATTTTTCATTATTCTACATTTAACTATCCAGTTTGACTAACACTGTTTGTCAAAGACACTGTCATTTCTCTATTGATTTTGGCTTCTTTGTAAATAATCAGGTGTCTACTATTTCCCTAAACCAATATAATCCCTAACAATAATCTATTAACTTTTGTTCTTTTTTGTTTGTTTGTTTTGTTTTGTTTTTTGAGACAGGTTTTCTCTGTGAGGCTTTGCACCTTTCCTGGAACTCGCTTTGGAGACCAACCTGGCCTTGAACTCACAGAGATCCACCTGCCTCTGCCTCTCAAGTGCTGAGATTAAAGACTTGCGCCACCACCACCCAGCCAACATTTGTTCTTATAGCAAAAGTTAACTGTAGTCTTCACCTCTCATCAAGGAATCTCCTCTTTGAAATAGATACCACTTCAGAACACAACAACTAACCAAAATACAGAGTTGTGTAGCCCTGTTCAAGTGGATACATTCACAAACTACTCCTGCATGAAAAGCTCATAAACAGGGGGGAAAGAAAGATTGTAAGAGTCTGAAGATCAGGGAGTTTGCTGTGGGATTGTGTCTCAGAATATCAGAAGCTACAACTATAAAATCTCACCAATGTGGCTGCTCTAATATGGGCAGAGTAAGGGAGTCAAAAAAGCCTGGTACATTCAGTTGAGGCAGTACCAAGCCCATTACCCCACATCAAGGCTGAGCAAGGCATCCCACCATAGGTAATGCTAAAAAAAAAAAAAAAAAAAAAAAAAAAAAAAAAAAAAAAAAAAAAAAAAAAAAAAAAAAAAAAAAAAAAAACAACAACAACAACAACAACAAAAAAAACCAGCTCATGTATCAGGGATAGGGATAGATCCTGATCCCACTGCAAGGGACCCCTCAAACAGACCAAGCAATCCAACTGTCTCCCACATGCAGAGAGCCTTCAGTCCCATGTAGGCTACACAGCTGTTGGTCTAGAGTTCATAAGTTCCCATGAGCTTGGTTTCATTGTCCCTGTAGATTTCCCCATCATGACCTTGACCCCCCCACCCATTGCTTATATAATCCCTCTTCCCTCTCTTCAACTGGACTCCCAGAGCTTGGCCTGGTGCTTGGATGTGGTTCTCTGTATCTGCTTCCATCAATTACTGGATAAAGGTTCTATGATGACAGGGTATTCACCAATCTGATTACGTTTAGATACCTTTTCCACTACTGCTAGTTCTCCAGGATAGCTAAACCAACCCTGTACAATATAGCAACTTCTGGAGGCATCACCATCCCTGACTTCAAGCTCTACTATAGAACTATAGTAATAAAAACAGCTTGGTATTGGCATAAAAACTGACATGTGGACCAATGGAATTGAATTGAAGATCCCAACATTAACCCACACACCTGTGAATATATGATTTTTGACAAAGAACCTGAAACTGTAAAATGGAAAAAAGAAAGCATCTTCAGCAAATAGTGCTTGCATAACTGGATATCAACATGTAAAATATTGCAAATAGATTGATATCTATTGCCATGCACAAAACTCAAGTCTAAGGGAATCAAAGATTTCAACATAAATCCAGTTACAGTGAATCTAATAGAAGAGAAAGTAGCCTTGAACACATTGGCACAAGAGACCACTTCCTAAATATAACACCAGTAGCACAGACATTAAGAGCAACAATCAATAAATTGGACCTCCTGAAACTGAGAAGCTTCTGTAAGACAAAGGACATGGTAAATAAGACAAAAATGACAGCCTACAGAGTAGGAAAAGATCTTCACCCACCCAACATCTGATAGAGGGCTGATCTCTAGAATATATAAACAACTCAAGAAACTAGACATCAAAATACCAAATAATCCAATTAAAAATGTGCTACAGAGCTAAGTAGAGAATTCTCAACAGAAGAATCTCAAATGGCTGAAAGACATTTAAGGAAATGTTTAACATCTTTAGTCATCAGGGAAATGCAAATCAAAATGACTCTGAGATACCACCTTACACCTGTCAGAATGGCTAGGATTAAAAATACTGAGGACAGCTTATGTGGGAGAGGATGTGAAGTCAGGTGAACACTGCTTCACTGCTGGTGGGAGTGAAACTTGTACAGCCACTTTGGAAATTAGTATGGTGACTTCTCAGAAAATTGAGAATCAATCTACCTCAAGACCTAATGATACCACTCTTGGGCATATACCCAAGGAATACTCAATCATACCACAAGGACACTTGCTTAACTATGTTTATAGCACCATTACTCATAATAGCCAGAACTGGAAACAACCTACATACAACTGAGGAATGGATAAAGAAAATGTGGTACATTTACACAATGGAGTCTATTTTATCTTATATTAAAATAGCTACATTGTTTGCTTCTTGATTCCATTAACATAGAACACATTTTCCCATCCTTTTACTCTGAGGTGATGTTTATACTTTATGCTAAGGTGTGTTTCTTGACTGTAGCAGGAGGATAGATTCTGTATTGAAATATAATCTGTTAGTCGGTCTCTCTTTGTTGGCTGAACTGAGACCATTAATATTGATAGTAATTATTGAGCAACGTTTATTAATTCCTGTTATTTTGTTGTGATTGTGCATTTCCCTACCCCCTTCTTTTGATGAACTGTTGTAGGATTATTTATTCTTTGTGTCCTCTTGGTTGTAGTTAATCTCATTATTTATTTAAGAATTTTTTATTCATTTTACATACCAACCACAGATGTCCCACTCCAGCCTCCCCTGCAACCCATCCCCCATTTCCAACATTACCTCCTCCAACAAGGTAAGGCCTTCCATAGGGAGTCAGCAGAGCCTGGTTTTCGCTTAGTGCCCTTGGTATAGCTAAATGGGTTGACATAAATTGCATAAATTTGTTTTATCAAGAAATGTTTTTCTTTCTCCTTCAGTTATGACAGATGGCTTTGCTGTAGTAGTCTTTTCTGGCTTTTTTGCTCTATTAGGACTTATCAAATATCAATTCAGTCCGTTCTGGCCTGCAGAGTCTCCACTGAAAATTCAAATGTTATTCTATTTGTCTTGCATTTATATATGAGTTAGTCCTTTTGACTTGAAGCTTTTAATATCTTTTCATTCTTCTGTAATGTAGTGTTTTGATTATTATGTATCATAAGGAATTTCTTTTCTGGTCCTGTTTATTTGGTGTTCTGTATGCTTCTTGTACCTTGATAGATATGCCCTACTTTATGTTGAGAATTTTTTTAAAAAATATGGCCCTTCCTTTATTAAACTCCCTATGAGACAAGCATCACTTTAGGTGCTAAACATATAAAGCTGAAAAACTTAGAAATTAAACAAGCTAAGATTGACAACCCAACATAATGCTGCTACCCAGTGAATCCCAGACTCTATGTATGTCAATATTTAACATCTCATGTTTTTCTTCTCTTAGGTCGATTTCCTTTTTGTTTCTATTACTCAAACAGGGGCAGACAAAAAACAAAAGCAACTCAACTGCTATTTTTGTTTGGTTTCCTTGAATTATTAGTGTGGATGAGCAGTTGTTGACTTTGAAAAAAGATCTTCTACAGCACAGGCTCTCTTCCTACTATTTCTGTAGTTGGGATGACCCTGAATTTCTTAATCCTCCTGTTCTATCTCCCAATTGCCAGGATTACAGGTATGAGCTGCCACTCTAGGCTCTCACTCATTTGTTGACTGCTTGTATGCCTTTTCCAACTTGTTATTTTATTCTTTTGCCTGCTTTTCTGCTGGGATAATTGATGGTCTAATTTTAAAAAAATATTTCTCCACTTCACCTAGGTTTTTCTTCTTCTGTCCAACAGGCAGATATTCCACTTCTTTTGGTAAAACTTGAGGTCTTGCATTCTCTGTTAATGATATTTTTATTTTACTCATACAATATTTCATTTTTTTGTTAATTACTATTGACAAACATAATATTAAATGTTGATGACTTAAAGATAAACATTCACAGTTTATGTAATGATGAATTATGGAAATATATATAAAATTATTTAAATCTTTCTGAACTATACATGAAAAAGCATTGTACCAGAGTCACAGACACAAAATTCTAGAAGAAAGGTAAAGAGAAACTAATCCTAATTGAACAAAGAATTTCCCACTGTTCTGTTAGAGGAGGTTAGCATTGTTGATGAACTGGCAGGAGCTTGAATTTGCAACAAGGCCTGAATTGGGCAGGCAATGACACTTTCATTGAAAGTGAAATCTAGGGCTATGCAAATAGAGAATTGATTAAGACC
Source organism: Peromyscus eremicus (assembly GCF_949786415.1). Lineage (NCBI taxonomy): Eukaryota > Metazoa > Chordata > Mammalia > Rodentia > Cricetidae > Peromyscus > Peromyscus eremicus. The sequence goes on from NC_081417.1 coordinate 88,955,925, forward strand.
ATGAGGGAAGCTGTGTTCAGCCTGGCACAAAGCCTAACATGCTGGAAAGGAGATTTATATTATGTCCTGTAAGCCACAGGGAGCCATCAATGGGCTGTTTTCTGTTGAAATATGTATTTAGTTCTGCTTGTTAGAAGGCAGAAGTAGAAATGAGACAGGGAGCAGAAGTAATGTTCCACAAAATGCAAGATGATTTCTTCCACTAAGGCAATGGCAGTAATTATAGAAGGTAGGTACGTGGCACAGAGAAGTATATAGAAGATGGAATGGATCTGCTTGGAGACTGAATTCAGAGTTAAGGATAACTCATAGGAAATTAAGTCCTTTTAGATAAAAGATCATTTTCTTTGAAGTCATTTAAAAATATTTTTAAAGGCAACTACCTGTATTTTTTTTCTTTTTGAAAATATAAAATTCTGAATGTGGGACCTCTGCTTTGTTGACTTTTTCCCCTATGTGAATCTTCTATGTCAAATCTATTACTGTAGTTAAATACATTGCTATGGAGCTTCATCACAGGAGCTTCCTACTGAACAGTTCACTCCACTGGTAATTACCAGTACATGTATTACTTTTAAAGCATCCATCTTGACATTTCCATGGACAGTGCAATCAACTAGTAATTTTAGGATATTCTTATGTGGTTTCTCAGTTCCAATTGGTTCCTTGGATTGACAAGGAGAAAACTGCTTTAAAAGTGTTCACATTGTAAAGTTGAGTTTAATTTTGGGATGTCTTTTATCATTTAATGCTTAATGACACTCAGTTTTCCTGAAGCATTTTTTTGTCATCACATTCTAGGCTCTATATGTCACAGATGCTACACCAACAATTCAACAGCACTAATTTCTTGGTGGTCCAAATGTAAAGCCCTCTAATTTCAAGTGTGGATTGCTATAATGAAAATATCAAACTGTCTATAGTATGTCTACAGATTTTCTCTTTGTGTTTATGCATATGCACCTAATTTATAGAGAATAAAAAATGGTTAAAATGTAAGTTAACACTCACAGCCAAACATATTAAATTTAGTGAAACCAGTCAGATGACACCCACCATTTTTTTGCCACTTTATCTTCAAAATGAATATAGGCGAGGTATATTTGTTAGTTGAGAATTATATAAGCTTCCATAGATAAAATTAAACTGAATAATGCTGTTTTCCTCTATAGTTTTAAGTGTTTGTGTTAAGATAATACATTCACACAGATGTTATTACTAATCTTATGTATCAAAGGTTGTCTGGCTTTGAAGCTCATTTATCAATAATTATTGCTGTAGCTACTATGAATGTTCTAAATGAGCAAACAAACATGAAGATGGTTAATGAAATTTTTCTGGGAAGAATGAACAAATGTTTACCTTTGAAAAATCAGTGGGTTTTTTGTTCATAATTACAGATCATAGATTACGCATTATTTAAAGCTTCTTGAGTGACCTCAAGTCAATTTTATCCCCTTAAAGTTCCATCCTAGTATAGATAAGAACTTGCCCATAGCTGCCCATAATTTGCCCATTCCTCTCTCCATCATTCTCTTCTCTGCAATGGTGTATGAAAAATATAGATTTTTTTCATATCAGTTTTTTTTTTTTTTTTTTTTAGTCCTGCTACTTTCTGAAAGTATTTGTCAAACATCAGTTTTCTGGTAGGATCTTCAGTTCTTATGCAATGAATCATATTTAGATGGGCTTTGTTTGTGACTTCATGATTCTCTCTTACAGCTTTCATTATTTTTATTTTCCTCTCTATGTTTAGCGTTTTAACTGCAATATGATATGGGGAGGTTATTTTTTGGTCTTGTTCATTTGCTGCTGTAAATACGTTTTGAATCTGGACAGCCAGTTCTTTCTCCAAATTTGGGGAACAGTCTGTTATGGTTCCATTGAACATATTATGTATGCCTTTAGCTGGGGTTATCCTCCTGCTGTGCTCATAATTCATGAATTTGATTTTTGAATATGCTCTCATAGAACTTGCTCAATATGCTCACATGTTCATATTTCCTTATTTTGTTGATGTTTATATATTTAATTCATCTTTCTCATTTTATATTCTTGAGGTTTTTGACTTCAAATTGTTTTATTTTATTGGTGAACTTTTCTATTGTGTTTTTCTTTTTACTTATTCCACTTTTTATTTCATCTTTATTGTTTTATCATTTATATCACTTTATTAAATTCTTGCTTCATATAAAATGTTTTCATCATTCATTTTTGTGTTCATTTGTATTCTGTTACAAATCACTTAGGATTTTATTTCATTCCCCCATGATTTCATTAAATATCATTATAATTGTTATTTTAAGTTATTAATCTGGGATTTTGTCTAATTCTCTCTCATTGAAAGTTATTACTGTGGAATTGTTATTTTTCTGGTTGATCATATTGAGTACTCGTTCATATTTTTTATATTGTTTCACTGATATTTATACACATTGAGATATTTCATTGAACGGACATTTTTATCAGGTTTGTTCTTTCAGTTGAAGTATTTGCAGTATTAAAGTGGAGTCCAATTGGCAAGAAAAAGGAGGGTTTTTATGAGCAAGAATTGTTGAGACCAAGGTTGGATAAAGCACAGGGACAAATAGCCAAATGAATGGAAACACATGAACTATGAACCAATAGCTGAGGAGCCCCCAACTGGATCAGGCCCTCTGGATAAGTGAGACAGTTGATTAGCTTGATCTGTTTGGGAGGCATCCAGGCAATGGGACCGGGTCCTGTCCTCAGTGCATGAGCTGGCTGTTTGTAACCTGGGGCTTATATAGGGACACTTGGCTCAGCCTGGGAGGAGGGGAGTGGACCTGCCTGGACTGAATCTACCAGGTTGAACTCAATCCTCAGGGGAGTCTTTGCCCTGGAGGAGATAGGAATGGAGGATGGGCTGAGAGGAAGGTGGTGGGGTCGGGAGAGGAGAGAACAAGGGAATCTGTGGCTGATATGTAAAATTAAATTAAATTGTAAAATAAAATAAAAAAATAAAGTGGAGCTATTGTAGTGGAGGTGAGGTAAAGGGTTCAGAAATCAAATCCTTAGTACATATGCTCAAGGTATTTGCAGTACATTATATAATTCTAGAGTAGAAGACTCTACATCACAACTCTTGTATAAGCCCACTGTACAAATGTTTACTGATTAACTAGAGATAGTTGTGTCATTCACTTCAATAAATATTAAAAGAAGAATGAACAAAAATGTTATGCGGTATGCTGTGGTATTAGTTACTAACAGTAGGAGTAGAGGGGTAGATATTTGGTTGGGAAGCTCCACCAAGAAAGTGAAAAGTGGTAAAAATATCTGAGAAGAGAAAGCTGTGAAAATGTTTTATTTCACAAAGTATAGAGATTAGTAAAGTTTTGTAAGCTTTTAAAATTTTATTATTACTATTTTTTTTTAAATTATCAAGTCAAATAATTTACTTGTTGACCATGTGGTTATAGTTCAAGCTGTTACTATTCCAAAAGTTGTACCTGGCAGTCTTTCAAAATTGCTTTTAAATAAATTTCTTGAATTGTAGAAATTCATAAAAAATAAGATTCATTTAAGCAGTACTACAGTTTATCAAAAAACACATAAAAATGTTAACTCTTATTTTAAGAATTATAAAAAAAATCAATGTTTGGCTAAGTTATAAAAATGTTTTTCATGTAATTATTTCCATAACTCTAGTATTTCTCAGTGGCTATAAAATCAGTACTCGTTCTTTAAAGAAACACTTAAAAGTCATACCTCTGAACAAAGCCTTCCACTTCATCAGAGGCTAGGCCAGCTTCCTGGAAACCAGAGACCAGACTGGCATCCTGAACCCCAGAGGGCAGGTCAACTTCCTGAAAACCAGGCAGAAGCCTCCTTCTCCATCAGAAGATAGGCCAGCTTCAGAACTCCAGAGGTCCCCAGCCAGATCAGAGGCCACACATATCAGTCCCAAACTTGGACAGCAATGCCCTGCTGGTCTAGGCACCATCCAGGATATCAGAAGTCCAGCTTCCAATGCACTCAGAGACCCCCTACTCAACCATAGGCCACAGGATACAGAAGACCAGAGAGGAAACAGAAACTAAGAAAGAAAACACTCACCCAACAAAGACAAATTCAGAAATTGGCACCTAGACCTATAATCACTCCAAATCCAAAGGCCTAAATATAAGTGTGAGAACATAAACAATAACAGCCAGGGCACTGTCACCACTAGAGCCCAGCCATCCTACTATAGCAAGCACTTAATATTACAACAAAGCAGAAACAAAAGAAAATGATCTTAAAACCAATTTTATGATGATGATAGAGTTTCTTAAAGAGGAAATGAAAAACTCCCTTAAAGAAATTCAAGAAAAGACAAAGTTAAAGGAAATCAACAAATCCCTTAGAAAGTCAAGAAAGCCATGGAAAAAAGAAACAAACAGGTGGAGGATACTATTCAAGACATGAAAATTGAAATAGAAATAGAAGGAATAAAGAAAACACAAACTGGAAGAAGTGAGGAAATTAAAAACCTGGGTAAGCAAACAGGAAATACAGATGCCATCATCACCAAGAGAATTCATGATATGGAAAAAGTGATCTCACAGATTGAAGATACAATAGATTATGGATTGCCCAGAGTCTGAGGAAGATGCTCCATCTGGTGTGGGATATCTGAGGGAAAAAAACTACGTACACTATGCTCTTATGTCTGTTAACTTTATTTTGCTAGGACCAAATTCTATCTATACAGCTACAGCCCCATCAGGCATTCAGGGCAAGGATAAATCTAGATACACCAAGCTATTTGTCCATCTACTTTATTTCTCTGAGATGAAATTCTGTCTACCTAGCTTCAGTTCCATCCTGACACTCAGTTTCTCTTTGTCCTCCCATTTACTGCCCTTTCATAGTCCTGCTAACAACTAAGCTCTTATGCTTCCAGCTTCATCTTCATTCTCTGTTTCTTCACCTTCCATCTCTACTTGCTCTCTACTCCTGACTCTGATGAACTCTACATGAGTTCTGCCTTACCATCTACAAAACCTCTGTCTGCTGTTTCTTCTTCCCTTGGCCAAGAGGTTCTCTGTCCTCTCAGAAATGTTGCTCCACCCTACTTTCCACCTTGATATGTAAAAATCTCTTTTGTTCTCAGTCAGTTTTTCTGGAGAGCCACTAGGCCTTAAGGCAAGAGGATGGTTTGAGTTTCATTTGCACAAGAAACAATGCTATGCATCTACTGCCTGCTTGGCTTTGCCTACTTGACCTCATCCAAGTACTGGCCCAAGCAGGAAGTTCACCAACACATTCTATGGGAATTGTGAGCACAAGAAATTCCTAACAAGGCACAGCTGAATATTAAGCTGTATAACACCAAATAGTCCATGCTAGATGGCTTCCCACTTGAATGACCCTTGACCTGATCAAGGTATAGCTTTAATAAACAGCTGGATGCCTTATAAGATATTCCTGTGGCTTTCCACAATAGATGAAATAGATCCATCAGTCAAAGAAAATATTAGATATAAAAAAGTCTAACATAAAACATCCAGGAAGTCTCAGACACCATGAAAAGACCAAACTTAAGAATAATAGGAATAGAAGAAGGAGAAGAATCCCAGCTCAAAAAACCAGAAACTATATTTAACAAAATCATAGAAGAAAATTTCCCTAACCTAAAGTAGAAGAAGCCTATTGTGAGACCAAAATGAGCCATCTTAGAAATAAGACCAAAATGCTTTCACCCTAAAATTAAGGCCTAAGATTTTTCCTTTTGGGAATAGGCCATTAGTTACTGAAACCAGTCAGTTCAGATTCCAGAAACCAGGAAGTGTAAAAGTACAGAGTCACAAGATAGTCATGAGGTAATGCCTGCCAGACTATGGAATGTCCTCTCCCTGATTTCCAGGGTAACTGACCACAGAAATGCCCCCACCTGAGGGCAGCCAATGAGAAATGGTGGCGGGCAACCACTCCCTTAGAAGTAATTTCTAGAAGCCCCTAGAAGCGAGCCAATCAGAATTATACCCGTACTAGCACCCCTAAACGATGTAACCTTGTGACTTTTCCCTTTAAAAGCTGAGCTTGCAGATAGGTGGGTGCTTCCTCCAGCCTCCACTGCATTGGGTGTATTGGACGAAGTCCCTGCCTAGGCTTGTATTGCTTTTGGATATCCAGAATTAAACCATGATTTTGCATTCCAGCATGCTCGTCTTTGGTGGTCTCTCTGGGGGGTCACGATCTGGGCACAACACCTATAATGGTACAATCAGCTTACAGAACACCAAGTAAATTCAACCAGATAAAAAAGTCCCTGAATCACACAATAATCAAAATACTAAATATACAGAACAAAGAAAGAATATTAGAAGCTGCAAGAGAAAAAGGCCAAGTAACATATAAAGGCAGAATTATAAGAATTACAACCAGTCTTTCCCTGGAGACTCTAAGAGCCAGAATGGTCTGGACAGAAGTCTTGCAGTCTCTAAGAGACTATGGATTCCAATCCCGACTAATATACACAGCAAAATATTCAATCATTATAGATTAAGCAAATAAGATATTTCATGACAAAATCAAATTAAAAAATCTATCCACATGCCAGGCATGAATTCAAGGCCAGCCTGATCTACAAAGCAAGTTCCAGGACAGCCAGGGCTATTACACATAGAAATCCTACAGAAGGTACTAGAAGGAAAACTCCAACCCAAGGAAGTTAACTACGCCCACATAAACATGGGCAATATATAATCTCATATCAACAAAATATAAAGAAGAGAAACACACAGGCTTGAACATGCTCATATGTGCACACACACAAACACACATACACACTACCACCATCACCACCAATAACATAATAATAGGAACAAAAATAAGTGGCCATTAATATCTCTCAATATCAATGTACTCACTTTGCCAATAAAATGACATAGGCTAATAGAATGGATACAAAAGCAGGATCCATTCTTCTGCTGCATATCAAAGACAGGTATTACCTCAGAATAAAGGGTTGAATAAAAGATTTTCCAATCTCCTAATATCTAACAAAATAGACTTCCACCCAAAATTGATCACAAGAGATAGAGAATGACATTTCATATTCATCAAAGGAAAAATCCATCAAGATGATGTCTCAATTCTGTACATCTATGACCAAAATATAAGGCACCCATATGTGTAAAAGAAGCATTACTAAAACTTAAATCACATATCAAACCCCAAGAATTAATAGTGGGAGACTTGAACACCCCACTCTCACCCATGGACAGGTCTTCCAGAAAGAAACTAAACAGAAAAATAATGGAAATAACAGATGTTATGACTCAAATAGACCTAACAGACATCTACAGAACATTTCACCCAAACACAAAAGATTATACCTTCTTCACAGCATCTCATGGAACCTTCTCCAAAGGTGACCACATACTTGGTCACAAAGCAAGAATCAAGAGATTAAAAAAAATTGAAATAACCCCCTGTATCTTATCAGATCAACATGGATTAAAGTTAAGTTCAATAACAACACAAACTTCAGAAAACCTATAAACTCATGGAAGCTAAACAACTCTCAACTGCATTACCACTGGGTCAAGAAAGAAAATAAAGACTTTGAAGAATTCAATGAAAATGAATGAAAAACATATACAAACTTATGGGACCCAATGGTGTAGTGCTAAGAGGAAAGTTCTTAGCTCTAAATGACTTCATAAAGAAACTACAGAATTCTCATGCCAGTGACTTAACAGCACATCTGAAAGATCTAGAACAAAAAGAAGCAGACACACTCAAGAGGAGTAGTAGATGGCAGGAAATAAACTCAGGGCAGATATCAATAAAATAGAAACAAGTAACAATACAAAGGATCAATTAAATAAAGAATTGGTTCCCTAAGAACAAACAAGATAGACAAACCCTTATACAAATTTACTAAAAGACAGAGAGAGAATATCCAAATTAACAAAATCAGAAGTGAAAAGGGGGACATAACAATAGGTAACTGAGGAAATTCAAAGAATCATTAGGTCATACTTCAAAAACCTGTACATCACAAAATTGGAAAATCTGAAAAAAATGGACAATTTTCTTCATATATAGCACTCCTCAAAGTTAAATCAAATTTAGATAAACAATTTTAATAGACCTATATCCCCTAAGGAAATAGAAGCAATCATAAAACTCTCCGAACTAATAAAAGCCCAAGATCAGATTGTTTGAGCTCAGAATCAACCAGGCCTTCAAAGAAGAACTAATACCAATACTCTTCAAATGATTCCACAAAATTGAAAAAGAAGGAACATTGTTAAATTCATTTTATGATGCCATAGCACCCTGATAACCAAAAATCACAAAGATTTGACAAAAGAAATAGAATTACAGACCAGTCTCCCTAATGAACATTAATGCAAAAATTCTTAATAAAGTACTTGCAAACTCAATCCAAGAACAAATCCAAAAGTATAATCAAGTGGGCTTCATCCCAGAAATTCAGGAATGGTTCAATATATGGAAATTTGTCAATGTAATTTACCTTATAAACAAACTAAAAGAAAAAAAAAAACCACATGACCATCTCATTAGATGCTGAAAAAGCCTTTGACAAAATCCAACACCCTTTCATGATAAATTTCTTGGACAGATCAGGGATATAAAGGGCATACCTAAGCATAATACAAACAACATACAGCTAGCTGATAGCCAACATCAAATTAAATGGAGAGAAAGTCAGAGCATTTCCACTAGAATCAGGAACAAGTTAAGGTTGTCCATTCTTTCTATAGATATTCAATATAATAATTGAAATTCTAGCTAGAGCAATAAGACAACTAAAGGAGATCAAAGAAATACAAAATGGAAAGGAAGAAGTCAAAGTATCATTATTAACAGATTATATGATAATATATGTATAAGCAAGTCCAAGAATTCTATGAAGGAATTCCTATAGCTGGTAAACAACTTTAGTGAAGTGGACAGATACAAAATTAACTCAAAAAAATTAGTTAGCCCTCCTATATATAAACAATAAATGGGGTGAGAAAGAAATCAGGGAAACCACATCCTTCACAAGAACTACAAATAATATGAAATATTTTGGTGTAACTCTAACCAAGCAAGTGAAAGACCTTTATGGCAAGAACTTCAAATCTTTGAAGAAAGAAATTGGAGAAAAATCTCAGAATAGCAAAAGATCTCATGCTCATGGACCAGTAGGATTAACAAAGTGAAACTAGCTATCTCACCAAAAGCAATCTAGAGATTCCATGCACTTCCCATTAAAATCCCAGCACTATTCTTTGAAGACTTTGAAAGAACAATATTCAACTTCATATGAAAAAAAACAATCCATGGTAGCTAACACAATCCTGTACAATAAAAAAACTTCTTTAGGTATCACCATCCCAGATTTGAAGCTCTGCTACTGCGCTTTAGTTAAAAAAACAAAACAAAACAAAACAAAAAACCTGCATGATATTGGCATAAAAACAGACGGCTGGATCAATGGAATGAAATCAAAGACCTAGACATAACTCCACATCCCTATGGACACCTGAGTTTTGATGAAGGAGCCAAACTGTACAATGGAATAAAGAAAGCATTTTCAACAAATGGTGCTGGTGTAACTGGATGTCAGCATGTAGAAGATTGCAAATAGATCCATATCTATCACCATGCACAAAACTCAAGTCCAAGTGGATCAAAGATTTCAACATAAATCCAGATACACAAAACCTGATGGAAGAGAGAGTGGGGAACAGCATTGAACACAAAGGAGCAGGAGAGAACTTCCTGAATAGAATATCAATAGTGCAGACACCAAGACTGACAATTAATGAATGGTACTTCATGAAACTGAAAATCATCTGTAAGGCGATGGACATCATCAATAGGACAAAATAGCAGCCTACAGAATGGAAAACGATCTTTACCATCCCAACATCTGACAGAAGGGTGATTTCCAAAATATATAAATAACTCAAGAAACCAGACACCAAAAAACAAATAATCCAGTTAAAAATGGGGTACAGATCTAAACAGAGAATTCTCAACAGAAGAATTTCAACCTAGTAAAGAGGACCCTAAGAAAGACACAGGGATTGCTCTATGACAGAGAAATGGATGAGATCTACATGAGCAAACTGGGTGTGAGGTGGGGGTTAATGAAGGGCAAGGGTCAGGGGAAAGAGAGCTTAGGGGAGTGGGAGGTCCCAGCTGAATCAAGAACAGAAAGGGAGAACAAGGAAAGAGATTCCATGATAAATGAAGACCCCATGGGAATAGGAAGAAGCAAAGTGCTAGAGAGGTCCCCAGAAATCCACAAAGATACCTCCACAATAGACTACTGGCAGTGGTCGAGAGAAAGCCTGAACTGACCTACTCTGGTGATCGGATGGCCAAACACCCTAACTGTCATTACAGAACTCTCATCCAATGACTGATGGAAGCAGTTGCAAAGATCCATGGCCAGGCCCCAGGTGGAGCTCCAGGAGTCCAATCAGTGAGAGAGAGGAAGGATTATATGAGCAAGAGATATTGAGATCATGATTGGAAAAAGCATAGGGACAAATAGCCAAACTAGTGGAAAGACACGAACTATGACCCTATAGCCGAGGAACCCCAATGGAACTGGATCAGGCCCTCTACATAAGTGAGACAGTTGATTAGCTTGAACTGTCGGGGAGACCCCCCAGGCAGTGGGACCAGGACCTGTCCTTAGTCCATGAGCTGGCTTTTTGGAACCTAGGGCCTACGCTAGGACACTTTGCTCAGCCTAGGTGAAGGGAAGAGGGGACTGGACCTGCCTCAACTGAATCTACCAGGCTGAACTGAATCCCCAGGGGAGTCCTTGCCTTGGAGGAGATGGGAATTGGGGGTGGATTGGGGGTAGGAAGGGGGGGTGCGGGAGGAGGGAGGACAGGGGAATCCGTGACTGATATGTAAAATTAAATTAATTATAAAATTAAAAAAATATTCAACATTCTTAACCATCAGGGAAAGGTGAATCAAAATGACTCAGATTCCACCTTACACTTGTCAGAAGGGTTAAGATCAAAATCACAAGTGACAGCTCATGCTAGAAAGGATGTAGAGCAAAGGGAACACTCCTCCTATGCTGGTGGAGTGTAGCCACTTTAGAAATCAACATGGTGATTCTTGGAAAGTTGGGAATTGATCTACCTCAAGACCCAGATATACCACTCTTGGACATATACCCAAAGGGTGCTTAATTGCACTACAAGGACACATGATCAACTATGTGCATAAAAGCCTTATTTGTAATAGCCACAACCTGGATGGAACCAAATATCCCTCAACTGAAGAATGAATTAAAAAATGTGGTACATTTACTCAGCTGTTAAAAAATAATGACACCATGATTTTTGAAGGAAAATGGATGGAACTAGAGAAAAATTCTAAATGAGATAACACAGAAAAAATGAAATAACATTATATTTAAAATAAAAATTACATCAATCAATATTTCTTCTTTGGTTAGCTGGGTTTTGAAGTTTTCCCTCCCTGTAATAATTCCTATATCAAACTGTGCTGATGGGGAGATGCAGTGTGCAATTCCAGTTCAAACTCTTCAAACCAGGTTTAGTATATGTATTGCCCCAGTGGAATTTAGATCAGTTATCTTCTGAATTGCCTCTCTGGCCCAACTGTCTTTCGTTGCACCTGTCAAGGCTCTCTCAGGTTTGTTGGCTTGTGCTGTGTGCAGGGAAGAGTTTGAAGCCTTCCTGTGGGTTCCAGTTGACCTCTGTGTCAGGCTGAAGAAGGAGCCTTCAAAAACCCTCCTAGGTTCACAATTTGCCTCTCTTGCTTTTTTCCCATGGATATGCATCTTTGGAGTAGCCTGGCTCAGCTGCAGCTTTTCTTGGACTACTTAACAACACTGTGTAGGGGAAGGGAAGGAAAGAGCCCTTTCTGATATTTTCTACTAACCTTAGTGACCACTTTCAGAGGAAACCTGACATTGCTGTTGGTCAGGTTTCAAAACATTTCTCCAATTTGGTTAAATAGTAGTAGTGTGCTGAAATCAGTCATCAACATTGAAAAATTTTTTTTTTTCTAAATTTCTGCTTCTGGTTTGCTGAGGTAAACTTTTAGTAATGGTTGGCTTAAGGATGATAATCTATCACCTGACATCATTATACTCACTACTGTGGTGGTTTGAAAGAAAATTGCCCCAAAGGGAGTGGCACTATTAGGAGATAATGCCTTGTTGGAGGAAGTGTGTCACTGTGGGAATGGGCTTTGATGTCTCTTTTGCTCAAGTTTCCTTCAGTATGACAGTCAGTTGATTTCCTGTTGCCTGCAAGATGTAGCATTGTCAGCTATTCCTCCAGTATCACATCTGCCTGCATGCCTCCATGCTCCCTGCCATGATGATAATGGACTGAACCTCTGAAACTGTAAGTAAGTCACTCTAATTAAATGTTTCCTTTATAAGAGTTGCTGTGGTCATGGCGTCTCTGCACAGCAATAAAAATCCAAACTAAGACAACTACTCACCATTCTTTGCATACATCTAACAATGGTCAATCTCAGGCTAAATAAAGGAAGATACACAACACAGACTTCCAACACCACCCCACCTCTGCACATCTGCCACATGCCTTCTACTCTATAATTATTCTGACTTTAAGCAAGTGGTCAGTTCTGATCTTTACAGACTTCCTCTGCAGATCCCCCTCAACCCTCTCACACGCCCCCCCTCAGCTCCCAGTAAAATTCTGTACTGTCTTAAGGATCTTTCAACAGCCTCACCAGAGTAACGTCTTAGTCCCCTGGCTCTCAGACCACCGAGGTGCACAGGATCCTAGCCCTCCTGACTAATTGGTCTGTTCCTGCTCTTCCTTTGCACTGGTCCCTATGGAAAGGGAAGAATGAAAGCCATTATCTGTGGGTTTCTCCTGACCTTATCTGAACCTCATACTTCATTACTGTGTTTGGAATTGAATTCCTGTTGGTGCAGCAACAGTGTGTGTCAGGGGAAGTATTCCCCAGCAGTTTCCACTGACCTTACTGAACCACTTGCTGGGTCCAGACAGACAGTGAGCCCTAAGCAGCAACTGCCTGCTTTCCCACAGAGATCACACCTGGCCAGGGAAGCTTACAGCTGTTGTCTCTTATTAAAATAGGACTTCTGTGAATTACTGACTGTCTCATGGAAAATGTTTCTAATTGGCCACCTAACCTGGAAGTACTCTTTCTCATGTTGTTTCATGTGTTAACTGTGTTGATTGATATCTGCACATCAAATGAAATATTGTCTTTTCAAATGCGGGTAGAAATTTTCCCCTGTGATGAGAGACATTGTCCTGCTGGTGTATGCCAGAGTGTCATTTGAGGGTGGCTTTGATTCTATTTGGGGTCAATTAGATAGTCTCTGTATAGATTCTTCATCCATAAGCCTCATCATTAATCTAGGTTGCAGGTGTTTGAGACTGTGGGAACACACACTGATGTTGCAGGCACAAGAGTTTCAAACAGAGAAAAAGTGAGTTAAAATTTATCTTTAAATTGTAAGATTATTTTTCAGACTTCATGGCATACTCTACAGAGTGCCTACTTAAATTTGGAATGTTTCTGCTTGTTGGGATTTTATCTCTTGCAATTTTCATTGTGAAAGAAAAGTTAACACAAAGATCTTTAACAAACATATACCCAACATTTAATATGCATTTCAGCTTCACCCAAAACCTTGAATTTAACACTTTTTAATGAAAATTTCTGAAAAACAAATTTATAGCAATTAATCTAACAAAAGGACACAATGAACAGTGCCTGTAGGTGTTCTGGTTAGCATAAAGCGTTTTATGTCCTATTAAGGTTATATGTGATATGACTATCTAAAAGCATAAATTAAACAAATTATTATTTCTTCCAAAAGAAAGGAATTATATAGAAATCTACATATCTATGTTTGAGAAAATCTACATTTTGGAAATAAATTATTATCAAAACTGTGTATTGACTATTAAATTTTATAGGTTAATAAAACATTAGTCTCATGACTCCCATGAATGTTGTTTTATTTAAACAGGTAGCAGCTTAAAGTTTTATGAAGCATTTAATAAACCAAAAGATAGTATATTAATAGTTTTTAAGAGGTAAAGAGTATCTAAGTTTTTAAGGCAGTATGTATTTATCAGCATATTAATAATTACTCAGGCTCTCACCTTCACACATATACACATATGCCTTGTAATTAGGCATGCCAAAATACAAAAGAAATTGAAATAAAATAAAAAGTGATTTCAATGTGCAAAGTGGACACAGGTTTTGCTGCTCAGGGGGAATTCTAGGAGCAAACTGAATTTTGTTCCATGCTATATTAATACAGAATGACATACAAGCAACTGCTAGAAACAAATATGGACATTCATGACATAATTACATAACACTCTAAAAAGTGTTTCAAAGAATTTTAAAACATTTTAATTATGTTTATGTGCATCTATGTGTGGGTATGTATATATGAGTGAATGTGACCAAAGAACCCAGAGGAGGGCATTGAATCCCATGAGTGGAAATTACAGGTGATTGTCATTTGCCCAACATGAGTGTGAGGGACCTAACTTGGATCCTCAGCAACAGAAGCAAACACTGACCACTGAGTCATTTCTCTAGTCAAGGTAAAACTATATTATCTTTATTTTGGCAGGGAATAATGTTAATTTGGAGACTCTTGAAGGTTGCCTTTTGGTTTTTTGACTTTTTGCTTTGTTGCATTCTTCAGGTAGTCATGTCAGAGTGTTGCCCATTTCTTGGATGTTGAAGGCAGTGTTCAGTAGCTGAGTCTGTGGGACCTGATTTAGGTTGAAAGTTCTGGAATTAATCCAATTATCTGGGTTATGAATTCTAGGAAAGTAGAATAGTAGGCTTAGATGAGGAAAGAGATTTTACCCATTTGACAAGGTAGCAGCAATATAAGAACCTGTTTTGAATGGAGGCCGAGAATTTGGATTTGGAAAAGTCTTCATGAAGCAAGAGAAAGTCAAGATAGGAGACAGATATTGACATGGCTAATTAGTTTGTAGTAATAGATGAAAGGGGTTTTAGGGGTCCTTAGAGAAGTTTCCTAGCATTTTCTTGTGTTGTTTTGGGTCAATGACTGAAATAGGAACATGAGCTTTAGTTGTTCTTGAGGGTCCAGGCATTTTCCTTGTGGGAAGTACTATAGGAGTGGGTAGATGAAGGAAGTTTTACTCCTTATGTGTCTCAATGGACTTAGTGCCTTCATTTGCATAGTGTCCTAATATGGTGAAGAGCTATGACACTTGAACATAAAGTATTTTATATTGTTTCCTTTTATTATAAAAAAACAAGGTTCAACATTAGAATGTTATAGTTTTTAGAATTATAATGTTTCTCAACCCATTGAGAATGTCATAAATATGTACTACGTATTTTGATCATATTAACTGCCAATTCTTCCTCCTAAATCCTCTCAAACCCAACTTTCATACCCTAACTTTTTATCCTCTTTTTTTCTTTTATAACCCACAGATTTGAATATATGTTGCCCATATACTCATGATCAACTCTGGAACATGATTGACATACAAGGGGCCACATCTTTAAAGAAAACTGACTTTCTATCTCCCAGAAGCCATCAATGAACCGTAAGTTTCTCATCTATGAGTAGGGGCTTGGGAATTCCTCCTCTTTCCATGCTAGGTTATTGACTCGATCTTGTGTAGGTCCTGTGTAGGTAACCAAAGCTGTTGTGAGTTCATGAAGGAAATAGTCTTCTTACTGGGCAGTGGTGATTCATACCTTTAATCCTAGCACTTGAGAGGCAGAGTCAGGCAGATCTCGGAGGTTGAGGTCAGCCTGATCTACAGAATGAGTTCCAGGATAGCCAAGTCTACTAAGAGAATCTCTGTCTCAAAAAACCAAAAAAGAAAAAGAAAAAGAAAAAAGAAGTAGTCTTCTCATGTTACAGCCTTTATCTCTTATAATCATTCTGCTCCCTGTTGTAGGATGGTCCTTGAGCCTTTACAGGAGGGTATGTGTTACAGATAACTCATTTGTGGCTGAACATTCTACAGACATTTATTATATGCACTTTGACTAGGGAGTTTCTTCATTAACCAATGAAAGTTGAACTAATCTATGTACATGAAGAGGAATTTAGTGGACAGTTTGATGTCATGTTCATATCCAGCCCTGAGTTTTTGTCCAGAAAGTGAGTAGTTACCCCATAATGTTTTTTGCCACTATTGCCTCCATGGGAATATCTTGTCATGGCATTCATTATTGTAGCTCACATGTTCACTACTGGGTAAGACTGTTAACGACTATTATTCTTTTTTTTTTCATTTTTCCTTATTAAGAAAGCCTGTATAACAACTTCCTGTACTGTAAAAACTAACTATAAGCGAAACCTTCTCTCCTGCCTGCCTGTTCATAAATATCTAGCTGCTGCTTCCCAAATTACCACACAAAGGCTTATATTAATTACAAATGCTTGGCTGTTAGCTCAGGCTTATTAATAACTAGCTCTTACATTTAAATTAACTCATTTCTATTAATCTATGTGTTGTCATGTGGCTGCGGCTTTACCAGTCTTCTGACATCTTTCTTCTTCAGTGGCTGGCTGAGTCTTTCCTAACTCCTCCCTTTTTCATCCCAGTCCTCAGTTTGATTGTCCCACCTAACTTCCTGCCTGGTTACTGGTCAATCAGTGTTTTATTAGCAAATGAGAGTAGTACATATTCTTAGTGTACAGAAGAATCATCCCATAGCAACTAGCCAGGAGGAAACTTCCTAGTCAGTACCAACTTCTTCACAGCCTGTGACCAAAGTCTTTGTTGTCTTTAACGATAGTATCTTATTGTTATTATAAAGATTCATCCTTTGTCCAAATTTTTCCATTACATGGCTTGTGTTACTCTAAAATATTAACTTTTTTTGATTCTCATTATCAACCTTATTCCAGTTCTTGAGGCTGAATCATAGCATTCTGAACCATAGCTTAGACGCTAAGTCCTACAGTTCCCTTTATTTACCTTGTGTCCTCATGAGATAAGTGGGTGGACTTTTTGTTATCCTTCCCAAGTGTTTCTGGGAAAGTTTGAGGTTAGTCACAGGAGAATCAGAAACAGTAAAGCAACAACTCTTCTTTATTTACCTTTCCCCTTAACAGGAGTTAAACCAATTGCTTACACTGTTTCTCTCACAGGAATAAATTCTGTTGCAAACATTTCTTCAGCTATTTCTTTTACCCAGTGGAATAAGAATCTCTCTTAGAACTTATTTTTTTAAATGCTGAATTATTAGGCTATGAGAATCAGAGAAGAGACTTATTTAAGTGAATGGTTTTGTCACTTTTTGTTTTAACTAGGAAAGCAGTCAAGGGCCCTGGACTTTAGTTCTTATCTCTGGCAGGGGCGAGACCATTTGGACAACTTTTAGTTTATAGGCATCTGGAAGATCAGCATGGGAAGGCAGCAGGTGTTAGGACCCTGTGGGCAGTAAATTGACATCCTTAGTTTTAGTGCACATCCCTGGAGCTGCTTCTGTGTTTTGTCTTATGTTCCTGGCATTCAGTGGAAGTCTGAAAGGTAGAAGGAAGGGTGGGGAGCATGAATTCTGGCATGTGGGAGTCAGAGGGTGTGGCATTGTTCTGTCAACCCAAAACACTGTGATTCTGAGTTAGTATGTTGACATCACCCTCTTGGTCAGCAGTCATACCAGAGCAGACCCCTTCCTTCCAGAATATAAGTTCATGGCAGGATCTGTGTATCACCTAGACTCAATAGTGATGGGTGTGTGTGTGTGTGTGTGTGTGTGTGTGTGTGTGTGTGTGTGTTGATCTCCCAGTAAATGTGGGCTTTCCAGCTACCTCCAGCCAATACAAGCTTCTTGTCTTGTATCTTATCCCATTTGGGTGAGAAAGAAGATCTAAGCAAAATCTGGATTCTTAGACCAAAAGCTCGAAGCAGGCAGATTATGCCAGGTGTCTTTGTTAAAGAAGTCAGAGAACTCAGAAGCATTTCACTCTTGCCTATAAGCTGATCTCTAGCTGCTAAAGGGACTGCTGTGGGTCAGGAGTACTTCATGAGATTTGATTATGCACATAGGATTATGCCAGGGACAAGAAGTGGTATAGTACTACAGAAAATGGTATATGCTCAAAAGAGATTGCCCATAAATCTCAAGACTTCTGTGGCCAATTGTATAGCACCTGCCTTTTCTTATGTTTGTACATCACAAATTTTCTCATACATGCTCTAGTTGTTACGTGTATCCCAGATGGAGAAGGGATTTTATTCTTTTTCTGGAAACTGGGTTTCTTTTCTTTGTTATTTATTATAGTCTCTCCAGGTCCCTCTTATCCTGTGACAGTGGGTTTGAGTGAGGTACCTGACTTGCTGTTGGGCTGGGGACAAGCACATGAGTATGTGCTTTAGTCATTTTTTTATTGATGGGAAGAAACAGCATAACAAAGGCAAGTTATAAAAGGAAGTATTTCATTAGGGCTTTGCTTACAGTTTCAGAGAGTAAGTTCATGGCCATCATGGTGTATGGTGGTGTGTGAGGGCAGATGCCAAGACAAGGCACTAGAGCAATAGCTAGGAGACACCATATTTATCTTCAAGTTAGAGACACAGAGAGAGTAAGACTGTACCTGTTTGAAATTTCCAAGCCCACCCTTAGGGACATACCTCCTTCAAAAAAGGCCATACCTCCCTATCCTTCTCCAGATAGTTCTACCAACTGGGGACCAAGCATTCAGATACATGACTCTATGGGAGGCGTTCTCATTAAAACAAACACATTACAGTCCTTGGCTCTCAAAGGCTTGTAGTCGTATCATAATTCAAAGTGCATTTAGTTAAACTTAAAAGTTCCCACAGTCTTTCATAATCTTAAGACTAATTAAAAGTCCAAATCTTTTCTGAGACTCAAGACAGTCTCTTAACTGTAATCCCCCTGTAAAATAAAAAAAAAAACAAATGGCATATTTGAAACATACAATGGCCCATAATATACATTACATTTCCAAAATGGAGGACTAAGGGCCAGTGAGGAACTACTGAACCAAAGAATGACCAGTTCTTTGGATCTCCCGTTCCTACCAGCTTTGTTCCCTCCAATACACTTTTCTCTTTGGACTGGTTCCACGTCCCATTTGCAGCTCGTCCCAGTAGACATCCCATGGCTCTGGCATCCTCAACATCTTGGACTCACCAACAAAAATACAGGCTTCCCTTTCACAACTTCACACAATGGCATCATTACACCTCCATGCAGGAACTCCTCTGAAAATTCCTGGACTTGATAGCTCCTTTACTTCAGAGAAAGATTCCATAATTCCTTTTCTCCTATATTCTACTTGGGATGGAACCTGGCCCCCTACTTGAATTGTATTTGCAAAAGCCTTGGCATGTTGACACTATTCTTTGTAGAATGGGCTTTCCTTCATGTTAGAAGAAGATTCCTTAGGCATTTCCTTTCCACAAATTAGAACACTTTATTTCAACCTGTCATCTGTTCAAGTATAAGACTTGACCCCAACACTAATTTTCTAACACTCCTTTTCTCAAGCAGTGCATTTTGTATTTCTGTTCTCTGTGATTGCTCTTTTTAATTGTAGATCTTCATAAGAGTGATCGCTGAAAACCACATAACACAGTTAACATTTGGCTGTCTTGAAATCTCCTCTGATCTGTTTAATTTAAACCACCACAGTATCTATATCTGCCTGTTTCCTTGGAGAAAGTATTTCACGTGGATCTGGAAGTTGAACTCTCAGATTATCTGCTGAACATAGATTTAGAGACATCTGTCACAGTGTTTCAGTCACTGGTTTGAGCATTGGAGAATGATGGCATATTATCAAGAGTGGAGATATGCTATGTTTACCAATGTGATGGCTAAAGTTATGTTTTAAGTTTAAATTATTGTGTTTAAGAGATTCATAAAACAAAAATACCTCTGATCTGTAAGCTCCACTTGTCCAAGGACAGATAAATTTCTGAAATGCTGGAGGCTGTTGTTCATATAAGATAACAAACTACTTGTTTGCCGTTTTGTAAATAAGTTTGGTTTTGTAAATAAGTTTACTGCACAGGATGTACTTGATCACATGGGGATGGGGAGTATATAAGCAAGAAATACATCAGGATGTATGCTTGCCCCTGATTGGATGAAAGTGGGACATACAGAGCCTTGTGGGGTTTGCCTTTTTAAGCCACTGTCTAATGTAACTCAGCACCATACTCTCTGGGAGTCCCAAGTGTGGATCTGGCCAATGTCCATTGTCATGGCCAATATTTAGTAAAGCTTGCTTCAAATTTGGTGCAAAATTGTAGTAGTGGTCTTATTCTCACCCCATGGGATTAACACCATTCCCCATGGAAAGACACACTTTAGTAATAGATCTGTTTTGAGAGTGGAATGTGTGTGGAGCAGGAGATTATACCATGTGGGGCTCTACTCTGTGCAAATTTCCAAACAGTGTCTTGGTACAAGAAAGAAGCAGGTTTCTGTCGTGCTAAAAACTGAAGAACCTAAGGGACTCAATGCTTTTTCATTAGCTTACACTTTACTCAGAAGATTATCATTACCCTGAACCAATCTAGTCAGGGGAGGTCATGCATAAAAAGCAGAATTCTCTGGGTTTTCACTCCACAGGAATCTTTCTGCTCTCCTGTTACTTTCCTGTATACTACCTCAATTACTCCAGAGTGCAGCCCATGTTCTTTGCGGTGTGTGTTTTTTTTTTGTGTGTGTGGTTTTTTTTTTTTTTTTTTTTTTTTGTGAGGACAAGGGACAGACTATTCTGTTTGACTATCTTTCAGCAAATCTTCTATTCTGGTACTTTTTACAACATCTACATGATTACAATAGGAAGTCAGGTTTGAAAACCTCTGCTTAAATCTCACCTTAAACATATAGTGTGACAGAGCAAGACAGTACAGAAATTCTTCCATTTTGCGTTTTTGTGGAGGCCCCTTAAGATTTAACTAGAATTTGATTTTCTTGATGAGAAGTCCACAGAAAATTATCCAACTCTGTTCTAGGAACTGGAGGTTAAGATGCCCCAACCAACTTACTTTAGCTTCTGTTAAACTGACTTCTTCTTTCTTAGCTTCTCTGGAACTGTGGGTTGTAGTCTAATTATCCTTTGCTTTACATCTTTAAAGAGGATGCTAAGAGGGACCCATTGATCACCTTGGGAAGGGGAAACAGATGGGATCTCCATGAGTAAACTGGAAATGAGCTGGGGCAATAGAGGAAAGGAGATTATAGATGAGAACATGAGGGAATGGGATGGTTGAACTGGGAAAGGAATGGAGTGGGAGAGCAATGAAAGAGATATCTTGATAGAGGGAGACATTATGGGGTGAAGTAGAAACCTGGTGCTAGGAAAATTCCCAGGAATCCGCAAGGATGATCCCAGATTAGACTACTAGCAATAGTGGAGAGGGTACCTGAACTGGCCTACCCTGGTAATCAGATTGGTGAATACCCTAACAGTCATCATAGAGCCTTCATCCACTAACTGATGGAAGCAGATGCAGAGATCCACAGCCAAGCACCAAGCTAAGCTCTAGGAGTTCAGTTGAAGAGAGGGAAGGGGGATTATATGAGCAAGGGGGTCAATAACATGATGGTGAAATCTACAGAGACAACTGAACCAAGTTCATAGGAACTCACAATCTTTAGACCAACAGCTGTGGAACCTGCATGGGACTGAACTGGGCCTTCTGCGTAGGGGAGACAGTTGTGTAGCTTGGTCTGTTTGAGGGGCTCCTGACAGTGGGATCAGTATCTATCCCTGGTACATGAGCTGGCTTTCTGGAGCCCATTTCTTCTCTCTCTCACTCTGTCTCTGTCTCTGTCTCTGTCTCTCTCTCTCTCTGTCTCTGTCTCTGTCTCTCTCTCTCTGTCTCTCTCTTCTTTCTGTCTTTCTTTCTTTCTTTCTTTCTTTCTTTCTTTCTTTCTTTCTTTCTTTCTTTCTTTCTTTCTATTTTTATTTTTTTTTGAGACAGGTTTTCTCTGTGTAGCTTTGGTGCCTGTCCTGGATCTTGCTCTATAGACCAGGATGGCCTCAAACTCACAGAGATACACCTGGCTCTGCTTCCCGAGTGCTGGGATTAAAGGCGTGTGCCACCATTGCCCAGCTAGGAGACCATTTCTTATGGTGGGATGCCTTGCTCACTCTTGATACAGAAGGGAGGGGCTTGGTCCTGCCTCAACTAAAAGACTTTGCTGACTTCTGATGGGAGGCCTTACCCTTTTTGGAAGAGGAAATGGGGGAATTCAGGGTAGGGGAGGCTTGTGGGAAGTGGGAGAAGGATAGAGGGGAATCTGTGGTTAGTATGTAGAATGAATAAAATTTTTTAAAGTTAAAAAAACCTGACTGCTTGTGCAAACCTCCCTGTCCAGCTAACTGTTTATCTTAGCCTCTGTTAAACTGCTTGTTATGTGCAAAATCTCCCCCTGCAATTGGCAATAGAGATACTAGGATGTGTTTTTTGCCTTTAAAAACCCTTTACTCTTATCTTACTCTAAACACTTAGTGCTGCACTTGAGTCCCAAGTACCTGAGTATAGTCCCAACTGGATAGAATAAAGACTTTCAATGCCTATAAACTGTGTTTGAGTGGTCATCTCTGGTGGGCTCTCTATAACAGTAGTCCAGGGCACCAACAGTTACAGTAAGCATCACTGATGTGCCCAGAATGAATAGAGACCTTGAACTTACATTTAATATGATCTTCATGCCACTAATTTGCCTCTTAAAATCTGAGAAAAACATTTTGAGGTCTGTTCATCTGTTTTGTTTTGAGGTTGAGGGAGAAATTTGGAGGAATTTACCCCTGGTCACAATTGTTGCTAGGGAAGGCATAACTAGAATAAAGATTTCTTGAATTCCAAGCCTGAGATTCCATCACACTCTGGATATAGCTGCTGTTTTTCACGAAGAAAACAAAGGACAAAGATACATGGTCAAAGTTGTGTATACCTCCAGTCTACACTGAGTCCTTCGCAATTGTGGCCAGTGGATTATCTACATCTAACATCTCTCTAGACATATTACCTTTGAGAAAAATGTTCATGAGATTAATTAATTGTATGAAATTGCACTCAGGTTGCTCCTAATACTTTCCAAAACTCTAGAACAGTTTCCAGCTCATTGTGTGGCTTTTGATTTCATTACCAACACTTCTTATTCCCAAACATAAGTTCTAAGAAAAATGTTCATAAAATAAGAATTACTTTTATTAACTGATAGACTAGCCCCAAAGCTCATGGCTTATGATAAAAATGGCCACATGTGGAATGTTTAATATATGTTTTATTTTCAGACAGCAACTTGAAGCTTTGGGGAAGGGGAAACCTGAGAGTTTGGAGCTACGTGTAGTTGTATTAAGAGCCTATTTGAAGTATCTGAAACAGGACTTGTGTTGAGGTCTGTGCCAATACTCTTTTAGCAAATGCATAAGAAGCTGGAAAGAAAATGCAAGCTGGGAGGCTGCTCCTTATTAAAGGGAGGTATTAGGTTGGCCTCAGTCTTCTTCATAATGTGAATCAGTTCTTTTTTCCTCTCTGCACCCACTATGCTGCTGAAAATGCTGTAAGTAATTGCAGTTTTGCCTTGCAAGTTTACAAATATCTATAGATGAGACAGACCATCTATGAAGGTATGTAGATTTCAAATTGCTACTTTTGCCCTTCCCTAAGAGGGCTGTGGGAAGCAGGAGAGAAAGAAGTCTGGTGGGAGTAACACCAGAAGCCACAGTAATCCTGATGATTAATTTCTCTTTTGTGCTATTGTGTTTCTAGGCTTATAGCCAAAATGATTGCTTTACTGCATTAAAAAAAAAAACCTGGTGTTGCAAACTATTTTCTCTTAAACGATAAATAACACCTCTGGCTGATTGGTGCCTAAAGCTTCTTTCTCTTTCTCCTCCCTACTTTTTCTATATTTGATGTTCTTTCATTAATTGACTGATATGTCATTTCAAAATGAAGCTACTGAGTAGTGTGATAGGAGCAGTGGGTCTCGTGTGTGTGTGTGTGTGTGTGTGTGTGTGTGTGTGTGTGTGTGTGTGAATTTGGGAAATAATTCCTATATGATGTTTCTGAATTATAATGTGTTTAAAATGTATTAATGAAACAGACTTAAGAAGCTAGGCTGTTAATATAAATGAATGAGAACTCTGGTGAATGGGAATTCTACTTGCCAGGCTTTTGTAGAGGAAGCACAAGTCAGTTCCACCTATTATTTTATACAGAATGATAGCTAGTGTCCCGAGCTTTTGCTTTAAGAGAAGCTGGAAGTTCTAACTTCATACGGATTTCTTACTGATTAATGTTTGTAATTCATTGACATTTCTTTTTCACACTGTGAATACCATCACTATGCAAACTGAAAACTTTTATTCAAAGGCTCCCTGGGCCAGCAGTAGACCAGAAACTTGCCTATGTGATTTAGACTTATGCCCTCATGTCACAGAAGAAAAGAGATTTCTCCAAGTTTGTGGCATTGCTGAAAAACAGACTGAGAAAAAATGCAGGCCAACATGCTCTTTAGTACTTTCACCTCTAAGACATCTACTATAGGATTTATCTGAGAGACATTGAAATATGTCATGGTTAGCTGACAGACATGGCTTCAATTCTCCTGGCAATGGTGATGGAATGGTGAATATGTAATTATATTATCTTGAGATAGTTACAAAGGTACAAAGAAGTAGCTTGAGATGTACAGATAACCAAGAGTGGTCTTTGAAAAGAGTGACATGGGTGAAGAATCAAGGTCACACATAAAAATGTTGTTGAGCAAGGTATTGGTATTTAAATGTTTTGGTTACTTCAATTTTTATGTGGTCTTGGTGTGTAGCCCTGATTAGTCTGTTGTTTCCTATACAGTCCAAGATGGCCTAGAACTCATGGCAGTTCTCCTGCCTCAGCCTCCTAAATGCTGATATTATAGATGTGTCTTATTACAGACTGTATCTGGAGACATTAAAATATTTTGTTTTACTTTGTGTGTGTATATGACATATGCATGCTTATGTGTCTAAACACACATGAAGACATGAATGTTGCACATGCTTTTGTGGTAAAAAAACACCTTCATTTATCACTTTACACCTTTTTTTCCATACAGGGTCTCTGAAGGAACAAGTTTTAGAGCTCTACCTCTTTCCATTTCCCATCTCCAGTACTGGGGTTACAGGAACATACTTCCATGCCCAATAACTCAACTCCTCTGTTGCAATAATCTTGTCTGTCTGTCTATCTATCTATCTATCTATCTATCTATCTATCTATCTATCTATCTATCATCTATCTATCTATTTCATTTTACATATTTGAATATTTTGCTTGCAAGTATATCTATGCAACATGTGCATGTGGTGAGCACAGATGCCAGAAGGAGACATCAATTTCTGTGGAACTGGAGGTCCAAATGGTTGTGAGAGATAATATAGGTGCTGGGAATCAAACCCAGGTTCTCTGCAAGAGCAGCCAATCCTGTTAACCACTGTGCTGTATCTCCAATTCCTGTTGCTTTGATTTTAAATTAATTTAGCAGATCAAAAATGCATAATTAGCTGCTTTATTTGAAGTTCATATATACAAGTAATTTATACCTAAAAAATGTGGGGGCATAAGGAATAGGGAAGGTATAATCATTGCTTTGTAGATTAAGGAATTATGACTCTAAATATGTGACCCATGGTCACCTTGCAATACATTACAGAGGGAGAACTATATAGAATATTTTTCTCTTTGGCAGATCCTGCTGCTTATTCTAGGTCTTATCTTAATATAGAACTCTGAATCATCCAACCTCTGCTGAAGAACCAAGGCCAGTGCTGAGTCTACACATCCATTTTCTGTGACAGTTAAAAACACTACTATGTGGTTCAGATCTTTTACTCTTTTGTACCCAAAACTGAGAAGATTTTTTTTCTACCTCCTTGTGAATGATAACCATAGGATTTGAAGAACTACTCCTACAAATTCACTGGTGAAAAGGCAAAAAGAGAGATGTTATTTAAGGTTTATGTACTGATTCACTGTGCAGAAATGTTCAGGTTTCTTTTGTGAAAACAGAGCTTATACACTGCATAAAGGACATTAGCAGGTGTTTAAGTGAGAGAAGAAATTCAGGCCCTGCTCTGTACCATACTGAAACTAACTTCTTAAGAGAAAACTTCATTAAAAGGGGGTACTTTTATTTAGTTCTCACTTTTCCTGCAGGTTCATTAGGAATTTCTATCTATCTCACCCAACTGAACTCTCTCAGGAGACCTCAAGCTGAATATTATCTGACCCATTTTCTACACAAAAAACTGAACCTGAGAGGTTATATGATTTGTCAAAGTTTATTAAATGGTGGAGTTGGGATAGAATTTAGTTTCTTCAGGCTGACTGATCTCAGTGACTGTTCCAAAAGAAACCCTAGAAAGAATTTTCCGTGTGGCTGATTTTATTTTACTTTAGATATATTTGTAAGTGTGTGTGTGCATTGTGTGTTTTGTGTGTTTGCGTGTGTGTGAGAGGGGGAGATGATGTTAACAGACAATAAAATAAGAAAAACAGAAGAGAATTAAATGGTTGGATTTACTACTATGCCTATTTGTATTACTTATTGGCGTCAATTTTAAATTTCTTTGCATTAATGCAATTGAAGAGTCTGGTTGGAAATTCCTTAATTACGTAAATGAAATTATTCTAGCTTCACATGGGTGCATGAGCTTTGAAACAGCAGAACATCTGTGCATTTTTCAGTTCCTCCAGTTAATCTCTGTATTTCCTCCTCTTCTCCTACATCACTGTTTCTTAGGTACACATAAGTTGTCCTTTCAAATGAAACTAGTTGATCTCTTTCAACTTGCTTTTTGACTTTTTCAAGTTTTCGATGGATTTAAGGTAATGAAATAGCTTGATTCAACTAAATTTATAGTCTTTATTTTCAATTTCTGTTAAATGTGGCCTTATAATTATGTATAAGAAAGACTACCAATTAACTCATAATTTTGTTGAATATCTACCATCTGTAAAACACTCTGTTGGAGAAATACAAGGATAGAAAGACTGGGGCAGATATACAGCTAGCTATATATTGTGGATGAACTGTGGCAAAACAGGCCTATATCATATCAGGTAAATATTCTGGGTAAGGTAATAATGAACTACTCTTAAAAGAAATATCTAATCAGCATTTCTTTAAATGATAACGATTATTACTGTGATGGCTAATTTTGATTGCCAATTTGGCAAGTTCCAGACTCACTTAGGAGACAAACATTTGGGTACATCTGTAAGAGAGTTGGTTTAACTGAATTTGAAAAATGCATTGTAAATGTGGACTCCACCACCCATGTGCTGGAATCTCATCTTTTTCTTTTTTATTAAGGAATTTTTTTATTCATTTTATATGCGAATCACAGATCCTCCTCTCCCCATTCCTCCCGCCCCTCCCACCTTCCCAGTCTTTTTTTTTTTTTTTAATTTTATTTTGCAATACAATTCAGTTCTACATATCAGCCACGGATTCCCTTGTTCTCCTCCCTCTCGCCCCTTCCCCTTCCCCCCAGCCCACCCCCCATTCCCACCTCCTCCAGGGCAAAGCCTCCCCCACGGACTGAGATCAACCTGGTAGACTCAGTCCAGGCAGGTCCAGTCCCCTCCTCCCAGGCCAAGCCAAGTGACCCTGCATAAGCCCCAGGTTTCAAACAGCTAACTCATGCACTGAGCACAGGACCCACGCCCACTGCCTGTATGCCTCCCAAACAGATCAAGCCAATCAACTGTCTCACCCATTCAGAGGGTCTGATCCAGTTGGGGGCCCCTCAGCCATTGGTGCATAGTTCATGTGTTTCCATTCGTTTGACTGTTTGTCCCTGTGCTTTATCCAACCTTGGTCTAAACAATTCTCGCTCACATAAACCCTACTCTTTCTCGCTAGTTGGAATCCCGGAGCTCCACCTGGGGCCTTAATAAAAAGGAGGAAGTGCGACCAGCACCCATAGACATTGCTTGGCTTCCTGACTCCTAACTTTATCAATTCATCAAAATGGGGTGTCTTTCTATCTTCTATTATCTTCCTCAATATTTTTTCAGAGATTTAAAGTTTTGATTATAGAGGACTTTCATCTCATTGGTATAAACACACGCATTATATATATATATATATATATATATATATATATATATATATATATATATATATTACTTAGAGACAGAGACAACTATAAATAGGAATATGTCTGTTATCTTTGATGTTATATAGAAAGCCTACTGATTTTTGTAAGTTGATTTTTTTTGTAGACTAATTTTGGTAGTAAGAAAAAAAGTATGAAGATTTATTTTATAATGAAACTTACTTATTTGGAAGAATGATGATGCCTTTAGCTGTCCTAGAAATAACTTTATAATGCTATATCATAGTAGATATTAAGAACAGAATTTTGGGGAACTAGATGTACTTAAAAAGTTCAACTATTATCATACAGTCAAATCCAGGTCACCAACCCAGAGACTCTGAAAAACACATTACTGACAAATGAAAAGACCCTTAGTTCTGTGATACTTTGTGTGAAATGTCATTTCTAGTTCTTTTAAAGAGAGGCACAATTTTCATATTATCTCATCATGTATTTTTAACACCTAAAGCAATACTAGTCGAATTCTAGTAACTTATACTGAAGGACATATTTGGTTTGTGTCTGCATTCCAGAAAAACAAAGGATAAATCAGATCACAATTTAATAAGCCTTTTGAGAGTTGCAAAGATTCACCATCAGTTAGAGTCTAGTTATCAGCTGATGGGAACTCCACAGTAGCCAGTTTAGGGCAACTCATTTGAGACCCATTAATTAAAATTAATTCACATAATAAAGGAAGAAAAATCTCAGTGCTAGGAAACTGAAGTTTTTTATTTATTTATTTTTTTCATTTTAATTTTTTTAAGTACATAGCTATTTCCCTGCATGTCTATCTGTATACCACAAGCATACCTTGTGCTCACAGAGGTCAGAAGACAGTGTTATGTTATTTAGAACAAGAGTTACAGATAGTTGTGAGCCACCATGTAGGTGCTGGAAATTGAACCCAGGTCCTCTACAAGACTAGCTTGTGCTCTTCAATGCTGAGCCATCTCACCAGTTTGAGGAAAATGAATTTTTACTGGTTTTATGTAAGTACATATAACAAAAGAGTCATGAATTACACATCACATCATGAATTAACCATTAGCACTTGGTTGTTACTAAGTTAAGGTAATTTGAGGTACAATAAGAACCTTTATGACAGATATATAATTTTGATACATGTATATAATGTGTAATAATCAAATCAACCTGTGCATTCTATCAAATATTTACCAGATTTGTACAGTGTGAACATTCAAATCTTTTATGCTAGCTTAAAATATACAATGAATTATTGCAGCCGTAGCCATCTCATTCTTACTGTGCTATATATCACTAGAACTTATCCATCCTACTTAAGTATGAACAGTTTTTGGCCTATACAGATGAGCTTCTGTACTGTTAGAAAGAAATGTAGATAATCTTCCTTTTTCTTCTATTTTTTGTTTTTCTCTTCAGCTGTATTCTTTTATATCAATCATTTTATGTTAGGCTAGTTTAACATTTATCTTTTAGTTATCTTTGTAACCCTAATCTCCCCCACCCCCCAGGAACTTCATTCTTGTGATTGGTCTCATTGGCAACGTCGGGCTATGTGTGAAATCAAATAACCCAGATTTCATGATCAATTAGGGCTTTATTGAACTATTTTCTCATTTAGGGAATACTATAATTAAGTCAGAATATTAAGGAATGGATATAGTCCAGAGCTATTTCATCCAATAGGGTATCCAGTGGTAATCTATTTATATTTGAACTTGAATACAAATTAATTTAAGTTAAACTAATTTAAACTAAAAATATTTAACTTTAGTGAAATTAAAATTTAACATCCATTATTTATTCTCACTGGCCGTGAATTAAATGTTCCATCATCAAATGGACTACTGGCCTCCCTATCAGACTCACAGAAAGAATATTTCCATCACTACAGAAAGCTCTTCTCTACAAGATAACAATGAACTTACTGCAATAACAATGATAGGGGATTCTAATGATTCAGCCTTAAGAAGTGTCTAGGACACATATTAGTTAGCAGTCACAGGTTCTACAAAGAGTTTTTGGATTTGCTCTGCCATTTCTGAAAGGTACAACAAATGTATCTCAGGCAAAATTAAATTGACAAGTATTTGCATCAGAAGTTTTGTTGTTCATCCTGTTTTTGTAAAAGAATAATAATAATAATAATAATAATAATAATAATAATAATAATCAGCAGCCTTGGAATAAAGTGAATATGCCTAGTGCACAAATATTTTCTGGATTGTTGATAAAAATGTGTAGTAGATAGTGATTTCTAATTTTAATGCTAATAAGTTCATACGTAGCCTGTTCATGCTGCCTTGGGAACTTGCTCTATGTGCACAGCCCATGAGGCTCTCTGCATCTGGTGAACAGCAGAGTAATCTGTCTTCTCCACCATAGGTTCCACTCAAGTCACTCACAGGAGCTTACTCTGAGTACCTTCCCCCACCCAACCTCTGCAAGCAGGTGAGAGATCCAGTATCCCTACTCCTTGTTAGGCACCACCTCCTCAGTTCCATGCTCTCAGGTCTCTTATAAAGTCAAACAGTCCCCTGTTGTACCTTGTGATTCGAGTCAACCACATGGCCTTAGCAAGAGCTTTATCCCTTTAATAACCCATAAACACCAAGCCTTCCTCCCTGTTAGAGTTAAAAACTTATATCAAGAGACATGAACAACAATCCAATTCCAGGTGTCAAAGTTTCTAGGAAAATATGAACAACATTTACAATTAGAAAATATGCCTCTCTCCAAATCATGAATCTCACAGTAATGGACCTGAATGAGAATAACTTAAAAGAAAACCAAGACTCCAAGTTCAAAAGAATAGTTATAATTCATTCCAGACTTCAAATGTACTACACAGCTATACTAATGAAAACAGCATGGCATTAGCATAAAAACAGACATGTGAAGAATTGAAGACATAGAAATTACTGCACATACTTTAGACATCTGACTTTTTTAAACAAAGATGCCAAAATTACATATAGGAAGAAAGACAATATCTTCAATAAATGGTGTGGGTCAAACTGGATAGCTGCATCTAGAAGAAAGAAAAATAGACACATATCTATCACCTTGCATAAAATTCAACTCAAAATGGATCAAGAACCTCAACAGAAGACCTGATATCATCAATTAGATAGAAAGGAAAGTAGTGAATATGCTGAATTCATTGGCGCAGGAAAGGACTTTCTGAACAGAGCCTCAATAGTGCAAGCATTAAAACCAATGATGAATAAATGGAACCTTGTGAAGAAAAAAAAGCTTCTGTGAAGCAAAGGATATCACCACTTAAATAAAGAGGCAGCTTAGAGAATGGAAAAAATTTTTTACTAATTATTTATATGACAGAAGATTATTATGCAGAATATGTAAAGTACTATAATAACTGACCATCAAATAACCCAATTAAAATATGAGGTATACAATTAAATTGAGTATCCTAAAAAGAAAAAAGTGGTATAGAAACACTGAAAACATTTTCAACACTCTAATCCATGAGGAAAATGCCCATTAAGAATACTTGATATTTTGTTTTACCTCAGTTAGAATGGCCAAGTTTAATAAAACATGTGATGTAGCTGAAGTTTTCCTGTGTCCCACCTGACCCACAGTCAGGACAAATCTCTCTCACTAGCCAGTCCTGCAGCCGCTGGGACCCAAGTCAACACACAGAGCCTTATATTATTTACAAACTGTATGGCCATTAATTCAAGCTTATTACTGACTAGCTCTTTTACTTAAATTAACTCATAATTCTTATTTATGTTTAGCCACATGGCTTGGTACCTATAAGCAGCTGAGACATCTGCCTTGTAGACTAAACAACCTCTGGAGTTTTGGCTTGTCTATTAGGAAACAGGCATTGTTGAACTATCTAGGTCACAACATATAAGATGTTTTATATGTATATTCATTCTGTCAGTTCTATTAACCTAGAAAACACTGAATAATATTCCACTCTCATGCATGAAAACACTGGAATCTACAACTTGTTACGGAGATACTTGCTCATCCATGTTCAATTCTGCTCTATTCATAAAAGCCAGAAACTATAAACAACCTAGATATCCATCAGTTGATGAGTAGAAAATGAAAATATGGTGTATTTACACATAGAATATTATTCAACTGTTAAGAAAAATAAAATTATGAAATTTCCCAATGAATAGAGCTAGAGACAATCATCCTGAGTGAAGTAGCTCAGAACCAGAAAGACAAAGATTGTGTTTTCTCTCATATATTGATATTAGCTTTTAGGCTTCAGATATGTGTGTTTTGTTAAAATAGACACAGAGGTCAGGTAGGTAGTAAATTGCAAGGCAATAGAAGGGAGCCTTCCAATGAAGCCGATATAAAATACAGTCTTCTAAAGGGACAATTAGAATTAGGATTATTAATTTTATTTAGTTGTAAAGAACAATGAAATTATGAAAAGAAGCTAAATGAACAAAACTCGAAAACATTATACTGAGTGAGGTTACCCAGGCATTGGAAAACAGATGCCATACATTCTTTTTTTATGTGGATTTTAGTTTTGAATCATTAATCTTTGGTGTTTACCTTAGAGCTCCTTTGGAGGCCAGAAATTTAGATAGAAGCCTTGGGGGAGGGCTTAAGAATGAATGGATTGTAGATTATAGATGATATAAAAGAAGAGAAAGGGAATGCTGAGTATGAAATGATTTAAAGAAGGAGGAGCGGTATGTAGGGGAGATGAGGGAGCATATGAGGGAAGGTCAAGCCAAATAATAGGGTAGAAAAATATCATACAATCTTGTGTCCTATTGGTCACAAGTAACAACAGTCACAACAACAGCAAAACCTCCCAAACCAAAACCAACAGTAATAGTAACAACAGACATTGGGAAGAAGATTCTCCATGTGGCTGGAAAAATTCCCATTTATGCTATAGGTTTTTAAAGCAAAACAGTCCAGTGTCACTATGGGAAAATTGATTAGGCATTGTTGGTCAAAGAGGACCTAATGGACTCTCAAAAGTACAGGCTTTTACTATGGTTCCTGGTTTCTCACTAGAGCCAGAAGATAAGCCCCCATTGCTGATCACACTACATGCTTGGGAAAATCAAACTGGAAATGATATGAAAGTATCCTCCATTCGGTATACCTTTTATAGCACCATCTAAGTGTTCTGTAGCCTTCTGTGGGAGAAAAGCAATCAATAGGCTTACACACAGATGTAAACCCTACTCACTATGATACCAACATGCTGGCAAGATGTGTCAATTTGTACAATAGTAGCAAGACTATTATGAGAGCAATGCTCTTTGATTGGCTTTGAGATCAACTCCATAGGAGAGAATATATTCATGGTATTGTAATCCTGATCAAGAGCCCATGATGAAAAGGACATAAGACCTAAGGGAAAACTCAGTTCTAAAACTCAGTTCTATCAGTTCTTTTCCTCTAGAGAAGCCTGAGTAATACAGTTTTCTCTGTCTCTCTCTGTCTCTCTCTTTAACATATTTTGGCTCAGATATGATAAAATATGCTAACAAATCAGTAACACATGGAAAACAGGATTTAAGTAATTAAAAATATTTTGTGCTATTGTGATATACATTATATAGACACTCCAACCAACATTTGCTGATTATGTAGGTTCTTGAACACATTTTTTGTACTTGGTGTTCTGCCCAGTCCCTTGGTTCACGACCAGGAACCAAAGGTATATAACTTCATGTCCCACAGGGAATTAGGGGAGTTAGACCAGAGGCCATTGGCAGAGGTTCTTTATGGCTTCCAAGTTCATGATTAATTACTTCTCCTCTTACATTTGAGTTTGGCTATTTTTCTTCTGGCTTGTATCCATGCTTTTGCCAATCTGATATGAAAGTAAAATTTTCATTTGGTTTAACAGCAGGCCATTTGAAAGTTCAATGAGAGCTCCTCATATCTTAGTTTTAACACTCTGAAAAATCATATTATGAAATATAAAGCCAGATGGTCTTTTTTTTTTTTTTACCTCTGATGCTTATCCATATAAATGTTGTGTACAAATTTTACACTGGGCAAGATTACTAGGTATGAATATTAAGTGTGAAAATCTTAATTTTCCTTTTCAGTAAGGCAACCTTGAATTGTTAAGGAAGTAATTGTTTTTCTCCCCTCATTTAAATCTATATCAACAACACATATCTTTGAACTCCTCATTGAAAACAATTCATTCTTCAGAGAACAGGGATTTAGATTTCTCAGGACTATTTCTCAGGACTTCCTGAGCTCAGGGCTCAGGAAGCTTGGGAATTATGATGGATAGTTTTATTTGAACTTGACACAATTAAAGAGGAACTATAAATTGAGAGAATTCCTCCGTGAGAGTCCCTGTAGGTCCATCTGGGAGATATTGCTTTGATTAGTTATTGATGCAGGAAGGCCCAACTCATGGGGAGGTGATGCCATCTGTGGACAGGTGGTCTTGGATTGTATAAGAAAGCAGGCTGAGCAAGTCATAGAGGAGCAATCCAATAAACAGAGTTACTCCATTGGCCTCTGCGTAAGTTCCTACCTCCAGGTTCCTGTCTTGACCTCCTGCCTTTACTTCCCTTGATGATGGACTGACTATGTGATATAAATATAAGGATATAAGATAAAATAAACTCTTTCCTTCTCAAGTTTCTTTTGGTCACAGTACTTTTTTTCATAGCTATAGAAACCCTAAGACAGTCATCCCTGTGTAATCTCTTGTGAAAAACACAATATATTTGAAAAACCATTTCAAGCATCATTTTTCCTTTCATCTGCTTTATTTTGGGGGGTGGACTCTAGTAGCAAACAAATGACTCATCTGTCCAGTGGGCCCAACACATATACTAGTTCACTGAAAGTCTAAGTCCCTTCCATTCCTTTTTTTTCTTTTGAGAAAAGCTTTCACTATTTAGATCAATCTGTCCTGGATCTCACTATGTAGACCAGGTTGGCCTTGAACTCACAAAAATCTACCTTCCTCTGGCTCTGCCTCATAGGTTCTGGGATTAAGGGCATATGTCACCACATCCATCTATCCTTCCACTCTTTCTTTTTTTATTTTATTTTATTTTATAATATAATTTAATTCTACATATCAACCACGGATTCCCTTGTTCTCACCCCTCCCGCCCCCCTCCGCTTCCCCCCAGCCCATCTCCTATTCTCATCTCCTCTAGGGCAAAGACTCCCCTGAGGATTGAGATCAACCTGGTAGACTCAGTCCAGGCAGGTCCAGTCCCCTCCTCCCAGGCTGAGACAAGTCCCCTCCCTGCATAAGCCCCAGGTTTCAAACAGCCAACTCATGCACTGAGCACAGGACCCGGTCCCACTGCCTGGATGCCTCCCAAACAGATCAAGCCAATCAACTGTCTCAACTATTCGGAGGGCCTGATCCAATTGGGGGCTCCTCAGCCATTGGTTCATAGTTCATGTGTTTCCATTCATTTGGCTATTTCTCCCTGTGCTTTATCAAACCTTGGTCTCAACAATTCTTGCTCTTATAAACCCTCCTCTTTCTCACCCATTAGACTCCCGAAGCTCCATCTGGGGCCTGGCCATGTATCTCTGCATCCAGTTCCCTCAGAAATTAGACATCAAAATGCCCAACCGTCCAATTAAGAAATGGGCTATAGAACTAAAAAGAGAATTCTCAACAGAGGAAACTCAAATGGCTGAAAGACATTTAAGGAATTGCTTAATATCCCTAATTATCAGGGAAATGCAAATCAAAAAAACTCTGAGATACCACCTTACGCCTGTCAGAATGGCTAAGATCAAAAACAATGAAGACACCTTATGCTGGAGAGGATGTGGAGCTAGCGGAACTCTCCTCCACTGCTGGTGGGAATGCAAGCTGTACAACCACTTTGGAAATCAATATGGTGCTTTCTTAGAAAATTGGGAATCAATCTCCCCCAAGATCCAGCTATCCCACTCTTGGGCATATACCCAAGGAATGCTCAATCATACCATAAGGGCACTTGCTCAGCTATGTTATAGCAGCATTGTTTGTAATAGCCAGAACCTGGAAACAACCTAGATGCCCTTCAACTGAAGAATGGATAAATAAAATGTGGTACATATACACAATGGAATACTACTCAACAGAGAAAAACAATGACATCATGAGGTTTGCAGGCAAATGGGTGGATCTAGAAAAAATCATCCTGAGTGAGGTAACCCAGACTCAGAAAGACAAACATGGTATGTACTCACTCATAGGAGGATACTAGATGTGGAACAAGGATGACTGGACTTCTACTCACAACACCAGGGAGGCTACCTGGAAAACAGGACCCAAAGAAAGACACGGGGATCACCCAATGATGGAGAAATGGATGAGATCTACATGAACAACCTGGACGTGAGTGGGGGTAATGAAGGGCAAGGGTCGAGGGAAAGAGCTTGGGGGAGCAGGAGATCCCAGCTAGATCAACAACAGAGAGGGAGAACAAGGACTAGGAGACCATGTTAAATGAAGACCACATGAGAATAGGAAGAAGCAAAGTGCTAGAGAGGCCTTCCACTCTTTCTAGACCAGTGTTTCTTTCAGAAGTATAAGAATGTGATATGTTGGAAACAACTTTCTGCCCATATATAGGACTATCCCTGTCTATGCCTTGAGATGACATATTCCTTCTTATGATTCTGGTCAAGTCTCAGAAAAGAGACATTCCTTTACAAACTGGACTACAAGGAATGCAGCTGTTTTAGGCTCCACAATTCCTTATAAACTGGAAAGAAGTTTAAGGGAATTTTGTTGATTATCTGCTCATTGTCAGACACTACAGCATGATGCTCCTTGATGGGGAAGAAATTACAACAACACAGTTAGTTTGATATTGAGTGATGTAGAGATCTCATGCCAGTACAGACAAGGGAAATAAAATCAAACACATGTCAGCAACTAGAAAAGTAGGGTTAATAAATATTTCCTAGAAGATGCAACATCTAAGCTGTATCACAAATGATTTATTGTTAAAGGCAACGATATTAAGACAGGGGAAGTTCTGGTCATGGGGGGTGTCTTATGGTGTATGCTGAGTGTCAAAGATCATTCAGTTCTAACAGAGCATAGATAGCAAATTATTGTATAATGAGAGATTTAGATACAAGAATAATCAATCAACTTTCTCTAGATTTTACATGATCCCCTGTCCTTAGAGTGTAATACCCCAGAGAATAAAGGTCAAAGAAGATATACACATATGTACACATTTTCCAATACAGGGGAAATATGCACTCTAAAACCAACAGAGAGTGATTTTTATGAGCCTCTCTATCTTCTTCATCAAAGAACATTGTGCCTGACAAACTGTGACTTTAGTCTTGGCAAAAGTGAAAATTAGAGCCATTAGCTAGTAAGTCAGAGTTCTAATCCTGTAAGAGCCGAAGACAGCAAAGAAAATATATGTCTTCTGAGAAACTCTTATTAAATAGGATTTTCATCTCCAATAGGTCTTCAAATGGTATAACAAGTATTTCCAGGCCTTTTAGATTCCAAGTTTGCTGGTCCTGTTGCACAAACCACTGTGGAACCAAGAGAAAGGCCAGCTCTTCCTTAGTTTTGAGGGAGGAAGATTTGCTTTTTTTTTTTTTTTTTTTTGGTTTTATAGGCCTTTGTGCAGACAGGTAACCACATCTAGGATCAGCCTTACTTATAGCTTGCTGTATTCAATATTCAATACTGTAAAAAATCAAGAGAAACCACAAGGCAATCTTGTATAAATTAAAACTCCATCCTGATACTTTAAAGATACAGGCTTCTCTTGTCTTGTACTGGGTTTTTTTTTGTTAGATTGTCTTTGGCTCTTTAAGGGAGCACTATCTTCCCAGATGGGAAAAGTTCATTAAAACTGTGTGTGTGTGTGTGTGTGTGTGTGTGTGTGTGTGTAAAATTAAATTTATTATAGGGCTTCATTTTGAGTAAACAGTTAATAGGATGGTATCTTGTGATTTTACAGATACCCATGTACCTCCTTTTGTATTTACCTTCCCTCCATTTCACTAAGATGCCATACTTTCTCTTTTCCCCTATCAGGTTACCTTTAACCAGCTAGTACACTTTATCTTCCTCCCATCTTCTTCTGCATTTATCTCATTCCTCCTCTGAAAAAGCCTCCCTTTCCCATTTCCTCAATTTTATCACTGTACCCTGATATTCCTCTCTCTATTGCTCCCCAACCCCAGTAGCCTGGCAACATTCCCATTTTACTGTGGTTACTATAGACTATCTGAAAATTTGGAGCTAGGAATCACCAATGAGAAAGAATATGAGACATTTGTTTTTCTGGGTTATATCACTGAATATGTTCTTTTCTAGTTACATCTATTTAGTTGCAAGATTCATAATTTTGAGAATCTATCAGCTCTGATTGGACCAAGAGGTGAGTGACTTTTCTCCCACCCAGAAAGTCTTACCCCTAGGATCTAGGTCCTGAGGCACAACTCATGACCCCCCCATCCCCACACATCACTGCCCCAGTTGCAGGCCAGCAGGGAAGGCTCCTACAGGTAGGCTTCCCATCAACACTCGACATCAGACCCTGTAATATACAAGACTTTAAACCCACCCATTCCCCTGCAACCACAGTGGATCCCTGAGACACAGAGTCTGCCAGGTCCAATTAGACCAAGAGCTCCAATTGGACCAATAGTGGCCCCCTGAGACACAGACACAGCAAGCATTGATTGGACCAACAGCAGTTCCCACAGACACAGACACCTTTTGCACATATTGGAGAAAGAGATGGGTGGATACTAGTGCAAAAATACTTACAACATCATAAAGAGCAATATGGCACCACCAGAACCTAGTGGTTCTACAACAGCAAGACCAGAATGTCACAATGTAGAAGAAGTAGAAGAAAGTAACCTTAAAAATAACTTTATGAAGATGATAGAGGAGGCCTTTAAAGAGAAAATGAAAAAAAATCCCTTAAAAATTGAGGAAAATTTAAGGAAATCAATAAATCCCTTAAAGAAAGCCAAAAAAAAAAACCATGAAAAAGCAATTAAACATGTGAAGGAAACAGTTCAAGACCTGAAAAATGAAATAGAGACAATGAAGAAGATATAAACCAAGGGAATGTTAGAAATAGAAAATCTGAGTAAACAAACAGGAACTACAGATGCAAGCATAACCAACAGAATACAAGAGATGGAAGAGAGAATCTCTGGTGTGGAGTATTGGTAAAATTATTAAGGCCACTCCATGCAGTTAAAAGGGAGGTTTATTTTGTGGGGTAACTTACAAGTGAAGGGATAGATTGCAGGGTCTGGGAAAGGTGTAGCACAGTCCAGCAGTGTTCTCTGGAGAACTCTGC
The DNA here is from genome assembly GCF_949786415.1 of Peromyscus eremicus. Taxonomy (NCBI): domain Eukaryota; kingdom Metazoa; phylum Chordata; class Mammalia; order Rodentia; family Cricetidae; genus Peromyscus; species Peromyscus eremicus. Next base: position 88,995,366 of record NC_081417.1, read on the forward strand.
TCAGTGTACCTTCAGCGTCCTGGGTCCAGGAACCAAGAGAGCTGGCCCATCCGGATCTCAGGTCTTCAGGGTCCTCTCTCGGCCCTGCCTTGTGGGTGTGACAGTTACCAAAGCCTCAATGGGGGTTGGAAATTCCAGATCAAACCTGGAATGGCTACCCACTACAGTGGAGGATACAAAAGTGGAAGATTCATCAGTCAAGGAGAACACTAAAGCCAAAAGAGTCATAACACAAAACATTCAAGAAATCTGGGACACCATCTAAAGGCCAAACCTAAGCATAATAGGGATAGAAGAAGGAGAATAATACCAACTCAAGGGCACAGAAAATATATTCAACAAAATCATGGAAGAAAAAATTTCCAACTTAAAGAAGGAAATATCTATGAAGATACAAGACGCTTACAGAACACAAAATAGACCAGACCCTCCCCCCAAAGTCCTCTCACTACATAGACATATACTAATCAAACCACTAGACATACAGAATAAAGACAGAATACTAAGAGCAGCAAAGGAAAAAGGTCAAGTGACTTATAAAGGCAGACCTATCAGAATAACATCTGACTTCTCAATGGAGACTCTGAAAGCCAGAAGGTCCTAAACAGACATAATGTAGACACCAAGAGACCACAGATGCCAGCCCAGAACTACTGTACTCAGCAAAACTTTCAATCACCATAGACAGAGTGCACAAGATATTCCAAGATAAAACCAGATTTAAACAATACTTATCCACAAATCCAGCCCTATAGAATGCACCAGAAGGAAAACTCCAACCTAAGGAAGTCAGACGCATCAAGAAAACACAGGCAATAGATAACCCCACAGCAGCAAATCCCAAAGAAGGGAAATATACACACACTACCACCAAAAGATAACAGGAATTAACAATCACTGATCATTAATATTCCTTAATATCAATGGACTAAATTTGTCTATAAAAAGACACAGGCTACCAGAATGGATACAAAATCAGGACCCATCCTTCTGCTGCATATAAGAAACACACCCCAACTTCAAAGACAGAAACTACCTCTGGGTAAAAGGCTGGGAAAAGACTTTCTAATCAAATGAAATTAAGAAGCAAGCTGGTGTAGCTTTCCTAATTTGTAACAAAATGGACTTCAAACTAAAATCAATCAGAAGAGATCAGGAAGGACATTACATATTAATCACAGGAAAAAGCCACCAAGATGAAATCTCAATTCCAAACATTTACGCCCAAAATACAAGGGCACACATATATGTAAAAGAAATGTTACTATAGCTTAAATCACACATCAAATCCCACACACTAATAGTGGGAGACTACAACACCCCACTATCACCAGTGAACAGGTCTATCACATAGAAACTTAACAGGGAAATAAGGGATCTAACAGGGGCTATGACTCAAATGGATTTAATAGATATCCACAGAATATTCCACACCAACAAAAAAGAATATACCTTCTTTGCAGCAACCCAGTGAACTTTCTCTAAAATCGACTATATACTCAGTCACAAAGCAAATCTCAATAGATACAAAAAATTGAAATAACCTCATGTAACAAAATCAGAAATGAAAAGGGAGACTAAAAACTGACAATGAGGAAATGTGGAAAATCATCAGGTCATACCTCCAAAACCTGTTCTCCACAAAATTGGAAAATCTAAAAGAAATGGATAATTTTCTGGATAGGTACCAAATTAAATCGAGACCAGACAAACAATTTAAATACACCTATAATTCCTAAGGAAATAGAAACAATTATTAAAAAGTCTCCCAATCAAAAAAAGCTCAGGACCAATTCTACCAGAATTTCAAAGAAGAGCTAATACCAATACTCTTCAAATTATTCCACATAATAGAAAGAGAAGGAACACTGCCAAACTCCTTCTATGAGGTTATAGTTACTCTGGTACCCAAACCAAACAAAGACACAATAAAGAAAGAAAATTATAGATGAATCTCCTTCATGAACACTGATACAAAAATGCTCAATAAAATACTGGCAAACCGGGTAGAAAAACACATCAAAAAAATTATCCACCCTGACCAAGTAGGCTTCATTCCAGAGATGCAAGGATGGTTAAACATAAGAAAATCTGTCAATATAATGCACCATATAAACAAACTGAATGAAAAAAAAAACCACATGATCATCTCATTAGGTGCTAGAAAAGCCTTTGACAAAATTCAACACCCCTTCATGATAAAGGTCTTGCAGAGATCAGGAATACAAGGAACATACCTAAACATAATAAACACCATTTACAGGAAGCTGACAGCCAGTACCAAATTAAATGGAGAGAGACTTAAAGCGATTCCATTAAAATCAGTAACAAGGCAAGGCTGTCCACTCTCCCCATAGCTACTCAATATAGTACTCTAAGTTCTAACTAGAGCAATAAGCCAACAAAAGGAGATCAAGGGAACACCAGTTGGAAAGGAAGAAGTCAAACATTCACTATTTGCAGAAGAAGTGATAATATACATACATAAGTGACTCCATAAATTCTATGAGGGAACTCCTACAACTGATAAACACCTTCAGTAATATGGCAGGATACAAGATTAAATCAAAAAATAAATAACTCCTGTAGCTTAAGTTTTCCTGCCTTGCCCACAGTCAGGACAAATCTTTGTTACCCGCCAGTCCCACAGCTGCTCAGACCCAACCAAGTAAGCACAGAGACTTATATTGGTTACAAACTGTATGGCTGTGGCAGGCTTCTTGCTAACTGTTCTTACAGCTTAAATTAATCCATTTCCATAAATCTATACCTTGCCACATGGCTCGTGGCTTACCGGGATCTTCACATGCGGCTTGTCATGGTGGCGGCTGGCAGTGTCTCCCTCACCCAGCTTCCTGTTCTCTCAATTCTCCTCTCTGTTAGTCCCGCCTATACTTCCTGCCTGGCCACTGGCCAATCAGTGATTTATTTATTGACCAATCAGCAACACATTTGACGTACAGACCATCCCACAGCAAACTCCCCCATAATTGATAAACTGTTCAAGAAAGAATTCAGAGAAACGTCACTCTTCACAATAGCCACAGAAAATATAAAATACATTAGGGTAACTCTAACTAAGCAAGTGAAAGACCAGTATGACAAGAACATTATGTCTCTGAAGAAAGAAATTGAAGAAGATATCAGAAAATGGAAAGATCTCCCATGCTAGTGGATAGGTAGGATTAATTTAGTAAGAATGGCAATCCTAACAAAAGCAGTCTACAGATTCAATGCAATCCTCATCAAAATCTCAACATAATTCTTCACAAACCTGAAAAGAACAATACTCAATTTCATATGGAAAAACAAAAAACCCAGCATAGCTAAACACAATCCTATGCAATAAAGCAACTTCTGGAGGCATCACCGACCCTGACTTCAAAGCTCTACTATAGAGCTACAGTAATAAAAACAGCTTTGTATTGGTATAAAACTGACATGTAGACCAATGGAATCAAATTCAAGATGCTGACATTAATCCACACACCTATGAACACCTGATTTTTGACATAGAAGCTCAAACTTTATAAAAGAAAAAAGAAAGCATCTTCAACAAACGGTGTTGGCATAACTGGTTGTCAAGATGTAGAAGATTACAAATAGATCCATATCTATTGTCATGCACAAAACTCAAGTCTAAGTGGATCAAAGACCTCAAAATAAATCCAACTATACTGAACCTGACAGAAGAGAAAGTAGCCTTGAACATACTGGCACAGAAGACCACTTGCTAAATATAACACCAGTAGCACAGACACTGAGAGCAACAATTAATAAATGGGACCTCCTGAAACTGAGAAGCTTCTGTAAGGCAAAGGACATAGTAAATAAGACAAAATGACAGCCTACGCAATGGGTAAAGATCTTCACCAACCTCACTTCTGACTGAGGGCTGACCTCCAAAATACATTAAGAACTCAAGAAAATAGAAAAATATCAAACAATTCAATAAAAAAAATGGGCTACAGAGCCAGGGAATTCTCAACAGTAGAACCTCAAATGGGCAAAAGATATTCAAGGAGTTGCTCAACCTCTTTAGCTATTAGGGAAATGCAAATCAAAATGACTCTGACATACCATCTTACACCTACCTGTCAGAATGGCAAAGGAAAAAAAAAACACTGATGACAGATTATGTTGGAGAGGATGTGGAGCAAGAGGAGCACTACTCCACTGTTGGAAGGAGTGAAAACTTGTACAACCACTTTGGAAATCAGTACAGCGTTTTCTCAGAAAATTGAGAATCTACCTTCCTCAAGACCCAGTGATATCACTCTTGGGCATATACCAAAGGAATGCTCAATCATATCACAAGGACACTTGCTTAACTAATGTTGATAGCAAAATTATTCATAACAGCCTGTAAACCACCTAGATACCTTTCAACTGAAGAATGGATAAAGAAAATGTGGTACATATACACAATGGAGTACTACTCAGCAGTAAAAAATGACATCATGAAATTTGCAGCAAATGCATGGAACTAGAAAATATCATCCTGAGTGAGGTAACCCAGACTCAGAAAGACAAACATAGTATGTACTTACTCATAAATGGATACTAGTAAAGTAAAAGATACTAGTAAATATAAAGTAAAAGACTACAACACACAGCACAAGAGAAGCTAGCTAACAAGGAGGGCCCTAAGAGGGAAGTATGGATCACCCTGGGAAGGGGAAATACATAAGATCTCCGTGAGTAAACTGGGGGTGAGTGGAGCCAATATTGAGTAGGGATGGAGGATGAGAACATAAGGGAATGGGATGGTTGATCTGGAACAGGGATGGAGTGGGAGGGCAATAAAAGAGATATCATGATAGAGGGAGACATCATGGGGATAGGGAGAAACCTGGTGCTAGGAAAGTTCCCAGGAATCCACAAGGGTGACCCCATCTTAGACTACTAGCAATAGTGTCGAAGATGCCTGAACGGGCTTACTCCAGTAATAAGATCAGTGAATACCCTAACTGTCATCATAGAGGATTCATCCAGTAACTGATGGAAGGAGATGCAGAGATCCACAGCCAAGCACCAGGCTGAGCTCTAGGAGTCCAGTTGAAGAGAGAGAAGAGGGATTCTTTGAGCAAGAGGCATCAAGATCATGAAAGGAAAACCTACAGGGTCAACCAAACAAAGCTAGTGGGAACTCATGAACTTTAGACCAACAGGTGTGGAGCCTCCTTGGGACTGGACTTGTCTTGTTGCATAAGTGAGACAGCTGTGTAGTTTGATCTGCTTAAGGGGACCCCTAGCAGTAGGATCAGGATCCATCCCTGGTGCATGAGCTGGCTTTTTGGAGCCCACTATCTATGGTGGGATACCTAGTACAGCCTTGATGCAGGGGAGTGGCTTGGATCTGCCTCTACTGAATGTACCAGGCTATGAAGACTCCCCATGAGAGGCCTTTCCTTATCAGAGGAGGGAATAGGGGGTGGTCTGCGGGGGGAAGACTGGGTGGGGGCAGGAAGAGCGAAGAGAGGGGGAATCTATGATTGGTATGTAAAATGAAGAAAAAATTTCTTAATAAAAAAGATTCATAATTTCAGTTTTCTTTTCAAATGAATAATACTCCGTAGTGTATCTCCAATTTCTGACATAAGAAGCTCTATTCTGAGTTGTTGACAAGGGCTGTCTAAAAACTCCCCAAATATGCAACTTATTGTTGTTGCCTTTAGATACTTTCCCAGAGGTAGAAGGTTAGTCACTTGAGTACTTCAGAAATAGAGCACAGAGAGCCCTGAGCTGGAACTGATCTGAAGACTGGCTTTTATGGTAACTGAAGGCACTGTGCAAGCTTCTAAAGGAGCGGCAAAAGTCCTGTCCAGCTGGACTCCTATAAACCACATCAATGACCAGCATTGATACGATAAAGGTACGATAAACCTAAGGATGCAGTAGCAGCATGTATATACTGGTGGTAATCAACAACTCACTTAAGTCAGACTCAACAAGAGAGAAATCATGCTTGGCACTGGAAACCAAACCAACTGCAGAAATAGTGAAATCATGGATATTGAAAGAGAACCTACAACTACCACTTTACTAAATCAACACAATCCATAATTCACTTCTAAATATCCATCTTTATAGTCAGAGATAAGTGTAGTCTTCACCCCTCATGAAGGATACTTCTCTTTGCAACAGGTAAAGATTTACTACAGAAAACCATAACCAATCAAAATGCAGAATTGTGGTGCCCAGTCTGAAAGGATGTGTCTACAAAATGTACTAAGCCTCAGGAACATTGCAGAAGAGTGAGTGGAAAGATTGACTCAGAGATTCAGGGAATTTGCTGTGAGAGGGAGTATCCTAGTAACATTAGAAACTACATAATAAAGTCTTTCCAATGTGACTGCAAAACTGTGAGCTGAACAAAGGTGACACCAATGATCATACCAAATTAGATAGGGAAAAACTCAAATGGTATCAACTCACCACAAAAAAAACTATAGTAGGCAACTGAGGAAACCATGGAGCAGGAGAGATGTCTTCCCCAGGGAAAAGCCTACCAATTGGTTATCTAGTGCCAAATGCTCAGGCCTGAAAACATACATACAAGTAACATTACATGTACTGAACATTTATATTTAGCAATATATATGTATATACCTACAAATACATATATTCAATAACAATAAAAAATGATGGATTTGAAAGAGGATAAGGAGAGGTATATCACAGGGTTTTTAGCAGGGAAAGTGATGTATCATGTAGTCATGTTACATGATAATTTAATACAATCTCAACAAAGAGTTGTAGCTAGTTTAGTCATTCATTGACATTTTCTCTGAACCATAGATACCAGCATATCTATTAAGGGACCCCATGCTTTGAAAGGCTTTTTGTGAACTTTGAACAACTTTAACAATGTCTAGAGCATGAAATGGCTCAATATTTTTTTAAAAAAAACCTCAGGATTAGAAAAACACAATATTTCAATTTTGCTTCTTTTAGACAGAGGCTGTTTTTTAATACAATACAATATAATATAATATAATATAATATAATATAATATAATATAAGATATGATATGATATGATATGATATGATATGATATAAAAAAACCCCAAAGTAATGGTCTTTTTCAAATCCATGGATGATTTTTATTCTTTCACAGCACAGCCAGAGAACTAGTGCAATTGATAAAAGCTGGTGTGTGTGTGTGTGTGTGTGTGTGTGTGTGTGTGTGTGTGTGTGTAAAGCTTCTTGTACCCTAAATTGATGGTTAAGGGAAGTATAAATCAATCTTCCAAGAGCTGAGATCCTGTTTGGGTTCCAGTGGGAAAATACTTCTTTGGTTATGCTTGAGTGGCATACTTTGGCAGGCTTGAGTAATGAACAATTCCCTACAATGTGAGGCTTAGTGGTTCTGCTAAGTGGACTGAGTACGCTACATATTTCATTTGAAGAAACTCAATCCACATATTTTCTTGAAGTAGGATGGTGTCTTTTGGGGGCTGCTTTGGGAAAAATGTCTTATGGTGAGTTTCAAGACACCTGGACAAACAACCACAGTCTGAGTTTACAGAGGGCTTTCTCAGGGTGAAAAGCAAGAAGCTGTCCTGTCTTTACATATGGAAAAATATAGAGGGAGCAGTAGCTCCATGATGACTTGTCTGGTGCCCTGTGTAAATTTTGGGGGAGAAAGACATGCACATTAAGTCGGCTAAGAAACAGGCTGACTTTGGGAAAAGTGAATGCCAGGTTACAGAATGAGGCAGTAGACTGTAGATTTCTCATTCACCCCTTTATATATGCCAGAGTGGAAGAGGGAAAAGGGAAAGAAATAGAGAACAGTTCATCAGGGAAAAAATAGATGGCTATTGATTTGGACATTTGTAAAAAGCCACAAGGAAGATATTAATATTGAACAAGAAATTATCATCAAACAACATAATTTGGAATCTTGTTAGATTTATATAATTTCTCCCTGAAAATGATTGTGGCATTTAGCTACAGACATTCTAACTGAGTAAAGATCTGACTCTCTACAGAAGAGTATTCTGAATTTGAGGTTAGGGATGGTCATGGAATAAAATTATGTAGAAGACTTGTGTAATAGGGGGGTACAAAATGCAACCCATTCATCTTGAGATAGCTACATACTCTGTCCACAAACTATTTCCCTTGTCTGTGAAAATGCTAAATGTTTAATTATTTGATAAAGAGTATTTGAAGATGATTACTTTGAGGTTCTTCAAATGAGATTTTTCTGCATGATTTTTGTTGTCTGTGAACACCATCAAGAATGTTGTGACTGGACAGAGGCAGAAGAGCATTTTTACCTGTGGAAGAGATTGAGGCTAGATAATATCTGTCACAGGTCAAGGAATAGCAACATCCATCAGAAGCTAAAAGAATCAAGTAATAGCTTGAGCCTCTAGGAGGAGAGCAGATTTGCTGGGAGATATCCGTGAGTTTGATCCTTTGCATTTCTGTCTTCTAGAACTGTAAAATCTGAGGGCATTTGACAGGCTTGAAGAACTGAATTCTCTTCTATCATTCTTACCAAACCTTGTCTTTATTCTTTTCCCCTTTCTTCTCTTTTGGAAAAGAGTAAAGAAAACAACTTTAATGCCTAGAGATATTTTGGACTGAGACAATTGCTATAGAAGATATGCTCATGATTCTAAATTACTTTTCTGCTATATAGATTCCTAAAGAGAGGTTTTTCCTATTTTTTATTTTACATGGTTTGTTATTGTATTAGAAAATCTGATACTGAATATATATATATATATGTGTGTATATATATATATATATATATATATATATATATATATATATATATATATATATATATTTGAGGGACTGGAGAAATGGCTGAGTAGTTAAGAGCACTTGCCAGTCTTCAAGAGGCCCTGAGTTTTGTTCCCAGCACCTACATGGTGGCTCACAACTGTCTGTAACTCAAGTTGAGGGAATTTGATGCCCTCTTTCTGAGCCCCAACAGCACCAGGCCTGAACCTTACATACTCACAGACAAAACACTCATACATAAAATAAACATAAAAAATTCATTTTGATCTATAAAAATGTATGTGCGTGTGTGCGCGTGTGTGTGCGTGCGTGCGTGCATGTGTGTGTGTGTGTGTATGAGCACATGTATGTGGCACAGGGCACAGGTAGATGTCAGAGAATATCTTTTGAGGAGTTAGTTCTCTCCTTGCATCTGGTCAAGCTGTTTTCTTCATTACTTCTGTCCCTTCCCTGAATACCCTAGGCTAGGTGTCCTTTGGGCTTCTGGAAAATATTTTCATGTCACTGTTGTGCTAGACTTACAAATATATCTCTTTTACATGGGTCCAGGATTATGCTTTCAATGAAAAATGCTTTTATACCCCAACTGGAGCATTCTTTCTAGCCCTGGTAATGAAAATGACGTATTGTGTAGTGCTCTGAATGTCTTAATGGAAGACACATATTTTTATTTAGTTTTTTATTTTTTGGGTCTTTCATATCACGCATCTCAATTCCATTCTTCTCCCCATCCCTTTGCATCCTCCCTCTGCCCCTCATCCTCTTGCCCATGCAATCCTCCTCCTCCCAACAAAAATTAAGAGAGAAGAAAAGAGAAAAAAAAAAGAAAAGAAAAAGAAAATTCTCATCATGGAAGCTGTAGTGTGACACCGAGCCGCAAAGTATACTCTTTAGTCCATATATCTTTACTTACAAGTGTTCATTGCAAAGAGTCATTGGTCTGGCTTGAAGCCTCTGGTTTCTGCTACAGCATCAATACTGAACCTTCACTGGCACTCCTCTTGGATAAAAGGAAGGCACAATATTTCTATCAGTCATACATCTTCTGATGATCTATGCAACTGTTTATGATTAAGTCCTAAATGAAATCCTTTAGACAAATAACTTTGACAATTCAAAGTCTCCAGTGATTGAAAACAAAGCAAGTGGAAATGGATGTAGTTGTTATCTCACCCATTGTGAAGGTGGAGTGGGTGAGGTCTGTCATCTATTACACTTGAAAGGTATTTCAGCTCTAACAGTTTGGTTCATTTATTGATTTAACTTGTCGCTGTCTATTGATTCAAACATCGACTATGTGCAGGTACTCTGCAAGGTTAAGATGCTATCAAGTATGAAATTCCTCCATCTTGCCCTTAAAAAACTGCAGAGGCTATGACTTGGCCCTTTCCCCGGTTTTCTTCTGTTAGTTAGAATTCTCCTGCTTTCTTCATAGCTTTGATTTCTCCCTACTGTGTTCTATAATGAAGAAAAAGAGGCCATGAATTTGAAAGAGAGGAAGGAGGAGGGGTATGTGGGTGGGCTTTTAGGAAGAAAAGGGGAAATTGCATACTTTCAAAAAATTAAAAACACCTGAAAAATTCACTTTATGTGTTTACATTATCTGTCTAGTTCCTGAAAACAATGGGATTTTAGAGTGTTTGTTTAAATTCTATTGGGGAAGGTAGATCTCTGGGACTGTCCTCATTTTAAACTTTAATTCTTGAATCATGTTCAACCTCCCATAACAACTGGAGACATAGAGTCTGGGAACCAAGACAAGACTGAATACATTAATGTGCAAAGACTGTACTTACTGAATGAGAGTACAGTAGCCTAGCTGACTGTCCTGCTGGAGACAAAAAAAAAAAAATTAGAGTACTAGAGAGGTTGATTCTGAGTCGAGGAAAAAAAATCATAATTCCTTAGAACAGAGCTTCAAGTCAATTTTACTCTTTGGGAATCACAAGAACTACAGTGCAAAGACAAGAAAACAACCCAAATCTCAGATGCAAGGCATTGGCTAGGTCATCTAGTTATCGTAAGAATGACTAAAAGTGAGTTCATAAAGGTTATCCATGAAGAACTTAAAGCCAGTGAATACTCGACGGTGGTAAAAGATACAGCCCAGGACATCCTGGGTGTGAGAGAAGATCATTTCCAAAAATGAGCATTTAAGGTTTGAACAAATACTTATTTTGTTAAGTGTCTAGACCAGTGGTGACCATTTGGTAGGTTTTGAAAAACATTTTTTTTAAATGTTATCCTTTTGTGCATATATAGTCAGAGGTGTGGGGAGCTGAGGTGTGCAGTGTAGTTCATGGAGCATATTCATTCTTTTCTATAAAACCTTAATTCTAAAAGCCAGAGGATCAATTATCTCTGTTGTGCCAAGCATCTTGTATACAGTGGGAAGCAACTGGCTTACTTCTCTGACCTTAATTTCCTTTATGTGTCATGAAGGCTGACGATGGTTTTTAAAAATGTAAGGTATCACTTTGAAAGAATAAATGGTAAATCTTGAGGCTAGGACCTTCCTGACTTCACCTTCTAGGTGCTGGTGATAGTTGCTATTTATGGCACACTGTTCACTGTGCAGGTTGTCTGGAGGTTTAGATTAGAAAACCAGAAATTAAACCCATGTCAGTTATGGGACATGAAATGATGCTTGTCTCCTTTGCCCTACAAATGAGTACAGAGCTTGCAGGATAGTGAGGGTGAATAAATACCACAACTGAACAGTAACTATGACACAGATCCATTTTACCAGTTGTGCTGCCTTGCACAAGTTTTTTTTTTAAATTAAGGAATATTTTTATTCATTTTACATGTCAATCACAAATGCTCCTCTCCTCCCTCCTCCTGCCCCTCCTGCCTTCTCCCCCCAAACCCACTCCCTTACCTCCTCCAACAAGGGAAGGTTTCCCATAGGGAATCTTTAGAGCCTGGTACATCAAGTAGAGGCAGGTCCAAGCCCCTTCTCCAGATTCAAGGCTTTGCAAGGTATCCCACTATGGGTAGTGGGCTCCAAAAAGCCAGCTCATGCACCAGGGATGGATCCTCATCCTACTGCCAGGGGACCCCTTAAGCAGATGAAGTTACACAACTGTCTTACTTATGCAGAGGGCCTAGTCCAGTCCCATGGAGGCTCCACAGCTGTTTATTCATAACAGCCAGAACCTGGAAACAACCTAGATGCCCCTCAACCAAAGAACGGACGAAGAAAATGCGGCACATATACACAGTAGAGTACTACTCAGCAATAAAAAACAATGACATCGTGAAATTTGCAGGCAACTGGATGAAACTAAAAAAAAAAAAAAAAAAATCATCCTGAGTGAGGTAACCCAGACTCAGAAAGACAAACATAATCTGTACTCACTCATAAGTGGATACTAGATATAAAGCAAAGGATATTCAGACTATAACCTACAGCTCCAGAGAAGCTAGCTTGCACAAGTTCTTAAATCACACAGAGCACCAGCTGTCATATTTGTTAAAGTTGAATTACGCCCATCTTTCAAAGTTTCTATATGATTTAAATGTAGTAAGGAGCATGGGCAAAGTGATCAGTAGAATGATTGCTTTTGCATAGATTCTCCAGTTAGTGGGATTTTTCAGTTCAACTTATTGTGATTACTATCACTGTTGCGCCTCATGGTAGCTATTTCTTGATAGACTGATCAATCGGTTTCTCCAAGTGATGAGCCTTCCATGTAGCCAAACCAAGTCATTATTTATGGGACCTGATTCTCAGGATGATAAGAAATTCTAGACACAATTTTTTCCTTCTCATCAATTTCCTCCTGAAGGAACTATAATTTCACCACTAGGCTTTGGAAGTGGTAATATATGTGAGGAAAATTCAGCTAATATATGTTGTGTTCTGCGAGCACAAACTTAGATCACATTTGCTACAGGTATTGGAAGTAACCCATATGCACTTGCATAGAACTGGAAGTAATTTTTAATCTGAAAATTCCAAATTTTACCCTTTTGTAGGTGGACTATGTGGTTAGAAAGTAAAAGTATTGAACCCTGATTACAAGCCATTCATAGAAAGAACAGATGGGTTTTCTCTGTAAACTCCTTATATTTAGCTGATGGGCCTTGCATCTTAGATTTCAGACATTTTGTTGACCATGTGAACTGAAGGCACTTTTCATTTGCTTTGAATTTTTGTCATATTTGTTTCCTGAATCTGGAGTCATCAAGTTAATAACGGATGATGTGAGATGAATGTTCAGTGAATGCCCGAGGGTGGACTGTTCTACGGTGCAGCTCACAGAGACGATGGAGCAGAAAGCAAAGAAAGTTGTAAATCCCTTAATGAAATTTTTAATAAAAGCAGCTTTGAATACAAGCATTAGATTTTTTTCAAATCATTGCATCCAATCATTTCTGAGATTCAAATAACTGATCAAAAGAATATTCCAAATGCAGAGCAAAAAAAAAAAAAAAATACAATTAAAGAGAAAGGCCAGTCTGGGGGTGAAGGCCAGAAGGCAGCTTTGACCCTGGGCCAGGGGATTTTCATGGTCGCTAGTTTGCATGGAAAGTTCTGGGAATTCGGTTCTTCTTTTGTTGGCCCTGAGCAGTAAACCAAAGTAGAAACTTGTGGTCATCACCACAGTCCTCTCTTTCTAGGATTTTCTTAGTGAGAGAAAGAAAACTTTCTGAGGGAATATTAGAAGACCAAACTTTGTCAAGAGGGTTCTGGGAAAGGGAAGCTGTGAAGAAGCAGGAGGTGTGGGGTGTCTTTGGGAAGTCATATAGTCAGCCTCACTTCCCTCTTATGCTGGTCTCACTTCTCCACCCAGGCCCTCTTTTTCCGGTATCACTGAGGTTGTGTGAGTTCATTACTGCTATTGGGATGTCAGATGCTCCTCAGAAGGGATGATGAGAAGATGCAGAGTCTCACTAAAGGACAGCACACAACGTTAGGACACCAAATTGCTCCTATCTTACAGTAAAGAGATGATGGGCTTGCCTGAAAGAAGACTTAGTGAATTCTGCCTTCCTCTGTAGCATGAATCTTAAAATGTTTTATTAGTAAAAACAAACCCAGAGCCAGGTATTGGGGTGAACGCTGAATGATCAGAGAAACAGAACAAGCCACAGCCAACCTCACCTTGCCAATTCCTCAGCTGATCTTGTTTCTTCAAACTGGAAGCCTCTGTGTCCCCACTGGAATGGGTGCCAGATGTAGCATGAATCTTAAATGGTCTTACTAATAAAAACAAACCCTTAGCCAGGTATTAGGATGAATGCTGAAAGATCAGAGAGACAGAACAAGCCACAGCCTTACCTCGACAACTCCTTAGCTGATCCTGTTTCCATGAATCCTCAGACTGAAAGCCTCTGAGTCCTCATCTGAATGGATCTTAGCTGAACTGCTGCTAAAAGCCTAAAAGCTTAACGAGACTCTTGTCCCTGGTCCTCACGCCTTATATATCATTCTGCTTCCTGCTATCACTTCCTGGGATTAAAGGTGTGTGTCACCATGCCTGGCTGTTTCCAGTGTGGATTTGAACTCACAGAGATCCAGAAAGATATCTGCCTTCTGAATGCTAGGATGAAAGGCGTGTGCTACCACTGCCTAAACCTATGTTTAATATAGTGGCTGTTCTGTTCTCTGACCCCCAGATAAGTTTATTGGGGTGCACAATATATCAACCACATTCCTCTTCTTTCTCTACAAGTAAGTATTGATGTTTTAAGCCTTCCTCAGAGTTAAGACAATTAAAGGCCTTCCTGATATTCCCTAACAAATGCAATTATATGTAAAATATAAAATAAGCTTCGGAAAGCTTTCAGAATGAGAACGACAATGAGGGGAATGCAGTTTTTATTTCAGCAGTCATCTGCAGACATCACTAATAAATTCCTGTCTGGAGCAGCAATCAAGCAAATGTTTAGCTGCTGCACAGAAACAGCTGTAGTCAGAATAAGATTAGAACTGAGGGATGCTTGTTGCATGCATATCCTCCTATAGTTTTTGAATAAGCCTCTGAAGTGCTAGGCTGGTATGCGTCTCTGGAGGCCTCATTCACCGACACTTACTGTATGTGAAATTGACATTTCCCTTTGCTCCACTTGAACTGTCTTTTATCAAAAATAGAATGAAGTACCTACTCTGGATGTTTACATGGATGGGGGAATCCTCAAAAATTCCCACTGAGATGGAATTTGTCACAGGCTGTTCTATAGGAGAGAGAAAATTAAAAAAAAAAAAAAGGAGGGCGGTAAAGGAGAAAAAATTCAAAATAGGATTCTGTGGCTTTTGGCACTGTTGATAATTTGTGTGGAAAATAATGTTTCCCTGTGTGTTTAATCCTGTGCCAATGCAGCTGCTGGTGCGGTAGCGTTTTGCAACAAATTAGAGGGCAGTTAAAGTGAGATTTTCCACCATCAAGAACAAAGCCAGGCCAGTTAGCATGAGGACAGCTTGTTCTAGTTGCTAATGTGCTTAAAAACTTGCTACACATAATTTAAAGCAGCCTTTGTGTGATGATGCCACAGCTCCATGTCTGAGGTCTAGTTAGAATTTCAGTTCAAATGGAGAGGGCTGGATTAGAGAATAAGAACTTAGGGGCTGCCATCACGAGCCCTACCACAAAGAGAGCATTTTCACCATTTCTATTAATCAAGTTAATTCTCCTCAATATTTAAATTTTTAATGGTGACAGATATGTGAAATGTGCAGCCCTTGTCTATAGAAGTTGGCCAGTTATTGTGTGGCGCCAGTAAGAGGATTACAAGTGGCTTAAAGGTGTATTACCTTTGCTGTAAAGGATGCAGATGTTAGAAATAGCCAGTGTCCTTTTAAAGGCTGATCTGAATCTTGAGAATTTTTTTTTTTAATTTTTATTTTGCAATACAATTCAGTTCTACATATCAGCCACAGATTCCCTTGTTCTCCCCCCTCCCGCCCCCCTCACCTTCCCCCCAGCCCGCCCCCCATTCCAATCTCCTCCAGGGCAAAGCCTTCCCCACAGACTGAGATCAACCTGGTGGACTCAGTTCAGGTAGGTCCAGTCCCCTCCTCCCATGCCGAGCCAAGGGACCCTGCATAGGCCCCAGGTTTCAAACAGCCAACTCATGCAATGAGCACAGGACCCGGTCCCACTGCCTGGATGCCTCCCAAACAGATCAGGCCAATCAACTGTCTCACCCACTCAGAGGGCCTGATCCAGTTGGTGACCCCTCAGCCATTGGTTCATATTTCATGTGTTTCCGTTTGTTTGGCTATTTGTCTCTGTGCTTTATCCGACCTTGGTCTCAACAATTCTCGCTCATATAAACCCTCCTCATTCTCGCTAATTGGACTCCCAGAGATCCACCTGGGGCCTAGTCATGGATCTCTGCATCCAGATCCTTCAGTAGTTGGATGAGGTTTCTAGCACGACAATTAGGGTGTTTGGCCATCCCATCACCAGAGTAGGTCAGTTCGGACTGTCTCTCGACCATTGCCAGCAGTCTGTTGTGGGGGTATCTTTGTGAATTTCTGTGGGCCTCTCTAGCACTTTGTTTCTTCCTATTCTCATGTGGTCTTCATTTACCATGGTCTCCTATTCCTTGTTCTCCCTCTCTGTTGTTGATCCAGCTGGGATCTCCCACTCACCCAAGCTCTCTTTCCCTCGACCCTCGCCCTTCACTACCCCCACTCATGTCCAGGCTGTTCATGTAGATCTCATTCCATTTCTCTGTCGTTGGGCGATCCCTGTGTCTTTCTTGGGGTCCTGTTTTCCAGGTAGCCTGCCTGGTGATGTGAGTAGCAGTCCAGTCATCCTTGTTCCACATCTAGTATCCTGTTATGAGTGAGTACATACCATGTTTGTCTTTCTGAGTCTGGGATACCTCACTCAGGATGATTTTTTCTAGATCCATCCATTTGTCTGCAAACCTCATGATGTCATTGTTTTTCTCTGCTGAGTAGTATTCCATTGTGTATATGTACCACATTTTGTTTATCCATTCTTCAGTTGAAGGGCATCTAGGTTGTTTCCATGTTCTGGCTATTACAAACAACGCTGATATGAACATAGCTGAACAAGTGCTCTTGTGGTGTGGTTGAGCATTTCTTGGGTATATGCCCAAGAGTGGTATAGCTGGATCTTGGGGGAGATGGATTCCCAATTTTCTAAGAAATTGCCATATTGATTTCCAAAGTGGTTGTGCAAGCTTGCATTCCCACCAGCAGTGGAGGAGAGTTCCCCTAGCTCCACATCCTCTCCAGCATAAGGTGTCTTCAGTGTTTTTGATCTTAGCCATTCTGACAGGCGTAAGGTGGTATCTCAGAGTTGTTTTGATTTGCATTTCCCTGATGATTAGGGATGTTGAGCAATTCCTTAAATGTCTTTCAGCCATTTGAGTTTCCTCTGTTGAGAATTCTCTGTTTAGTTCTATAGCCCATTTCTTAATTGGACTGTTGGGCATTTTGATGTCTAATTTCTTGAGTTCCTTATATATTCTGGATATCAGTCCTCTGTCAGATGTGGGATTGGTGAAGATCTTTTCCCATTCTGTAGGCTGTCGCTTTGCTTTGTTGACCATATCCTTTGCCCTACAAAAGCTTCTCAGTTTCAAGAGGTCCCACTGATTGATTGTTTCTCTCAGTGTCTGTGCTACTGGTGTTCTATTTAGAAAGTGGTCTCCTATGCCAATGTGTTCAAGACTACTTCCTACTTTCTCTTCTAGCAGGTTCAGAGTAGCTGGATTTATGTTGAGGTCCTTGATCCACTTCAACTTAAGTTTTGTGCACGGTGATAGATATGGATCTATTTGCAGCCTTCTACATGTTGATATCCAGTTTTGCCAGCACTATTTGTTGAAGATGCTTTCTTTTTTCCATTGTGCACTTTTGGCTTCTTTGTCAAAAATTATTTGTTCATAGGTGTGCGGATTAATGTCAGGGTCTTCAATTCGATTCCATTGGTCCACATGTCGGTTTTTATGCCAGTACCAAGCTGTTTTTATTACTGTAGCTCTATAGTAGAGCTTGAAGTCAGGGATCGTGATGCCTCCAGAGGTTGTTTTATTGTACAGGATTCTTTTGGCTATCCTGGATTTTTTGTTTTTCCATATGAAGTTGAGTATTATTCTTTCCAGGTCTGTGAAGAATTGTGTTGGTATTTTGATGGGGATTGCATTGAATCTGTAGATTGCTTTTGGTAAGATTGCCATTTTTACTATGTTAGTTCTGCCTATCCATGAGCATGGGAGATCTTTCCATTTTCTGACATCTTCTTCAATTTCTTTTTTCAGGGACTTAAAGTTCTTGTCATATAGGTCCTTCACTTGCTTGGTTAGTATTACCCCAAGGTATTTTATGTCATTTGTGGCTATAGTAAAGGGTGATGTATCTCTGATTTCCTTCTCCGCTTTTTTGTCCATTGTATATAGGAGGGCTACTGATTTTTTGGAGTTGATCTTGTAACCTGCTATGTTGCTGAAGGTGTTTATAAGCTGTATCAGTTCCTTGGTGGAATCTTTGGGGTTGCTCAAGTATACTATCATGTCATCTGCAAATAGGGAAAGCTTGACTTCTTCCTTTCCAATTTGTATCCCCTTAATCTCCTTATGTTGTCTTATTGCTCTGGCTAGAACTTCAAGTACTATATTGAATAAGTATGGGGAGAGCGGACAGCCTTGCCTCGTTCCTGATTTTAGTGGAATTGCTTTGAGTTTCTCTCCATTTAATTTGATGTTGGCTGTTGGCTTGCTGTAAATTGCCTTTATTATGTTTAGGTATGTTCCCTGTATTCCTGATCGCTCCAAGACCTTTATCATGAAGGGGTGTTGGATTTTGTCAAATGCCTTTTCAGCATCTAGTGAGATGATCATGTGGTTTTTTTCTTTGAGTTTGTTTATATGGTGTATCACATTGACAGACTTTCGTATGTTGAACCATCCTTGCATCCCTGGAATGAATCCTACTTGATCATGGTGGATAATTGTTTTGATGTGTTCTTGGAGTCTGTTTGCCAGTATTTTATTGAGTATTTTTGCATCAATGTTCATGAGGGAGATCGGTCTGTAGTTCTCTTTCTTTGTTGTATCCTTGTTTGGTTTGGGAATCAGGGTAATTGTAGCCTCATAGAAGGAGTTTGGTAATGTTCCTTCTGTTTCTATTGTATGGAACAATTTAGAGAGTATTGGTATTAACTCTTCTTTGAAGATCTGGTAGAATTCTGCACTGAAACCATCTGGTCCTGGGCTTTTTTTGGTTGGGAGACTTTTAATGACTGTTTCTATTTCGTTGGGGGTTATTGGACTATTTAAATAGTTTATCTGGTCTTGATTTAATTTAGGTATGTGGTACCTATCCAGAAAATTATCCATTTCTTTTAGGTTTTCCAGTTTTGTGGAATAGAGGTTTTTGAAGTATGACCTGATGATTCTCTGGATTTCCTCAATGTCTGTTGTTATGTCCCCCTTTTCATTTCTGATTTTGTTGATTTGGATGCTCTCTCTCTGTCTTTTGGTTAGTTTGGATAAGGGCTTGTCTATCTTGTTGATTTTCTCAAAGAACCAACTCTTTGTTTCATTAATTTTTTGTATTGTTCTCTTTGTTTCTATTTTATTGATTTCAGCTCTCACTTTGATAATTTCCTGGCTTCTATTTTTCCTGGGAGACTTTGCTTCTTCCTGTTCTAGAACTTTCAGGTGTGCTGTTAAGTCACTAGTGTGAGATTTCTCCAGCTTATTTATGTGGGCGTTTAGTGCTATGAATTTCCCTCTTAGTACTGCTTTCATAGTGTCCCATAGGTTTGGATATGTGGTGTCTTCATTTTCGTTGATCTCTAGGAAGTCTTTAATTTCTTTCTTTATTTCTTCCTTAACCCATTGGTGATTCAGGTGAGTATTGTTCAGTTTCCATGAGATTGTAGGTTTTCTGTAGTTTTTGTTGTTGTTGAAATGCAACTTTAGACCATGGTGGTCTGATAGAACACAGGAGGTTATTCTAATTGTTTTGTATCTGTTTAGATTTGCTTTGTGACCAAGTATGTGGTCAATTTTAGAGAAGGTTCCATGGGGTGCTGAGAAGAAGGTATATTCTTTTTTGTTAGGATGGAATGTTCTGTAGATGTCGATTAAGTCCATTTGAGTCATGACATCAGTTAAGTCCTTTATTTCTCTGTTAAGTTTCGATTTGGGGGATCTGTCCAGTGGTGAAAGTGGGGTGTTGAGGTCTCCCACTATTAATGTGTGGGGTTTTATATGTGATTTAAGCTTTAATAATGTTTCTTTTACATATGTGGGTGCCCTTGTGTTTGGGGCATAAATGTTCAGAATTGAGACTTCATCTTGGTGGATCTTTCCTGTGATGAGTATGTAATGCCCTTCTTGATCTCTTTTGATTGATTTTAGTTTGAAGTCTATTTTGCTGGATATCAGGATGGCTACACCCGCTTGTTTCTTAAGACCGTTTGATTGGAAAGTCTTTTCCCAGCCTTTTATTTTTAGGTAGTGTCTATCTTTGAATTTGAGATGTGTTTCTTGTATGCAGCAGAAAGATGGGTCATGCTTTCGTATCCATTCTGTAAGCCTATGTCTTTTTATAGGTGAATTAAGTCCATTGATATTGAGAGATATTAATGTCCAGTGATTGTTCATTCCTGTTATTTTTTGGTGGTGATGTGTGTGTACTTTTCTTCGTTGGGGTCTACTGCTGTGGCTTTATCTATTGCCTGTGTTTTCGAGGTTGTATCTGACTTCCTTAGGTTGGAATTTTCCTTCTAGTGCTTTCTGTAGGCCTGGGTTTGTGGATAAATATTGTTTAAATCTGGCTTTGTCATGGAATGTCTTGTTCACTCCATCTATGAGGATTGAAAGTTTTGCTGGGTATATTAGTCTAGGCTGACATCCATGGTCTCTTAATGTCTGCATTACATCTGTCCAGGACCTTCTGGCTTTCAAAGTCTCCATTGAGAAATCGGGTGTTATTCTGATAGGTTTGCCTTTATATGTCACTTGGCCTTTTTCCTTTGCTGCTCTTAATATTCTTTCTTTATTCTGTACGTTTAATTGTTTAATTATTATGTGGCGAGGGGACTTTTTTTTGGGGTCTAGTCTGTTTGGTGTTCCATAGGCTTCCTGTATCTTCATAGGCATTTCCTTCTTTAAGTTGGGAAAGTTTTCTTCTATGATCTTGTTGAATATATTTTCTGTGCCCTTGAGTTGGTATTCTTCTCCTTCTTCTACCCCTATTATTCGTAGGTTTGGTCTTTTCATGGTGTCCCAAATTTCTTGGACATTTTGGTTCATGACTTTGTTGACTTTAGTGTTTTCTTTGACTGATGAATCTATTTCTTCTATTGTATCTTCAACGCTAGAGATCCTCTCTTCCATCTCTTGCATTCTGTTGACTATACTTGCATCTGAAGTTCCCAATCGTTTTCTCAGATTTTCTATTTCCAGCATTCCCTCTGTTTGTGTCTTCTTCATTTTTTCTATTTCCCTTTTCAGGTCTTGGACTGTTTCCTTCATTTGTTTCATTGATTTTTCTTGATTTTCTTTCAGTATTTTATTGTTCTCTTCCAGGACTTTTTTGATTTCTTCTAATTTGTTTGCCCTTTCCTCTAGTTGTTTACAGCATTCTTCACATTTTTTTGTCTTTTCCTCTACACGAGCCTCTAGCTTCTTCATGATGACATTCATAAGGTTATTTTCTTCTGCTTCTTCCAATTTCTGATGTTCAGGTCTAGGTGTTGGAGGAGGGCTAGGGCCTGGTGATGGTGTATTACTATTCATTTTGTTGTATGTGTTTCTGCCTTGACGTCTGCCCATCTCCTTGTGGTTCATTCCTGGCCTTATCCGCACACTTGGTTCAGACAGAGCTGACAGATTCAGGAAGTCTCTCTCTCTTGTCCAGATGGGAGCTCTCTTGTCCAAATTGGAAGTCCGGGGCAGGATGGGAGCTCTTGTTCAGAAGGGAAGTCCGGGGGAGGATGGGTGCTCTCCTCTCTCTCTCTCTCTCTCTCTCTCTCTCTCTCTCTCTCTCTCCTCCAGATGGGAAATCCAGGGCAAGATGGGAGCTGGGGGCCAGCCTCTAAGTCTCAAGAAGAGGCTTGGGGCTCAGGCGGATGGGCGTGGGGGCAGGGCGTGGAGACTGCAGGGTCTGCCAAGGGTCTTGGAGAAGGGGATCCTTCCTGGTTGGGGTAGAAGGGCACCTGCCCGGGGACCAGAACCTGGGGCCAAGTTGGGCAGGTCTTCCCCGGAGTGGCTGGTGCCCAGGGATGGGGTCGGGGGCAAGCTAGGGCACTCACCTGTGCTTCAGAAGGGAAGTCCGGGGCAAGATGGGAGCTGAGGGGCCGGCCTCTAAGTCTCAGGAAGAGGCTTGGGGCTCAGGCAGATGGGCGTGGGGGCAGGGCGTGGAGACTGCAGGGTCTGCCAGGGATCTTGGAGGAGGGGATCCTTCCCGGTGGGGCTAGAAGGGTACCTGCCCGGGGACCAGAACCTGGGGCCAAGTTGGGCAGGTCTTCCCCGGAGTGGCTGGTGCCCAGGGATGGGGTCGGGGGCAAGCTAGGGCACTCACCTGTGCTTCAGAAGGGAAGTCCGGGGCAAGATGGGAGCTGGGGGCCGGCCTCTAAGTCTCAGGAAGAGGCTTGGGGCTCAGGTAGATGGGCGTGGGGGCAGGGCGTGGAGACTGCAGGGTCTGCCAAGGGTCTTGGAGAAGGGGATCCTTCCCGGTTGGGGTAGAAGGGAACCTGTGCTTCAGAAGGGAAGTCCGGGGCAAGATGGGAGCTGGGGGCCGGCCTCTGAATCTTGAGAATTTTAATAGAGATAGACCTTTCCCCATCCCATTGGCTTGGAATTAAATAGGATTCCTAAGTTGAAATTCACTGAAAAAAAGAGCATGTTGGAATGCAAATACCTTTCAGAATTTAATACTTTTATTTGTAACTACATCAGGAATGTAGACTCGAACTTGGGAAGGAAACAGAGCAAGGAGCTTCTTATAGTTTCTTTGTGTTTACAGACAGACACAGGTACAGCAGTGACAGGTTTTAGATTCCTGAGTGAAGAATAAAGGCTTAGCTCCTGAATTCACTGTCATGAGGCTTTGCAAAGGCCAAGGCAGTGCTGACACCTCACTGTTAGAATTTCCATTGGTGTATCATTACAAAAAGTTACGAAATCTTTAGATATCCTTGAAAAAACTAATGAAAAATGTAGTGGGTAGCCATTCCAGCTTTGACCTGGAAGTTCCAACCCCAATTGAGGCTTCAGTAATGGTCACGCCTACAAGGCAGGGCTGAGAGAGGATGAAATCCGGATGCACGGGCTCTCTTGGTGCCTGGACCCTAGACACTGGAGCTAGACCGAGCAGAGTTCTCCAGAGAACATCTCTAGATTGCGCCATACCTTTTCCAGACCCTGTTACCTATCCCTTCACTTGTAAGTTACCTCACAAAATAAACATCCCTTTTAACTACGAGGTGTGGCCTTAATAATTTCACCAATAGAAAAACATTAAAGCTCAAAAAGAGAGAGAGAGAGAGAGAGAGAGAGAGAGAGAGAGAGAGAGAGAGAAGAAAAGAAGCTGAGATAAAACTTTCTTGGGAGATTTTAAATACCTGAGAAATATAGAAGTATTTGGATGACAATAAAGTAAGGTAGACAGAATTTTATTTTTAGAAAATTTGAAAATATCTCTCATTCTGTTATGTCATTAGCATCTGGGTTTGGGTTCATGTATTTTTTTTTTCTTGTATATACTGTCAAATGTGAACTTTCCCTTATCTATTATCTTTTAGAAAAAGGGAAATCAGCCAAATATTTTGCATTCTAAAGGTTATTTATCATAAGTTGAACATAAAATGAACTTAGGGTTGGAAAAGGCATATTGATATATCTTCTTAAAACAGAGGAAAACTGAACAGATGTTTACTTGCTTATTGGCTTCCAGTGTGTTTGTGCAGATTGTACAATGTACAACTCAAGGGCCACCATATTATGCACAGAACAGTTTGTATGAGCACCATGTTGTACTTGAATTGTTGGTATTTAGATAAATGGACAAACTTATCTGGCCAAACTTCCTGTGTACAGCCACAGTGATTGATTAGTGGCCTAAGAAGTTTTATAAGGTTTATGTGTTGAGTTGATTACATACAGGTTATTACAAAAAAGAGCCATAGTTTAGATAGTTAATGTATTAATACACTTACAATTTCTTAAAGTTGTATCCCAGAAACAAGGAATCTGAAAGAAATAAGCAAAGGACAAATCAGTTGTAATGGTAAAATAGGAAAATATGATGAGCTTATGGGGTTGTTAAGCTTACAGAGAAACAGACAGAAAGCGTGACAGCATAGTGGATCTTTATTAAGAATATACAAAAAGTCTGGTGTATTTCAGAATTTCCCTAGAACAACTCTCATTGTATAAGAAAACATTCATTTAGATTTCTAACTTTTCCTGCCTTCAGTGGGTATTATTTCAAATAATTCTCCTCATCCAGCTTGTCTGTTATGATAGAACATGTGCAAAGACACATCACAGTTCCTGACCTCAAAATCATGACATTGAAGTGTAGTCGTTAGTTTTTGCTCTTTTACTCTTGGGCTCTTTTGGGGTGTCTGCCACCCAGCTCCCAAATGAATCCCACACAGAGGCTTATTCTTAATTATAAATATCTGGCCTTAGCTTGGCTTGTTGCTAGGCAGCCTTTCTTAATTTAAATTACCCCATTTACCTCTTGCCCCTAGGAACTTTTCTTTTCTTCTGTAATCTTACTTTCACTCTTACTCCATGGCTGGCTGTGTGGCTGGGTAGCTGGTCCTTAGTACCTTTCTTTTTTTGTTCTCTTGCTCTTTCTTCTTTCTTCTCAGATTTTCCTTCTATTTATTCTCTCTGCCTGCCAGTACCACCTATCCTTTCTCCTGCCTCACTGTTGGCCATTGAGCTCTTTATTAGACCATCAGGTGTTTTAGACAGGCACAGTAACACAGCTTCACAGAGTTAAACAAGTGCAACATAAAAGAATGCAACACATCTTTGCATCATTAAACAAATGTTCCACAGCATAAACAAATGTAATATATCTTAAAATAATATTCTTCAACATTTCCTCCTTTTTGTCTACATAAAAAGAAATATTTTAACTTTAACATAGTAAAGCTATACACAGACACAAAAGTTTTCAAGTAAGAATTACATTTAAAGTATTCTGTCCATTTGTAGTTAGCATATTCAGAAAAAATAATGCATTATCTAGCTTATCTTCATGAATATAAAGTTTTTCACCTAATTTATATTCTATCATAACTAAGGAAAAGTACAACTCTAACTATCTAGTCTTCAACTCTATCAAAGACCTAGAAGAATGTAATATTATCTAAAAACAGAAACATTTGGCTGCCTGGACAGTCACCCAAAGTTCCTCTGCTATGTTGAGGTATCCATCTCCAGCCTGGCAGACTTTTCAGTGAAGCAGGAAATTTGAAAGACTGTCTTGTCCTGTTTTTGCAAAGTTCAGCAGTCTTTTTCCTGTGTGTCATGCATGTCCAGTCTGCAAAGCACATTGTCAGCAGTCAAAGGCAAGAGCAGTTTCTCTGCCCAGTGGCTAACCTTGCCACAATGAAAGCAAACCCCAGAAAGAGTTTCTTCAATGCCCATCATTTGTGAAGTAAGTTGGTACTGCCAGGAGATGATGTGTCTCATTGTCATGAAAAACTTTAGGTTAGTTAGGTAACAAAACATTTTAAATGCCATATTCTGTAGGTCTTTGAAGTATTTGAAAACCATCTATCTACCTGTCTAAATTATACCTGTCTAAACTCAAAAAACTTGTGTGACTATAAGTTCAATTATTATGCATTAAGCACTAGTCTTATTTCTCATTTATACATTGCATTTTTAAATGAACTACATAACCATAATATTCCCCTAAAAGTAGAAACATATATGCAGTGTACCAAAATTAATGCCAATGCAAATTATCTGAGATTAATAGTTGTCTTTTTATCCTATATTCTTATATTCCCTTAAATCTAACAAACATCCATAACTCACTAAATAACCAAAGACCACCCACCCCATCTCTTGGGAATGTGGATGTTGTATTCTCCAAATTGCTTCCTGCTATATGTGAATAAAGTATATTTAGGGTCCCTGAGAAAATTTGAGATAATGACCAAGTCGTGGAAAGACCAGCAGTAACCTTTGCTGAATAGATATCACCTATCAAGGTTCAGGAGATCTCCCTTGATCAAACCTGATCCATATTAACCTGGAACAAATCCACAGCCTCTTGTTTCCTGTGGAAACAAAAACAAAACCTTTTCTCCAAAGCATTTTTTTTATTAAGAAATTTTTTATTCATTTTACATACCAATCAAAGATCCCCCTCTTTCCTCCTCCCACCCCATCAGCCTCTCTCTCTAACCCACCCCCAATTCCCTCCTACAAGAAGGTAAGACCTCCCATGGGGAATCAGCAGAGCCTTGTAGTAGAGGCAGGTCCAAGGCCCTCCCTTTGCCTCAAGGCTGTGCAAGGTGTCCTATCATAGGTAGCAGGCTCCAAAAAGCCTGCTCATGCTCCAGGCATAGATTCTGATCCTATTGCCAGGGGGGACCTTAAGCAGATCAAGCTACAAGCAGATCTCTCTATGCAGAGGGCTTAATCTAGTCCCCTGCAGGCTCTTGATCTAAATTTCATGAGTTCCCACTAGGAAATCTCAATCATACCACAAGGACACATGCTCAATTATGTTCATAGCAACATTATTCATAATAGCCAGAACCTGGAAACAACCTAGATGCCCCTTAACCAAAGAATGGATAAAGAAAATGTGGTACATATACACAATGAAGTACTACTCAGCAGTGAGAAACAATGACATCATAAAATTTGGAGGCAAATGAATGGAACTAGAAAATATCATCCTGAATGAGGTAACTCAGTCTCCAAAGCATTTTTAACTTCCATTTGATAGACACATTTTTTGCTTCCTTTTTAAAATAAAGGCATTCCTAAAGTATCCAGATTGGTTCAATTTAGCAGTCCAGTTCATAATCTTATGTCTCTCAGCAGCTGTTGTTTGCTTATCAACATTCAAAATATTAAAAATCAACACAATAACATAAAGGATCAGACTCCCTGTAATTCTTCTGTCTCTAAATGATGTATTTTTTTTGTATTACTCTACATCTTTCTTTAAATACTTTATTTTTAAACTATTCATTATTTTCACTATGACTATACCCTTTTTCTTTCCTTTTCTTTTCTTTGTTTGTTTATTATATATTTTTTCCAGACAGGGTTTTTCTGTGTAGTTTTGGTGCCTGTCCTGGATCTTGCTTTGTAAACCAGGCTGGCCTCGAACTCATAGAGATCTACCTGGCTCTGCCTCTCAAGTGCTGGGATTAAAGGCATGTGCCACCACCACCTGGCTTCCTTTTTCTTTTCTTAAGTCTATGCACATTGTTAAACACATGACAACCTGTTTAGAGGTTTTTTCCCACCTGGACCTCATTTACTGCATGTCTTTTAGCCTTTTTTGACTGCGTGAGCTAACTTTAGACTGCTAAGCTACAGCTAGGTCCTTTGAGCACAGCTCTATTGACTGGCTCTGTCCACTTCACAGTTCGTGAAAGCCAAGCCTAAAATCTGTGGCCTGCTCAGAGGTTTGTGACCAGGAACTGTATTCAACTTTCCCAGAGCCCTAAAATGCTGATGCTTGTGCTGTGGCAGACATTTTTACTTAGTTTTTTGTTCCTACTTAACATACTGACTGCTCAAGGGTTCACCAGCAGGCAGAAACTCTTAAAGGAGCCATATCCTTTTTTTCCCTTGCTTTCTCAGGCCCTACATGGAAATTAGACAGCCGCACATTGGTACACCAAAATGTTGTTGGTTGTTTTTGCTCTTTTGGGGGGGCTTCCACCCAGCTCCCAAATAAATCATGCACAGAGGCTTATTCATACTTATAAATGCCTAGCTTTAGCTTGGCTTGTTTTTTGCCAGATTTACTTAACTTTAAATTATCCCATCTACCTTTTGCCTCTGTGATTTTTCCTTTTTTTACTTCTATATATCTTACTTTCACTCTTACTCCATAGCTGGCTATATAGCTGGGTGGTTGGCCCCTTCTTTTCTCAATTCTTGATCTCTTGCTCTTTCTTCTTAGATTTCCACTTCTATTTATTTTCTTTGCCTTTCAGCCCCACCTATCCTTTCTCCTGCACTGCTGTTGGCTGTTCAGCTCTTTATTAGAACACTATGTATTTTAGAAAGGCACAGTAACACAGCTTTACAGAGTTAAACAAATGCAACATAAAAGAATGTAACACATCTTCACATCATTAAAGAAATGTTCCACAGCATAAACAAATGTAACACATCTTAAAATAATATTGTACAGCACTGAAGTAAGAGGCAAATGCTAAGTGTGGCTGGCCCATTAACATCAGAACAGAGTCCTGGGAGTTTCAAAAAGCTATGGATCATACATGGTTATGGTGAGGGCTAGCTCAAACAGTTTTCTGAAGACAGTGTCTCTGTGGATGGTGAAACTAATTGAAGTAATTGAGACTAGAGCTGCTTTTCAGGGCTCTAAAAAGTCTTGAGAACTATAAAATTTATATGAGTTGACAAGTTTTCAAGATGGTGATATGATTAAATTTGTTTATAATTTCATTTGTTTATGTGCTTAGGTTAGCCATTCCTATTACCTTTAGGAGAGAAGCAGGTCAAATGCTGAGGATCATAATGACATGGGGAAAAGATAATATTTAGGTAAACATTGCTAAAAGTTTAGCACTTTCTGAGTTGATGAGATCTTATAGACCACTACACACATTACTTGGTATTGACATTGCTCATTGTTATCCTCTAGAACTTGATGGTAACAGCCAATTACTAAAGACACATGTACTTTAGAACATGAGGGGAGTAGAGCTGGCTCTGAACTGGGAGCTTCTTTCCTGGATGGCTTTACTAGTGCTAGAAGGCCACAATAAATGCTACTGGAGGAGAAAAGTAATCATCCATCATAGAGGGTGAATCCTGTCTTGTAAGGGGTACATTTTGCCAAAATAAGAGCCAGGGGTAAAAGACTAGGCCACTTTTTTTTTTTTTAAGATTTATTTGTTTATTTTGTATACATTGTTCTGTCTGCATATATTCCTGCATGCCAGAAGAGGGCACCAGATCTCATTACAGATAGTTGTGAGCCACTACGTGATTGCTAGGAACTGAATTCAGGACCCCTAGAAGAGCTGCTGGTGTTCTTAACCTGAGCCATCTCTCCAGCCCAAGACTAGGCCAATTTTTACCAGTTTTAAAAATCAATTTAGAGAGTCGACCTAGTAGTCCTGTCTATGCATTCGACTTGTCCAAAGCTCTGAGGTGACAGCCATGGTGGAGCTTTCAGGTTTCACTTAAGGTCTTACTGACCATTTGAGCTATGGACAAAGGTAAAAGCAGGTGAAGTGAAGATAGATCCATTATCTGATCCAATTGACAGTGGCAACCTGAACCTATAAATAATCTCTTGTAAAAGAGTTTTGTAAACTGTCAGAGCAATCTCCCTATGGGTAGCAGAGGCTTTTATTCATCTTGAGAAGGGAGCACAAACATTTACAGATACTTATACCCAGCATGGGGAAGGTTCATCTCTGTGAAGTCAACTTTACATGTTTTATCAGTGGGTAGTCCCCTCAGACTAACAGCAGGGATTCCTTTTCACCCTTATTGTGGATTGACCTCTGTGTAAGAAAGACATTTAGAGGCAGCTTCAATGGCCATCTCTCAGAATTGTAGAATCTGTTACCCGCAAATGACTCATTCATCTGGTGGAACCCAGATAGGCAGTCTAGTCTAAGGGTCGCACAGGGAGCATAATTCTTGAGTCTGACAAGATCTACTATCCAGCTAGATCCTGTTTTATATCCCAGGAGTGGGTATTATCCTATTTCTGAGAATAGATGTGTTGGGGAGGGAGATGTGGATCAGGAAAGCAATGGGGAAGAAAGAAGGGCTCCATAGGCATCTCTGCTGCTTATCAGACTGCCTTGTCTGCTCTCCAGTCTCTTTGGGCTTCAAGTATTTTGGCTGTTTTCTGTCCCTTGCAATGAATAATAGCCATGTCCTTAGGAAGCCAGACCACTTTAAAGAGAGCCAATTTTTTTTTACTTTTGTTTTTAACAGTTTTTTATTTGCACTTAATTGGTCTCTATAAATCATGGCATGAACATGAAAGATAGAAATAGCATACCTGCTATTAGTATAAATGTTTACTCATTTGTCTTTTTTTTCCCAACACAGGACTTGAGTGAGAGCAATTAGCTCTCCTTCCTGTGCTGATGTGCTTGGTGGCAAGGCTTGTGTTCATATGGTGACTCATTGGGTAGTTACTGCTGTTCCAGCTCTCCTGACTCCTTTGATGACCAGGGTGCTTCCATCAGTAAGTAAATTGGACTCTGCCTCAGCCAGGGGAATGTCTTGGAGGTCTAGGTGGCAGGCTTGAGAAATGTCCAGCAAGTTCTTACAGTCATGGAGCCCCAGGGACCTCAGGGTTATCATCAGGCACCAATGTCTCATGGTTGAGACTGTGCAGAAGGAACAATATGTCAGCAGACCGGTAAGCCATGGAATACATGGCAAAACACAGATGAATAGAAATGGGTTAATTTAAAATATGAGAGCTAGCTAGCAAGAGGCCTGCCATAGACCATACAGTTTGTAAATAATATTAAGCCTCTGAGTGATTATTTTATAAGCAGCTGCAGGACTGCAGGGCTGGGAGGGACCAGAGAAACCTTCTGGCTACATTTGGCACCCAGACGTGGTAGCAAGAATTTCCACCAAAAACTTGAGAAAGAGTTAAAAAAAAAAGATTCTAAAACAGAGCTAAAATCAGCTTCCTAAATGTGTCTCTCAGGGAAGCTATAAGCTACACTATGGCAGGTGTGTGGCATGTGGGCTTGAGCTACAGCATGGCAGATTCTCACCGAGTTACACAGAGGTTTCTTCAAGTCTTGCAGCACACTGTATGGCAGATTTAGCTTTTGCTAGTATAGACAAAAGAAAAAAGAGATTTCTGGGCTACACACTGCTTGATAGAGGCATAGACCCACTGCCTCCCAGAGTCAGCAAAAAGCATGGCTCCCAGAGCTGATGGTAAATTGCCTCTACCATGCTGGGATTAAAGGTGTGTGCTACCACTGTCTGGCTCCATGTTTAATATAGGCTTTTTCCTCTAATCCCCAGATAAGCTTTATTGGGGTGCACAAATAAAATGTCACCACAAATACCTCTGCCCCAGTGTCTACCACAAATCTAACTGGGTAGCTTCTCAATCATACAGTAACCATAGGATCTTAGAGGCCTAAGACAATAGCAGCCCAGCCCCTTTATTCTGATTTATTATTCATTTCCCCTATGTTTGGGAGGGTCATAACTTTACTGACTTTTGGACAGTTTGGATATTCATTCTTCCAGTATTAATTTTCATTACAATCCCTTTTCCTTGATCCTCTTTCAGTGGGACTTTTCTCAGTTTTTGCTTTTGAGGGTCTCTCCCTTGGATATGAGCAATATGAGCAATAAGGGGTCTCAGAGTGAGCTGACTGGAAAGTAGCCAGAATAATATTTGTCAGCTTATAACTCACTTATTTATTGCTACCTATTTAGCATATTTATATAACTTTGGAAAAAAAAACCCTAGGTAAACATGATAATCATCCACCTAGGATTGATCATATCATTTAGAGACATTTTAGTTTAGAATGAAATGGGGAATAATTTTTTATGTCTTCTAAACTTGCAAGGATCTATTACTACAATTGTTCTTGATTCTGTAATCAACATCCAAATTTATGTGTTCTGATTATTTTATTTTTCATAACTCCTTTAAGGTATTTATTATAAATGGACCCATTTTACACTAAGCAACCTGAAGCTAAGGAAAGAAAAGTAATAAATTTGAGTGCAAATTAAAAATAAATGTTTTATTGTAGATGGATTTTTTTTGTGTGCTGCCAGTGCACAAAAAATGATGTGGAGACTTATTATTGATTATGAAATCTTGGCCTTAGCTTAGGTTTGCTCCTAACTCATTCTTATAACTCAAATTAACCCATAGTTTTTTTTTATCTACATTCTTTCATATAGCTCAGTTACCTTTACTCTGTACTCTCCATCCAGCTTCCTCTCTGTCTGGTTAGCATCTCCTTCTCCCCTCTTCCCAGAACTCTCTGACCCTAGAAGTCCCGCCTAGCCTCTTCCTGCCTAGCTAATGGCCATTCTCTTTATTAAACTAATCACAGTGACACATCTTCACACAGTATAAAGGAATATTCCACAACATTTCTCCCCTTTTGTCTGAATAAAAAGGAAAGGTTTTAACTCTAACATAATAAAACTATAAACAATAAGAACAATTATCAGGTAAAAATTACATTCACAATGTCCAGTCCATTTGTATTTGGCATATTTGGAGAAGCTACTCTATTATCTAGCTTTTCTTGGTGAAGATAAAGTTTTATATCTTACCATTTTCTACCATTATTTGTGTTACCATCTTAAAACTATCTTTTTAGGCCTCAAAACATTTTCTTAGATAAACAATTTAGCTTTTATGTCTCTCAACTTTATACATTTTATACCTTGTTTAAGAGTTTCTTTTTTGAATTTGGTAACAAAGAAAACTGTAACTATAAATATCTTATTTTCAACTCCACCAGAGATTCCA
The DNA here is from genome assembly GCF_949786415.1 of Peromyscus eremicus. Classification (NCBI taxonomy): domain Eukaryota; kingdom Metazoa; phylum Chordata; class Mammalia; order Rodentia; family Cricetidae; genus Peromyscus; species Peromyscus eremicus. Next base: position 89,027,812 of record NC_081417.1, read on the forward strand.
GAAGGATATAATATCACCTGAGTAAACAGGAAGTGCAGAGCAAAAAACTTCCAAAACTAAGAAATGACAGAGATACTTTGCTTCCTGGACAGGTGCCTAAGGTTCTTCTGTACCGTTAGGGCATCCATCTTTGACATACGGGATTAGAATATCTGACATATTTTTCTGTGAAGCAGGAATTTTGAAGGACTCTCCCACCTTGCCTTGGCAAATCCAGCTATCTTATTCCTTTGTATCCTGATTGCCCAGTTTGGACAGGATATTGTCAGCAGTAGAGGCAAAGGCAGTTCCTTTCCTAAATGGCTAGCTTTTGCCATGAAGAAAGCAAACTCCATTTGAAGGTTTTCCGATGCCCATCATCCTTTTTTGAAATAAATTGATGCCGTCAGGAGCACCTATCTCACTGTCATAAAAAGCCTTATGTTACTAAAACATCTTAAATGCCATATTCTGGAGATCTTTTAAGTGTTTGAAGACTACCTGTCTATATATAATATATCTCTTTTGACCTTGACGACTTACCTAACATGACTACAAGTTGATTGTTATAGGGGACTAACTACTAACATGCATTTTTTATTATTCTAAATACTTTGTTATAATAACTTTCAAGGACTAGAAATTTACATTACATTGTTAAATGAGCTGCATAGGTACAATACCTTAAACAAGAGTAGAAACATTTACAGTATGTTTTAGTAAAAATAACCTTAAATTTGTTACAATACATGAAATTCTATACCAATGTATAATATTTGAGACTAGTGGTTGTTCAAAAGTAGACCCAACAATTCACTTTTTTATCGCATCATTTCTGTACTATATCCCCCCTTTTCCTTTCAAAAAGAGATCCTGGAATCTAATCTCCTTTAATCTAATCTTCTTTGCTTAGCTTTCCCCTGTCCAAGACCAGTAACAGTTTGTACCCAACCCCTCAAATGATGACAAACAACATAACCCACAGAGTGACCAAAAAGCACCCACACTACTTCTTGAGAATGTGAACATTGTATTCTCTAGACTGCTTCCTGTTGTCTGAGGGTGATGGCATCTTTGAGGGATCATGAAAAAATTATAATGGTCAAGTTCTGGAGAGCAAGCCATGTCATATGTTGTCCAGTCTTTGTGCAATTGGAAAACATAAGGCTTATCTCTGGTCTTGGCTAGAATAGTCTGTGAGGCTGGACCATCTCGGCCAGCAGCCTTGAAGCTGTTCTGCATGTAGAATTGTGAAAATATTGCAACACAGACATTATGAGAGCCTGGATCACACGGGCCACCTGTTTTCACTGGTGTCTGGTCCTCTTGCTCTGAAAACACACAAGCTTTCAAAAGTAACATAAATATCTGTATTAATACAAGTACAGACTGTGCATTGTACACAAGCCAGCCAAAGATGATATTTTTGTTTTGATTGAGCATGTAAAATATACTTTACCTGTTTTATAGTTTTTATAGGTTTATTTCTTTATGTCTGTACCTAGGATTTTCAGGGTGTCTCCTGTGATCAATATGATCCTTGTTAACCTTCAATGAATCTACAACCTTTCATTTTCTGTGGAAAGAAAAGCATAACCTCTTCCCCAAAGCAATACATTTTCTGACTTTCATTTTAAAGTTAAGGCATTCCTAAAGTATCTAGACTGGTTTAATTCAGCAGTCCCTTCCATAATCCAATATCTCTCAGTACTTGTCATTCTCTGTTCATTAGCATTGAAAAAATCAAATTTTTACAAAAACATACAGAATCCAGACTCTCTGTGTACTTTTCATCTTTACATGGCTTATTCTTTTTATATTATTTTATTATCTCTGCAAAGACTTCACCTTATTATTCATAATCTGTATGTGCTTTCTATGTCAATCTATACACTCTTTCTTTCTTTAGTTTTTAAGCACATTTTTAAACATACTGTACTTTTTTAGAGGTTTTTTTATGTCTGGACATGGATTTGCTAAACATCTGCAGTGTTTTCTGACTGTATGACACAAATCTTAAACTACCATTTCAGCCATCATTCAGTTCATTTTAGTGAAGAGTGCTGGCGCATCATGCTGGCAGATGGCACTGGAGGCTGAGTCCAGCCCACAGGCAGCAGCTGGTAGCTATGTCTCTGTATGCTGCCAAACACCAGCCCATCAGACAAACTGCAAGACTAGAAAGCTGTACCAACCTCTTTGTCCAGAACTTTTCTTACCTTTCTTAGGCCTTATGTTTGGATATTCAAGCCTCATGTTAGGTATCATATATAGAAGAATTTTTCTTTAGGCTGCCATCTCACAAAAAAATGACCTGGAGAATTATTATTGATTATGAAAGCTTGGCCTTAGCTTAGGCTTGTTCCTAACTATTTTTTATAACCTAAATTAACCCATATTTTTTAATCTATGTTATTTTATGTGGCTTGGTTACCTTTGCTCTGTTTTTCCCTTCCTGCTTATTCTCTGGCTGGCGACTCCTCCTGTCTTCTTCCCAGAGCACTCTGTCCCAAGAAGTCCTGCTTAACCTCTTCCTGTCTAGCTAATGGCCATTCAGCTCTTTATTAAACAAATCACTGTGACACATCTTCACACAGTGTAAAGGAATATCCCACATTTTTAAATATAATATTCTAATATAATTTCACAAGTTCAGTAAAGAAAATACTATAAAGAGAACAAGAAGAGAAGCCATACATTAGAAGAAAATGTTTACAAAAGACACACCTGGTAAAGGACCTTTAATATATAAAGAACACTTAAAAGTGTAACAGTAGAAAATGTGCCACCTGATTACAAATCTATCAAAAGACCTGCACAGACGCTTTACCAAAAAAGGTACACAGATGGTACAGATACCTATAAAAATGTGCTATTCCATATGTTACCAGGGAATTAAAATCAAACAATAAAATATTATATATACTGCTATTAAAGTAATTACAGTCTATAACACTGACAATACAAATTCTGTTGAAATGTGGCACAAAATGTTTTTGCTACCTGGAAGACGGCTTGACTTGTCTTATATTTTCACCAAGTAACCTGGCATTTTCACACCTTGGTGCTTTTCCAGTAAGTTGAAATTTATGATTCCACAAAATTGCACACATAGAGGATCATAACAGGTTTAGTTATAGTTTGCTGTAACATAGAAGTGACCTAGATGCTCTTTTGTAGTTGACTCTATAAGTCTACTGGTAGTATAGACAATAGAATATAATTTAGGATTAAAACATGTAATCTTGGGGCTAAGTATTAGGTCATTTATAGAACACTTGCCTACTGTGCATGTGACCTTGGGTTCAATTTCTAGCACCAAAATAAAGTGAAGTAAAATAAAATTAGGTAACTATTAAAGCCTGAAAACAACTGTAAGAAACACAAATGCATGTTGTTAAGTGAAAGAAGTCAACTTGAAAAGGCTTCATAATAGTTTAAACCATAGGACATTCTAGAAATCCAAATGCTTGGAGGTAGTAAGGGGATAGTGCTGGTCTGTGGTTAGAGAGAAGGGTAGGGATGAGGCCACAGAATAATTTTAAGAGGGAAACTGGTCTTTATGTTATTTTAATGGTAGAGAAACAGGTAATTATGTTTTACCATGCTAATGAAATGAAGAACACCAGCAATGGTCCCAGTGTAAACCACAGACTGTGGAGGGTGCTGGTGTGCTAGTGGAAGTACACATCTCTAACATTCCTGGCCCTCTGGTACTGCATGACTGTGGCAGGGGAGGTGGTGCTTGTGGCAGGGGAAGGTAGGTCTGGGAACCTGCTGTCCTTTCTACTCACTTACTGTGAACCTCAAAGGGCTCTGAAAAACAATTCACTAAAAAGTACTGTTAGCTCATTGTCAAGGTTCATTGAGATGATTATCTAACAATGACTAGCCACAGCAGCAGATTTCTTTATTTATTTTTTCTTAAGTCAAGTTTGAGGGGAGCATTTTATTTAGTAGAGCTTTAGAACTTTTTAACTCTTATACTGACTCCATTCATTTTTAACTCCTACCTAAACCTTGGGTAGGTGCTGGGAGATTAAATTAAAGGGAAACAGCCCTTCAACTATAAAAAAATAAGGTTGTATACTTGAATAATTTTTGCTTTAGAAATCTCTGCTCTGTATAAACATACTGACTTAAAAAAATCTGTTGTTAATAATCTTTTTCTTCCACAGTTCAGGGAGGACAGATTATTTTGTGGCCATATTGACTTTGAACAGGGCCTACAAGATGAGACAATCCCAGTGAGTTAATCCTTTGTATAATAATGAGAACAACCCAGAGCCTCTGCATGCTCCTCTGGTCCTGTGGGTTCTTTTTGCATTACTTTTCACTGTGCCATGCTTCTGAATGACCTGCTATAATTGGCAAGTTCACAGTCTCTTCTTTGGGTTCAACACTGAAGCCATGAATTGCTTGTCCATTTACAAATAAAATAAAATGTGGGACATGATAAAGCTCAAGAGAGCATATTGTCTGAAACTCTTGGATCTAATTCTTGCACATATGGGCCAAAGCTGTTTGGCAAAGTACAAATTGAATAGGATGTTAGAATTGTTTACAGCCCAATGGGGGCAGAAGGGCTGGACACTTGGCTGGAATTGCTTCTGCATATTAGGAAATGGCAAAGTCCTGAGATTTTTCAATGTATTCTGAATGAGTACTCTTTTCTTGGTTTGCTAGTATAACCATGACAGTAGGTTAGAAAAAGCCAGAAATATTACTTATTAAGAAAAGTGGAAGATGGAAAAATAATATTCAGACATAAAGTAGACTTTTACAGAAGCCAGAAAAGCTGATTTTATTTTTTCTTAAAGGATAACCTTTCATGTTTATCCTACTTTGAAATGATAGTGTGTCTGGGCCACTGAAGATTAAATTGTAGGTCTTGTTTTTTCCTATTTTAGTGTCTTTTTCCTATAACTGGACAACAGCAAAAACCATACAAATTAATAAATTAGTACTAAGAAGTATTAATCAAGTTTGGTGTGACAGTGAATTGAGAGGCAACTTTGTTACATGGAAAGTGTAGAAACATCTTGCCTGGATTCTGCCTCCAATTCTGATATTACCATGTTCTGAGTTGACAGAAGGCAGCTATGAGGCCTTTGATGCCTCCTGAGTAAAGCATGGCAAAATGAGGAAGTGGAGTTCAACTATTTTATCAAGGCTCCCCCTTGTTTCTCATCATTTAGTGTTCTTTGTAAACAAACTAGAATGCCAATGGTCAACATTAGGTGTCCTTTTTCTTAGCTTATTTGAGGAGCTACAAGGAAATTGATCATCTCTATCTGACATCACTACAGAACAATCAGACCACATGAACAACCTGACTCTCCAACCTAGTGTGAGCTAACACACTGTAGTTTAGAAAGAACCTTTAACATTACAGACTATTGTAAATTCTCCTGCTTACCCATCAAAACTTGACAGTAAGACTCTGTTGATGAAGATACCACATTTGAGTCAGAATATGAAGAAACCAAGTTATTACCAACCTGGAAACTTTATCCCTATTGGCTAGTGTAGCACGAATTGTTAGAAGGTCTTATTAATAAAAACAAACCTGGTGCCAGTTGTTGGGATGAACTGCTGGAAGATCAGAGAAGTAGAACAAGTCACAGCTAACCTTACCTTGCCAATTCCTCAGCTGATCCTGTTTCCTCAGACTGGAAGCCTCTCAGTCCTCAGCCAGAATGGATCTCAGCTGAACTGCTGCTAAGAAGCCTAAAAGCTTAACCAGGCTCTAGTTCCTGGTCCTCATGCCTAGTATACCTTTCTGCTTCACTTCCTGGGATTAAAGGCTCACTTTCTGGGATTAAAGGTGTGAGTCACCATGCTTGGCTGTATCCTTGAACACACAGAGATCCAGGTAGATCTCTGCCTCCGGAATGCAAGGATTAAAGGCATATGCTACCACTGCCTAACCTCTATGTTTAATATTATGGCTGTTCTGTTCTCTGACCCCAGATAAGTTTATTAGCATGCACAATATTTCGGGGAACACAATACCACCACAGGCTAGCTTTCATAATGCCAGGAGGCCTTACGCATATTAGCAGAAGAGAAAATGTAAGCATCAAACATACCCAGCTGTTAACTCTGTAAGCTATAATAACTGCCCTGGCAAGACATGCCTACAGGTGCCATAGAGGCATGAACATCAAGGGAGTAACAAACCCCTTTCTGTTTGGATTTGAGGCCCACACCACAAGATGAAACCCATACCCAGCACCATTATCAGGCTGATAAGTTATAATTAGACAGGTCATAGGCTCTAGAGAGAATGTACTACTATTAATATGCTAAATTGATATAATTAAATATAATATAATTAAACTGACTCTTCATGACCTATCTTAATACCCATAAATTAAGGCACCTTTCAACCCTCATTAGAGAAGCTCCTCTTTGTAGTGAATGACTATCAACACAAATGCCCAGGAGTGGCCAAAGTGCAAAGAATGAGACTAGGATGTTTAGTCCTAAAAAAACCATATATACCACACTCACCTTCCAAAGAATCAGGGATCATTGCAGAAGAGGGGATAGAAAGAGTGTAAAAGCCAGAGGTAGATAATTATGAGGAAACAAGAGCTTCTGGGCACAGCTGGGCAACTAACCATGAACTTGTACCAGTTGTCACAGCATCCTAAGATTTATTAAACACAGGCCACATCAAATCCCAGTAAGGAGAGTTAGACATGAAGTTTCACCAATAGTAGAGTCATTATTGGCAATTTTTAGGTTCTGGGAAAAGGATGGTCTGTTTTTTGTTTGTTTGTTTGTTTGTTTGTTTGTTTGTTTTCTAAGAATACAGCGAAGTCACCACACTTCAATGGAAAACTATGCACCCAAGAATATTTGGGTAACATAAATTGACACTGATGGAAAAAAAAAAGGTACAAAGCTCCATGTAAGAGAAGGGGGCATTAATCTAAGAAGTGTTGGGGGAGGGTGAATAAAAAATTCTCAAAGAACCAATAATTAAAAAAATTAAAAGCACTACACCATAAATAGTTCTCAGAGAGTCTGTTCTGGGAGCTGTTATTGTTCAAAGCTTATAGGAGAACAGGTATTTTAGAAGATAAACCTACCTTCCCAAATCATGAAAATAACCAAGGGCAAAATACTGGTAAATTTATGTAAACAATGTAAACTAGAGTTCCCTGGGAAGATAGAACTTAAATTGAGAAATTTCTACCTTTAGATTGGCTTGTGGACATGTCTATGGGGGCATTATCTTGATTGATAATTTACATGGGATTGCTAGCCCACCGAGTTGTTAGTATTATCCCTTTGGAGTTTGACCTGCATTACATAAGAAATGTAACTGAGGAAGCCAGGGAGAGCTATTGGTTGTAGTATTAAGGCAACTCCACATAGTTAAAAGGGAGGTTTATTTTGTGGGGTAACTTACAAGTAAAGGGATAGGTTACAGGGTCTGGGAAAGTTGTAGCTCAGTCCAGCCGTGTTCTCTGGAAAACTCTGTTCAATCTACCTCCAGCATCCAGGATCCAGGAACCAAGAGAGCCGGCACATCCAGATCTCAGGTCTTAACGACTCCTTTCTCGGCCCCACCTTGTAGGCATGACAGTCGATGAAGCCTCGATGGGAGTAGTACTTCAAGGCCAAAGCTGGAACAGCTACCCACTCCAGAGAGCAAATCAGAAAGTAGCATTCCTATATGGTTTTTATTCATGCTCCCGCATTGTGTTTCTGCCCTGGCTTCTTTTCATGATAGACTATAATATGTAAACAATAATAACCCTTTTCCTCTTCAAGTTTCATAAAAAAATATTTGAGTTTGAATTCTTTCCCATTATTTCTTTGTGATCTTGGGTATTACTTAATCTACCTTCGAAAACGTAGAGTTCTATTGTATCACCCCCCACACACATTAGCATTAGTTTTTCCTCACAAAATATTCTTGAACTTAACACACCTCTCCTGGGGAATGGATCTGCCTTCCTCATAACTAGGTATCCAGAGTGTTCAGATCCATGAAACTCAATGTCTTTCAAGGGCTGGCATAATCATCGGGGATCTTGTGGGAGCAAATTCATGAGCCCCACCTCAGTACTACTGAATTAAAAATTATGGTACAGGGTTTAGGAATCTGTATTATAAATATGCAGAGTTTTCCAGGTGATTTGAATGTTCAGTTTGGGCTGGCTAGTTTTGTTTTGTTTTTGTCAATTTAATACAAGCTAGAGTCATTTGGGAAGCAAGAACCTCAACTGAGAAAATATCCTCGTAAGACTGGCCCATGGGAAAGCCTATAGTACATTTTCTTGATTGATGTGGGAATAGTGCTACTGATGGGAAGGTGGTCCTCAGTTGTGTAAGAAAACAGACACAGCAAATCATGAGGAACAAGCCAGTAAGCAGCACTTCTCCATGGCTTCTGCTTTACTTTCTATCTGCAGATTCCTGCTGTGAGTTTCTGTCCTGAATTCCTTTCATGATGGACTACAATTACGAGATTAAAAAAAAATACCCTTTCCTCTCTGAGTTGCTTTTGGTTTGTGTTTTATAACAGCAATAGGAACTTAATTAAGAGAAAAGTTAGTTCCAGGTCATGACCATTGCTGTGACATACCTATGTCTTGGTGAAGATTATGTAAGGACTTTGGAACTTAGGGCTAGAAAATCCATTTGATTATTCAGAACTTACTGAGCTATTGTGGAACTTACAAGGCCGAGAGCAATGCATATGACAAAGGCCTGGCTTGTGAAGTTTCAGAACAAAGTTTGAGAGTCCCTTAAAGACTATATTAGATCCATTTGATATTTTGAATTAAGAAACCGTGGTTCTGGTCAGCTGCTGCTGTAGAATCAGCTGTGATTAAAAAGAGATCAGCATCATTGAAGCAAGATCTTTTGGGAAGTGTTTCCTCAGAGTCAGCACATTGAAGCTTTAGTGCAGAGAGGGCCAAGTCTGTACCTCATGCTGGCTTCCAAACATGGTTATGTGTAAAAGTTTCCTAGAGAGCACTGTTTTTTAAAGCATGAAAATATCAGGAAAGCAACCGAGGCTTGGAATTCTGAGAGGACAGAATAGGCCATTGGTGAATGTGTGACCTCAGTTGCTGTAGGGACTCAAGCATATTGGAGATAATAGTACCATGGGATCACCACTGAGAACAGCAGAAGCTGTGGATTCCAGGTAACCTAAGCCTATGAGACAAACTGTGTGATATGTATGGCACAGCCAGAGAAGTGGAAGTGCCCATGACCATGAGGGCCATAAGTCTAACAATTCATTTTTACTTTGTTGGACTTTGATTTTGGTTTGATTTGTGATTATACTCTGACTCATCCCTCTTGGAACAAGAAAGTAACATTTTTATTACATAGGAAAATTTTTGGATATTTTAGAGAGACTTTACATGTTTTAAAGAAACTGATTTCCAAAATGGTTGTACAAGTTTGCATTCCCACCAACAGTGTAGGAGTGTTCCCCTTGCTCCACATCATCTCCAACATAAGCTGTCTTCAGTGTTTTTGATCTTAGCCATTCTGACGGGTGTAAGATGGTATCTTGGAGTCATTTTGATTTTCATTTTCCTGATAATTAAGGATGTTTAGCAATTCCTTAAATGCCTTTGAGCCATTTGAAATTCTTCTGTTGGGAATTCTCTGTTTAGCTCTATAGCCCATTTTTAATTGGACTGTTGGGTATTTTGATGTCTAATTTCTTGAGTTCTTTATATATTCTGGATAACAGCACTCTGTCAGATGTGAGGTTGGTAAGGATCTTTTCCCATTCTGTAGGCTGTTGTTTTGTCTTATTGACCGTGTCCTTTGCTATACAAAAGCTTCTCAGTTTCAAGAGGTCCCATTTATTAATTGCTTCTCTCAATGTCTGTGCTACTGGTGTTATATTTAGGAAGAGATCTCCTATGCAAATGTGTTCAATACTACTTCCTACTTTCTCTTCTATCAGGTTTAGAGTAACTGGATTTATGTTGAGGTCTTTGATCCACTTGGTCTTAAGTTTTGTGCATGGTGACAGATATGGATCTATTTGCAGTCTTCTACATGTTTACATCCAGTTATGCCAGCACCATTTGTTGAAGATTCTTTCTTTTTTCCATTGTACAGTTTTGGCTTCTTTGCCAAAAATCATATGTTCATAGGTGTGTGGATTAATGTCAGGGTCTTTGGTTCGGTTCCATTGATCCGAATATCAGTTTTTATGCCAGTACCAAGCTGTTTTTATTACTGTAGCTCTATAGTAGAGCTTGAAGTCAGGGATTGTGATGCCTCCAGAGGTTATTTTATTGTACAGAATTCTTTTGGATATCCTGGGTTTTTTGTTTTTCTGTAAGAAGTTGAGTATTGTTCTTTCCACATCCGTGAAGAGTTGTGTTGGTATTTTGATGGGGATTGCATTGAATCTGTAGATTGCTTTTGGTAAGATTGCCATTTTTCCTATGTTAATCCTACCTATCTATGAGCATGGGAGATCTTTCCATTTTCTGACATCTTCATCAATTTCTTTTTTCAGTGACTTAAAGTTCTTTTCATTGAGGTCCTTCGCTTGCTTAGTTAGAGTTACCCCAAGGTATTTCATGTTATTTGTGGCTATTGTAAAGGGTGATGTTTCTCTGATTTCTTTCTCAGCCCGTTTGTCGTTTGTATATAGGAGGGCTACTGAGTTTTTTGAGTTAATCTTAAAGAAACTAAATTTTCAAAGTGTTTGAGTTTTTAAAGACAGTGGGACTTTAAAATGTGGAATATTTTATATAGTGATATTAATATTAATGTGACATCTTGGAGACAATGAGAAAGAAAATGTTGTGGAATAATGATGCATTTGTATGTCAAGCTGACAAGTGGCCAATTGTGCTGGCTAATTTTTCATCAACTTGGTACAAGCTTGAGTCATTTGGGAAGAGGGAATGTAATGTAAGAAAATACTTCTACCAGATTGTACTGCAGGCAAGACTCTGTACTATTATTTGACTGATTCACATAGGTAGTATTAGGCTTCAAATCCAGGACAAATGACTAAGATACCTATTTAACATGTCATTGTGAACCTGGGTTCTGGATTCTCCCAGCATCCCTCAGTCCTTACCTGTCACAGAGTGTACATGGCATATCCCACCTCCTACCCTAAACTTCTCCAGCCTAAGAGCTGAGCTGCTCTTTTCACAGTTGCCCTTACCTATATCATCCAGCTGTTTTGGTTACCTGGATCTTTTGTTGACCCTTTATTATCTTGGTCTCCAGGCTCTTCCCTCTCTACTCCCCACTGCTCATGGTCATGTTCACTCTGGACTCTCCTAGATATCCCTGCCTCTGGCTTTGCTCTCCCTAATTAATATCTACAATAAACTTTCTCCTCCACCACACCTAAGAACAGTCATGCCCTCCTTTTATTTCATTTTTTTCATCAAGTAGGCCCATTCTATGGGCTGGTGGTACCATCCTGGCCAGGTAGTCTTTAATTTAACAAAAAATCAGGCTGAGCAAACTATGGGGAATGTAATGTAGTTTTTAAAAAAATTTTTATTTTTTACTATTCTTCTTTTTTCTCCTTGGGGAGTCTGCCACTCAGCTCTCAAAAAATCACACAGAGACTTGTTCTTTCTTATGAATGCCCAGCCTTAACTTGGCCCGTTTCTAGCCAGCTTTCCTTAACTTAAGTTATCCCATCTACCTTTTGCCTCTGGGATTTCTATCTTTCTGTATTCTATATACCGTTCTTTACTTCTTACTCTGTGGCTTGTTGTGTACCTGAGTGGCTGGCCCCTGATGTCCTCCTTTCCTTCTTTTGTTACTCCTCAATCTTCTCTTCTCAGATTTCTCCTCCTATTTATTCTCTCTCCTTGCCGGTCCTGCCTGTCCTTTCTCCTGCCTTGCTATTGGATGTTCAACTCTTTATTAGACCAATCAGGTGTTTTAGACAGACAAAATAACACAGCTTCACAGAGTTAAACAAATGCAACATAAAAGAGTGCAACACATCTTTGCATCCTTAAACAAATATTCCACAGCATAAACAAATGTAACACATCTTCAACTAATATTAGACAACAGGGGAATGAGCCAGTAAGCAGCATTCCTCTGTGGCTTTTGCTTCACGTCCTGCTCATAGGTTTCTTTCTCTCCATTCATGTCCTGAATTCTCTCCATAATAAACTTCAATTGTAAGATGAAGTAAATCCTTTTCTCCTCAAGTTGCTTTTTATTAGTGTTTTTATCATAGCAATAGACATCTAACTAAGACATTAGTAAGGTGGGAAAATTCATTGACACAGATTAAGTCTTTGGTATGGTATTACTGATAGGCTCATCTTTATGTTACCTTCTCTTGTTTTACTGAATTAGGATGATGCTAATAGCAAATTTGCAACCTGCTTTACTACAGTGTCTGAAGCTTTTGATCTTCTTTTTTATCCCAAGCCTGTACTTTAGACCAGCATGTATGGAAAGTAGCAGAAAAGGGGACCGTTGGTGCACAGAGCCTTATGTTGATTATAGTAAACAGTAATCAGAGGTTAGAGGTGTATAATCAATAGCAGCTATGTAACTGAGCTATTAACTCTATACCCAAAGGATACACTTGTGCTACTAGACATCAAGTTAGTGCTATCTCATTAACAATAAAGAGAATAAAAGACTGCTTCCAATACATAGACCACAAACCATAGATACGTGGCTGAAAAATAATGGGAGAATTATAATTCCTTCTGTCAGGTCCCCCATGAAGTTCATTTTCACAATGTCAGGAATGTAAACAAAGCTAGCATTCCCTTGGGGGATTGAAAAATTCCTACTTGTTAAAAAGAGTCATTCTCCTTATCTCTGGCAAATGGGACATGTGGCTCTTACATTGACACAAACTTTGATGCCTGTTAGTTTGTCAAGGTTGATGCTAGCCTCTAGGCCCCCTCAGTCCCTACTCAAAAGTCTCCACTCCAATGCACAGGGCCTCTTTCTCTGGTCATTCCATTACAACCCTGGAAAATTTCCCCCGCCACTTTTCTCTGCTTTCACTTTTTAAACTTTTTCCTTTCACATCCATGGGGTGGCTATTTTTGGTTTCTTTAGTATGCTTATTCATTCACCCTTCACTGAAGATGCTCCTGTCTAGGCACACAGAAATTTTCTCAGTAGTAGCACACTGTCAAGATGACGGCAGTCACATATTTCCCTTTAGTCATTAATATAACTATATTATCCATGATGTAAAACAATATTATTTGTGATATTTAACAGAGTAACAACTAAAGAAAGGCACTGTTTCTTTGTTGTCATCTCATTTTCAGAGAGCAAAACTATGTTTACAATCAATGTTTAACAACAGCACAATATTTCAAAGATGAAAGTATGTCATAAATCAGCACAAAATGTATGTTGGCTGTGAGTATTGTGTGTGGTAGGAAGACAAGTAAAGGAAACAGGGAAAGAGCAAATTGCTCCCCCCAACTCCTTGAAAGTGCATGCATTGTACCTTGTGTTTGGAGTGTCATTTCTAATAATGAACAAAATTATTAACACAACAGCTTTTAAACACCGAAGAAATTTGAGTTTGACAGATCAAGCAAACACATACAATATGAGAAATGTGTAATTCATCACCATGGCTGATTATATTTATGTGGGCATTAACACACTAAGAGTCTCTTTATTCATTTGCTTATGTCTCAGGGTTCATATCTCTCTAAGTGATGATGTTAAGAAGGAGTTAACACTGACTGATAAAGCAAGGTGTGGGGTTGGTTTGCTTCTTGTGTAAATGTCAGAAATAATCTTCAAGTTTGGATTTACTTTGTTATTAGACATAATAAATGGGTGTGTTTTAAAAACAGAAGACAGAAGAGGACTTCTAATGCCTGGGTAGGTTTGAAAGACACAGCACTAACACATCGACATAGCTCGTGCTGCTGTCACTGTTTGGTGATTCAGTAGTTTGCAGGCAGAATTTGGAGTCACTCTTCTCTTTTTTCTCCTACTCCAATCCATGGAAATCACCAACTTCCATTCTTCAGTGTTTCTAGAGTTCACCTTTTTCTTGTCCTTACTGTCTTCATCCATCCTCATCCATCCTGAATTTAACTTTTCTCAATTTAATCTTTGCCAGATATAATTAGCTGATCTCCTTTGTAGTTCTTTGTCATTGATATTCATGACCTTGTGACACTTTATGTTATAGTTTTCCATGCTGCCCTACCCATCCACCATGAGTATTTTCTAAAGATGAATGCGAAAGATGACATGATGAATGACATTTAGGACACACACACACACACACACACACACACACACACACACACACATTTCTGAAGAAATTAAGATGTATTGTCATTTAGCATGAGAAGTGATGGGTCTTTTATTATTTGTCTTCATGTCACATGTGGAGTTGAAGTAGCCAAGAAACAAGAAAGACCATATAACCCTGAGTAGTAGATGGCAATATGCTTATGAACTAACTTAACTGAGTTTACAGATGATACTATCCAATTTTAGTGAAAATAACTGCGACAGAATAGAGGCAATACAAAAAATGAGAAAAGGAAGAAGTGGAATTTTGCCTTCTGTCTCCTTGATGCAGGCTCTATATCAGATATTATGATGCAGAAGCTATGAGGACATAAGTAGACACAACAAGTTAGTAAAGAGCGGAAGTTACCAAGATATTTATTTTAATTGTTAACAAAAAATATTTCTTAATTGTATAATCTATTCCTTGAGATATTTGCTAAAGTTAATTATTAGGTTCAAATCACCCCCAACTCTCCTCAAAATGGCAGTGCTGGTGACAGTGACAGTGTCCTAAACAGAAGGACTTGGGCTGAGTAAACAAAACAAAGGATGGTTTCTATTTACAGCAACCTCCCTTGATCAGAGCTCAAAGGTCAACTACCCCAGGTAAAGGCATCTAGTTCCCTGCTAATCCAAATAACCTGTATCAGCTGAAGGACCCTCACCCTACTGACATAAAATCAATGACCCTTACCCTGCTGATATAAAATATGCTTGTTTTCCCATCATTTTGCTCTTTTCTGTGCCTCCTGAGAGTTAGTGTTGGCAGTTCAATCATCAATAAACCTTTCTTTCTACCTATGGAATGGTATAGATCAGTGGTTTCATTGTACTCTCACAATAATGTAATACAAACAAGATGTAATAAAAACAAATTATATTTGATACATACTTTTTACAATGATAGGATATAGAGTGAAAAGCTAGCTCACAGGATATTCCAAGCTCCTCATCATAGGGTGCCACACTTGCCAACTTCTGGCCCTCACCTACTGATCACCCACCCTTCCTTCTTCTCACTGGATTCATCAGACATCCCTATGTCTTGGGACATTTTCACAAACCACTTAATCTTTCTGTGTCTCCCTTTCTCTCCTTGTCCTATTATGAAAAACAGCAATAGGAAAAAGGTTTTAAAAAGAGCTTTATATTTGACTATTATATATCTATGTATTGCTTTTATAATTCCACGTGTCACTCTCAAAAAATTGTTTTACATGTAAGTAGACTTCATTCTTTTCTAAAAGTTTTAGAAATTTTCTAGAATATCTTTAAAATGTTCCACGCTATGCTTCTCTTACTCCCTTTTTTACTTCCTTTTCTTCGTGTTACTGTGTTACCAAAGTCACAAACTTCTGACCTTATGTGATTCTCCCACCTCAATATCTTCTTTTCTGGGACTATTGACATACATCATAGTACCCAGTTTCAGCTTTATTTACTAATTTGTATTTCTTTTAAAATTCTGGAAATAAAACCCAGGGGCCTTGATCTTGTTGGTCACACACTCTAGTACTGAACTACATCTTCATCTCTGTTTGTTTCAATGAGAGATAAATGGCTAGAAATTGATATTTTTTTTTGCTCACTAATATTCATAACTTACTGTGTTCAACATCATTTTTAGGTCCCAGGGGATAACACAGCTCATTTATCTTTATACTAAATGATTCCAGAATGGATACACACACACACACACACACACACACACACACACACACACACACACACACGCTACATGTATATGTATATACATACATATATATTACATATGTGTGTGTACATATGCATCTCTGTTGTAAAAGTTTCCTTTATGCTGCTTCATTATATATATATTTACATATATATATACACACACATATATATTCATTTTATATATATATATATTTTTTTTTTTTTCCCATTCTAATCACTGGACTTTGGATTTGCTGCCTATAGGGTTTTGTAGGGTGAGAAGAGAAAACTAGAGAGGTTATAGAGTAAGTTCATGACTAGTTCATACTTAAGTTGAGGTGGCAATGTTGAAGGAAGATGGAAGCTCCAATTTTACTTTGCTAAATGCTGAGGATTAAATAGGATACTACTTCAGATGTGCTAATGTAATTCTTGTCAACAATCAGTGCTAACCTCTTTTAGCAATGACAGGAACCACCCCCAATTTTTATGAAATGATTTGTGAAATGCTGTCCTCCAAGATGTCATTACCATCTTCATCAGCCTGAGTATAGTTAAGAGTATTTTAGATGTAGCCTATTGAAGTTTCTCCATAGAAGAAGGGTTTGGGAAGGGTCATTAGACATTCATTGGATGTTTCAGCCACTTCTCACATACCTCCCCATCATCTGAATGTAATTATGCAATAGTTGAATGTGGTCTTTGGAGGTGCTGTATTGAGAGAACAGAAGATTAACTGAATTTGATATCTATTCATGTAACTATATGCCAGTGGCCATGTCAGAGGATCTGCAAGTAGCAATTGAGGTTCAAGGTATCAGCCCACTAGCAGGATTCCCCAGTAGGTGAATCTCAGTTAGGCAATGTCCCCAAAACCACATACACAAGAGTGTTTTGTACTTCTGCTGTGACTTTGCATCTTTTCTACCCCTATTTTTCTCTGGTATCTGGCATGATGTGAATAGGTATAGGAAAAGCCCCATTGCCTATAATGTAGTGTGTTTAGCTCATGGAACCATTTCTTTCTACTGGGCACTTTCACCTGTGGATTATTATGAAGATGACTTTTTCCCTAAGCTGTACTGTCTAAATGATACTAGTAATATTAGTTTAAATAGAGTATTGATGATTAAATATATAAATAAGGAAGTGTCACACTGTTACAAATGAGTTTCTTTTGAGGAGCTGTATAGACTGTGGCTTAGGTTAATGATTAAGAAAAGCAATTGAGTCTCAGTTAGTCTAGTTAGCTTAAATTCTTTTAACCTTAATGTTGGGAGATGTGCTCACAGGTTTCAGAGTACATCACAGCTGAAACAAAACTTTAAAAATAGCTTAAATTTAGACTAAGATGGTTTTTGTCAAATAGCTTTGATATAAATCCAAGAAGATAATCTAAAGTTTTAGAAAGACACATGGTTGAATGATGAACTCTTTCAGGTCAGGAAACAAAAACAAAGCAGCCCAAATATTACTAGCTGATATACTTGCTGATTTGCTTGCTAGGATTTTTTGATGACCAAAGGTGATAATTATTTCCTTATACCCATTTCTACCTTCAACCTCCTGATTAAACAAACAAACAAACAAACAAATAAATAAATAAATAAACAAACAAAACAGCTGTTGATGAGTGGATATGTACCCTTAAGATTTAAAATAGAGATGACTTATTCTGTTTTATATATAAAAGTTTGTTTGTGATTCCTTTAAGATTCCTTATAAGACTACCTTTTAAGATAAGTAATATAGTAATTGACCATTTTTTTGTAACTGCAAATTTCAGCCTGCCAGTAAAAGACCTAACTGGGAAGAATACCTTGCTTGTCCACACAGTTAATCTATGACAATTGCTTGTGTATGAATGTATGTGGGTTCTTGTGATAATCTGTTTTTCACCTGTAATGCTTAAAAATGTTTAATCACATAAGGGATATGGAAAACATGCTGTTTTCTACTGTTTGTTTTGTGTGCATTATAATAATTTACTTGAAAAACAGAATGTACCCATATTATAATTTTTATATTGTCTCAAAGATTTTTCTGGGGTATATAAGATGTAAGAAAAAGAATAAAGATAGAGTTAAAATGGGCTAGAAAGAAAACATCAAGAATGAGACTTAGAAGGAAAACATCAGGAATGAGAGAGTTAAAGTGAATTAGAAGGAAAACAACAAGAATGAGAGAGTTAAAATGAATAAAGGGAAAACATCAGGAATGAGAGAATTAGAAGAAAAACAACAAGAGTGAGAGAGTTAGAAGGAACTAGAAAGGAAACATCAAGAGTAAAGATAGAGTTAGAAGAAAAACATCAAGAATGAGAGAGGGAAATCACCAGGAAAATAAAGAATAGAGAATGCAAAAGAATAATAAAGAAAAAAATCTGAAGGAAACAATCAAAAGAGTGTGTTTCTTTTCCCCTAACATCCTCAAACAGAAAAGTCTTAGAATGCACAGACACCTTGTATTCTTTTTGAGCCCTGGGCTGTCAGGAGGCTGGTCCCCCAGGCAGCAATTGCTATAGGAAATTGTCACTGGTGCTAGGGTGATATTTTTTCACCTGTTCAGGGTTCACCCACTATCCTATAAGTATTCCATCGACCATGCCCTGCAGCAACCCAAATAAATTCATTTGTTTCCCAAGAAGAACTTGAGTAGAACTGTTAGTTTTTTCTCTTGTTAATATCCTTGTGTGAATAGATATTTATGTCTCTCCAAGGAACATTTAAGAAATTATATATGCACATAGACACTCTAGTAGGCAATTTATAGAGACCAACTAATTCTATTACCGCAAAACCCTGATAAGGCTGGCTCTCTCACAATTCTCACATTACCCATGAAAAAACATAGAAGATTGAATGAGCTTACCCATGTCATACACCTGGTTAGCCATCACATCGAGCAAAAATGCTTTGGTCTACTATGGCATCATGTATTCTTGATCTTTCTCTTCCTCAGGGCTGGATGTTCTCTTTCCTCCTAGGCCTCTACTTTCAGTAACACCCACAGAGATGTTCTAGTTGGCTTTGAAAAACTCAGACCTGTACTTCCGAGAGGGAGATTCTCAAGGCAAGTTCCTATTTGGTGATGATTCTAACCCCACAAGATAGAAAATCAAGTTCAAGTAAAATATTCATACTGGGATAAAACTTCCAGTTAAAAATCTGTTTTTCGATTAATTTCTCCAGTGTTGCCTATCTCTTCAAATCTTAACTTTATATGAAATTGAGACAAATTGAGCTCCTGAGGAAAAAATCATGTGTTCAAAAAACAATGCATTTTTGTTACTTCCATTGTTGAACTCCACCTGCTGTTCCTGTAAGTCAGTTACAGATGTTGGACTTGGTGATGTTTTGAAATGATGTATTTAAAGTTTTGGCCATAGTCCTTTGATCAGAGAAGAAGGGAAAAGGGCTAACCTAGAGCACAGCTTATAAACACTGATACACACACACACACACACACACACACACACACACACACACACATATATATATATATATATATATATATATATACATACATATACACACACACACACATAAGAATATATCCTGGTTCAGAACTGCCACACAAAAGCTTCAGATTAGAATCTGGGCATGGCTTACTTGGAACTGAACCTCCAGACATATCATGTGTGTTAGTTCATGTCTGGGCTTGAACAATAATAGCAAGCTCTAGATAAATATTTGGGGAGTTATATGACCTCTTCATGTATCAACCAAGAGTGTAGTACTATCTTCAGATCTCTCTCTTTTATCTGTAAGCTGTAGAAGCAGATAGAAGGCTGTTTTCATCTTCTTTCTTGGGGACTAGGAAAGGAAATGAACAACATCATATGTCAAGAATGAGCTTTTAGGGAAAGTGCAGTTGCTTATTCTCTCTCTTTCCATTGCAATCATTTTGGTGGAGGAAAAAAAATAAAATTTGAAAGCTGATACATGAGTGACATGGTAGGTTATAAATTTAAGACAGTAAGAGTTACAAACTTTTGAGCTAAAGGTCATGGGGTGGGTATCTTAATTTTGGTACTTTTTTTATCATTATAGTAAGCTATTCATTTCCATGAATAATTTTTCTTCTCCTTCCCTCTCTATTTTTATTTTCATTGAAAATAGGACTGTTTTTTCTTTCTCTCTTCTCTCTCTCTCTTTCTTTCTTTCTGTCTTCCTTCCTTCCTTCCTTTCTTCCTTCCTTCCTACTTTCCTTCCTTCCATTCTTTCTTACTCCATAATGAAGAGTTTATTTGGCTTATGGTCCCAGAGAGATAAGACTCCTTCATGGCAGGGAAACATGGCAGAAAGTAGCAGTCATAGCAGCTGGAGCAGGATGCTGACAGCTCACATCTTGAACCACAAGCATGAAACAGAGAAAGCAACTTGAAATGGTACAGATTTTAAAATTCTCAAAGGATATCTTCAGTGACATATTTCCTCCAACAAGGTCATACCTCCTAAGCTTCCCCAAACAGCACCAGCAACTGGTGAACAAATACATGAACTTATGGGGGACATTGTTGTTCAAACCACTACACCATTTCATTAAAAACAATCTCAATTTAGATTTTTTCTTACTTCCTATGGCCTTCAATCCCTTGGCCTTTAAAAAATTCCCAAATTCATGAAGTATTTATATTTTTTCTTATCCACATCAGCATCCAGTGACTATATGAAGATGAGTGTTCTTCTAAGACTCATTATTTTTATCCTTTTTTCCTACTCAGTTTTCAAAAGCCCTGTAAGAAGGTTCAGAGAACACACCTAATTCTGTCTGATAAGCATCTCCACTGAGTTTTTTTTATTACATCTAGAGCAAAACCCACACCCACAAACCAGTCCATTTATGAGTGCTACAATATTTTCCTATTTCCAACCTTAATTGTTTTTTCAATAGTGAACAGAAATCCATGTGTTGTGTTTGAAAATATATTTGTTTTCTTACAAAACATTCTGATTGTATTTTTCTCTTCCCCACTCCCCTAAAATCCAGTCTTCCATCTAAATTCACACTCTTGCTATGCCAACCTCCAGGTTCAGTTTTCTGACTTGATTAGTGATTTTGATGTTGTAACTTTTAGAAATTCCTATTTTAAGCATTTGGTGGTCCAGATGCCTGGAAAATTAAATTCCTTATTAGTCATATTTTTTTTGGTTCTTTACCCTTTATAATATATACTACATTTAAAAAAAGTCTAATGAAGGTTCTTCTTTATAGATAAGATTAAATAAATTTAATTATTTGCATAGCTCATTTATTCATCCTATGAAAGATTATTTTTACCTAGAATAGTTTACACAGGACCATTAGGTAACTGGTAGTACATATTTTGTTTACGATTTATACCTAACAATTTCTCTGATGGACTCAGGGCCCCAGTTAATACTCTAATCCCCTTTACCCCCTTATTATTTTATAGCTACTTTACTCTGGACAGTTCAATTGACCATGTGATTTATTTTGGCCAGAGTAACCCTGTAACAATATGGCACAAGCAGTGGCTTCAAGAGTAGTTGAGATATTGTACTTGTCACCTTAAGAATATCCTTAGAAGCATATTAAAAACAATGGTGGTACATATTTTTAATCCCAGCACTTGGGAAGCAGAGGCAGGTGGACCTCTGAGTTTGACACCAGCCTGGTTTACAGAGAGAATTGTAGGACAGCTAGGGCTACACAGAAAACCCTGTCTCAAAAGAAATTTATATATATACATATATATACATGTACACACACACACACACACACACACACACACACACACACACACACACACACATATATATATATATTCTTAGAGTAGTCTTGGCCAACCTTAACAAGCCAATCTCAGATCACACTCTAGATGACTGTGATTGTAGAGCCTCACAGAGATCAGCAGAACAACATAAATAGGTAATGTTTTATCAAAGTAAATTTGGTATGTGTGGAACACACTGTTATTGTGGAAATGGGAGTAGATGCTCCTCCCTATAAATACTCTAGCTCTGAAAATAAGGAGTATGCTTCAGTCAATTATTCTTTGGAGAAATGAGATTTGTATGATGGTGTTAAAATTCGTATTAAACCCATCTGCTGTTGTAATGCTCTGCTCAGAGATAAGTAGCATCCTTTCATATGTCTACTTTTTATTTCATTCAGTACCAAGAATAGCTATTTACCAACATGAAGTGGGAATGCTGCCCCCAACCCCATCTCTGTCTTTCTCTCCTTTCTTGTTAGATGTTTGGTTAGTATAAGCTGTAGGTCAGAAGTCTGAGGTGATCTTGTGAGTGACAACTCTAATTCTCCATCTGAAAATGTACTAAAGGTAATGTCATTTCCTGACATATGCATGAGTAGGGCAGAGAGTCCCTGTAAAGAACAATCTGCCACTTGACAGTGCATCTTGGAAAAGCTTCATCAACAACCCTTATTACTGCCAAGAAGTGCTCTATCTCTCTAGATTAAGGACAAATCATCTCTCAGCCTGACTCAAATGCTCCAAAGCAATAGATCCATAAACCAAACATTTCATTTCCAACTCTAGAGGCTTTTTAATGGTTTAACAGGTAACGCTTCTGCTCTTAGCCTCTTACTGCAAAGTTACTATTTACTGATTAGAGCTGAGGACCTTTGTCTGGAGCACTGAAGGCAGAGATGGAATAAGCTGCATTACGGTGGTGCTTCCATGGAAATAATGTAAGATTTACTCTTCCATACTAAATTGTAGTATCAACTTAGTCAAGACAAAAGTAAACATTACCTGTACTGACCAATAGCAGGCTGATGAGAAGGCTCAGTGGGGGAAGTCACTTGCTACAAACCCTAATGACCTGAATTTAATCCTGGGACTCCCACGGTAAGAGGAGGAAACTGATTCTTGCAAGTTGTCCTCTGAGCTCCACAGCTGCCCTCTAGCAATGTGTGCACATATACACACATGGGTATATGAAATAAATAATGTCAAATAGGTAAGAGAAAAATAGCATACATTACGCAACTGGAAAAGAATGGTAGCTCTTTGCATAGATGCTTTGTATTCACATGAAAATTGTAAGTTCTTCCCTTAGATGGCTGAGTACAGAAGCTTGAAGTTTAATATTTTTATAGAACAATGGAAGTGTTCTCAATGATAAGAAAAAAGGAAGCCTTGATCTTTGATGATGAGAGATTGTCAAGTGCCAGTGATGAGTAGTTAAAACACAGAGAAGAAAGTAACAGCCAGGACACTTGTTAAACCCTTCCCTACAGATAAAGCAGACTTGAATTGCCTGGCCACAGTCTATATGCAATATGCACATATGGAGCATATCATGTTGGGCTTTTGTAACCTATGTCATTCTTTTTCAGTTGCTCTTCCTTCAGCTTGCTGACTGTAAGGTGGTTGGGTGGGGTGTGGAGACCTGTGTGGTTGGTTCCACATGAAGATAAAGGGAGGGGCATAGAGCTAATTGGACCCAAATTTAAATTTACTCTTCTCAGTTTCTGATCTGCACAGCCTTGGACAACTCAGAGTTTCAAGAATTTCACTTGTGTAGTGGAAAATCAGAAGGTAGCAGTTAACATGGCTTATTATGAAGAATAGAGGAAACCTATCCATGTCCATTGCTACTATTCACAATAGCTAAGTAATGAGAATGGTTTAGATGTCCATTAACTGATTAATGAATGTGGTATATTTACACAATGGCATTTTGTTCAACTGTTAAGAAATAAAGTGAGAATTCTCAGGCAAATGATGGAGCTGGAAACAGTCATTCTGAATTAAGTCACTGCTGGAATAGTAGAGATGCTTACTGAGGATTTATGTCCAGTGTTTCTTTTGCTTTCCCCGTGTTTTAACTTCTAAAGAAGTTCATGGTTGTTGTGTTAGGGAGGCCTGGGAATGTAAGACAATTTTTAGTACTCAGACTTTTAGAGAGGCTCTATGAATCCACAAGATAGCTAACAGAGTCTGAGTTCTTGGGCATTTGCCTTTTATGGCTGGGTGACCTCTTAACTGATTTTTATAATATGCTTGAACTTCTTCTATTCATTCAGTAGCTAATGATTCCTAGCCAAATGAAGTACATCAGTTGAGAGAAAAACAGATCTGTTTAAAAGATGAGAACTTTTTTTTTTTTAAAGGAAATCACTTTTATATTCTGTATTTATGAGTTTGGGATTATGGGAGAATGATAGCTGTATAGGGAAAGGGAGCCCAGACCCACAACCTGGGAGAAAAGTTTTTTTTTTTTCCTTTGGATTTATCTTCATAAGACTTCCATCAACTGATGACTGCAATACTGGAGGAGGCTGAATAACTGAGCATTACAGTCTGCAGGGAGAAAGTTATGTTGGTCATTTTTAAATCAGAAAGCAAAAACTGGAGCTTCCCATTTGTCTAACTGAACTATTTTACATTTCCACTAAGGTTTAAGGTATTATCTATGAAGATGTCATAGCAGTTTTCTTTATTTAAGAAAATTTTCCACTCTTTCTACATATCAACCACAGATCCCTGTCCCATCCCTCCTCCAGCTCTCCCCCAGCTTCCCCCACCAACCCAACCTCCACCCCCTCTTCCAATAGGGTAAGGGCTCCCATGGGGAGTCAACAATTGTGCTGAGCTAGGAACTACCCATTGTTACAGAAAGGAACGCTTCAATTGCCTCTAAAGCACTGTGTACCTGTTTTAAAACACAAGCGTGCAGAAGACATTCCAAGGGCTCTCTCCAAAGGGACACCTATGCACCTAAAAATGAACCACATTAGAAGTAATACTATATTCACCTTTAAAATGTAGAGATGAGAAACTGTTCTTAACTTTGTTTAGATAATATTTTTCAATTATTATGAGAAAGAATAAGGGATTAGATGTATTATCAAGATGTAAGCCATTCCCTTCTCTACCCAGTTATTTTTCTTCATATTTGAAATGTTCGTAGACTACGAAACAAAGCACCAAAATTAAAAAAAAAGGTTCACATTTAGATTATGGTATACTCACAAAGATGAATTCATTTTTATTTTTTATTGGCAGCTACTTGATCAGATAGAGAAAGGTCTGTCTGTAGGTTCCTCCCTAAGGGATGTGAGTGCCTTGATTGAAGTGGTATGCATTTCGGCACTAGGAGCCCAAGTTCCAGAACAGCTTCATCTCAGATTCCTGGGAGCTTTGCTAGGAACACTGCTGAGCTGTCTGTTCCTCTCTGACAGAGTGACACATGCACACAGGTGCCCTCTGAAGATAATCCATTTCTTTGAAAATCATTTTTAGCCTTAAAAATTCATTCTGTGTGCTTTCAGTGCCAGGGCTATTTTCTGCCCGAGTCCTACTGTTTTCCAAAGTGTTTCCTGTCTCCTCTACAGGGAAGTCAACAGTGAAGCTACCATGTTTCAGCATGGTAGCTCCTGCCTTGTAGGACACAGCTTCCAGGGGAGGGGAGGGAACTCTAGCCAGAGCAAGACATTCACCAAATTCTAAGTCCTTACTATGAGCACATTTGCACAGGCTCTCATTGTTTGTTGGTATGTGTTTGTGTCCATCTTGAAACAAATGCCCATCCACTTAAGGCTACTGCTGCATTCCAAATAATGCTTTGCCAGTTTCTCAGTCAGTGGTTACTAAAAGGATGCCTAGCACAAGCAATTTAAATGTAAAAAATGGGATAAAAGTGAAGTCTTTGGGGACTCTCTCCCTATAGTGGAAAAAAAGTAAAAATAAGTATGTTTAAAGGAGTTCTCAATAAATCAGGAAAGCAGAGAGGTTTTTATGAAGCCTAATGAACTGCAACAAGAAAATGACAGAAAACTCCAGACGGGCTTGTAAACTGCTAATTAGAATTCTGATTTTCTGTCATGTTGTAATAAATGAACACACTGAAACTCAAGGGCTTAGACCGTGGGTGGACAAGGTTTACAAATGCTGCTGAGTTACATAGGTGTTACCTGGGCCACACTCACCTGAACTAAGTGTTTGAAGGGTCTCTCACATATTTAACACTCTGGTACAGACAATTCACCTAGTAGGCATCTCACATTCTGTTACCCTACAGCCGTTCTCTCTTTTTTGTGGAGGGTTACTAGAATTTTTCCTTGGTAGCTGGTAGATTAAGACTTCCCAATGTAACAAATGGAAAACTGGGTCTTCGCAAGGATAAGATCTTCAGAGACTCAGCATCATTTTATTTACAATCTACTGGTTAAAGCAAGTCACAAGTCAACACAGATTTATTGTATAAAGGGATTACACATGGAAGTAAATATTTGGAGGACATTTTACTTGAAAAATATCTCAGATAGTAGTTGTTTTACTCAATGGTATCAACAAAGTAGCATGACTAGGATGTCTCTGATAGTTCTTTAACCACTAGATACTCATAAATACTCCCTCCCCCTTCCCTCCCTCCCTGCCTCCTGCCCCCCTCCTTTTCTCCCTCCCTTCTCTCTCTCTCCTTTCTTTTTCTTTTGTTTTAGTTTTGTTTGGGCTTTTTTTGTTTGTTTTGTTTTGTTTTGTTTTTCGAGACAGGGTTTCTCTGTGTAGCTTTGCGCCTTTCCTGGAACTCACTTTGGAGACCAGGCTGGCCTCAAACTCATAGAGATCCGCCTGCCTCTGCCTCCCGAGTGCTGGGATTAAAGGCATGTGCCACCACCACCCGGCTTTGGGCATTTTTTTAATCTTATTGGTTTTCTTGTTTGTTTTGAATTTTATTTTTGTTCTTTGTTTTTTGGAGAGCAGGTATAAATTGGTCAGATAGAGAAATAGGGAAGATCTAGGGGATAGGGAAGGGAAAATATGATCAAAACATATTGTATAAAAAAACTTAAGTAAAAAAATGGAAAATACTTTAAATGTGATGAAAATATTAAGGCTTAAATGAGATGATAATAATACCTGGGAAGTTTCCATGTCACCATGGAAACCCGCTGTGGAACACTCTTTCTACTCCAAAGAGAAGTGGTAAAGACTAAACTTGGGTATGACCATATGTCTAAAGCATAGTTCAGCCTGGGTACATGAGAAAGCAACATAGTGCAGAGAGTGAGTGTTGTATTCATTGTCCTTTAAATGCTGCAGAACAAGGTGGTCTGAGGGAGGTATGCTTCTGGGGATAGAATTCTGCTCACACCACTCAAGAATTTGGGTTCCTTTACACCTTTCCTTTTATTGTATGATATGGTCATTTTCTGCAACACTTGTATATTAAATGGATACAGCAATTCCTATCTAATAGATTCTGAGAGTCCATGTAAAAATGTACATTGATTTTGGACTTGACACCACTAGAAAATGTATGTTGAGATGATTTAAAGAGATCCCATTCAGACTGTTTTAAGACTCTGCCTTTCAGTCATATCTATGGTGATGAGAGATAGTTTTAGATATATAATTCACATTATTCCAGGAAAGATGATGCAGTCAACAATTTTATGACCACTTGAGGATTTGGACAAGAATATTCATTCTCTTTCATTCTTCTGTCACTCATTTTTTCCCTTTTTATTTTTTTTAAATGTATTTTGCTGCTGATTATTGATGAGGTTTTTACATTGTTCCCACATGAAGCATTACTGTAGGTAGA
The DNA here is from genome assembly GCF_949786415.1 of Peromyscus eremicus. NCBI lineage: Eukaryota > Metazoa > Chordata > Mammalia > Rodentia > Cricetidae > Peromyscus > Peromyscus eremicus. Next base: position 89,055,294 of record NC_081417.1, read on the forward strand.
TTGTCATGGTAAAACTCCCTGCCATTACCTGGAAAACAGGACCCCAAGAAAGACACGGGGATCACCCAATGACAGAGAAATGGATGAGATCTACATGAACAGTCTGGACATGAGTGGGGGAAATGAAGGGCAAGGGTCGAGGGAAAGAGAGCTTGGGGAAGCAGGAGATCCCAGCTGGATCAAGAACAGAGAGGGAGAACAAGGAATAGGAGACCATGGTAAATGAAGACTACATGAGAATAGGAAGAAGCAAAGTGCTAGAGAGGCCCACAGAAATCCACAAAGATACCCCCACAATAGACTCCTGGCAATGGTTGAGAGACAGCCCAAACTGACCTACTCTGGTGATGGGATGGCCAAACACCCTAATTGTGGTGCTGGAAACCCCATCCAATGACTGAGGGATCTGGATGCAGAGATCCACGGCTAGGCCCTGGGTGGAGCTCCAGGAGTCCAATTAGCAAGAAAGAGGAGGCTTTATATGAGCAAGAATTGTAGAGACCAAGGTTGGATAAAGCACAGGGACAAATAGCCAAACAAATGGAAATACATGAATTATGAACCAATGGCTGAGGGGTCACCAACTGGATCAGGCCTTCTGAATGGGTGAGACAGTTGATTGGCTTGATCTGTTTGGGAGGCATCCAGGCAGTGGGACCAGGTCCTGTGCTCATTGCATGAGTTGGCTGTTTGAAACCTGGGGCTTATGCAGTGTCTCTTGGCTTGGCCTGGGAGGAGGGGACTGGACCTGCCTGGACTGAGTCTACCAGGTTGATCTCAGTTCGTGGGGGAGGCTTTGCCCTGGAGAAAGTGGGAATGGGGGTAGGCTGGGGGGAAGGTGAGGGGGGCGGGAGGGGGGAGAACAAGGGAATCTGTAGCTGATATGTAGAACCGAATTATATTGTAAAATGAAATAAAATAAAATAAAATAAAATAAAAACAAAACTCCCTGCCATGCCTGTAAAAGAGTGGTTCTCAATGTTCCTAATGCTGCAACCCTTTAATATAATTCCTCATGTTGTGGTGACCCACTGCCAACCATAAAATTATTTCATTGCTATTTCATAATGTAATTTTGTAATTATCATGAATCATAATGTAAATAAATGATATATGATCTGCCAAAGGGGTTGTGACCCATGTTCTGAGAACCACTTATAGTAATTGTGGCCTGACTTATGCTATGAACTTTGGGGAAAAACTCATTCACTAGTTTTAAGTCTTAGACTCCCATACTGGCACCTTCCTTTTGACCCCAGCTAGTCTTAAGAGTAATGCTGGGGTAGTGAATGGAGTCTTGCTCTTGTGTCCCTTCTACAACATTACAAGTACAAAAGAACATTAGAAAATATTTTCTCATTTTATGAACTGCAAAACATTTGGCCTTATATGCCTATAACTATGAAATCCTCCACAAATTATTTTCTGTTTAAATATTTCTCTACTTTAGCTACACATGTGAACACAAGTATTTCCTATCCTACACTTCAGGGTTTACTAAATGCTTAGATCAAACTCCCACACCCAAATTGTAGACTTTCTATTTAGAAAGCTGAGCCAGCATTAATGTACCCATCTGGAAGGGAGATTAAAATATTGTCCATGAGGCTATGGCTAACAGGGTGTTATCAATCAGAAGATAAAATTAAAATCCTACATTAAGAACTGCTCTTGATAGAAAGGATAGATTCTGGAACTGCTTTTTTTCTGTTAGACACTCTTGTGTTCTCTACCAGCATATTACAGAGATAAAATATGTCCTGTTAACAGTATTGACAAATGATGTAAATAAGCCTGTTGTCTTCTGAGCAAATATAATTTCAGAGGAAGAAGAGGGAGCCTTAAGTGCAGTCTCAGTGGACTTTAGGGAGCTTTTTGCTGTCCCTTCTTGGACACTCAATAGTTTCCTCAGAATGTGTGTGTGTGTGTGTGTGTGTGTGTGTGTGTGTGTGTGTGTGTTTGTATGGGTATGTGTGATTCTAGTGAAGTAAACTCCTGGACTCTGAAAAAGGAGGTGTTAATTTTTCTGTGTAGTACCTCCTAACAATCTGCTTTAGATTGGTTTAGAATGTATTAAATCTAAAGAGCAAGAAAAAAAATAGTCTTGGTAAGCTAAAATGAGGAAAAGAGAGTGAGTGTGGTGCTCGGCAAGCATCAAGTGTCCCAGCTCCAAATAGAGATAAGTTGTTTGAAATGAACAGCCGAGAGACAGCCTGTGCATGTGCTCACTACAGCTCAGGAAATTAAACTCCCTGTGCTCACAGGCTGCCTCCATGCTGATGCTCTTGCCTTGTGGAAAATAGCATGCCCACCCTGCCCCCATCTTTCTGTCTCTAACAGATGACAGTAATAATGAAATCTAAAATCATTCAAGTCAGTCTATGAAAAGGAACTGTCTATTTAAAGAAATAAAAAGGCATCTCTCAGTGCCATCTGCTGAGGTACAATGATGTTTCTTAACAGAAAAAGCACATTGCAAGGCTTCTTCATCTGTGCCTGTCCTTTTCCACTAGTTACGATATAGTTCTGTTCCTCCTGTCTGATGTGGATCCTTGAATCATGCAATCATTTCTAATGTATCTCTAACATTAAGTGTTTCAAATGCAATTTTAATTGAGATTTTATGATGTACTTGTTTTACCACCTGTCAAATGATATTCTGGGCAAGGATAAAAAATTTGAAAGAGATAGTGGGAGAATGATGTACCTCTCAAAGCTGGTGGTTCTCAATAAATGTCTTTAAAAAGTTGATATATAATTAATGTAAGTAATTAGTGAAATTAAACTCTATTTATGGAATCCTGCTGTGATGTTTTCTGTCTTAATCTTAAACATGATTGTTGCTCTTTTATTCTGAATAAAATTAATGTAATGAGTGCAAAACAAAATAAAAACAGGCTTGAAGAGAAGAAAGGAATTAGTTTTGGTTTATTAGAGCAAGGTTGGAGAAGAAAAATAGACTTTCATAAAGAAAGGAAGCATGGTCACCTCCTCATGTAAATGAATTAGGCATATCCAATACACCGTGGAAAGTAGGAGAACTGTTAGTGAGGTGAGCAATGTGTAGCTGGGTTAAGGAAACCAGGTTACTCATCTGGATAGCTCAGCACCTAGAGGCCAAGACTGACTCTAAATGCATACCCCCTCACCAAATGCTGTTCCTTTGTCTCCATAGCTTTAACACTGTGGGACATAGCAGCTAATTATTCTGAGAAGTCCCTGTCCCACAACTAAGACTGGGTCATCTGTCTTGAGTGACAATGATCATAGTTGATTCAGAAATATCTATGGAAAAACAAGTTAATGAAGTTCTCCAATAAACTCAGCTGAATGTGTTCCCTCAAAGAAATTGAGCATTTCTGACTCTGATCCTGGGAAATGTAGATAATATACATCAGATTTGCCCACTTCAAACAATTTGAAAACATATCATAAAAAATCATTTAAAGCAATGACTTTAAACTACTGGCTATCAAGAAACAAAGGGCGATTTCATGAAGGGAAGCAGATGAGAAGAACTACATGGTTGCTATGGCCTACTTAATCTGAAAAGGGTTTCAGGTTGTGACATAGAGGACTAAGCTTGGTGGTCTCTGTATTGAAGCATACAGAGCTGGCAACTTAAAAGACCAAGGTACCTAGAGTTTGCAGGGCAAGGGATCAGAGAAGAGAGGCAAACACAGAGAACAAGCATCAGAGACATTCAGGGCACTCTAGTACAAATTTAGCCCAGTAATAATCAGTGCTTTCTGATAGGAAAACTTCCTGCAACCACTGAAAGAGCTATCTAAAAAGTTTTAGGAGGAATGACCACTAGGACACATAGAGTCCAAGAAATCATCCCTACTCTTAACACCCAGAGTGGAAATGTGACAAGAAGAGATCACCCTGAATAGAATTCAGAAGTGACATAATTGAATAAACACTGCTCTGCTCCTACTTAGCAAAGCTTAAAAAAAATGATTCTGCACGATCAAATTATTTCTGATAAACTGACTTAGAATAAAAGACTACATGTAGAGACACAAACCTCACAAGGCAAATGCCACAATGTTTGGAATGTAATTAAAAAGTACTTAGTGTGCAATAAAACAGGGAAGTAGGATTAGTATTGAATAGAGCTGAACTTCCCATTATTGTAGAGTGAAGAAAGAGGGAAACTTTCTTTTTTTAAATGTACCTATAAATCTGGATAATATTGAAAAGTGACATGGTTGCCGGGAAAAGTAGTTAAAAGAAACCCTTTGATTAGGTCCAGATGTTTGATCTAACAGAGAAAGGTTTCAAACCACCTGCTATAGGTAAGTTCATTTAAGTCATGGAAACCAAGTACCAAAACAACATGCAAAGACATGGAATTAGGAATGAGAGAACAGCAGCAAAGAGATGCAAATACAAATCTACACTAAAATGTTGTAGTTCAAAAGAATAATACTGAGACCAAATTCATTCTAAGAATTCAGCAGGAGTTGAAGAGAACTGGCAAACTTCAAAAATAGATCATTAGGAGTCCTACTAACTATAGGATAGAGCACAAAAACAGAATCAAATAAGGGGAGCTGAAAGGATGATCCATCAGCAGCATGTTTACCAAGATTCATAATGTAATGAGATTCCCAGGTGGAGATGAGCAAGAACTGGAAAGAATATTTTTAGAAATAATTAAAGAAAATTTTAAAACATTGATGGAAAACAAAATAAAACTAAATTATAGATTCATGAATCTCAACAAACCCCAAGTGGGAGAAACAGAAAAGATAATTTGTATCGGATGTTGTCCCAACAGACAATTCCCAGTGAGAATAGCAACTAGCTTCCTCTTAGGCAGCAGATGGCAAAAGACACTGCAATACCCACCTGAAGTTCTGAAAAAGGAGCAATAGCCACAAATGAAACACACCAACTAAGAATTTCTTGTTTGGGAAAATTATCCTTTGAAAATGAAAGTGTAAAAGAAGCAGTCTCACATAAAAATGGAGACAGTTTGTTATTAAAAAACAGTCCTTTATTCTGAAAGGAATGGTGTTATGTGAAAACTGACATCCATCATTATAAGAACTGCAAATGATTAAGAAAGTGTAAGTACAAAACACTGAGCAAGTACATTTTCTTGAACTGTTTAAACATACAGTACATAAAGCATTATCATTGTGCGATGGTCGTTTTAACACACAGACACATTCACAAGTGGAGGTTGGAGGAAAGTTTCTACATTTTACTAGAATTAGGTCCATATTAGTTTGAAGTAGATTATAATGAATTAAGATGCATATTACAATTCTTAGGTTAGTTATAGAAAATAGCTATTATATAGTAAAAAAATCAACCTGTTATGTTTTACTTTGGCAAAAGATAGAGAAAAACAATTAGGCTTATAACCAAGGGAGAAGTCTAGACAGAAAAAACAAACAATCAAACTACCCCCACAAAAAACCCTAAAACAAGACATGAAACAATTGTTCTTATGATACTTGGCATTGAAAAAGAGCTATAAAAGAGTATAAAACATCTGATTTCACTGGGGCCTTTATATATGTGTGTGTGCCAAACTGAATTATTTCTTATCGATTAAAGATGTGCAATGTATTTCATGTTAACATTTATATGAAACTTTAAGCTACATCTCTGAAAAAAAAATCACAGGGTCTTGATAGTTAGAAATCCACATAGCTAATATAAAACAATGTTGTGGGGAAGGGCTATAAAAGTTTCTTATGTTAACTTTGAAGTCTTCTGAATCACATCTGTAATTTGGAAGTAATTTGAAAATCATTTGTGAAGTTAACAGTTTGAAGATGCAAAAATGTATATGCAGTTTACATCTAGTAACTTTAATATCTCAAGTCAGTAAATATGTTGAAAAATGTCAGAGTTTGATTATTTTTAATGGTCAGATTTGACCCAATTTAGAATCACTCATGTAGACCATCTTAACAAGATTATCTAGATCTAGTTGGCTTATGGTCACATATGTGTGGGACTGCCTTGATTATTAATTGGTTGTAGGTAGTGAAAATTCACTGTTGTGGCACCATTCCATGGGCTGGGGCTATTGATGTATATAAGACAGGAAAAGCTAGATGACATCAAGCAAACAAGGAAGAACATGTCTATTGTCTTTTACTTCTTTTCTGTGAATATGATGTGATAATTTGCTTGAGTTCCTACCTTAATTTCCCTGAAATGATGGATGTAATCTGGAATTATACCAAACACCTTTCTCTAGATAGAAAAATAAAATTTGACAAAATACTATATAATAGATCTTTGGAAAAAATGACTTTTTCAGACTCTCCCTATTTCCTCTTACAATAGAAAAATTAATTGAGGAAGCAAGGATCGGCCTCTAGTAACACTGTCTGGATGAGACTCATTACTGACTACGTTAGTTGTTGTGAGTTAAGTTAAAGTAGAATATGAAGAAACATTATTTTCATGGCATAGTAGATGGTAGGGAGGAGTCAAAGGCATGTAAGGTTTCTTTCTGGAATGGACTAGTTAGGTATTATGTCATGAAACAATATGGGACTTATAGAAGTACAGGAGGTGGGAGGAAGGACAAAGAGGACGATTTTTATACTAAATTGCATATTTGAAAACAGATAGGCACCAGATTCTCAGTTATCTCCCTTTAAGCTACAAGAATAAGGTTTTTTTTTTTAATTTAAAAGTTTTTTTTTTTTCATTTTACATACCAACCACAGTTCCCCTCCCTCCCCTCCTCCTACTCATTCTCCACCTCACCTTCCATCCACTCCTCAGAGAGGGTAAGCACGCCCATAGGGAGTCAACAAAGTCTGGTATATCAAGATGAGGCAGGACCATGCCTCTCCGCCCTGTATCAAGCTTCTCTGGGGATGTGGATTGTAGCCTGGTTATCCTTTGCTTTATGTCTAATATCCACTTATGAGTGAGTATATACTATGTTTGTCTTTCTTAGTCTTGGTTACCTCACTCAGTATGTTTTTTTTTTTTTCTAGTTCCATTCATTTGCCTGAAAATTTTAGGATGTCATTGCTTTTTACTGAGTAATTCTCCATTTTGTAAATGTATCACATTTTCTTTATCCATTCTTCAGTTTTGGGCATCTAGGTTGTTTGCAGGTTCTGGCTATTATGAATAATGTTGCTTTGGACATAATTGGGCAAGTGTCCTTGTGGTATGAATGTGTATCCTTTGGATATATGCCCAAGAGTGGTATTGCTGGATCATGAGGTAGATTGATTCCCATTGCACTCTCACCAGCAGTGGATGAATGTTCCCCTTACTCTACATCCTCTCCAGCATAGGCTGTCTTCAGTGTTTTTGATCTTAGTCATTCTAACAGGTGTAACATGGTATCTCAGAGTCGTTTTGATTTCCATTTCCCTGATGACTAAGGTTGTTGAGCAATTCTTTAAATGTCTTTTGGACATTTGGGATTCTTCTGTCGGGAATTTTCTGTTTAGATATGTAGCCCATTTTTTAATTGGATTGTTTGGAATTTTGCTCTCTAGTTTCTTGAGTTCTTCATATATTTTGGAGATCAGTCCTCTGTCAGATGTGGGGCTGGTGAAGATATTTTCCCATTCTGTACACTGTTGTTTTGTCTTATTTACTGTGTCCTTTGCATTATAGAAGCTTATCATTTTCAGGAATTCCCTTTTATTAATTGCTGTTCTCTGTGTCTGTGATACTGGTGTAATATTTATAAAATAGTCTCCTGTGCTAATGCGTTCTAGGCTACTTACTACTTTCTCCTCTTTAGGTTCAGTGTAGCTAGATTTATGTTGAGGTGTTTGGTTCACTTGGATTTGAGTTTTATGTATGGTGATAGATCTGGATCTATTTGCAGTCCTCTACATGTTGACATCCAGTCATGCCAACACCATTTGTTGATGATGTACAATTTCCATTGTACAATTTTGGCTTCTTTGTCAAAAATCAGGTGTTCATAGGTATGTGGATTAATGACAGGATCTTCAGTTCAATTCCTTTGGTCAATATGTTGGTTTTTATTCCAATACCCAGCTGTTTTTATTATTATAGCATCCAGAAGTTGCTTTATTGTAAAGGATTGTTTTAGATATACTAGGTTTTCTGTTTTTCCATATAAAGTTAAGTATTGTTCTTTCAAGGTCTGTGAAGAATTGTGTTGGTATTTTGATGAGGATTACATTGTATCTGTATATAGCTTTTTGTAATATTGTCATTTTTATTATAGTGGTTCTACCTATCCATGAGCATGGGAGATCTTTCCATTTTCTGATTATCTTCTTCAATTTTTTTTTCTTCAAGGACCTAAAGTTCTTGTCATACAGGTCTTTCATACATTTGGTTAGTGTTACCCCAAGGTATTTTATATTATTTGTGGCTATTGTAAATGGTGATGTTTCTCTAATTTCTTTCTCAGCCCATTTATCATTTGTGTATAGGAGGGCTATTGAATTTTTTTGAGTTAATCTTGTATCTCACTACATTAGTGAGGTGTTTATCAGTTGTAGGAGTTCCCTACTAGGATTTTTGGGGTCATTTATGTAGACTATCATATCATCTGCAAATAGTGAAAGTTTTACTTCTTTCTTTCCAATTTGTATCCCCTTGATCTCCTTTTGTTGTCTTATTGCTCTAGCTAGAAGTTCAAGTACTATAGTGAATGGATATGGGGATAGTAGACAGCTGTTGTGGGATAATGCCCTTGTACACTGGTTTAATAAAACACTGAATGGCCAGTAGCCAGGCAGGAAGTATAGGTGGGGCAAGCAGAGAGGAGAATGCTGGGAAGAGGAAGACTGAGTAAGGATATACCAGCCCGCCATCCAGGAAGCAGCATGCAATGGCACACAGGTAAAGTCATGGAACATGTGGCAACATATAGATTAACAGAAATGGGCTGAGTTTGAGTGTAAGAGCTAGTCAGTAGTAGGCCTGAGCTAATGGCCAGTTTTAATTAATATAAGCCTCTGTGTGTTTACTTGAGTCTGAGTGGCTGTGGGACCAATGGGTGAGAGAGATTTGTCCTGACTGGAGGCCAGGCAGGACACAGGAAAACTTCAACTGCAGACAGTCTTGTCTTGTTCCTGATTTTAGTGGAATTGCTTTGAATTTCTCTCCCTTTAATTTAATGTTGGTTGCTGGCTTGCTGTAAATTGCCTTTATTATGTTTAGGTATGTTTCTTGTATTCCTGGTCTCTCTTGGATCTTTATCATAAAGAGGTGTTGGATTTTGTCAAAGGCCTTCTCAGCATCTAATGTGATGATCATGTGATTTTTATTCTTTCAGTTTGTTTATATGATGTATTATATTGACAGATTTTTGTATGTTGAACCATCCTTGCATTTCTGGCATGAAGCCTACTTGACCATGATGGATGGTTTTTTTTTTTATGTATTCTTGGATTTGGTTTGCCAGTATTTTATTGAGTATTTTTGCATCAATGTTCATGAGGGAGATTTGTCTATAATTCGCTTTGTTGCATCTTTGTGTCGTTTGAGTATCAGGGTAACTGTTGCCTCAGAGAGAGAGAGAGAGAGAGAGAGAGAGAGAGAGAGAGAGAGAGAGAGAGGCAATGTTCCTTCTGTTGCATGAACAATTTGTTGAGTATTGCTATTAGCTCTTCTTTGAAATTTTGGTAGAATTCTATGTTGAAACCATCTGGCCCTGGACTTTTTTTGGTTGGGAGACGTTTAATGACTGCTTATATTTCTGTAGGAGTTATAGGTCAATTTAAAATGTTTACCTGGTCTTGATTTAATTTGAGTATATGGTATCTATCCACAAAATTGTCCATTTCTTTTAGATTTTCAATTTTGTGGAGTATAGGTTTTTGAAGTATGACCTGATGATTCTCTGTATTTCCTCATTGTCAGTTGTTACTTCTCCTTTTTCATTTCTGATTTTGCTAATTTGGATATTCTCTCTCTGCCTTATATTGAGTTTGGATGAGTATGTCTGTCTTTTTGATTTTCTTAAAGAGCCAACTCTTTGTTTCATTGATTCTTTGTACTGTTCCCTTTGTTTTTATTTTATTGATTTCAGCCCATAATTTGACTATTTCCTGGCATATACTCCTTCTGGGTGAGAATTCTTCTTTTTGTTCTAGAGCTCTCAGGTGTGCTGTTAAGTCATCAGTGTGAGATTTCTTCAAATTCTTTATGTAGGTACACAGTGCTATGAAATTTTCTCTTACTACTGCTTTCATAGTGTCCCATAAGTTTCAGTATGTTGTACATTCATTTTCATTGAATTCTAGGAAGTGTTTAATTTTTTTCTTTATTTCTTCCTTGACCCAGTGGTGATTCTGGTGAGCATTGTTCAGTTTTCATGACTTTTTAGGCTTTCTGTAATTTGTGTTGTTGTTGAATTCTAACTTTAAAGGCATGGTGGTCTGATAAAATACAGGAGGTTATTCCATTTTTTTTTTAATCTGTTCAGATTTGCTTTGTGACTGAGTATGTGGTAAATTTTAGAGAAGGTTCTATGGGGGCCAAGAAGAAGGTATATTCTCTTGTGTTTGAGTTGAATGTTCTGTAGATGTCTATTAAGTCCATTTGAGTCATAACATCTGTTGGGTCCTTTATTTCTCTGTTAAGTTTCTGTCTGGCAGATCTCTCTTTGGATGAAAGTGGGGAGTTGAAGTCTCCCACTATTAATGTGTGGGGTTTGATGTGTGATTTAAGCTTCAGTAAAGTTTCTTTTACACATGTTGGTGCCCTTGTATTTGCGGCACAAATGTTCAGAATTGAGACTTCATCTTGATGGATTTTTTCTGTGTTGAAAATAAAATGTCCTTCTTGATCTCTTTTGCTTAATTTTAGTTTGAAGTCTATTTTTTTAGACATTAGAATAGCTACACCAGCTTCCTTCTTAAATCCATTTGTCTGGAAAGACTTTTCCCAGTCCTTTACTCTGAGGTAATGTCTGTCTTTGAAGTTGAAATATGTTTCTTGTGTGTAGCAGAAGGATGGATTCTGTTTTTATATACATTCTGTTACCCTGTCTTTTTATGGGCAAATTAAGTCCATTGATATTAAGGGATATTAATGACCAGTGATTGTTAATTCCTATTTTTTTTTTTTTGGTGATAGTGTTGTGTGTTTCCCTTCTTTGGGGTTTGTTGGTTTGGAATTATCTATTGCCTGTGTTTTCAAGGGTGCATCTAACTTCCTTGAGTTGGATTTTTCCTTCTAGTGCTTTCTGTAGGGCTGGATTTGTGAATAGGTATTGTTTAAATCTGGTTTCATCATGGAATATTTTGTTTACTTCATCTATGGTGATTGAGAGTTTTGCTGGGTATAATAGTCTGAGCTGGAATCCATGGTCTCTTAGTGTCTGCTTTACATCAATCCAGGACTTTCTGGCTTTCAGAATCTCCATTGTGAAGTCAGAAGTTATTCTGATAGGTTTGCCTTTATATGTTACTTGGCCTTTTTCCTTTGCAGCTCTTAATATTTTTCTTTATTCTGTATGTATATTGGTTTGATTATAATGTGTTAAGGGGACATTTTCTTGAATCCACTCTGTTTGGCATTCTGTAATCTTCTTCTATCTTCACAGGCATTTCCTTCTTTAGATTGGGAAAATTTTCGTCTATGACTTTGTTGAATATACTTTCTGTGCCTTTGAGTTGGTATTCCTCTCCTACTTCTATCCCTATTATTCTTAGGTTTAGCTTTTTCATGGTGTCCCAGATTTCCTGGATGTTTTATATTATGACATTTTTGGCTTTGGTGTTTTCTTTGACTGATGAATCCATTTCCTCTATTGTATCCTCCATGCCAGAGATTCTCTCTTTGGTCTCTTGTATTCTGTTGGTTATGCTTACATTTGTAGTTCCTGTTCATTTACTCACATTTTCTTTTTTCATAATTCCCTTGGTTTGTGTCTTCTTCATTGTTTCTATTTCAGTTTTCAGGTCTTAAACTGTCTCCTTCACTTGTTTAATTGCTTTTTCTTGGTTTTCTTTAAGGGATTTATTGATTTATTCTAGTTTTTTTTTGGGGGGGTTCTTCTCCTCAAATTAAGGGAATTTTTCATTTCCTTTTGAAAGACCTCTATCATTTTCTTAAAGTCATTTTTAAGATCATTTTTCTTCTGTTTCTTCTATGTTAGGATGTTCAGGTGTTGCTGATGTAGAACCACTAGGTTCTGGTGGTGCCATATTGCTCTTTATGTTGTTGAATGTATTCTTGCACTAACATCTATCCATCTATTCTTCCAAATGGTGCAAATGGTGTCTATGTCTTGGGGAGCTACTCTTGGTCCAGTTGGAGCTGGTGGAGTCTGTGTGTCAAGGAGCAGCTGTGGTCTCGAAGGATGGGTGAGTATGGGGGGTAGAATGGGGCTGGTAGATTACAGGGTCTGGTGAGGGATGGTGGTAATCTGGCCTGCCTGCTGTAGTCCTACCTGCTGGTCTGCAACTGGTTTTGTCCCTGGGCCTAAAGCCTAGAGGCTGGGGTGATCAGCTAGGGGAACAAAGACTAACTTTTTCATCCAATCAGAGCTGGTGGAGTATGTGTCTCAGAGATCAGCTGTGGTCTTAGAGAATATGTGGGTTTAGGGGTGGATTGGGGCTTCTAGGTTACAGAGTCTGGTAGGGGATGGTGGTAGTCAGGCCTGCCTGTAGGAGTCCTGTCTGCTGGCCTGCCAGTCTGAATCTTTTTATTGTGGAATTGTGACCATTGATACTGAGAGATATTAATAACCAATGATTGTTATTTCCTGTTATTTTGTTGTTTTTGTTCTTGGAGGTAGTAGTGGTGGTGGTGGTGTATGTATGTGTTTGTGTGTGTTTATCTTCCCTTCTTTTGGTTTTGCTGGTGTAAGATTATTTATTTCCTGTGTTTTCATGTGGATAGTTACCCTCCTTGTATTACAGTTTTTCTTTTTGCACTTTCTGTAGGACTGGATTTATAGATAGGTGTTTAAACTTGACTTTATCATGGAATATCTCATTTTTCCACATATGATGATTGAAAGTCTTACTCTGTATAGTAGTTTGGACTGGTATCTGTGATCTCTTAGAGTCTACAGCTCATCAGTCCAGGATTTTATGGCTTTTGGAGTTTCCATTAAGAAGTAAGGTAGAATTCTAATCGGTCTATCTTTATATATTACTTGGATGTTTTTCCCTCACAGCTTTAGTATTTTTTCTTTGTTCTATGTATTTGGTATTTTGATTATTATGTGACAAGGTGACTTTCTTTTCTGGTCCATTCTATTTAGAGTTCTTTTTTTTTTAATTTAATTTAATTTAATTTAATTTATTTATTTATTTATTTATTTATTTATTTATTTATTTATTTATTTATTTATTTATTTTTTTGGTTTTTCGAGACAGGGTTTCTCTGTGTAGCTTTGCGCCTTTCCTGGGACTCACTTGGTAGCCCAGGCTGGCCTCGAACTCACAGAAATCTGCCTGGCTCTGCCTCCCGAGTGCTGGGATTAAAGGCGTGCGCCACCACCGCCCGGCTTCTATTTAGAGTTTTTTATGCTTCTTGTCCATTCATAGGCATCTTCCTCTTTAGGTTAGGAAAAATTTTCCTTTATGATTAGTTGAAAGCATTTTCTTGGCCTTTGAGCTGGGATTACTCTCCTTTCTCTATTTCTGTTGCTTTTAGATTTTGTCTTTTCACGGTGTCCCAGATTTCCAGGATGTTTTGTATCAGAAATTTTTTAGATTTAAGATTCTTTGACTACTGTATCTATTTTTTCTATTGTATCTTCAATGCTTAAGATTCTCTTTTCCATCTCTTGCAATTTGTTAGTGAAACTTTCCTGTTCAAATTCCTAAATTTCTCATTCTTAGAATTCCCTCAATTTATATTTTCTTTATTTGTTTTATGTCTACTTTCAGGTCTTGAATAAATATTTTTCATTTTCTTCACTTGTTTGTTTTTATTTTCTTGGCTTTCTGTAAAGTGTACATTCATTTTTTTCTAATTGTTTGGGTTTTTTCCCCCATGGATTTTTTAAGAGATGTATTCATTTCCTATTTCAGGACTTCTATTATCTTCATATAATTGGCTTTAAGGATTTTTTTCTTGTGCCTCAGTTATGTTGGAATATTCAAGGCCTGCTGTGGTGGAATAAGGGGGCTCTAGTGGAGACATACTGCCCTGGCTGTTATTGTTTTATTATCCTGGTGACTAGGCATCTGGCTGTGAGATGATTATAGGTCTAGGTAATGATTTCTGGGTTTGTCTTTGTTGAGTGAGTGTTTTAGTCATTGGTTTCTATTTCCACTCTTGATTTTTGGAGAGTGTATGCTGTGTGTTGCCTGTTTTACTGGCCTGCTCAGCTGGTGAGTTCACAGCAACCTGCTGGTGTTGTAGGGTGGGATACAGTGATGAATGGGGAAGTTTAGGAGGAAATGTTCTGTGGGATCCATGTAGATATGGGCATGGAGGAAGGGAGGATTTCTTGCAGTACTAGAAATGAGACTTAGAGATTGATCTGGGGGAACAGGGAGAGGAGAAGGTTTGAGGGCAGTCTACCTGGTTTTCTCACAGGCATGGGCCGTGGTTGAGCTGGAAGTGTCTGCTTGATTTAGGGACTGGGATTCCTCAGGAGATGTGGACATGGGGGGATGGGAGTGAAGCTGATGATCAGCCCTAGGGATGAGACTGAGGTATTGATTGGGTCTAGGGAACACAGAGAAAATAGAAGGTCTGAGGGAATCCTACCTGTTTTTCTAGTAGGCATGATCTGTGGTTGAATAGGAGGCTTGAGTTGGGGCTGGGAAATAGCAATGAACAGTGCGGGGGAGATTAGGAGGGGAAGATCTGTGGAATCCACAGGAGATGTGGTTAGGGTAGAAGAGAGGCTGCAGCTAATGATATGCTGGAGAACTAGGGTTGAGATTGAGGGATTGAGTTTGGGGGAACAGAACCTAACTTAGTTTTCAAATCATGTATTGTTGTCATCATTTCACTCATGTATCTGTCTTTTCTTGAACATCATTAGGCATTTCTTTCTATCTCCTTGAAATTTTTATTGGACTTTTCATTTTTCTTTAATCTCTTTGAATTCTTTCATGATGTTTATGATTGTTCTTCTAAATTTTATGTCTTAGATGTCATCCTTGTGACTCTTCATTGGAAAACATTTCTTTTGGCCATTTGTATTGTTTTTGGTTTGGCAATGTGACCTGGGCATGTAGATCTATTTCCTTGGTTGTGTGTCTGATGTAGAATTATAGTCTGCCTCAGGCTCCATTGGTACAGGAACTACATGACTATAACTAGGCTTGAAATTGTGGAGATGGTATGAACAAGTTTGGGTATTTACAGTCTTGCTAGGAAAATCTGGCATCTGAGAACCTGGATCTAGGTCTGGGAGTGTGTGCATCACTGAGAAAAGCTCAAGATACTTACCAGGAAAAGCCAGTAGGTGAACCAGTATAGGGAATGTTAAATACATTTCAGACTCACATTTTAACTAGTATAAAATAAGATGAGTGAAAAATAATAATTGGAATACAAGTCAAAGGAAATAACTATAAATCCACACTAACACTCAAAGAACAAATGGGGCATAAGTTGATTTTCTGAGCATTGTCAATATTCCAGGAATCATTGTTCATGATGGGAATGCAAAATTCTATTCTCATTCACCTGGAAATATACCGAGAAGTAAGCAAATAAAAAAATTTAAATGGATTAGACCTATGCAGAAACCTTAGAAATTGCAAAACAACATACTGATGATAGTGTATGGGATGTCAGATAAAGTATTTAAGTGTACCTTCTTTGACAGAGCCATTATATATTGATATAGCTCTATGCAAGTGACATTTAGAAGAATGGAGTTCCTAGTCCCAGAAACAATAATTCAAACTCCTAGAGTTTCCTCATGCCAGATCATATTTCCTTCATAGGCAGGGCAGGTAATCTGTTCTTAGCTTCCATCCTTGGAATACTGACTGTACTGCCTTAATTTATTACCTCATTTGACTATGTTTTAATGTTGTTTATTGAAGATTATTGAGTAATAATTCTGTAGATGTGAGATGACTCTAGATAAATACTTGTTATAAGTTGTTACTTTACATGTTCTCATGGGGATATAATTGATCTTGACCTTTTTTTAAATTTCCGCATAGGTATATAAAATGTAATTAATATGTGATTCTGGTTATTCTATTCATATATATTTATAGAATACTGATTTTAAAACAAGAAATATTCAAGGCCTTAGATGATATCAGATCATCTTTAGACTAAGATTTATTTTTGTAAGAATTGGTTATTGCTAGATATATTATTATGAGAAATTGTTATAATAACATAATTATATTGGAAACAGGTATACTATTTTCTTTTCTAGATAACTTTTTAACTAAACATGCAAATATATGATATCTACAAATGGAATCACACCCTCTTTATTTGGGGCCATTGTTCACTGTGCGTTCTAGTAAGTGATAATGTAAGTGAACAGTCAGGAATTTTGCCTCCATGGATCATGTTTAATGCAACCGTAGTAAATATTCCAGGCCTCCCCTTCCATGAAGCAGACCTTACACAACACTCATAGATAATCTAGGTTTCTTCCTGTGGGGCATGCCTTCTACAACAACAATAGGTACTTGAGATCTCTGTGTTTATATTATGTATCTTCTACAACAGTAACAAATATTCTCGATCTTTGCCCACCTGGTATCTTCCTTCTATAACAGCAGTAGGCATTCAAGGTTTCTGTTTCTGTAGGGTGTGCTTTTTACAACAGTAGAAAGTACTCAAAAGTTCTGCTCCCATTGGATTCTCTTTCTGCTAAGGAAAGAAAATTATCCACACGGCGAACTTATAGGAATAATAACATTCCTGACATTGTTTCTATTTTTGTCTTCTACTAGCCTTTTAAACCTGCTTAGTGGAAGTCATTCTTGTAATTTCTGCATGGATGAGCTAATAGCCCTTTGACTTTTGTCAGTCTCAAAAACTACAAAGTCTTAATCAATGGAAGTTGAAGGTAAAGTTTCAATTTGTCGTATATCTTCTTGCCCTCCTAAAATTAGAGGATGCAGTGTGACAGTGTAGTTGGCTCCATATCCATCTATCAATTATCTACGGTCAAATAACTCTAGCTTTGGAGAGTGTTCAGATGGAAGAGCAAGAGATAGTAGGAAAGAGAATACACAAATGATGCTGTTAAGAGAAACATTCTTTCCTGAATGTTCCTCATTAGTTAGGCATCCTTTCTATTGTCAAATTCTGAAAATTTGGCTAATTATAACATTTCTCTCCTCTGTTTCTGCCTATTGAGTATCCAGTAATCCTATTCCTGACCTGCCAGATTACTTTGGTAATCAGATTCAGTATATTTTTCCACTAAAAATCTGAGATTCACAGATAAACCTCAACAGGCAACAGGAATAGCAATTTCCTATACTAAGCTTGGGCTTGGGAAGCAGGATCCATCTACAAACACATCTCTTCATCACAGGAGTCTACAGGAAAAGGTAATTGGAGCTTAAATTTCAGCAATCTTTATCATAAATAACCTCCATTACCAGTTTAATCATTTCATTTTATTACTATAATGTGCCTTCTGATCTGTTGATACTCAAATACCCAGAAGTCTGAAATGTCAGTGCTGCCTGAGACATATTAATATATGTAGAATTTTATATTCTGTCATACATGCTGGATTGGAGTTGATATTTTGACATGGTCCCCTAGTGATTTATGATCACCTACATTTGAATACTGATATAATATATTCCCAGACTCTTCTTATAGATGTAGTAAACATCCTTACAATTCATGTTGATGTGAAATAGCTGTCATTTCTTAGTGTATCAAAGGAAAATTCCAAGTTAGAATCTTGTTATATAATTTAGCAAACATGGGATAAACAAAGATGGCAACTGCTGCTGGCACTTTCCTCAGAGCTCTGAGGTGTCTGGACCCATGAAAGATCTGAAAGGTGATGCAGCAGCAGAAAAGGACGCTGCAGAGTGTGCTGTGGCTCCAGAACAACGAAGAAAAGAATGAGGCAAGTCTTATTGGAAGATGCCTTTGAAAAGTAGACTCAGGAAATTGGAAAGCAAAATGGCAGAACAGAGCCATGGGAGGTGGAGAATGATGACTCCATAATTTTCGCAGCCACGTCTCAGTGCACGGGGCCTCTGTGGCTCCCTGCCTGTGTTGCTTGCCTTACTAGAAGATAGAATGGACCTATTTCCACCAGCAGGCCTCCAGCATGGAGCTGCAGCTGCTGCTGCCCGTGGGGCTTGCCCTGCTGAAGGGCAGAGAGTGTGGGGCAGTAGAGGTTCAACAGTCAGTGCATGGTAAGCCTCATGGCTGCATTGACAGGGTGTTAGGCAGCAGCCTGGAGCCTCAAGAGAAACATGTCATTATTGAATAGAGTTGGTCCTACGTCCACCAGGTAACACTCAGCTGGAGCCACGGCAGCTGCAGCCCATGCTGCTTGCTGTGCTGGGAGACAGAGTGCAGGGCTGCAGGCTACAAGCAATGACGTCAAGCCCAACAAGCCTCAGAGTAGCAGACATGGAGGTCAAGGGCAGGGAGGTGTGTGGCAGCTCTGCTTAGCAGCAATATCACCCTGATTCGGGGTAATACCAGGATACCCAAGACAGTATTTATGGTACTTGAGAAACCAGAAACTGTGAACCAGAACATCTCCTTGCAATGAATATTTGCATGTAAAGCTATCTGGGTAAAAAAATATATATATACTATATGACACACAGCAGTTTCCAATGCCACTCCGATAAACAAATATTTGATAGAGAGATGGGAAAGATGGAGGAATGGTACAATGGAGGTGGAGAGAGGAGAAACTAGAGACACAACAGTTGTGACAAGTGTGAGAGAAGGCTTCATTGGATGTCGGACCATGTGGTTTCTGAGTAGGGCTGACATGATGGTGTGCAGCATCCTGGAGCTTACACAGACTCAGTCCCTGAACAGTTGCCTAGCTGCAGGATCACCCTGGTTCTGAGCAACAACAGGATGTCCAAGATGAAGAATGGTTCATTGTCTGGATTGTACCTCCTCACATAACCTCTATGGTCCATGCTGCCTCTGTAGGCCGTGTTGGTGAGGGACTATAGCCAGCCAAGCACAGCAAGCACGGTAAACATGGCTTTGGCAGAATTTACCCTTCTCCCCCATTCCCTCTTCCTAAAACCCATTAGTTTATACTCCTCAAGCTAGCCTCCAAGGTCAATTCCCTTATTTGGCCACTCCCTTCTCCTGAGATTGACTATCAAGGTCCAATTATCTAAGTATTGAAGTCCAACAATCAGAAGCCCCTCTTTGGCTCACCTAATTAACGTGCCCAATTAAATGTAAACACCTTATCTTAACATGGAGCTTCCCGTTTTTACCTTTATAAGCCACAATTTTTCTGTGGGCCAAGTCTGTCTCCTCTCTATCCACAGGAAGTCCTGTGTTCCCCAGGATAAATTCCTTTCCCCACTCCCATGCTACTTTTCTCCTCCTACCTCTTGTTCCCTTCCCATTGTCTCTCTTCATCTATCTCCTGTCTTTGTCCCCTATCCCAACCCTCTGTACCTCTGGGGCAAATAAATCTTGGGGTGTCTTGAACTGGTATTGCCTCCCGATTCCATGTTGATGTCCATGGGCCATGGTGACACCAAGAGTCATATCTGGATGCATGGTCCTGCTGCATCCAGGGACAGTATTGATATCCATGGTCCACATTACCACCAAAGGCCACTTGGATGTCTGTGTCTGTTCTTCCACCTGAAGCCACATTGATGTCCATGGGCTTTGCTGCTACTGGGGGCCATGTTGATGCAAGGGGCCTGCATTGCTACCTAAGGCCGTATTTATTGTCCATGGGCTGGGTTACCACCAGGGGCCATGTTGATATCCTTGGCCTGTGCTGCCACTGAGAGCTATGGTGATATCCATGGCTTATGGCTGTGTCAGAGAACTGTATTAATGTCCATAGTGTATACTTCCACAGGATACCATGCTGAGGTCTGTGGCACATGGTAACACTGAAGATCATGTGGATGTCTAAGGTCTATGCTATTTGCAGAAACCATGTGGAGGTCTATGGTCTGTGCTCCTGCTGAATGCAAAGGGCAATGAAGCTATTTTTGCAGTGGTATCTATGACTGCAGACTTGAAAAAGAGGGACAGAGAGGCTTCTGTGACAACCACCACACCCCACCCCTTCAAAAAAAAATTAATAGCCTAGAAAGAAAGCCATCGAGAGGAACTCTTAAAAATCATGATAAAGATGCAGAAGTGTAGCTCTTCACAACTAATAGTATCTGGTGGGGGTGTGGAAGGAGGACTCAGTTTTCTTTAAGGGGCTGGCCAGTGGGAGTTGGACCATGCTTCAATGAGTATTTGGACAACACAGTTTTTACTTTTGCTTTTGTTTTTTGTTTTGTTTTCCTTTTTCTTTTTGTAGGGATGGGGAAGGTCACAAGGGTTGCAGGGTGGACCTGGAAGGACAGGGAAGTGACTATGATTAGGATTCATGATGTGAAATTCTGAAATGATTGATAAAAATATTGTGTAAAAAATTAATAAGCAAAGACAAACAAATATTGAAAATCAGCTTGAGGCACCTTTGAAAATGAAAATGCAAAAGGATTATTATTATTGTGATTTAAATGATGACCTCTTACTCATTTGTTGAAATCTTTATGCTCAGTAGTTTATGAGGTGACTTATTTGTAAACATGACCATAGCAGATGTAACTATATAACCTCAGAACAAGTCATGTTGGAGAGCAGCGGACCATTAACAACAATGTGATTTATGAAAAGAGGAAATTTGGAGAAAGAAATCCACATACACAAAGAATTCCACATGAAGATGATAGCAAAAAATGGTGTCATGATTCTCTAAGCCCATGAGTACCAAAGCTCTCTAGCCAGGCTCCAGAAGCTAGGAAAGAGGTATAGAACTCACCTCAGTGGGAACCAACCTTGCTGACACCTTGATCTCAGCCTTATGGTCTTTAGAACTGCAAGATAACTTTAGGCAAAGTATAATACATGAATAATATATGAAAGACAGTTACTGTAGAATAGGATTCAGGGCAAGACTATTGGAAGAGGTAACATTTTACCAGACCTAAGTGATGGGAAAGAATCACCCTTGGGAAGAGGTTTTATGGAACCAACAAAAACCAGGAACTGAAGATGGAGTCAATGTATGTGTTGTGACTGGTGAATAATTTTCTTCTCCTGAGTAAACTTTTTTTAAGTGTGCAGCATCCCAAACATTGACTAAGGTACCACTAGAGGATTTTTTCTATGGTGTCAACATACCCATTAAGTTGACCATAGGAAATATGTAGGAAAAGATTGTCACACATACACAATATATGTCTAATGTACTATGGTGTCAACATACACAGTAAGTGGAAGTAAATTCAGTGGCTCTTTTAATATATACAATTTCAACTCAGTGATGAAATGGTAATTAAGAAGATTTCTTCTTTTCCCTACTTTTTAATTAGTGTTTTATTGACATAGCAAATGTAGTGTCATGTGACTAGGACTTCAGTGTCTTAGATATTGAAGGGAATTTTGAAGATTGTCACACATTATAGGGAACTTGTTTAGAAATATAGATGATTTAAATTAAGTGTTACCCAGAAAAGTGAGAAGCCACAGACTAGATTGTCTTTTTTGTTTTTCTTTCCAAATCTGAATTACATTCAGTTTCTGCAAGGCAGACTCTAGCTTTCTCCAGAAGCTTTATATGCAGTGAGATCTGTAGATGTGGTATCAAATCAGTGCCTTGCTTTGGGAAATGGGAGAAACAGGCAAGTTCTGGCAAATGGAAAGTTTTCTAGGCAGGCTGAATTCTTACCAAGTTAACACTAATTAATTTTATTCATATAAAAATGAGAATGAAAACATAATGGAACAAATATCCCTTTCCATTGCAGTTCTAGGGCATGATGATTTGACTAATTGCTGATACGGTGGTTGTTCTTTACTTTTATTCTGAAGATGAAATTGTCCTGTGGTCCTACCCATGTGGTTGTTTATTAATTTCCAGACAGGGTTGCCCCATGACTGCTGTGTGGTATAGGCTGGCAGGTTGGGATCTGTGAGTTCTTAGTCGGAAGTCCAGACACAAATTGATAAAGATATGAGGCAAAGAATATTTTGCTGAATCTTTTCTTTATATCTCTGCAGACATTGTACATATTCATGAGGAAAGTTAAACTTTAAAGATGGCCATGAATACTCACAAGACAAATTGAGTCTAAGTACTGTTATTTTCAATTTCACTAAGAGATGAGTGTGCAGCATGGCCTGAAAGGAGGTTGTAGAAAGATAGGAACCCCCACCTGATTGGGATGCTTTTGGTACCAATTCCCTGTATATAAGCTACTTCTCTCAGAACCCAGTCTTCTCATGATTCTTGACTATCCTTCAACTATCCTTCCAACATACATTTCCTTTTTTTTTTTTTTTTTAAATCAGGATTGCTTAGCTCCTCTGACTACAAGCTCTTCAGAGACTAACAGGTATTTTAATTAAGTCAGGTATTACTCAGTACTCCTGGCTGGCTGGTAAGCCTTTGGCCAACTGGAGATCTAGGAATGTAAACTTGCCCTGGGCTGTTTTGTAAGTTGAGGCTGGGGATGTGTTGGCTCTACTCCTCTGGCCGAGGAAGGCTTGCATTGGAAAGGCAACGCTCTGGATGCAAACTTTTCACCTTTGCTTCTCCCTGCTCTCTCATCCATCATACCATTTCCTAAGGACCTTCTGTATTTTTCTACATGCCAGGCAGTACAGTATGTAGCATGCCAGCTGAATAAATTCTTGTCACTTCAGAGTCCGGAAAAAAAAAGGTAATGCTTTTGTTACTAAAACTATTCAAAGTTTCTAATTGTAGAGTAGTATATTTGTATGTTTGGGAAATGATATTCTCAAGGCACACTATTTTAAATTTATTTTAAAATGTAGTTACTCTAGTTTTTAAAGTGAAATGCTTAAATTGTGGCTTTCCAAGTAAATCATTTCTTATTTAATGTTTATGTCTGAACTTATTAAGTAAGGGGACATTTTGAAATAAAATGCAGCCTGACCTTCTTACAGTGCAGAGAATATACTGAAAAAATTAGGGATCAGGTATGAAAAAAGAAACAAAGCAATATTAATACTGCCCTCCATTCAAAATGAACTTGGAGTAATGGAGTAAGGTGCTCCGAATCTGTTAAGAAACAAAGCATGAGTGTGTGTGTGTGTGTGTGTGTGTGTGTGTGTGTTATTTGTGTTGACAGATGGGACTTAGCTACCAAACTTGGAAGAGACATAGCCAGCAAATCAGATTTCCCATTTTTGTGACAGACTTTATCATGAGGGATGATTCTAAATGTAAACACAGTGGGTAAAATGCCACTTAGAGGGAATCTAATAAAGATACTAATTTAGACCTCAGCAAGAGAGCAACTAAATATCAAACATAATGATATACCACAAATCAAATACTCAGGATATCTATTTTAGTCTAAGAGGAAACAGAACTCTTTATCCTAATCTTGGTGTAATGCTTTTGTTTTTCTAAAGTATGTGTGTGATCTTGCTAAAAGACAGGATTAGAGCAAATGCATCATGTGTGCTTACAATGGAATAAATGACATGCTTGTGATGACTACAGACAAAATGAAGTCAGCGAAACAAGAAAGAGATCATGGACCTGATAATGTTTTTGTTTCTGAAAGCCTCTAATCCGGGAAACAGGAAGATGTTGGGATAAATAAACATTCCTTGTCTGTGGGAGCCTCCAATTAGACAAGTCGATGCCTAGTCCCTCTAAGAAGTTCAGAGACTGAAGGTCTGGAGAGCTTGAAGCTATATAAAGGGTATCATTCCTTCCACTGTCTTCTCTGCTTCCTGCTTATCTGAAAACCTACTAATGCTTAGCATTTGGGGCCCCAGATAGAGTAAGGGAGGAGTAAAGAATTCTTCTTTAGACTCTTTTATAGAATTGTCCCTCTTCAAGAGCTGTCTCAATTAAAGTTTCATCAACTGTCACTGACTCACAAAACACAGAACACAAAAGATCTTAGTGTTTTTTGTGAAACTCCACACAGCATCATTTAACTAAGGCCACAGTTACACTCTCTTTCTTCATGGAATGTTCTCATGAGGCAAATGTACTCAGAAACACACCACAAATATTTGTTTATTAGGAATAAAAGTATGAAGTGGGCTACAAAATAGGGGGATGGGTTATTAAGACCAGACTGAACTATGGAGGCGCTTTGTTAAATCATCAGTGCACAATATTGAGAAGATTGGAAAGTCATAAACTACACTTGGAACTAAAACATGTCATTTAACCACAAGCCATACTTTATGGAATCTTAAACTGTAACATGAAGACTGAGCTAATTTAATCCATGTGCACTACATGTTTGATGTCAGCAGCCTTTTCTTTTTAAACTATCTAGGGTATGTAGTGGGGATTTTAGTCTTTAATAAATTTGAGCTGTTTCCTGGTAAGTCACTATTCTTAATGGATTCATTATTTTTACACCTTCATCGATATTCCAGGGATTTCATGGGTATTCCTATATCGACTTCTATATTTTTACGAAGAACATTTAAGCACAAGTCTTAAAACATTAGTTTTTTTATTCAGGAAGCAGATGTGGAAGTGTATCCTCAGGAGACAGAAGTGTCCTCTCTCCTTGTAGGGTTTACAAGAAACAGAGAAGATAACAATTGTCAGAAGAAATAGGCATGGTTATTACTTCATCCAGAGGCTTCTATCATCTTATGACAGATATGCACTCATTATAGAAAATGCTTTCTAAGAAACTTTTAAAATAATTGGAGATGTTACTTGGATTGGAATGTCACCATAGTTAGGTCCACAGCAAGCTTTAACTAGAATATGATGTCTCCAGTATGATTACTCCAGTTGTTTCTTTTACCAGATAGACAAATATCTTAGTAATTTTTCATATTGTGACCATTTGCTTAAAAATTGTCATATGTATATATTTTACAGGTTGACTAATGAATGTGACTGAAATAATGGAGGTAATAGTCTCAGTACAGATGAGAATGTTTGAAAATATTTCAGTCTGTGTTCAAGAGCCTCAGGAGAGCTGGGTTGATAAAATCAGGGAGAGCCTGATCTTATTATTTTTAAGGTAGATGTAGAAACTTGCTGATGCCTCATTCCTAGCTATGATGAAGCCTTCAGGTCTCAATACATACCCGGATTGTTCACAATGTGCAGCATCAACACTGCTAGGAGATTGGTTCATAATGCAGACATTTGTTCTGCAACAAATTGGTTCATAATGCTCAGCACCTTTCCTGGCTCACTAAATCCTTATCTGTTTTATACACAGAGGTCAACATTGTGAGACAAATTACTAAAGTATCTTATTAATAAAAAACCAGGAGCCAGATATTGGGATGAAAACTGGGAGATCAGAGAAGCAGAAAGAAGCCAGCCACGTTCTTACCACTAAGAAGTCCTCAGTCAAAAAGAGAGGTATTTCCTGTATACTCATGCCTATATCCCTTTCTGTGCCCTGCCATCTTACTTCCTCTCTCCACCCAGCTACATTACTTCCTTTTTCTGCCCAGCTCTATCCCTTCCTGTCTGTCTGTACAGACCTCCAGACCTCAATGGTTAAATAGTGATGGGAATTAAAGGCATGTGCTACCACACCTGGCTCTGTTCCCAGTGTGGTCTTGAACTCACAGAGATCTGGATGAACCTCTGCCTCCTGAATATTAGGATTAAGGGAATGTGCTACCACTGCCTGACCTCTATGTTTAATATAGTGGCTGGCTTTGTCCTCTGATCCATAGGCAAGCTTTATTGGGGTAGGCAAATAAAATATCACCACACAACATGTTCGTAGGCTCCCTTAGTCTTAAGTGTGCATTAGGGGACCTGATACCCAGTTTTAGAGTACTCTGGACCATGGGTTTCAGAGATCCAGAGGAGTTGAACTGATTTTTAAAAGTACCCCAGAGAACGAAATTTTTCTTTGCTGGATGGAACCCTGGAACGAAGACCTTCAGCTAGGGAACATCTCAGCTTGAGAACAAATGTTCTAGATGTCAAAAATCTATATTTCTAACTAAGCAGTGGAGAATGAGACCTCATGTTGAGCAAGTTTCTCTATAAAGGCTGAGAATAAGGAAAACAAGAAAAGTAATGGTAAGAATATTCCTGCCTCTGTTGTGTTATAAGATTCAGTTGAACTCTGCCCTTCAATTTTGAATTCAAATATTTAACATTGCGGACCAAAAGAGCTCAAGGTTTTCTCTCAAGCAAATAGGATGAGTCTCTTCTTTGTCCACACCATAACAAGAAGTTCTTTATTAACTCCTTAAAGAAACCCACCTTGATAAAAGTACACACAGAAACAGGCATGTTCACCTTGTGTATAGTATATATACAAAGTTTAGTCTATTAATAAAATTATGAAGTATAAATTATTGGTAATTATTCTGACTTTTGCATAATTGAAATTTAACATAATCTCTTATACAATGTAATTTGTATAGGCTGATGTACAATATCATTTGGGGCATATATTATTTTAAACTTGGTCATAAAAATAAGGGAATAAAGATATAAAAATATTTTATTTTATTTTATCCACATTTAAAAATATTTTATTAATTCCTTGAGAATTTCATACAACACATTTCAATCATGTTCATCCCCCTTCTACAACTTCTTCCAGATTCTCTCCCAACTTTATGCTTTCTCTCTCTCTCTCTCTCTCTCTCTCTCTCTCTCTCTCTCTCTCTCTCTCTCTCTCTGTGTGTGTGTGTGTGCGTGTGTGTGTCACAATATCTTTGAACCCATCAAGTCCAGTATAGATGTACTGATTTTTCCTGTGCATGATGTCTGCCTTGTAGAATTGCTAAAATAATGGTTATCACAAAATTGAAGAGAAATGACTTTCAGCAGAAATCAAATGTAAATAGCTCTTTGGTTAAGATTGGGACTTCATTCTTACGTCTTTCCTCCATATTTGGATTTTTGTTTGGCTTGAACTTATAGACGTCCTGTACATGTTGTTAGAACTGATAAAGGTTAATATGTGTGTCTACCCTATTAGGTTTGGAAAACACTGTTTTCTTGAAGTCATCCACCACCTCTGGTGCTTACAATCTTTCCATCTTCTCTTTTGTATAGATCCCTGAACTTTGAGTGACATAGACATCCCATTTAGGACAAAGCACTCCAAAGCTTATTATTCTCTACACATTGAACAATTATGAGTCTTTGTGTTTTCATAAGAACATAGATTGGCTGGGTAGTGGTAGCATACATTTTTAATTCCAGAACTTGAGAGGGAGAGGCAGGAAGATCTCTGTGAGTTCTAGGCCAACCAGGTCTACAAAGTAAGTTCCAGGACAGCCAGAGCTGTTACAGAGAGAAACTTTATCTTGGGAGAAAAAAAAAAGAATTTGTAGGTTATTTCTTCAATTTTTGTGAAGAATTGTGTTGGAATTTTGATAGGACTTACATTGAATCTGTAGATTGATTTTGGTAGCATGGTCATTTATACAATATTCATCCTACCAATCCATGATCCTGGGAGGTCTTTTCATCTTCTGGTGTCTTCTTCAGTTTCTTTTATCAATGCTTTACTTTTTTTTTTCTTTGAGACAGGTTTTTCTCCATGTAGTTTTGGTGCCTGTCCTGGATCTTGCTCTGTAGATCAGGCTCACCTTGAACTCATAGAGATCTGCCTGGCTCTGCCTCCCAAGAGCTGGGATTAAAGGCATGCGATACCACTGCTCTCCTCATTATTAATTGTTTTAATTAGAATTAATTTTCTTTCTTTGGTAAATTTTACTAAAGATTTGTCAATATTAATCTATTTTTTTTAAAAACCTTCATTTCATCAAGTCTTTATAATATTTACTTGTTTTTTTATTTCTATTTCATTAATTTTAGCTCTGAGCTTGAGTAGTTCTTCCTGTATTTTTTTTTTTACCCAGAGGGTGTTTATGCTTGTTTTGCTAAAGCTTTCAAATGTAACATTATGCTATAATGTGGGATCTGCCCAATGTGTAGGTACTAAGTGCTGTAAACTTTCTTCTTAGGAGCCTTCTTTGTTTCCCATAGATTTTGATATATTCTGTTTTCATTTAATTCAAGAAAGTTTATGATTTCCTTTAACAATTCTGCCTTGACCCAGTTTCATTCAGTACTTTGTTGGAGTAGGGGTGGCTTTATCAGAGGAAGTGTGTCGTTGTGGAGGTGGGCTTTGAGATCTCATAAATACCCAAGCCACACCCAGTGTCTTCGTTCACTTCATGTTGCCTTGGATCAGAATAGAGAATTCTGCAGCACTAGGCCTGCCTGTACCCCACCATCCTCCCTGCCATGATGATAATTAACTAAACCTCTGAATCTGTAAGCCACCATGTCAATGAAATATTTTCCTTTCTATGAGTTGCCACGGTCATGATGTCTCTCTAGTGTAATAGAACCCTAACTAAGACACTGTGTCTCTTTGTCTCTTAGTTCCATTTGCTTGGAATAAACAAAACTATTCTGTTAGTCTGTATCTTTTTATTGGCAAATTGAGACTGTTAATACTGAGAACTATATCAATTGATATCAATATCATTGAACACTGTTATTAATTTCTATTATTTTATCACTCTAGTTTTATTTACTTAGATTTTTTTGTGTTGATATCTGGTCCTGTCTTAACTGGATGGTTGTTCCATTCTTTGATTTCTGTTAACTACTTTGGATTTTAGGCAAATGTGGTGGCTATTAGTTCCTTGTAGAGAGTGCTTTGGATGTCATCATTTGACAAAATAATGCATACAGGCTAAAAGGAAGGAGCAAAGGGGACAGAGAGTAAAAAAGTGCAGAGGGATTTAGGGGGCACGTTCAATATCAAGGGACATACTTTCCAGGGAGTAGAGGTAGAGTAAGAGGCAAAGGTCATGAATTTAAGCAGCTATTGGACTAAGAGAAAGGAGAGAAAGGAATGAAAGGTGCTAGGAACACTTCAGGTCTGCACCAAGAGCTAGAGTCCCCAGGGAATGGAGCAGACATCACATTTCTTGATTGATTGACTCATTTCTTCTGTACTGTCTTTGAGATGTCATATTTTTTCTTCTGCTTGGTCTAATATACTGGTGAGGCTTTTATTTGGGCTTTTTATTTGATTTTCTGAGTTTTTCATTTCATGTTTTATTTCAGTTTGGCTTATTTTCATAGATTACACTTCTTTATTAAATTTCATTTTCATATCTGGAATTATTTTTGTGAACTGTTTGCATTTTGTCAGTCTTCATTCATGTATTGATTTCCATCCTCACTGAGCTCCTTGAACATATTTATAATTGATGTTTTGAAGTCCTTGTGCATAACCTAAGTTAATTTTCTTAGGAAGTGTAAAAGTGTAACAATGGGAGTGCCAATATAAAAATAGTATATTCTTCACCTGGGCCCATGATGTCCCCAGACATGGAATTTTGAACAGGTTTTTAATAATAGACATGAAATACTGCTGGTGAAGGAGGTCTCAAATCCAATCCCAAAACAGTTGGTCTTACCCATGAGAGGGCCAGGGAGCCAGACATGGGCCATGACAGACTCCTAGTAGCCTTGCCAGAGACCAGGCCTTAGTTTTGGTTTAATGGAGCTGGCTGGAGCTGAGCAAGCAGTTCTCAGGAAATCCACAACTCAGGAGCAACCAATCAGCAGGTGCCCTACAGCCTCCTGCTAGCTAATGATAGCTTTCCCTACCTTTCTGCTGGGAAGTCCCTAACTACTAGTGCCACATACCAAACCTATAATAACCTGTAAATCTTTTGTTTAAACCCACCAATCAGCCCCCAGACTAACCTCCTCTCCCTGGAATTCCCATAATCCTGCTTAAATGGAGCCTATGAGCTTCTCTTGGGGTCACCTTTTGCCACTTTGTCAGATAGTTAGTCTCCAACATGATAATTTTTAATAAACACTCTTGTTGATTGCTTATGTGACTGGTAGTGGTGGTCTTTTATGGGACTTCTTATGGACCTAACACCCATTTTTGTCAAATCAATATTGCATCAGTAGACAGATCTTGTGTGGCAGCTCAGAACTGTAGTATTGTGGACTCATCCTGGGTATTATCATTGATGTATTTTCTTCATAAGTAGTTTATATATTACCTTCCAGCATTACAAAATCTCATTAGCAGATAGAGTTTCCTGGTCAGTTTAAGATAATTCCAGTTCAGGTAGGAAAAGCCATTTCCTTTGATATCCTCAATGAGTATGTTGCGATAATTAGCAAAGATGATGGTGTACCATAAGGTTAGTGGGGTATAGTCTCAGATTTTTGGAGCAGGCAGTGCTCTGAATTAGGTCTTGAGATGGTAAGAGTTTGAATACTGATGTAACATTTAGCCATGACCTCTGACCTAAGGAATTTGTGTATGCTAAGCAGGCCCTGAGATAGCAGGGATGAAGAAGGTAAGGTAGCTGATGTGACCTGTGATTGGAGAAGCTGCTAGTTGGTTCCACATAGGTTCGGACATACAGGGTTCTGTGTGTAGGTTGGCAGAGGGGGCAGTGTAGTGGGTAGCCATTCCAGCTTTGATCTGGAAGTTCCAACCCCCACTGAGACTTTGGCAACTGTCACGCCTACAAGGAGGGGCCAAGGAAGGCGCCTGGAGACCCGAGATCTGGATGGGCCAGCGCTTTCTTGGTTCCGGGACCCTGGACGGTGGAGGTGGGCCAAGCAGAGCCCCAGAGAACACCGCTGGACTGCGATACACCTTCCCCAGACCCCCCGACCTACCTATCCCTTAATTTGTAAGTTATGCCATTAAATAAATCTCCTTTTAACTATGTGGAGTGGCTTTAATAATTTCACCAATATTGGCCCCGCCTTGTAGGCGTGACAGTTGCTGAAGTTTCAATGGGGGTTGGAACTTCCAGATCAAAGCTGGAATGGCTACCTACTACAGGGCAGCCTCTGCTCAAAGTGTGAAAAGATGATCAGGGTTACTCCAAACAAGGTGATAGTTGAAGCCACTTCTTTTGGTGGGAAAAATCACTTCATAAAATTCCTCAGATGGTAGAGTTTAAATATCAGAGGGACAGTGAGGTAAAGGCTTGATCCCTGGAATAAGGAACATTTGGTCCATATTCTCAGATTACAGGGAATGGTGCTACAGGGTATGTGAGACCTACCTGCAGAGGAAGTGGGCACTCATAGTGAGTTCTGAGTGGCAAGGAAGGTTAGCACAATTCCTGCAGACTCTTTCTACAGAGGGAGCAGGTCATCATTTCATGTCCTCAGAAAATAAGATTGGAGTTCCTCAGTGGGTAGGAAGTGTAGGGTCAATCTGCAAAGTGACACGTCCTGAAAAAGGAGCAGAATGGGTCCTTAGATGATGGAGTACCTACTGGAAGAGAGGGTAAGATGCTAGCTGTAAAGCAAATGGCATTGGAGAGTTTGACTGGCAACATAGGTAGCAATCATTTTCAGAAGTCTGGTTTGAAGTGCCTAAGGGTAGACATTGAAGACGAAGGGCCTGAGCAGTAACATGAGTGGTGGAAGTCCCAGGAGGGAGAAGCTAGGATGCCAGAAAAAGAACAAGGGTAAGCCCTATCAGCAGTGTACACAGTAGTATTCCTGGGATATTGGCATTTGACTGTTCATGGGATAAGGAACAAGATAGGCTATGAGGCAACATAGGCAGTGCAGGAGACTCAGAAGATGCCATTTTTTATTTTATAAATATGAGTTCTGGGTATTAACTTAAGATCTTCAAAGTTACATGGCAAATATTTTACCAGCTAAGTTATCTCCTCAACCCAAGAAATGTCTTTCTAATGAAGTAAAATTTAAGCTGAGACTACATGAGGTAAATGATCCATGGCAAAATATGTAGAGGGTTTGGAGCAGAAGGACCAGGAAATGCGAAGGCTTCCAGGAGAGACAGTACTTGAAAAACTGATAATCAAGAAAGAAGCTGTACAATTCTATCTCTGTCTCACCATCCTAGAACTTTCACTCAAGGTTCTTTCACCTTGGTACCAAAAAATAATATTTCAAAACTTTGCTCTATACACTAGTCTGTTGTGTAGCAATGCCCTGTGAATTAGAACATTTCTATTTTGGGAAAGAGGTTCCCTAAAGACTTGTGAAGCCCATCCTTGAAATATCCCATCCTAGGGGAAGGTTCATTGAGACTCAGTAAATAAACAGCCCATACATCTCAAGGAGTCCCTGAAACTTAAAAGACGCCCAAAGCCCCTTATTCACATGGTTATCTAAACAATAAAACTACCGAGGAGAGGAGACTCACCACCCTCTTGAGTTGTCGGCATGTTGTGCAAAAAGATACAGGAATGTAATTTTTGTGAGTCACCATCCACTCCGGGGTGAGTTTTTCATTGATGAAACTGCTTTTGAGTTGTTTATGCTAATGTAAGTAATCCTCACACTATACTCCTTAAAGTAACTCTAATAAACTATGGGTTCTCCAACTTGTACTTTGTTAGAATTCTTTCTTTGGCCTGTCTTGGATCCTCTATCTCTGGTGAGTACATGTTTCTTCAGAACTCCTCAGAAAAAGTCATACAATACAATTGACACCTGGAAATGGGATGGCAGAAGCAGGATGATCTTGGGAGGAGTGATTGCATGGACCCTGCAGTGGGTACTTAGCCATACAACTAATTCTGGTATGTGTGAGGTTAGAAATCAATTGGGGGGGATCTAATATGGCTACTCACTCTCATATAAAATGGTATGCCTTATTGTCATGGTGTTGCATGTTTTCTGAAAGGTGTGATGAGACATGCAAATAAAGCTGTGCCACATGAGAATGGAATGAACTTATGGTGGCCGTGATATGTAGTGGAATTCCTGCATAATGAGTAGAGTTTATCAAATGCATTTAGAGAGGCCCTAACAGTGATAGAAGGTCTAGAGCAAATATTGCAGTTTTCAAGAGATGCATGTAAGGGATGAAAATATTGGCAAACTGTTTCAGATATTGCTTGACTTCTGCAGTATATAATGAGATGTCAAGTGGAAGATGAAATGACTTCCAGAGGGACCCTATTTGTGTTCTGGATGGATTACAGTATGTAGAGGCAAGGTTCTAGCATCCTTTGCATTGGCTTCTTGTTTGGTCAATAGAATGGATAAGACTACTGGGTTCTATTTGTTTTTTTTTTTTTAAATTAATGTTTTTTTTTTGTTTTTTTTTTAATTTTTATTTTGCAATACAATTCAGTTCTACATATCAGCCACAGATTCCCTTGTTCTCCCCCCTCCCGCCCCCCCTCACCTTCCCCCCAGCCCGCCCCCCATTCCAATCTCCTCCAGGGCAAAGCCTTCCCCACAGACTGAGATCAACCTGGTGGACTCAGTCCAGGTAGGTCCAGTCCCCTCCTCCCATGCCGAGCCAAGGGACCCTGCATAGGCCCCAGGTTTCAAACAGCCAACTCATGCAATGAGCACAGGACCCGGTCCCACTGCCTGGATGCCTCCCAAACAGATCAGGCCAATCAACTGTCTCACCCACTCAGAGGGCCTGATCCAGTTGGTGACCCCTCAGCCATTGGTTCATATTTCATGTGTTTCCGTTTGTTTGGCTATTTGTCTCTGTGCTTTGTCCGACCTTGGTCTCAACAATTCTCGCTCATATAAACCCTCCTCATTCTCGCTAATTGGACTCCCAGAGATCCACCTGGGGCCTAGTCATGGATCTCTGCATCCAGATCCCTCAGTAGTTGGATGAGGTTTCTAGCACGACAATTAGGGTGTTTGGCCATCCCATCACCAGAGTAGGTCAGTTCGGACTATCTCTCGACCATTGCCAGCAGTCTGTTGTGGGGGTATCTTTGTGGATTTCTGTGGGCCTCTCTAGCACTTTGTTTCTTCCTATTCTCATGTGGTCTTCATTTACCATGGT
Organism: Peromyscus eremicus; assembly: GCF_949786415.1. NCBI lineage: Eukaryota > Metazoa > Chordata > Mammalia > Rodentia > Cricetidae > Peromyscus > Peromyscus eremicus. Next base: position 89,089,187 of record NC_081417.1, read on the forward strand.
CTCCTATTCCTTGTTCTCCCTCTCTGTTGTTGATCCAGCTGGGATCTCCCACTCACCCAAGCTCTCTTTCCCTCGACCCTCGCCCTTCACTACCCCCACTCATGTCCAGGCTGTTCATGTAGATCTCATTCCATTTCTCTGTCGTTGGGCGATCCCTGTGTCTTTCTTGGGGTCCTGTTTTCCAGGTAGCCTGCCTGGTGATGTGAGTAGCAGTCCAGTCATCCTTGTTCCACATCTAGTATCCTGTTATGAGTGAGTACATACCATGTTTGTCTTTCTGAGTCTGGGATACCTCACTCAGGATGATTTTTTCTAGATCCATCCATTTGTCTGCAAACCTCATGATGTCATTGTTTTTCTCTGCTGAGTAGTATTCCATTGTGTATATGTACCACATTTTGTTTATCCATTCTTCAGTTGAAGGGCATCTAGGTTGTTTCCATGTTCTGGCTATTACAAACAACGCTGATATGAGACACTGAGAGAAACAATCAATCAATGGGACCTCTTGAAACTGAGAAGCTTTTGTAGGGCAAAGGATACGGTCAACAAAGCAAAGCGACAGCCTACAGAATGGGAAAAGATCTTCACCAATCCCACATCTGACAGCGGACTGATATCCAGAATATATAAGGAACTCAAGAAATTAGACATCAAAATGCCCAACAGTCCAATTAAGAAATGGGCTATAGAACTAAACAGAGAATTCTCAACAGAGGAAACTCAAATGGCTGAAAGACATTTAAGGAATTGCTCAACATCCCTAATCATCAGGGAAATGCAAATCAAAACAACTCTGAGATACCACCTTACGCCTGTCAGAATGGCTAAGATCAAAAACACTGAAGACACCTTATGCTGGAGAGGATGTGGAGCTAGGGGAACTCTCCTCCACTGCTGGTGGGAATGCAAGCTTGTACAACCACTTTGGAAATCAATATGGCGATTTCTTAGAAAATTGGGAATCCATCTCCCCCAAGATCCAGCTATACCACTCTTGGGCATATACCCAAGGAATGCTCAACCACACCACAAGAGCACTTGGGTTCTATTTGTTATGGCTAGGGATAGATTAAAAAAAAAGAAGACTTAAGTTGTGTATATGCCAAAAAGCTCTTGCTGAAATCCAACTAGGAATATAGAGGACTATCTAGAGAGTAAGAAGTACAGAACATGGTGGAAGTTATTGAAAATACTCTCCCAGTGTAACCTCCCATAGGGGGAAAAAAGAAAAATTCATGATTCAACAGGCAGAGAGGATCCTCAGCCGTGGTTCAGTATAAGAAACTATGACAGTCAGGGAATGCAATGTGGGAACATAAACTGCATGAACTCAGAGTGATTCTTAGGTATGCAATAAAAAGCTGTCACATCCTTGATCTTCATGCTTGGAACATACAAATGGGATTAGTCTGAAAATCAATAATATACTACTCTATCCTCATGGGAAAATCTACATAACCCAAATCAGTAGTATAGGACTCTTTCTCTCAGGAATGGACTAGCTTAGCAACCCACTAGAGACACTTGTTTTCATCAGTAGAAGTTTCCATAGACACCAGAAAGTGGATCCAATAGAATAGGGACTAACCTTGTCAAGAAAACTGGGCACAGCATAGGTGGCATCTGATGCTCAATAATTAAGCAAGGACCTTGAAACTTGTTTGGAGCTTCAGTGGTATTGCTGAACAAATTGGTAAAGCATAATCCTTATGAATAAGATAGGCTTGGGCACGCCTAAGTTATTTAAATTGATATAAGCTAGGTTTATGAGGTTCCAAACCAAGGGAAAATAGTGAGAAAAGAAAAATCTAAACAAAGGGCACTGTCCATGTCACTCAAAGCTAAACATGAAGAGGTTGGCATAAAGCTAGAATCCCCATGGAAAATAAGAACTGATGGACACCAAATTTGAAACAAGACTTCCGAAACTTCGGAAGGTCTTAAAGCCTCACCAAGCAGCTCACCAGGGTAAAGGAAACAGAAATCATGGTAACAAATGATTCCTGTTACACTCCCCATGTAGTGCAAAATGTCCTCAGTGATAGAAATCTCCCCAATCACTTCCCCAATGGGTTGGCCAGGGGTGTCAGCAGGTAAGGACTATGAAGCATGACTGGAAACTCCTTGTTGAATTGCAGATCTATTTGGTCTTTTATTATGTATTTGGGTTTGGATGAACACTGAAATTAAGGTGAGCTCCCAGGAGTATTAAAGACGACTGTCAGCTGATGGATATAGGAAGAGCAATGCAGCAATGCAGGTGAAAGCGACTGAATTTAACTTAGAGTGGGCAACTTTCTCTCTGACTATGTTGTGTACACTTTTTCACCAAGGGTAAAGACTGTTTTCACAGCTAGGAACTTTCTCCGCAACCAGTTGTTATGCAGAGATATCAACTGTGGCTGTAATGCTCTGCCAGCTAAGAGTGCCAGCACCAAGCTGGCAGATGCAGGCATAGCCAAAATACTGGCAGGCACAGAGATCACTCAAAGGAGCTGGCAGTGGTTTGCCCTCAGTTCTAGGCCAAAGTAAGCATCTCTGCTAGCCCCACAGAATTAATCAGTGTTGGGGAGATGCATAGAGTCTCGTGGGAACACTCCAGGATAAAGAAGGGCAGCTAAAGGAGAATGATCATGAATTGCAGAGAAATAAAGATGAGCTGCCAAGTCATATTTCTAGATTCTTCCAATGGAGCAACTCGTGCAAGGGATGGGATCTTTTCATGCTGTTTAGAACCTGGTTAAACTTTTCTTTGGTGTTCCTTTAGCTGCTGATTCATGAGACAAATTGACAATTGCCTGAATAGACACTAGTGTACTTTCAGAATACTTCCTTAAGGTTATGTCACAGCTCTACTCTGTATCATGGGATGGTGGCCTGGGACCTTGATTCATTGCCTATCCTCTGTAAAAATAATTCTTTATATATAGGCAACATATATGACATATTGCCAATCTCTGAGTAGTTTGCAGATTTGGAAACCCATTTGAGAGATGTAAAAGTATATCAAGAGGGGCAAGGATAGAAAAACAGTTAAATAGAATACAAGGGTCAGGTACAGTTTTATGGTTGTACCTGACCCTTGTATTCTATTTAACTCCTGGAAGTTTTATGGTTGGGAAAAATACAAGTGATACACAGAAAAAAATATGAAACTGTAAATGTTAAAATAATTATTTGGTTTAAATTTAGAAAGTACACTCTATAGGTAAAAAGGGGCATTCTAACAGGCTGTAAAGTTGTAGGAACATTTTCATTTTGGAGGAAGGCTCACTAAGTTTCAAAAAGGATATACCTCATAAGTCTTAAGAAGGTAATAAAACTTAGAAGATGCACAAGCCCTCTATTTAGAGCTCTACAAGTAGCAAGGACTGCTAAGAAGAAGAGACGCTGCCCTGTCCAACTGCCTGCATATTGTGTGGAGAATACAGAGATGTAGCACTTCTTAATCACAATCAGTGCTAGAATGTGCTTTTCCATGACACAGCTGCCTTTGAATTGTCTGTGTTTCTGTAAGAAACCCCTAACCCATAATTATGCAAAGAACCATAACAAACTTATTGTTTTGATGATGTAGACTTTGGTAGGATTGTTTCTTTGGTTTTTCTTTGGTGGCCCATCTGCGGTAAGCAATATTTGTTCACATTTCCCCTGGAAAAATTACAACACTTGCATAAAGGAAACACCACTAAAGCTAAAATCACACATTGATCTTTAAACATTGAAAATGAGAGACTTCAACACCCCACTCTCACTAATGGACCAGTCATCCAATCAGAATCTAAACAGAGAAATATTACAGTTAACAGACCTTATAAATAAGATGGAACTAACAGATATCTACAGAGCATATCACACAAAGACAAAACCATATAAATTCTTCTCAGCACCTCATGGAACATGCACTAATATTGATAACATACTTGACCCCAATCAAGTCTCAACACATACAAGAAAATTGTAGTAACCCCTGAATCCTATCAGACCACCACTGGATTAAAATTGGATTTCAACAACAACAGAAACAAGAGAAAGCCTACAAACTAATAGAAACTGAACAACTGTTTACTAAATGATAACTGTGTCAAGGCATTAATGCAGAAAGCAATTGAAGTCTCTAGAATTCATTGAAAATGAATATAGAGCATATCCCAATGTGTGGCACACAATGAGAAAGATGCTAAGAGAAAAATCCATAGCCCTAAGCACTTACATGAAGAAATTGTGAGAGATCTCATACTTGTAACTTAACAGCCCACCAAGAAGCTCTAGAACCAAATGAAGCAAACTCATCCAAGGGGAGTAGACAAGCTGAGGGCTGAAATCAGTAAAATAGAAACAAAGAGAATACAAAGAATCAATGAAATAAAAGAGTTGCTTCTTTGAGAAAATGAACAAGATAGAAAAACCCTTTTCCAAACTAACTTAAAGACATGAAGGGAATATCCAAATTAACAAAATCAGAAACAAAAAGGAGGGTATAACAACAGGAAATCCAGAGAATCATTTGGTTGTGCTTTATAAACCTGTACTCCATGATACTGAAATATCTAAAAGAAATGGATAATTTTCTTGATGGGTACCACTTACTGAAGTTAAATCCAGTGAAGTAACTAAGACCCAGAAAGACAAACATGATGTGTACTCACTTATAATTGGACATTAGTTGTTAAGTAAAAGGTAATCATTATACAATCCACAGATGCAAAGAGTCTAAGTAACAAAGAGGGATCAAGGTAGGGGATACATGGATCTCCCTGGAAGGGGAAATAGAACAGATTTTTCAGGTGGAATAGGGGCAGGTGGGAATGGGAACAGGAGGGTTCATGTGGGGGAAGGAGGGAGAAAGTATTTGGAGAGACAACTGGAACTGGAGGACATTTTGGGAGGTGATGTAAAGACCTAGTGGAAACTCCCTGGAATCTATGAGAGTGACCCTAGATAAGTCTCCTAGTAATAGGGATCCAGAGCTAGAAATAGCCATCTTCTATAATCAGGTAAGGTTCCTAGTAGTGGGACTGGGACATCAACCTAACCACAAAATCTTAAACCTCCAATATGAACTTTCTGTTAAGATGTGCTGGGGTAATGGTGGCACTTAAATTGTGGGAGTGGCCAACTGTGGTGATATTTTATTTGTCTACAACCAACCAATGAATGTTTCAACTTTAGACTCATACACCAGGAAAGGAAACTCATGCTTAACACTAAGTGGATAGCCATGGACTAGAGGCTGAATCAATCTAGAGACCCAGGAAAAAACCAAGTAAGACTGACAAAAAAAGAAAAAAAAGTCAATGAAATGATTCCTAGTGATATTCTGATATATTCATAGATCAGTGCCTAACTCAATTGTCATCAGAGAGACATTGTCCAACATCTAATAAGATCAGATGCAGAGACCTACAGCCAAACACTAGATGAAGCCAGAGGATCCCTAAAGAGTGGGAAGAAGGATTATAGGATCCAGAGTCATTGAGGATACCATGAGAATACAATCCATAGAATCAATTAAGCAGGGCTCATAGGGGCCCAGAGAGACTGAAGCAACAGTCATCGACCAATATAAGTGTGAGCTATGCATTTACACTATTATTGCATAGCCCAGTCTATTTGGGGACCCCAACAGTGGGAATGGGGGGGTATCACTTAATTTTTTGCCAGCTCATGGAAATCTTTTCCTTCTACTAGATTGCCTCATACAGCCTTGGTATGCAGTCTGTGCCTAGTCTTATTGTAATTTGCTAGGCTGTGTTCCATTGAGGCCTGCTCCTTTTCAGGGGGCGGGGGGTTGGAAGAGGAGTAAATCTAAGGAACAGGGAGGTGGAGAAGAACTGGGAGGAGTAGAGGTAGGGAATACTGTGGTAGGGATGTAATGTATGTAAAGAATAAAAATTAAACTAAAAAGATATTTAATTCACTTTATAATAAATTTTAAGTACAGAAAATATATCATCAAGATGATAATAAAACTCCTGTGTAAATTAATAATAGAATATATCTCAAAACAATAAAAGCTATAAATGACAAACATGCATACAATGTTATACACTAAACACCAAAAAACTGGCTGAGTGGTGGTGGTGCATGCCTTTAATCCCAGCACTTGGGAGGTAGAGGCAGGCAGATTTCTGTGAGTTTGAGGCCAGCCTGGTATACAAAGTGAATTCAGAATAGCTAGGGCTGTTACACAGAGAAACCCTGTCTCAAAAAATTAAAAAAAAACAAAGAAAAGAAAAACTGAAAGCATTTCTTCAAAAATCTGAAATGGTCTGGGGATACCCATGTCCGTTCTTCTTTAATATAATGTATAAATTACTAGCCAGAAGAGTAAGACAAAGGAAAGATATGAAAGGTATACAGACAGAAAGGAACAAGCAGGTTCATTCTAATTCACAGATGATGTGATTCTAGTCTTAAGATATCTTGCAGACTCTGCCAGGAAACTATTATAGTTTATTAACATTTTCAGTAAATTTGCAGTATATAAAATATACATAAAAAACAATAGCTTTCAAATATTCCAGCAGCAAACGTTCTAAGAAAGAAAATAATTCTTACCAGAACTCCGAAGATATTCTTCATAAAACCAGAAAAAGCAATCTAAAAATTCATAAGAAAACACAAAAAACTACACACAGCCAAAGCAGTCCCAAGCAGAAAGAAGAGACTGGAATAGGTGTCACAATTCCAGACCTCAAACCCTGGGGTGTTGTAGTCACAAACAGTATAGCTCTGGCCCAAATCAGAGGTGTAAACCAATGTGACAGCACAGAGGATCCAAATATAAACCCATAGAATAGCTTGGATACCTAAGTTTAGAAAAAGACTTTAAGGGTATAAACAAGAACAATTCAATGAATTATGCTGCCAAAACTGGATTTCTACCTGCAGAAGAATGAAACTAAATTCATGTCTCTCACTGTTCAAAATGAATCAAAGCTCTTAATTTAAAATCATAAATTCTTAAACTGCTAGAGAAAATATAAGAAATACCCTTCAATGTATAGATTTGGGAATTTTTTTTCCTAACAAGATTCCAGTAGCACAAGAAATAGCCCCAAGAATCAACAGATGGGACTATATAAAATTAAATTTTTCTGGAGAGAAAAGGCAATGTCGGCAAATCTATCATGTTACTGAGAGAGATTCTTTGTCAGCTATATCCTGAACATGTTGTTGATACTGGAATTTGTATAAATAACTACAAAAATTAAACACCAAACCCACAAAACTGCCCATCAATGATTAGATTAATTAACAGAACAGTTTTTAGAAGAAGAAACATAAATATCTAAGAAATATTTTTAAATGTTTAACATCCTTAGCTACCATTGAAAATCAAATTAAAACCACTTTAAGATTTTAATCTTATCCCAGACAGAATGGCTATCATCAAGAAAACAAATAGCAGCAAGTGTTAGTGAGAACATGAACACTGATGCATTGAGGTAGAAGTGTGCATAGAAATGTGTCATCCTTTAATCCTCTGTCATAACAGCCAGAAATAGGAAACAGCCTACATGTTCATCAACTGATATATTTAATGAAAATGTGTTACATTTATACAATAGAATATTATTCAATAGTTAACAAAAATGAAATTATGAAGTTTTCAGGTAAATGGATGGAGCTAGAAAAACAATTGTTCTGAGTGAGGTAACCCAGGCATAAAAGACAAATGTTTCATGTTTTCTTGTAGTGGGTAGCTGTTCTAGCTTTGACCTGGAAGTACTAACTACATTGAGGCTTCCGGTAACTGTCACACCTATGAGGCGGGGCCAAGAGAGGAGCCCTTAAGACCCAAGATCCAGATGTGCTGGCTCTCTTGATTCCTGGATCCTAGACACTGGAGGTAGACCAAGCAGAGTTCTCCAGAGAACATTGCTGGACTGCACTACACCTTTCCCAGACCCTGTAAACTAACCCTTTACTTGTAAGTTACCCCCCAAAATAAACCTCCCTTTTAACTATGTGGAGTTGCCTTAATACTTCCACCAATATCTGGTATCCAATGTGGGGCACAAACCCATGACCCTGAGATTGAGTGTCTCTTGCTTTATTGACTGAGTTAGCTGCAATTGCTCCTGGCAGCACCAATTTGATCCCGAGAGAATGTTGGCCTCTAAGACATTTTCATTTGGAAGTTTGTCTTCTTCTTAGCACAAAATGGCCTACTGGGCAAAGAACTGCTCTTGCCTCTACTGCTGACAGTATGAATGCTGTCCTTTCTGGACAAGCGGGATACAAGGAAAAGAGACTACTGAACTCTGAATTTCAGAATTCCTGTTTCTGAAAGTTGTCTGACAGATACTCTAGGCCTATAGCCAATTTGAATGTACCAACAATGCTGAGAAACATTAAGTGACTGTCCAAGCTGCCAGCTGTCTCTGTCTACTCTCGCAAGACTCCCAAAAGTTGCTTGTGTCCTTCTCCCATTTCTCAGGTATTATTATATTCCTTCTCATGACTTTGATGTGATTGAAGACTTAACAGTTACAGTTACAATCTTCTATCTTAGCTAGAACATATTAAGTATTAGATTCAGGTTCTTCAGGATAGGGCACTTTTTGGAATGATCTCTGTAACGTGCCATTTACCCATGCTCCAGACTTCTCTGGATTTTAGTATGTGTCCCTTGTTTGATATTGTTTGTGTTGGTTGTAGTTTCATCTTGTCTAGGTCATTATCGCTTATTCCTCCTGGACAATATTTGATAATCATTCCTATTGTATATAGTTTTGTATTATATTAGAACTTTCTTATTTAGACAAAAGGGAGAGATGTAGTGGGTAGTTGTTCTAGCTTTGACCTAGAATTACTACCCTCATTGAGGCTTCCAGTAACTGTCACACCTGTGAGGCAGGGCTGAGAAAGGAGCCCTTAAGACCCGAGATCCAGATGTGCTGGCTCTCTTGGTTCCTGGATCCTGGATGCTGGAGGTAGACCGAGCAGAGTTCTCCAGAGAACACCACTGGACTGCACTACACCTTTCCCAGACCCTGTAACCTATCCTTTTACTTGCATGTTACCCCACAAAATAAACTTCTCTTTTAACTACATGGAGTTGCCTTTATACTTCCACCAATATTTTCTCTTATATATAAATGCTAGTTTTCAACTTTCAATATGTGTGCTACAATTCCAATAACCATAGAAATTAGGTATCTAGTAAGGGACTGGTTTGAGTGTGTGGGTATCTCCCCATAAAAGGAAAATGGAATATACTGCTATCAAGAAAAAAAAAAAGTGAAACTAGAATAGGAGGAAGAAATAGGGAGGGTAATGGAAGAAAGGGGTAAAGAGGGGGACAATTAACAATAACTTTCGAAAGCCATGTGGAAAACTACTACTGTAGAAGCTTCCTAGTGTGTGTGTGTGTGTGTGTGTGTGTGTGTGTGTGTATTACAGGAATTTAAATGGAAGTCTTCATACAATGGGGAAGATAATGCTCCACCTAGATATGCTATGTCACTTTCCACCAAATAAAACCCCCAGTGCCAGGAATAACTTGCATCTTGTTGAGTTATTGGCCAATGAGGTCTCATGGAAATCTCCCAACACCAGGCTATTGACTACTCTCTAAAACCTGATGGAAAAATCCCTGTTGCTGAAGATGAATATATTTATGTTATCAAACGAAGAAAAGTTCAGCTGATGCCTGTCCTGTTTCACCCCTATTGACTAGAATTTATGGTGCCGGAAGGTCCTCTGCATGCTAGAAGAGGAGAAAGATAATCACTAGCCCAGCTACAAATCCTGTAAACTACAATGGTGACCTGCCTGACAGATACAGTACTGCAAAGATGGTGCAAATGTTATGAGAAACCTCTGCCCTCATTTTTTTTAATTGGACTTAAGGTTGCTCCATGAGATGGCATCCATACCTGACACTAGTAAAGAGGTCAGGGACTCGAGACTAGACAGTTCAAGGACCTAAAAGAAAACTTACTATAATTATTTTGTTAAATTATTATAGCAATAAGGTCCATTCCTAATAAGATATTGCTATACCCATTAATCATTGCCTTGCTCCACCAACATTAGAGAATTTTTCTTTTATAAATGGAAATTAACGCAAAGACCCACAATTGAACAATATGAACAGAGTAAGAGACCTGGAGCAATTAGTCATAGATAGGATATTTTCATCACACCTCTCCTCTCAGGGCTCAGAGACTTATGGGGAAGAAGAGACAGAAAGACTGTGAGAGTCAGAGGTGGTGAATGACTCCAAGGAAACAGTGACTTCCAGAAAAAACAGGACTAATATACATATGATCTCACAGAGACTGGAGTAGCATTCATTAGAGCTATACAGGTTCAAGCCAGATGCGGTCTCAACATTGAGAAAGAAGACAGAAATATTCACCACTTACCAAGAACCTATTTGCAATTGAGACTTGCTGGCAAAGGGAAAATCAGTTTCCTACAAAGGGATCTTACTGGATGTATGGTCCACACTACATGGAAAGGGAACAACCAGGAGTAGTTTGCAAACACAAACTCAGTGGTAGTTTTGTGGACTTTTTGTTTCATTTTGCTTTATTTTAGCTTTTTTTGTCTTATTATTTTGCTTTGTTGATTTTGATTTTCCTTTTTTGCTATTTTGTTATTGTTTTTGGAAAGAACATAAAGTTTGGTAGGCAGCTAGATGGGGAGGATTATGTGAGGAGTTGGGGGAGGGAAATATAAAAATATGTATAAAATTAATTAAAAAACACAAATAGAGATAGTCCTGTATTTAGTGCATGAGTTGGCTGTTTGAAACCTGGGGCTTATACAGGGACACTTGGCTCAGCCTGGGAGGAGGGGACTGGACCTGCCTGGACTGAATCTACCAGGTTGAACTCAATCCTCAGGGGAGTCTTTGCCCTGGAGGAGATGGAAATGGGGAATGGGTTGGGGAGAAGGTGGGGGGGGCGGGAGGGGGGAGAACAAGGGAATCCGTGGCTGATATGTAAAATTAAATTATAAAATAAAATAAAAAATGAAAAAAAATTAAAAAGAAAATGGAATTTCCTCTTTAGCCCCCTATACCCCTCCTGAGCACATACATAAAGAACCCTACAATTTGCTCCTATCCTCAACATCAGATTTTTCTGCATTACTGTCAATAGCAAGTAAATAAAGCCAGCCTAGAAATCCATCAACAGAAGAATGGGCAATAAAATATGTCATGTAAACAATTATATTGAACTGAAAAGAAAAATTAAATTTGTAAGGAAATAGATGGATCTGAAAGGTGAGGTCTTCCTGCCTTAGAAAGACAAGCTAATTTCACCATTTCTATATATACACATTACAGGTCATAGTGAGTATAGACTATGAAACTACTTGGAGACCAAGCTGGAGTTACAAGAGTTGTTATGGGAGGGGGAAAGGAGCACATGTGACATGAAAAAAAAAAGGGACTGCTGAGAGGGGGAAAACACAAGGAGAGACAGGAAGTAGGGCTAGAAAAGAAACAACAAAAATAAATTTAGTTTGAAAAATGCCATGATGAAATACAATTTTTGTAAGCCAATAAAAGTAATCTTAAGTGAATTTTCAAGTCAGTTTTGGAAATTTAAGGAAAAACAGAAAAAATGCATAATTTGGGGAGTATTAATTTTTAATCGAAAATTATCTTTATAATTTATACATTTACTTCTTCCATACATTTTTGATACATCCTAATTAGATAGTGCAATGATCTCCAGAGATGAAGCACAAGCAAGCAATGGAGATGCTCTTTGCCTCTGTGGAATTTTAGTTCAGATGAGAAGGTTAATTTGCTAACTGTGGTGAGAGGTACTATGATGGAGTAGCTCAGTGTTGTGAGCTTGAATAGTGTTAGAGGTAACCTGCTCTAGGGTTCTGGGTGGCACTCATAGAATGCTGTAACTGGGATTTAGAGAAAACACAGGACAAGAAAATTCAGTGAGACCTCTAGAGGGATGTTTGCTGGATCGCTATGAGGATACATGACAATCAGAGCAGAGAAGTAGAGGGATTCCAAACAGTGCAGTATAATGGTTAAAGACTTGACAGTCTCACAAATTCATCGAAAGATGTACAGGATGTTAGTCCTATGCAAACTACGAAACTAGACTGGATTCCAAGCTAGAAGAACAAGAAGTGTTATGGGAAGGGCAAAAGAGCACATGTAACATACAAACAGAAAAAAGGGTTCTAGGCAAAGGAGAATGAAAGGAGAAACAGGAAAAGTTTTCTTCATTATACAGGGATTCCTTCTCTTCCTAGGCCACCCTAATTCTCAACAGCATTAAATTGCCTTGGGGCTGGAGAAATAACTCAATGGTTAAAGACACTTATTTTTCTTTCAGAGGGCCCAGGTTTGATTCCTGGCACCCACATTCCTTTTCTATGAGAGTTGATACCCTCTTCTGACATCTGTGGGTATCATGCACATACAGGCAAAATATTCATCCACATTGTCTTAGTTAGGGTTTCTATTGCTGTGATGAAACACCATGACCATAAAGAAAGTTGAGGAGGAAAGAGTTTATTAGGCTTACTCTTCAGTATTGCTATTCATCACTTAAAGATGTCAGGGCAGAAATTCAAAACAGGGCAGGATTGCAGAGGCAGGAGCTGACGTAGAATCCGTGGAGAGGAGCAGCTTACTGGCTTGCTTCCCATGGCTGGCTCAGCCCATCTTCTTATAGAACCCAGGACCATCAGCCCAGGGACTGCACCTCCCACTATGCGCTGGGGCCCCCTTAGTCATCGCTAAATGAGAGAATGCCTTCCAGCTGGATCTCAAGGATGCATTTCCTCAGCTGAGCCTCCTTCCTCTGAAGACTCTATCTTCTGTCAATTTGACACAGAAAACCACCCAGTACACACATAAAATAAAATAGACAAATCTAAAAATGAAGTAAAATAAATGCTTTCATCTACACTGTACTTTTTTTGTAAAAGATCTTTAAGTAATGGTAAGAAATGTTACATGTTCTGTGAGATTTAGAGATAAGGAGTGGGAACAGAGATAATAACCTACTGATATTCATGGGATTTTGGAGTTTTTATCTTGAGAACATATTACTTTTGATAATTATTTTAAAGTAATCTTGAGCCGTATTGAGACAATTTGGAGAATTCGGGGATTATTTTAGGAGATTCTAATTCCAGGAGTGATAGTATAGAACAAAAGTGGAGAGAGAGAGAGAGAACTTGGATGGTGTCGTTAAGGGGTAACTAAGAACTAAAATGTACAGTGGTTTGGTGCAATATAATAGAAGCAAGATAGTACCAGAGATAACCAGTTTGTTTCTGGCATACACATCTGGATGAATGGCTCATGGGTAGGTTATGTACTCTGAAGACTGTAATTCACCACATTCCAATGGCCTTTCATTTTGTGAGAGAACATGATAGCCAAAAATCAGTTCAATCTAGATATTAATATTGGGATAATGCAGAATAGGAAAATAGCCAGCCTAAAATTTCCAAAATAGAAATGTTTTGTAGTGCAGACATACTTAAAAGTAATGTTTCTCTCATCCAAGTACTAAACCGACCCTGAGATACCACATTACACCTGTCATAATGGCTAAAATCAAAAACATTGAAGATAGCTTATGTTGGAGAGGTTGTGGAGCAAGGGGAACTCTACCCCACTGCAGGTGGGAATGCAAGCTTGTACAGCCACTTTGGAAATCAATATGGTGTGTTCTTAGAAAATTGGGAATCAATCTCCCCCAAGATCCAGCTATACCACTCTTGGGCATATACCCAAGGAATGCTCAATCATACCACAAGGGCAGTTGCTCAGCTATGTTCATAGCAGCATTGTTTGTAATAGCCAGAACCTGGAAACAACCTAGATGCCCTTCAACTGAAGAATGGATAAATAAAATATGGTACATATACACAATGGAATACTACTCAGCAGAAAAAAAAACAATGACATCGTGAGGTTTGCAGGCAAATGGATGGATCTAGAAAAAAACATCCTGAGTGAGGTAACCCAGACTCAGAAAGACAAACATGGTATGTACTCACTCATAGGAGGATACTAGATGTAAAACAAAGGATGACTAGACTGCTACTCACAACTCCAGGGAGGCTACCTAGAAAACAGGACCCTAAGAAAGACACAGGGATCGCCCAATGACAGAGAAATGGATAAGATCTACATGAACAACATGGATGTGAGTGGGGGTAATGAAGGGTGAGGTTCGAGGGAAAGAGAGCTTAGGGGAGCTGGAGATCCCAGCTGGATCAAGAACAGCGAGGGAGAACAAGGAATAAGAGACCGTGATAAATGAAGATCACATGAGAATAGGAAGAAGCAAAGTGCTAGAGAGGTCCCCAGAAATCCACAAAGATACCTCCACAATAGACTACTGGCAATGGTCGAGAAAAAGCCCAAACTGACCTACTCTGGTGATAGGATGGCCAAACACCCTAACGTCATGCTAGAACTCTCATCCAATGACTGAGGGAACCAGATGCAAAGATCCATGGGCTGGCCCCAGGTAGAGCTCCAGAAGTCCAATTGGCAAGAAAGAGGAGGGATTGTATGAGTGAGAATTGTTGAGACCAAGATTGGAAAAAGCACAGGGACAAATAGCCAAATGAATGGAAACACATGAACTGTGAACCAATAGCTGAGGAGCCCCCAACTGGATCAGGCCCTCTGGATAAGTGAGACAGTTGATTAACTTGAAGTGTTTGGGAGGCACCCAGGCAGTGGGACCAGGACCTGTCCTTAGTGCATGAGCTGGCTATTTGGAACCTGGGGCTTATGCAAGGATACTTTGCTCAGCCTGGGAGGAAGGGACTGGACCTGCCTGGACTGAATCTATCAGGTTGAGCTGAATTCCCAGGGGAGTCTTTGCCCTGGAGAAGATGGGAATGGGGGGTGGGCTGGAAGGTGGAGTAGGGGGGTGGGGGAGGGGGGAGGACTGGGGAATTTGTGGCTGATATTTAAAATTAAATTAAATTATAAAATAAAAAAGGAAAAAAAAGTAATGTTTCTTTCCCAACTTATACATTGTCTTCAAAAATTTATTGTATATGCACAGAATTATAGTTATAGTGAAAGGAAACTATGTAATAGTTTAATAGAATTTTAAATGGATTTCAAACTTTTCCTTGACCGAAAGCTTGCATTAGATCTGCATGTACAAAGGAATGTTCTCAAATCTCAAGGAGTATAGGATTGAAAACAAAAAAAAAGTTGTGCAGATAGTTACATTGACTGAGATGATATTGAAGAAAGGAGAGGGTTCTTTCATGAGTATTTTGGAGGCTTACAGGTTGGTTCTTTATAGTGCATAGTCTGATATGAACCTCAATATCTGAAATTGCATGTATATAATTTAAGTGGAATTTAGTTCAGGAAATCTGTACAGTTAACATGTAACCTGAAGTATTATATTATAAATCACAAAGAGACAAGAAAATTCAACAAAAAAACAACATGCTTCTTTTATATTTCTGTGAAAGTGCAGTTAGAAGATTAGTCCAGGGATAGAAGACCAGCTAAAGCTCTTCTACTCAGACCATCACAAATCCACATAGGGAAAAAAGCTCTGTAGTTTCTAGTAATGCTTGTCATCTGCTCATAAGATACTTGTACACTTTTGCTTACCCTATATGTGTATCTCAGCTGCTCTTTATGATGATGAAAAGGGGGGAGGGTCACACATTTAGAGTTGTTAAATTTAATCTAGGCTAAAATATACTAGGCCTTTGTTTTAGCCATCTACCATGGGGGCCTCTGATGAGCACTTGCCCATTCCATCCCAGTGTTAAATGCAATGTAGACAAGGACACCTCTCTTCTAATTGTGAGTCTTCAGTATCTGTTCCATACTCTGCAGAGAGGAAGGGACATAGTTTTATACAGAAGAAACTGAAAATGTGAGATGAGAACCATGGGGATAAAGTTTTAGCATCAGTAAGACTTGTCTGAAAGAACTTCCCTACAGGTTGACTAAGTGTATTTATGCCTATATTATAAAAGGAGATTAAACATAGGTAGGACAGTCTCATTTAATAATTTTTTTTTTGGTTTATCAAGACAGGGTTTCTCTGTGTAGTTTTGGTGTCTGTCCTGGATCTCGCTCTGTAGACCAGGCTGGCCTTGAACTTGTAGAAATCCTCCTGGCTCTGCCTCCTGAGTACTGACATTAAAGGCATGTGCCACTGCCACTTGGTTTTATTTACTAATTTTTTATTTTAAAATAGAATATATTATTTTAGCTACAAAACTGATACATGATAAAAATTATCTCTTAGATAAATTTAAGGTAAGTATTTTTAAAATTCTGATTTTAGACCCACAATCTGGTCAGTAGTCAGTTTCTGTCTCTCTCTCTCTCACTCTCTCTCTCTCTCTCTCTCTCTCTCTCTCTCTCTCTGTGTGTGTGTGTGTGTGTGTGTGTGTGTGTGTGTGTGTGTTTAGTAATATTAAATATATCTATATCCATAGTAGAGGTTTATTTACCTGGGAGTCTAATGTCAGAAATTGGGGTCACTTAGGGTTATATATGTTAGTATTACCTCATAATGGAGCGATTTACTCGATCTAAGTGATCCATTAGTGACAGAATGTGGGATGCAGATCACATGACTCTATCAATCTTCTTTAAAAGCCATACATTGTCAATTTTCAGTTAGTTATGCATGAGGATAGGTAAGCCAATACAGCAAGCATAGAAAAACAGGATTACAAATCTTTCCCTTAAATCTTTATTCTAGTTTTATTTTGAATTTTCCAGAGGTTTTTTTTTTTTTTTTTTTTTGGTTTTTCGAGACAGGGTTTCTCTGTGTAGCTTTGCACCTTTCCTGGGACTCACTTGGTAGTCCAGGCTGGCCTCGAACTCACAGAGATCCACCTGGCTCTGCCTCCTGAGTGCTGGGATTAAAGGTGTGCGCCACCACCGCCCAGCCAGAGTTTTAAAGAAGGAATTATGCATGATTAAAGAAAACCAGAAAAAAGCTAAAGTAACAAAAATAGATTTTATTTAGGAATTATAGCAACAGGGAAGGAAGATCAGATTTAATGATGAAAATCCAGGGTCAGTGTATAGACAATGACTAAAAAGAAACAGCAAGACAATGGAGGACTTTGAGCAACCTTACTTGACATGATCCCTGTGGAGGGCAGCCCATGGTGATCAGTTAGCAACACAGCAGGGAAATGTAACTGGACAACATACTCAGGGTGATCAAGTACTAAGGGTCAAGGGTCCTTGTTAAAACAACTCAGTAGGATTCTGGAGAATATTTGGAGATGCTGAAAGGATCATAGAATGCCAAATGTCAAAACCTAGTTAGAAGAGTTTGACTAAAGTTTACTCTAGGGAAGTCTTTTCAACATACACTATACATGTATAATAACCACAAAGTGTGGGTACAGTATGACATCATAAAATACATATGCTTTTTCAGTGAAAGTTAGGAAGAATCAGGTTTTACTGCCAAATTATTTTTGGAAAACCCAATTTTCTGAGATTTGGTATTTCACAATTGTGGAATAGTAAAATCGTTCATCCTTTAATATTGGTAATAAAAAGGGGGAAAACAGCAAAAGAATACAACCCATAGTGGTTGGTACTAGATTCTTTGTATCAAGTACTTTTTCAAATCTCTTTCAGATTTAAGAAGCATGAACTGAAGAAACGCCTTTCATCATTGATCATTTGTTATTTATTCTAGTGAATTATGCAATGAGTATGCAAAATATGCTTTGAACATGAATGAGGTTGTATAAAGAATCCTTCAGATTACTGTGGAGTTCTTTTTAAAAAATATGGGTGTTAAACCCTGTCTCGAAAAAACAAAAAAAAAAAATATGGGTGTTATATTGTAGTGCAGTGTGGTATTATTGGGAGTAAAGCAATTCCTTATATGAAGATTTCCAAGAACACTGAACTTTTTTGTCAAAATCTTCTATCCCAGGCTTTTGTGGCTTAGTCTGACTAGGACATGTGGCTAAATGGAATATGTTATATAAAACGGAAGCTTGCTTTTATATTTCAAGTAGCTATTTAGATACCTGGTTTCTAGTGCATTATTGTCTGATTTGAAAGGGTTTCTTTTTCAATTCTATTCAATTTCCATGACTCACACCCCATGTCAGCCAGAATGTGGTAATAGAGGCAATTATACCATTGAGGTTACAAATTTGTGATCAGATCTCAGATTCACACCTGGGCATCATTATTTTCTCCCATGTCCATTTATTACTTAAGGACTTATTATTTGAAAATCTTTATAGCACATCAGTAATTAGGGTAACCAAGAGCACATTGATAAATATATTTGTTTTGTTTTGCTAGCTTTTTATGTCCTAAATAGCCCAATCTTTCTAATATGTTCATTGTGGAGTGTTTTTGAATTTGATAGCACTCTTTCTCTTATTCAGAAACAAAAACCCCACACAGGTAAATAGATTAACAACATGCACATTAATGCACAAAGAAAGAGAAGAGTGAACACAGACCAGTTAAGAAGATATTTTTCCCTATAAATCAGAACTAAAGTCAGAATGTATTGAATTTTTTATTTTTAACTCACCTATTTCCACACTGTTATGACTTATAAGGGACAATTTCCTCCTTGGAAACTAATATTGCATGTGGCAAATCTCTCAAAGCCACTATGTGAGTAACAAGGAATTATCATGAGCATTTAAGAAGTGGCCTACATTATAGGAATATTTTTTCAGTAAGAAGGAAATAGATTGGCTTGACTTCATAAGAGTATTTTTCTGCATATGTTTTATATACAAAGAACTGATTTCAAATGTTGAATTTTATTATATGGCTGCTGTAGTCTCTTTAAAGAGTTTATTAACACGTGAAAATGGAACAGCTTTTTTCTTTGTTCCTAGAAGATGAAGTTTCATTCCTCAGAGAAAATAAAGGTAGTGCTGCAGAGTTTGAAAGAGTATTATTTGAAGATTTGAGGAGACTTATTTCCAAGAGCTAAGATTAAGAAATGTGTTTCTCTGAGAAGCTTTTGTAGAGCAAAGGACATGGTCAACAAGACAAAGCAACAGCCTACAGAATGGGAAAAGATCTTCACCAACCCCACCTCTGACAGAAGGCTGATATCCAGAATATATAAAGAACTCAAGAAATTAGACATCAAAATGCCCAACAATCCAATTAAGAAATGGGCTATAGAACTAAACAGAGAATTCTCAACAGAGGAAGCTCAAATGGCTGAAAGACATTTAAAGAATTGCTCAACATCCCTAATCATCAGGGAAATGCAAATCAAAATGACTCTGAGATACCACCTTACACCCCATCAGAATGGCTAAGATCAAAAACACTGAAGACAGATTTTGCTGGAGAGGATATGGAGCAAGAAGAACTCTCCTCCACTGTTGGAGGGAATGAAAGCTTATACAGCCACTTTGGAAATCAATATGGTGCTTTCTTAGAAAATTGAGAATCAATCTCCCCCAAGACCCAGCTATAGATGTAACCATCTTATTAAATAAGAAACACAGAGCCAATGCAAAGATAAAAGCCCAAGAGGTCAGAGTGATAGCTAAGAGCTAAAAACCTTACCCTTCACTGCTGCTGCTATCTTCCTTAGCAAGAGACCTACTTCCTGTCTGTTTGGTTTTTTTTATAGACTTTCTATTCTGCTTTCTCATTGGTTGTAAACCCAACCACATGACCTCCTTGTCACTGCCTGTCTGTACAAACCTCCAGGTCTTCTACGGTTGGTATTGAGATTAAAGACGTGTGTCTCCATGCTGGCTGTATCCTTGAACACACAGAGATCTGCCTAGCTCTGCCTCTCAAGAGCTGGGATTAAAGTTGTGCACCACCACCACCCAATTTCTGCTATGGCTTGCTATTAGCTCTGACCCCCAGGCAACTTTATTTATTAACGTACAAATAAAATCACATTTCAGTACAATTAAAATATCACCATACCCAGCTATACCACTCTTGGGAATATAGCCAAGGAATGCTCAATCATACCACAAGGGCAGTTGCTCAGCTGTGTTCATAGTAGCATTGTTTGTAATAGCCAGAACCTGGAAACAACCTAGATGCCCTTTAACTAAAGAATGGATAAATAAAATGTGGTACATATACACAATGGAATACTACTCAGCATAGAAAAACAATGACATCATAAAGTTTGCAGGCAAATGGATGGATCTAGAAAAAAATCATCCTGAGTGAGGCAACCCAGACTCAGAAAGACAAACATGGTATGTACTCACTCATAGGTGGACACTAGATATAAAACAAAGGATGACTAGACTGCTACTCACAACTCCAGGGAGGCTACCTAGTAAAGAGGACCCTAAAAAAGACAAAGGGATTGCCCAACGACAGAGAAAAGGATGAGATCTACATGAGCAAACTGGATGTGAGTGGGGGTAATGAAGGGCAAGGGTCGGGGAAAAGAGAGCTTAGGGGAGCGGGAGATCCCAGCTGGATCAAGAACAGAGAGGGAGGACAAGGAAAGAGAGACCATATTAAATGAAGAAGACCATAATAAATGAATAATAATGGGAATAGGAAGAAGCAAAGTGCTAGAGAGGTCCCCAGAAATCCACAAAGATACTTCCACAATAGACTACTGGCAATGGTCGAGAGAAAGCCCAAACTGACCTACTCTGGGTGAGTGGACGGCCAAACACCCTAACTGTCGTGCTAGAACTCTCATCCAATGACTGATGGAAGCAGATGCAGAGATCCATGGCCAGGCCCCAGGTGGAGCTCTGGGAGTCCAATCGGCAAGAAAGAAGAGGGATTGTATGAGCGAGAGATGTTGAGACCATGATTGGAAAAAGCACAGGGACACATAGCCAAACTAGTGGAAACACATGAACTATGAACCAGTAGCTGAGGAGCCCCCAACTGGATCAGGCCCTCTGGATAAGTGAGACAGTTGATTAGCTTGAACTGTTTGGGAGGCCTCCAGGCAGTGGGACCGGGAGTTGTCCTTGGTGCATGACCTGGCCTTTTGGAGCCTGGGGCCTACGCTGGAACACTTTACTCAGCCTGGGTGAAGGGAGGAGGGGACTGGAACTGCCTGGACTGAATCTACCAGGCTGAGCTGAATCCCTAGGGCAGACCTTGCCCTGGAGGAGATGGGAATGGGGGGTGGGTTGGGGGAGGGTAGGAGGGAGCAGGAGGAGGGAGGACAGGGGAATCTGTGGTTGATATGTAAAATTAAATTAAATTATAAAAAAAGAAAAAGAAAAATCTCCCTCTGGTTTCACCAGTGACTTCACAAAAAAAAAAAAAAAAAAAAAAAAGTGTTTCTTCTACCAGCCACTAGAGCTGTCTCTGTTTCTCAGAAGCCCATGGAACTTATCAGATGCTCCTTGAAGAGGTCAAATCACCTTATAAAAGCTGTTTGTGTGCTGAACTAAGTCCAAGTTTAGTACTCTTTCCTTGAGCTCAAGCATTTGATCTGTCATGTGGTTAAAGAGAAATTAGGAAACCAAAGAGCACATTCTACCTTTCAATGTGACTGACTTTCATGTTGTTGTTTATGTATTGATAAATGTTAAACAGAGCTCTTCCTTTAGGTTTGTTGGAATCTGCACTTCATTAGATGCTATTTTTAACTAAGTCCCCAGTGTTCTATTTTTATCAATGAAGCCTCAGGAGCCAGATGCAGGGGTGAAAACCTGCTACCTCAGAGGGGCAAAGAAAGCACCCAGCTGATTCCTCCTCTTCTGTCATAGCAGAAAAAGGCCTTTCTCATATGCCCTCTCAAACAAAACTCTTCAAACTCAATGTCTTCCCCCCTCTACTTCCTGTGTGTCTCTCTATCCATCCTAATGACTCCCTCTTACTCCCTGTGGTTTTTCAGGTTCACTTCCTGTCAATTGGTTGCTTATTTCACCTCTTGACAACCTGTGGTTAAATTTATTAATCTTTTTTACAATAAGCAGAAACCTCTTGGATTAAGGGTATGTGCTAGGGTTGAGCCACACCACAACTACATACAGGTTTTTTTCAGTACATAATGCAAATCTTGTGATTGAATATCCTGCAACAATTGGAGCATTGACTGTTGTTTGTGATGGCATTATTTCTTTACAAATAATGACTCCTTAAATACTCCAAGGGGCAAGATGATTTAGAAATGCTTGACAGATTAAAAGACTACATTTTAAAGTATCATTGATATGTCCTGATGTGTGTCATACATAGATATTTGTAACTGTGCTTCTGATGAAGTTGATTTAGGGGTTTAGTTCTCAGATTGGTTTTTCTATTAAATTCTGGGGAAAAAGCTAAATCTTACACTAAACCAATTTTTAGATTAATTAAAATTGAGAACATAGCAAGGGTCATCCATGGTTTGAGCTTTACAGGCCAAAAATTCTTAAGAATAACAATGGCTATCCCCAGTTGTTGCTGAATAAGCATACAGAGGATAAGAATCCTACAACAGCACTTTAAATACTATTGTTCTTGGCAATGACATTAGAGAATTACCAGCATGAATAAGCAACATAACAAAAATACGTTATGTTGAGGAAATGTGTACCTTTACTGTTTCTAGACAAAAACAAGCAGCAAAGAATAAATTTTGGGATACCAAATCATAATAAAAATTCCATAGAGGTGGTGGTTGTGATACAGGCTTACTTATGCTATAAAACAACAATATAAATTTTTTTATGGCACCTGTGATTTTTCGTTAACTCTCTTAACTGAAAGTTGCC
This sequence comes from Peromyscus eremicus, assembly GCF_949786415.1. Taxonomy (NCBI): domain Eukaryota; kingdom Metazoa; phylum Chordata; class Mammalia; order Rodentia; family Cricetidae; genus Peromyscus; species Peromyscus eremicus. Next base: position 89,111,870 of record NC_081417.1, read on the forward strand.
TTTTCTAAGAATTTTTCCTCTGGACAAGGTATTTATTGTATGATTACATATTTTAGAATTATTTTAAGATGTGTTACTTTTGTTTATGTTTCATTTAACTCTTATAAGCTGTGTTACTGTGCCTGTCTAAAACACCTAATGATCTAATAAGAAACTGAACAGCCAATAGCAAGTCAGGAGAAACGATAGGTGGGGTTGGCAGGTAGAATACATAGAAGGAAAAATCTGGGAGAAGAGAAAGAAGTAGACAGAGAAGGAGGAGAACATCAGGGGCCAGCCACCCAGGTACACAGCAAGCTGAGTGAAAGTAAGATATACAAAAGAAATGGGAAAAGTCCAGAGGCGAAAGGCAGATGGAATAATTTAAAGTTAAGAAAAGCTGGCAAGAAACAAGCCAAGTTAATACTGGGCATTTATAAGTAAGACTAAGCCTCTGTGTATGATTTATTTGGGAGCTGAGTGGCGGGCCCTCCAAAAGAGCAAAAACATCCAACAACAATTACATGTTCTTGAGGATTCTCATCAAACAACAAACAAAGGAGCTACAGATATGGAGTTATCTCTAACACACATTTGGAAACTAACTTTTATTACATTGCAAAATTTCGCAATCAAGCCAAATGTGCTGGCTTGTATCTGTAAGCTCAGTACTTGGGAGATAGAGGCAGGAAGATTGTTGCAAATATTAGAACAGCAAGGGATGTATAATATGTTCCATGCCAGCCAGGTCTATGTAGCAAGACTCTGTCCAATGAAAACATTTAAATCGATTAAAGTTACATGGAGTAACACAGTTCAAATTACTCATGAATTAAATCTTACGAGTCAAATATAATATATGCATATACATATATAGAGAGAGACAGAGAGATAGATAATCAAAATATCTATTCTTCAAAAATAGTGTGGGTCACATAAACTCCTTTTTTACTTCATTGAATTTTTGGTGGTAGTAATATTGGAGATTAAACATAAGGTCTCACAACTGTTAGGCAAGTACTCTATTGCTGAACTACACTGTTAACCCTCATGCATTTAGTTTCAGAAAGTTTATAGAACAGAAAACATATGTGAAAATTTAAACACCTGTGGATATTTCAGACTTGTTAGTTGTACTAGGATTAACACAGATTTGACTTTTCTTAGTCTTTTATTCCAAGTACATCAATTGTATATGGTTAATGGTTAGTATTCAGTAAATACTTGGGGATAGATATTTGAATGACTAAATGAGTAGAACATTTATATACCTCTTTGTTTTTAATACTCATGGTTACTACATTTTTATACTTGAAAACGGATTACCAGATCATGTATATCTGCTGACTTACCATAGTAATAACTGCTGTACTACACTTGGCACTTCTTCCTTTCCCCACTACAGGTAGGTTTGGCAAAATACAGATCAAATGGGACATAATTACACTGAAAGTTATTTTGTGTTTATATAGAATCCAACCATAACTAGACCTCCTGTGTCTTTATTTGCTAATTCTGGCAATCTAATACTAATCTAATGTTAGCTCCAAAAGGAAACTCTTCTAGGGCTTCATCTTATTCACTTGAGTTACTCTGTGAGTTTCTTAGTTCCCAAGATTTCCTAGGCTTTGCTACTAACTGCTAATACCTTTTGATTTTGCCCTTAGGCTCAGAAGCCTTCTTGCCCAAAGAGCCTGAGTGTGGTACTTGATCAGAATCTACACTTTTGCTTGATTCTTTCTCTTCTCTATCCTGTTTCTCACACTCTCCTCTTTGTTTCTCTTATGATCATCTTCTAGTAAGTCAACTGTAAGTTCAGGGCCTCCTTCTGGGAAAACTGTTGTGAGATTATTTCTTAGACTGTTTACTATTTTGTAGAAAGTCATTTTGCAAACATAAAACAAGCATCTTAAAGAAAACTATGTTGGAGGAAGTCTATTTTTCCACTAAGCTTTAAGCAGTAAAAACTTTATTTGTAATGTATGATTCTAAAGAGGAACAGCTTAGCTTTTCTGTTCAACAAGCTGTGGTTAGGGTACTGTGGTCCACAGAAATGTTTTAACATGGTACATTTGGAAGTATAGACAAACAGGAACTGTATTAACTTCCTAGCAATGTGGTACAGACTCTCTTGATAAATAGAAACCCAATAGGTTCACTTACATGTATTTTCCTCTGCTATAATATTTCTGCAAGTACTTAAATATTTTAGTTTTCCCTTTTTAGAAAGTTTATAGATTATGATTGAGTCATATTGTTCCCAGACTGAATCCTAGATTGCCATCTAATTTATCAAGCCAGTGTATCTTGGCTTGCTGTGACTTAGTTAAAAAAAATAAAGAAAAGAAAACTTGTTCATTTCCTACTTTCTGCTTAGCATTACTTCAAAAATTTAGTATGTTAAAATAACAAGAATGTGTTATTTTACACATATTCTGATATTTGGAATCTTGAAACTATTTGGCTTTGTGGCTCTGACATAGCCTTTTGTGTGGCCTTTCGTGAGGTTGCACTCAACCTTTTAGCCAGGACTTCAGTTTCTGAAGCCTTATTGAGGTTGACGAATCTGCTTCCAAGCTCATAAAACTGTTGGCAAGAGACTTCCATTCCTTAACTGTAAAGTACTGCCAATAATGTGACATATATCAACATTTTGAAAGTATAAGAACAAGAAGGAATGAGGAAGGAGGAAGGGAGAGAGTGAGGGAAGCATGGAGGAAGGAAGAGGGAGAGAAGAGAGGAGGGAGAGGGAGAGCACACGTGAGAGAGACACAGACAGAGAGAGAACAGATTTCGAAGATGAAGCTGCAATCTTTTCTAATCTGCTGGCCTATAGTCCTTTGGTTGTTCATTCAGTGTCCTGTAAAGTTCTCATGCAGATGGCTGGTTCCCACCACAGTTCTATTAGTTCATAGAACTTGTAGGTGATACAGCTTAGTTGGAAGTCCTTGGGTTAAAAGGGTATACTTTCAAAGAGGATTATTGTAGCTGGTCTATACTCTTCTCTCTCTTTGTTTTGAGGTGATTCAGTTCACTTCCACATGGGTTCTTGCCTTCATTGCTTTCATTAGAAGTCATCCAATGCATCAAACATTCCCTGAACCCTCCAAAAATGGACCAAACAGCTTTTTTCTCATTAAAACTTCTTTATGAATTGTTGTAGTTATACACACCTAACTGAAACATAACTCATTGGAAGTGACATGCCATTACTTTGGACATGTAGTATTCACTGGAAATAAGTCACTAAGGCCAGCCCACATTTAAAAGAAGAACTGAGTTCTACTTCTTGAGCGGGAGAGGATCAGAAAATGTGAGTATATTATGTTAAGCCATGAAAGAAATATTCCCTACAGTAACATGAGTGGAATGGATTATTTTTATCCAACAAATATTTAAATAATACATATTATTTACTGGTTTGGGGACTTTAAATGAAAACAATGAGCATAATTAAATTTCTATAATGAACATACTTATGATCCACTGACATAATCATTTTTATTGTTACTGAAAAGTAAACATTTGGAGCAGAAGTTCTGAAGGGTGGCTAAGTATACAGCAATTGTAAAGCTTTCTAAATACACTGACACCATACCCCTACTAAAAAATGTTGAGTAAAACTCTTTTGAGTATGTATGGTGTGCTAACATCTACAACTAAAATTGTTTCCAATCCACAGCATCATTAAGTTTAATGTTCATTCAGCATTTTCTGCAGTATAATTTAATTTAAGTTTACTTATAAATAGAAACTGTGACAAGGATTTGAGTATAGGAGATGCATTAGGTTACATTTTTGAAAGCCTTGGAAAGAATGGGAAAATAAGGCAGGGCAGGCAAGGAAGCCAGTACAAGTGACACTGACACGTAATATACTACCAGGACAGCAAACGGTGATGATTATTATTGATCCTCAACTTGACAGATCTGGAATCAACTAGTAGACAAAAGTCAGCATATGCCTGTTAAGGGACCTTAAATATTGTGTTAATGAGGTCAAAATACTCACCCTATATGTGGATGGCACTATTCCATGGGCTGGGGTCCCAGGCTAAATAAAAAAAGAGGAGGTGATAGACTGAAAGAATTGCTCAGTGACTAAGCACATGTATTAACTAATTTTATGGAGGAACTGAGTTTGGTTCCTAGCACCCACATTGGGGAGCTCACAAACACCTATAATGACCTCCATTGTCACTGCACACATATGTACAAACAGACATTCAAACAAACACAAATATAAAAATATGGATATGTCTAAAAGAAGAAAAGAAAGAAAGGAGGAAAGAAAGAAAGAAAGAAAGAAAGAAAGAAAGAAAGAAAGAAAGAAAGAGAGAGAGAGAGAAAGAAAGAAAGAAAGAGAGAGAGAGAAAGAGAAGAAAGTGTGCTGTGGGATGTTCTGTATGGCAAATGTGTTGCTGATTAGTCAATAAATAAAACACTGATTGGCCATTGGCTAAGCAGGAAGTATAGGCGGGACAAGGAGGAGAATAAAGCTGGGAAGTGGAAGGCTGAGGCAGAGAGACACTGCCAGCCGCCATGATGATAAACAGCATGTGAAGATGCCGGTAAGCCATGAGCCATGTGGCAAGGTATAGATTAATGGAAATGGATTAATTTAAGCTGTAAGAACAGTTAGCAAGAAGCCTGCCACGGCCATACAGTTTGTAACCAATATAAGTCTCTGTGTTTACTTGGTCGGGTCTGAGAGACTGTGGGACTGGCAGGTGAGTGAGATTTGTCCTGACTGTGGGCCAGGCAGGAAAACTCTAGCTACAAAAGTGAGTTGAGGTCAGCTCTCATTACTCTCTTCTTCCTGACTGTGGATGCAATGTGACCTTCTGCTTCCTTCTCCTGCTGCCATGCCATCATACCTTGTTGGGCTATACCCACTCAACTGTGAGTCAGAACTAAATCTCTCCTTCCTTCATTTTTTATTGTAAGACATTTTCTAACAGCAATAAGTAACTAGTGAAGATGCTGTGGAGGCATATCATGCTTCAGCATTACACCTCCCAAAAACTGCTGCCAGGGCTCTGAGAGGTGATGTCTATCCATCACTTATAGGAGTCACTACTTGGGAGTCACAATACTTGTAGCTGGAAGCATTCAGGCCAGACTATTGGTGAATATTGAGGTCCAATACTGCTAAAAGGGCATCAAGAGTATGTTCTACACTCTTTACTTTTTTTTAAACCTGTGACATGTGTTTACTAATAAGTTATGTTTATAGTATATGAGATAATTAAATTATATAGAACACTGAATATAATAAATGTTGAGATGGTGAATAAGATATTGTGTGTTGTTTTGAAATTTTGTCAACATTTGGATACAAAGATACATCAGAATGCTTAAGCAAAGTATCGATCCTGTAAAATTTATAGCAGTTCCAGGAATTCAGTCAAATTTTGTGCTCATGAAAGCAAAAAAAAAAAAAAAAAAAAAAAAAAACCAGAAACATTGAGGCATATTTGGGACATAATTTGGGACAGCCATATTTAGGCTTCAGTTGATCAGTGCCTAAACATTAGCAATATGAGAAATTTGAAATTGCAAAAATGACTTAACCTTTCTGATTTTATGTGGAAAGTGGTAAAAATTTCTACTTTGCTACATAATAACTATCAGAAAGTTGTAAAACTAAAACTTTGAAGGGAAGAACAGAGTGATTGGTGTGCTTAGTCTCTGGGAATCCCCATTCTTCAATTGAAGTATTGCCATTGATTCCACTCCCTTACAACCAAGCTCCCACCTAAGTCCAAAATTCAGCAATTTGCTTAATTCTATTGTCAAAAGATTTCTGATGATCACTAAAATATTGTCTTAATTTCTGCACCATAGTTCTGCTGCTGTCATGTACAGGCAAGTGAGATCCTCCAGATGCTGGTCCTGTTTTAGCAGTTGAAGTCTATTCTTAATCCATCAGCTTTTGATGGCTGGCAGTTTTCTATGGTGTAAGCTGTAGTCTTGGACAACAAAATAAGTACATAGTTATTGTATCTCCTATAATACTAATGTTTTATATGTTTTTTCTGAATACATGGAATAAATCATGCTATCTTCTGCAATTTATATCTGAGAATGTTGAGGTATACAGGTATACAGAGCTTATGTAACATCCCTTCTCTTTTTCTACTTTAAAAACAACTCTGCTAATATCTATGCACATATATGCATGCAATAACAATGAAAAAGGTGGTCATGGAATTAAGGGAGAGTGGGGATGGGGATATGAGGGATTCGAAAGAGGAAAGGGAAGGGAGAAATGTTGTAATTACATTATAATCTCAAAAAAGTAATGCTACTTGTGTTCTCTCAATTCTTGTTCTGTGGCTTGGGGTTTCTCCTTACTTTGGAAAACTCTTCACCATTCTTCTTCAAATGTTTCTTCTGCCTCTTCTCTCTCTTCTCCTTTTTATATTTTAGTTGCCATTAGTCAGACTATTTACTGAAATCCCCCAGTGGCAGATCCTCTGTGTTTCCCCGAGTTTTGCGTGTGTGTGTGTGTGTGTGTGTGTGTGTGTGTGTGTGTGTGTGTGTGTTTACATTTCAGTTTGGGTTATTTCTATTGACCCATCTTTTGACTTCCTGGCCCTCTCATTTGAATGTGTCATATCTATTGATGATTCTAGCATTTATCATGTCATCTCTGTTGTAGTTTTTGCTTCTATTTAAAAATTTAAATGATTTTTATTTCTTTATTAGAATTATTTATCTGATTTTGCATGTTGCCCCCTTTCTAGAATAATCTTCAAAATATTAATTGTAGTTGTTTTCAGTACCTTGTCTGAAAATGTCAATATCTTTTCATATTTGTGTCTGGCTGTTCATTTCTTCCTCTCTGCAGTCCTGCCAAGTTTTGCTTTCATTGAAAACAGGCTGTGTGTAGAAGGTTATGTAGCAGTTGTGCTTGAAGGGGCACATCTTTTACCTTTTAGCATGAGGGTTGAACCAGTCTGGGCAAGAATGAAGCTCTCTTGGAATCTGTTATTGCTATGGATATTTTCAATACATTCCAGGTTGCAGAATTTGCTAGCATTGCCATCTATTTAGGATAAGAATTTAATTACTGATGAATTTGGATAATGCTTACCCCATTCTTGCTTGTAACTGATTTTCTTTCTGTTGTATCTCAAGGAGACATTTGTATTCTTGTCTCTTTTAAGCAGAAATCCATCTTTATTCATGACACAACACTTGAAGGTGAGGTAAGTGAGAAGCATTAACAGCTGCTGTGATTAAGCTTCTGTTTTGAGTTTTTAGTACTTTGGAGTCAGAGCTGTAGATCTGGGCCCAGCACATACCATTGTCCCTTTCCTATGGATAAAGACGATTTATTTATTTGTTTGTTTGTTTATTCATTTATTTTGCAAAAAGGCTCCACCACATTTTGAGACTCTCCTTATTTAAGACTTAGTTTCTGCACAGGGGGATACAAAGGGACATACTCAGGAAAATTGCCTTCTCTTCACTTTGTGGTTGGTTGGCAGCCCAAGAACATAGGTGTCTAAGTCACTAAACTAACACACAGTAAAGGTTCACTTTGTCCAGAATTGCTAGCTTACTTTTGTAAGGGTGTAAACATGTTCTTTGTAACCTTCTCCATCCCAAGCGAAAGCGCAAGGTGCCACATATGTTTTACTTTTTAAAGTTGAAACAGACCAGGATAGAAGTCACACAGTTGATTCCAGTGCCAATATTTCTAACACTATGCACCTCAGCTATTTTATCACAATGAAAATACTGCGTCCTAGGCACTTTGCTGCTAGACAGTAGTGTTTTTGTTCTGTGCTACTCAATAGACACACAATACCACTCAAAGTTAATTTTTATAACTTAAAAGAATAAAATTTAAAAATCAGATCTATAGGTATATGGGCCATATTTCAAATGTCACTGACATCTGTGGACTTAACAATGATAACTGAGGTAGCATAAGGTTTCGGGCCTTGTGGGTTTTCTGGCTTCAGTGGGAAATGTCTCTTAAAGATTTGAATTAAGGGCTGGAGAGATGGCTCAGTGGTTAAGAGCACTGGCTGCTCTTCCAGAGGACCTGGATTCAAATCTCAGCACACACATAGTGGATAACAATCATCTATAACTCCACTTCTGGAGGTTCCAATACCCGTTTCTAATCTCTGCAGGCATGAGGAATGCATAATAAAAGAAGACACATTCATGAAAAACATCCACACACATACAATAATAAAATGAAATTAAAATAAATAAATTTAAAATCAAAATTTAGATTGATTTCTCTTTTTTAAAAAAATATTTTTATTTTATAATTAATTCAGTTTTACTATCAGTCATGGATTCCGCTGTCCTCCCTCCTCCCACCCTCCAGTCTTCCCCCCCAATCTATCCCCCATTCCCACCTCCTCCAAGGCAAGGTCTCCCCTGGGGAGTCAGCCCAGCCTGGTAGATTCAGTTGAGGCAGGTCCAGTTCCTTCCTCCCTACACCAAGGCTGAGCAAATTGTCCCAGCATAGGCCCTAGGTTCCAAAAAGCCAGCTCATGCACCAAGGAGAGGTCACGGTTGCCTGGGTGCCTCCTAAACAGTTCAAGCTAATCAACTGTCTCACTTATCCAGAGGGCCTGGTCCTGTTCCATGGGGGCTCCTCAGCTATTGGTTCATAGTTCATGTGTTTCCACTAGTTTGGCTATTTTTCCCTGTGCTTTTTCCAATCATGGTCTCAATATCTCATGCTCATATAATCCTTCCTCTCTCTCACCGATTGGAATCCTGGAACTCCACCTGGGGCTTGGCCGTGGATCTCTGCGTCTGCTTCCATCAGTCACTGGATGAGAGTTCTATCACAACAGTTAGGGTGTTCAGCCATCCGATCACCAGAACAGGTCAGCTTGGGCTTTCTCTCGACCTTTGCCAGTAGTCTATAGTGGAGGTATCTTTGTGGATTTCTGGGGACCTCTCTAGCACTCTGCTTCTTCCTATTACCATGGAATCTTCATTTATCATGGTATCTCTTTCCTTGTTTTCCCACTCTGTTCCTGATCCAGCTGGGACCTCTTGCTCCCCTAAGCTCTCTTTCTCCCGACCCTTGCCCTCCATTACCCACCCCCTCAACCCCAGTTTGCTTATGTAGATGTCATCCATTTCTATGTCATTGTGCAATCCCTGTGTCTTTCTTAGGGTCCTCTCTACTAGGTAGCCTCCCTGGAGTTGTGAGTTGCAATCTGGTTATCCTTTGCTTTACATACTTATGAGTGAGTACATACCATGTTTGTCTTTCTGAGTCTAGGTTACCTCACTCAGGATGATTTTTTCTAGATCCATCCATTTGCCTGCAAACCTCATGATGTCATTGTTTTCTCTGCTGAGTAGTATTCCATTGTGTATATGTGCCACATTGTATTTATCCATTCTTTATTTGAAGGGCATCTAGGTTGTTTCCAGGTTCTGGTTATCACAAATAATGCTTCTATGAACATAGTTGAGCATGTTCCCTTGTGGTATGATTGAGCATTCCTTGGGTATATTCCCAAGAGTGGTATAGCTGGGTCTTGAGGGAGGTTGATTCCCAATTTTCTAAGAAAGCGCCATATTGATTTCCAAATTGGCTGTACAAGTTTGCATTCCCACCAACAGTTTAGGAGTGTTCCCCTTGCTCCACATCCTCTCCAACATACACTGTCTTCAGTGTTTTTGATTTTAGCCATTCTGAGGGGTATAAGATGGTATCTCAGAGTCGTTTTGATTTGCATTTCCCTGATGACTAAGGATGCTGAGCAATTCCTTAAATGTCTTTCAGCCATTTGAGCTTCTTCTGTTGAGAATTCTCTGTTTAGCTCTGTAGCCCATTTTTTTAACTGTTGGGTATTTTGATGTCTGAATTCTCTTAATAAGTTAAAGTTATATAAACTTACTTTTGTTTAATTTTCTTTCATATTATTTCCTTTTCCTGACAGCTTCCAAATCTCTTGGGAAAATATTAACAGCACTTAGTTTGTGATACATTTCTACTTCTTACTGTTACCCTAAGAGAAAGACTGCCCCAGTGTTAGCCCTCTATACAATTATTCAAGCTAGACAGGCAAGATTAAGATTCTCATTGCTGGTGTGGTAGAATGGGGATCTGAATGAAGCTTGCCTCCTTCCAAATGATGAGCTTTTAAGATGAAGGATAGATATCTATAGCTGCTCTTTAGATGCTTAGTATTTCCTTGTTTTCTTTAAGTACCTGACTATGAACATTTCCTGCATGCCCACCCTGACCCTCCATTCTGACTTTGCTTTGTCCCCACATTCAGAGATCTTCCTGGAGTTTCATTTATGTTTATTTAAGGAAATCTGTTTCCAGTGTCTTTAGCAAATACCCTCTTTATACCTGTAATCCTAGGACCAAATAGAGTTTAATGAACAAATAGACAGTGTATTTCAGAGCAAAGAAGGCATTTTCCTTTCCATGTATTTAACATGAATATGTAACCATATAACTAAAAGATGTAATTAAAGTTGTATTAGTTTATAGATTTCTGTTAGAAAATTTGAAAGATATTTTCTAGAAGACATTGTTAAACTATGCCATCTTGTAATTATTTCACTGTACTTATCTATGAAATAGTTATTTCCTGTCCATTGTTGTTTATTCTCCTTTTACAACTACATTTTTGTACATTAGGAACTTTAGTTACATCAGCATTTATAGGCTTTTCTTATAAAATGCTGAAATACAGTATTTATTATGTTACCCACTATGCATAACAGTATGACTTAAGGAAGAAAAATGTCTTGAGTGAGCTATCCTTGTGTGTCTTATGATTCATGAATGCTGAGAGAATGCAGTGCTACTATGTATGGTCAGCTTACACACACTGAGCAGGTGCCTGTAATCAGTGACCTCTTTATGTATACAAAGGCTTAGATACTGTACCCTATCACATACCTAAACACGACTTGTAACTTCAAATTTCCTGTTTTTTCTCAGCCAACTTTACCTTAAGGAGCTAATTTGTTGTTTCCTCCCTAATAATAATGTTAATAAAACCCCACATACCCTGGCATTTGGGGAACAGTATTGCCCACAAAAGCCATTAATATTTAAAGAGATTAAATTAAAATTCATTTAAAGACCTTACCTGTTCCCTATCACTTCAACACTATTTTTTTCAGGATTCAGTTAGATGAGCTTTTGCCAAATTCTTCATAAATGTTTCTTTCCTCTCGTGATAATTGTGTGCCTTTAACCCTTCTGACTGAAGAGTCTTTTTGTTGTTTTGTTTTTGTTTTGAGATGGGATTTCTCTGTGTAACAGCCCTAGATGTTCTGGAACTCTCTTTGTAGACTGGGTTGGACTTGAACTTACAGAGAACTACCTGCTTCTGCCTCTTGAATGCTGGGATTAAAGGCATTTGCCACTACAACTGCCCCATATACCTTTTTAAATTTAATTAATTTATTTATTTTACATCCCAAATGCAGTTTCTCTTCCCTCCTCTTCTCTCATTTCATCCCCCAACCTCTGCTGTGGGATGGTCTGTATGTGTTCTATTGGTCAATAAATAAAACACTGATTGGCCAGTGGCCAGGCAGGAAGTATAGGCAGGACTAACAGAGAGGAGAATTGAGAGAACAGGAATTGGGGGTGGGGGGAACGACACACTTCCAGCCGCCGCCATGACAAGCAGCATGTGAAGATGCCAATAAGCCACGAGCCACATGGCAAGGTATAGATTTATAGAAATGGATTAATTTAAGATATAAGAACAGTTAGCAAGAAGCCTGGCACGGCCATACAGTTTGTAAGCAATATAAATCTCTGTGTTTACTTGGTTGGGTCTGAGCAGATGTGGGACCTGCAGGGGACAGAGATTTGTCCTGACTGTGGGCCAGACAGGAAAACTCTAGCTACACACCTCCTTGTTCCCCCTGCTAGCAATAGACTCCTCCTCTATTCTTTTCAGAAAGGGGCAGGACTCCCATTGTTATCAACAAAGCATGGCATATTACACTGCAATAAGACTAAGTACCTCCTCTTGTATTTAGGCTAGGCAAGGCAATGTAGTATGAGGAATAGGTTCCCACAAGCCAGCCAAAGCATTAGGGATAGCCCCTACTCCCATTGTTAGGAGTCCCACAAATAGACCAAGTTATTCAACTGTCACACATATAGAGTTTAGGTCAGTCCCATGAAAGCTCCCTGGTTATTGGTTCAGACTCTGAGTTCCTAAGAGCCAGGTTAGTTATTTCTGTGAGTTTTCTTGTGATGTCATTGATTCCTCTGGCTCCTAAAATCCTTCCTCCCTCTCTTCATTGAGATTTGCTGAGCTTGGCCTAATGTTTGGCTGTGGGTCTCTGCATTTGTTTCCATCAGTCACTGGATGAAGGCTCTCTGATGACAATTGGGATAGTCACCAATCTGATCATAGGAGATGGCCAGTTCAGGCTAAAAACAGGTATTGGCATAAAAACAGACATATTGATCAATGGAATTGAACCAAAGATCCAGACATAAATCCATACACCTATGAACACTTGATTTTTGACAAAGAAGCAAAATTATAGAATGAAAAAAAGGAAAACATCTTCAACAAATGGTGCTGGCATATGTGGATGTCAGCATGTAGAAGAATGCAAATAGATCCATAGCTATCACCCTGTACAAAACTCAAGTCAAAGAGTATCAAAGACCTCAACATAAATCCAGTTATACTGAATCTGATAGAAGACAAAGTGGGGAAAAGCCTTGAATGTATTAGCACAGGAGACAACTTCCTGAATAGAACACTAGTAATGTAGACACTAAGATTGACAATTCATAAATGTGACCTCATAAAACTAAAATGCTTCTGTAAGCTGAATATATTCTTAATACCTGAATTTGTAGATGTGACCCATTGTTTAGATACATATTTGACATTCAAAATTCCTTATATATTTTAAATATATCTGAAAATCCAAGATACTCTCCATTTCCTGTCTCCTTCCTTTTTGTTTCCTGCCAAGAGGCTGAGAATGGGAAGCAAAACACTATGCAATCATTTACTTTTTGTTCTAAAAGCATTTCATATTCAGCTATACCAAATATTTAATTAGGAATTTCCCAAACTATTGAAATGTCAAAAAAAATGTAAACCACTGAAAGGGGAGCCAATTCACTATTTACAGTGTTGTCCTTATTAACACAGCAGTAGATATAAGAAGTGATCAGAAGAAAGGATTAATCATAGTGACTAAAACCAGTTGCAGAAGTTTAGACTACATCAGGAAGAAACATATCTAGATTTTAAGGTGATATATCTGAAAATCAGAATGACAGTGTAAAACTGGTACAGTAATAAATCTAGTCAAGAATACAACATCCCTGCCACAATTCTGTAAAGTTCTCTTGCTCCAGAGGTTGCAGAAGAAAAATGGTGCTCCTTAAGTAAAGAACATTCAGTTGTAGTGAGGATATTTTGATATTGAACATGACCCCTGCAATAGAAGGAAGGTACCAAGAAATGATCTTCCAAGATGATGTTTGATTGCCACCTCCAGTGATCTACTAAGATTAGTTCATCATCATGGCTGATGCACTAATCATCATTCTGAACCTGAACTTTTTCTGCTACCATGATAATAACTAGACACTACCAGGAAGGGTGCTCTGCAGGATAAAGTGGTAGTACTGCTTTAACCTATTGCTCTGCATTAAAAGACTTTGGAAAAATCTAACAACTTCGAAACAAAAATGAGTTCTAGAATGGGTACTGCTATCAAATTACACTTCCCTATTTGGATTTATAACACTGAGTTACTAATGACTTAAGTTTTGTAATCTGTGGAATGTGGATACAACAGTATCCAGCTCAATAAATTGTACAGAGTGCCTGATATGCTGCTCAGTGGAAAGAAGTGCAGTGATGACCACTTGATGTTCTTAATCGTGATGTAATGACAATTATATCATTATTAAAATCCTAAGAAAACTTAAAATAGTTACATTTTAATTTTGTTCCTCTTCTTCAGTTAGGGTAGTATGTTTTATTTGTCCATTTTCAGCTTTGCAGAATTGAAATAAACAAAAGTCCATTGTAGAGGTGGGACTGTAGGTTAAAGGGGCCATCCAATGAAACACACCCTGACCCTGAAACCAGAGGCAAAGAAACACACTTTGGCCCTAAAACCATAGCCAGTGAAGAAAACCCACACTGGCCCTGAAGCTAGAGCCAAAAGGCTAAAAATGGCCAGTGCAAGAAACACACTTTGGCCTTGAAACTGGAACTGTCTCTGACCAACTAAACACTAAACCAACCAATCCCTGAGCAGGAAAACCAATCAATCCCTTAGCAGAAATCCAACTAATCTCTGAGCAAAAAATCTAGCCAATCTGAACTTGTCCAAGCTCTAGGGGATGGAAATCTGACCATTTCCCTCCCTGAAAAATCTCTCTTGAAAAACTCTTCCCCCAAGAAGCCCTGTATAAGCCCCTCTGCCTCTCCAGTTGGCAGCTGCCCTCCTCCACCCTGGCAGAGGCAGCCACTCTTCTAGATTCCTCCTTCCCAAATAAATCCCTTGAAAGGGTTTTGTGTGAAGATCTTCTTTCACCATTGTGGAGCAGAATCTCTGCTGGGAAGCTCCCTTAGGGGAGTAGAGAAAAAAGAAGCCAGAGCAGATTGCTACATTTCTGCAAGTATTTTTGTTGCTCAAATTGCTAAATGGTCTTTTAATAAAAATCCTGGAGCCAGATACTAGGGTAAACGCTGAAAGATCAGAGAGACAAAGGAACAAGCCACAGCTACCTCTCACCTTGCCAACTCCACAAATCCTCTGATTGAATGTCCCTGAGTCCTCAGCCGAAAAAGGGCTCCAGCCAAAATAGGCCTCAGCCATAAAGTGCTCTGGTTCCTGTCTCCTCATACCTTACATGCCTTTCTTTACCTAGCCATATTACTTCCTTCCTAGTGCTGGTATTAAAGGAATGTGATTCCCAAGTACTGGGATTAAAATGTGTTCCACCACTGCCTGGCTCTGTTTCTCTCCTCGACTGAATCTCATGTAATCCAGGATGGCTTTGAACTCACAGAGATACAAATGGATCTCTGCCTCCCCAGTGCTAGGATTAAAGATGTGTGCCACCACTGCCTGGTCTTTATGCTTACTTTAGTGGCTTGCTCTGTCCTCTGATCTTTATGCAAATTTTATTAGGTTACAACAAAATATCACCACAAGTTTCTCATTAGTAGAATGAAGCAGAAAAAGTAAAAATTTGGGCCTGAGCTGAGAAGAAACAGATACCTCTGTTGGGACCTCCCTTGGGAGTGGAACAGAGCTCAGCTGTAATGGCTTTCTCTCAGAGAGGAGCAGGATTGCCACATCCTGTGGTGAGATTATGCCCATCAGAAACCCAGCTTCAGTATAACCTGACTTCCCAACAAGTCAGGATACCTTTCTCTTCACAACTGTAGGTGTCAAGAATACCTTCACTTCACAGCTATAGGTATAGTTGACTTCCTGACAAGTCAGGATAGCTTTCCCTCTGGAGCTGTAATACTTGCAGGGACAATTCTATCATGATTGTCCATGACAGAGTTTCATAGGTATTTAGGTTGGGATATGTCTTAGCTAGAGTTTCTATAGCTGTGAAAAGACACCATGAGCATGGCAACTCTTATTTAATTGGGGTGGCTCACTTACAGTTGTAGAGGTTCAGTCCATTGTCATCATGCTAAGGAGCATGATGGAGTACAGGCAGATGTGGTGCTGGAGCTGAGAGTGCTATATCCTGCAGGAAACAGGAAGTCGACTAAGACACTGGTTGGTATCCTGAGCATAAGAACCATCAAACCACCTTCGGCCTCCACAGTGGCAAACTTCCTCCAACAAAGCTATATCCACTATACTAAAGCTATACATACTTTCTAAGAGTGACACTCTCTATAAAACTATGGGGGCCAGTTACATCCAAACTACGACAGGATATAACTGTATTATTAACTTCCAAATTTGTTCCCTTCAATACAATCTTTAGCCTTGAATGACTGTTCTGCTAGACTCAACTTCCATATTCTCATTTTGCTTCTCTTAGTAATACTTAATTCTTCTAATCAAGGAACCAAAATCATCCTGTCTTTCTGGATCTTTCTTAAGATGTCCCTTCTTATTCTCCTTTCCCTCATTTTGTTTACATGGAAAACTCTTCTATAAGCTTTAAGCATTAGTTTGGACTAATTGGGAGTTGAGATATTGTAGATCTTTGGATCTTGCATATGAGAGATCATGTGAGATTGGCTAATTTGCATTTAACACCATCTTCTCATTGTCAGCCCATGTCTTCTTTATAACTTTGCCAATACTTGTTATCATTCATTCTTTTGTATTTATTCTAGCAGTGGTGAGGTGATACCTCATGCTGGTTTTAATCTGATGACTAACAATGTGGACATTTTTACATATGTCTTTCATATTTGTACATTTCTTCTGAGAAATGCTTTTTTAAATCTTTCACTGATTTTAAAATTGGACAATTTTCTTGCTACTTATTTATTTAAATTCCTTATACATTTTTGACTTAGCCTATTTTCAGATGCATAATTGTAGAAACAGTTGTAGGTTGACTCTTTATTGATCATCTCTTTCATTGTAAGGGTGAAATTTTAGTTTGGTATAAGAAAATGTTGTCATTTTTGGTTGTTGCTGTTGCCTGCACTTGGAAAACTTAAGACAATTCATTTTCTGCCTTGATATCATAGAGCTTTCCCCTGTTTTTGTCTAGGTGTTTCATAATTTCAGGTACAGCATTTGGATTTTATGCATTTTGTATTTATAATTGTGTATGTGTTACTCTGCAAGTGAAATTTTCTAATCATCATTACCATCATCATGATTATTAATGACAATGATAATAACATTTATTATATTTTATTTTTTGCATTGCTGGAGAACAAACCCAGGACTCTGCTATACTGAGCTACATCCCCAGTCCTTTACTCCACTTGATGAAGTGCCTCTTGCTGCCTCTTTTTCTTGGCATTTATACTAAGATGTTCTTGGCATCTTTGCTGAAACTCTGATGACTAGTAAGTAAAAGAGTTTAATTTGGAGCTTCTGTTGCATGAGTTGGTCTGTTGTTTGTTTTTATGCCAGTTTAAGGTTGCTTCAGTCACTACAGTTTTTGGGTAAATTTTGACTCATTTTTGCACGTGGGAACTTTTATGGCTCTATATGTATCTTATTTATTGATTCTACCACTGTGATAAAACACAATGACCACAAACAACTTTTGAATGGAAGTGTTTATTTCTGTTTACAGCTTCTATATCACTCTCCATTGCTGTGGAAGTTAGGGCAGGAAATGAAACAGGGTAGGAACCTGTAGCAGGAGATTATTCAGAGGCCAAGAAGGAATGCTGCTTACTGGCTTGCTGAATCTGTTCATTTTTAGCAGTCAGAACTACCAATCCAGGCATGGTGCCACCCAGAGTGATCTGGACTCTTCTGACATCAATCATCAATCAAGAAATGCCCCACAGGCTTGCCCAAAGATCAGTTTGATAGGGCAATTTTCTCAGTTGAGGTTCCCTCTTCCCAAATGACTCCAGCTTGTCAAGTGGACATAAAAACTAGTCAGCACAATAGACCTCTTGAAAACTTGACAAACCCATCACTCTTCAATTTGTAGCCTTTTCTATCTTGTTTATCTCCAAGATCTCATATAAAAGTTAATATGACAATGTAAAACAGAAATAACTTTAAAATTCATAGTCTTTAAAAATTCAGTCTTTTTAAAACATCCAAAGATTCTTTCAACATTCAAATCCTCTCCATAATATCCAAAACATCTCTAAAATATCCAGTCTGTAGAATTGCAAAGTTATTTTAAAATTTCAAAATTTTTACAATATTCAAAAGTGTCTCTACAATTTCAGGTCTTTTAACTGTGGTCCCTATTTTGAGTTATTGTTCAGGGTTGTTCAAGAGACTCCCTCAATATTTCAGATTATTGATATTCTCCTTGGTTGACTCTCAGAGGTAGAAGTTAAGTCCCCATTGCCAATGATATCATGTACATCAGACGTAGGGCCCAGATGCCCATTGGCTGATTTGACATGAATTCCTACTCCATGAGAATTATCTTTTATACTATCAGAAGGCACCATGAAAGCTTGCAATTAGGGAAGCAACCAGTATTCCATCCCAGATATAATGCCTTCGAACTACAATATCAACCAACATGGCACAATAGTGCTAAGGGTACAGTGAAGACACATATACCTTAGTAGCAAACAACACTCTAATTGTGGAAACTTAACATTGTCTCTAGACCCCCAAAACAGATAAAATTTAACTCTTCTTTCTAGTTTGGCTACCTGTTATTTCTTTCTGTTTCCTCGATGCTCTAGTTATAACTTTCATTATATGTTAAATAGATCCTCAAAAGAATGTACACCTTATTTTCTGTCCCAAGTTTTATGAGATAGCTTTCAGCCTCTTACCACATGTTAACTTTGGTGTATCATGTATCACACATGGCTTTTGCTGTGCTGAGGTGTAACTACATTGACAAGAGGGTTTTATATTTTCATGAATAGGTCTTGGATTATTTCTATATTATGTTTTGTCTGATGCTTTTTCTGTATCTACTGAATAATTATATACATTTAGAATTTAATTTTGGTTTATTCCCTCAATCACTTTTATTTGGGTTGTATATATCAGACCATCCTTTATTACAAGAATGACTCTCTATTCATATAATAATATGCAATCTTTTGAAATCTTGTCAGATTCTGTTTTCTAATATTCAGGTGAGAGATTAAGAATTTATGTTCTTCAGGAATGTCACTTTGTCATTTTAATTACTGCTGTGTCCATGTTGGGTTCTGCTATCTGCTTTTATAAAATGCCATTAAAGGACTTCCATCAGGAACTGAAGGAGATAAATGTAGTTCTTACCCCTCAACAAGAAAAGATTTTTTTTTTGTTTTTTTGCAACAGATGGAAATCATTATAAAAAGTACAATTGATTAAGAGTCAGAGTTGTGGAGCATAGTCTCAATTAATACATCTACATCACAACTCCTGCATGTAAAGCTCATGGATCATTGCTGAAGAAGGGGTAGAAAGAGTATAAGAGCCAGAAGAACAAAATGTTTTCTGTGAGATTGTATCTTCTAGGAATGTCAGAGAAACTACACCCATGAAATCTCAGATAAATGCTAATTTGGAAAAGGGGAAGAACTATTGAAAACTAAGAAATGCTGAGAATGGGAGAAATAATCTTCCTCAGGAGAGGGCACATCAATTGGTTATCCATTTCCTGATGGTCATCTCTGAAAACATATACATGCAAATACACATGAAAAATAAGTTTACATGGACTGATCTGGTTTTATTTACATATCTAGGACACACCCACCCACCACCACCACCACCACCACCAAAAACAACAACCATCAAAGAATAAGAGGCCATGAATTTAAAAGAGAATAAGGTACATGATATGGTTTGGAAGGAGGAAAGAGAAGACAAAAATTATGTAATTATATTACAATCAAAAATTAAAAAAAAACAAAGGAATAATTTACAATATTAACTCTGTAGAAATAGCACTGATGCCTGGGTATGGTTTCTCAGGATGGCTGGATATACCCTGAATCTGCAATCAATATATGACATTATTTCTCCTATGACCACAGTTCATGGATCTGAGAATCAAGGTGTGGAAGTAAGAATGGTACCATTTTTAGGGATCCATAGGAAAATTTGCTTCTTGTTCCTACGAGTTTTTGCTCTATGGTCCTGGAAGATTTGGCTTTGGCCTGGTGTAGGGGCATGGTCCACTTCTCAGCAGGAACAAACATTCTATTGAACTGAAAGCTAATACTTTCCCCTGGCCACTTTGGGTTCCTTACACCCTTGAGTCTATAGACTAAGAAGGACTAGCAGTGTTAGGAGAGGTGGCTTATCCAATCAACCAGGGGAACTAGACAGCTACTCCACAGTGGAAGTAAAGCAGTGTATGTCTGGCATCTAGGAGATCTACTTTAGTCTATCACTTACCATAGTCTAGGATTATGCTCAATGATAAACTATAACATTCCAGTAGAAGCATGATGATAAATGACTGAAGCCTTCAGAAATAAATATGTGGGTAACTTTTCCAAATAAAAAAAACCCAAGACTTTCAGAAGAACTTGCTGAGGTTTGAGGAATGATTAATAGAACACAATTATAAATATCAGCTGATGACCCATGACCAGTTAGAGAAATGAGTATTGTTATTTCTGTGTTTATGACCTACTTTAAGAATACATTTATGCATATACAATTATGCAGATATTTGTGTTTGTTTCTTAATATATCCATTTGTCTTGTAAAAAGCATTGATTGAGATAATTGATAGTTAACAGTTATTAAGTATATATTATCATATTTATGTTATTGAATTTTTTTTTTTTGAGACAGGGTTTCTCTGTGTAGCTTTGTGCACTTCCTGGATCTCGCTTTGTACACCAGGCTGGCCGCAAACTCACAAACATCTGCCTGCCTCTGTCTCCCGAGTGCTGGGATTAAAGGCATGTGCCACCACCGCCCAGCTTGAATATTAAAAGGCTGCGTAGTGGTGGTGGTGAACACCTTTAATCCTAGCACTTGGGAGGCAGAGGCAGGTAGATCTCCATGAGTTCAAGGAACACCAGGTCCATAGAGTAAGTTCCAGGATAGCCAAAGCTACTTAGAGAGACCCTGTCTCAAGAAACCTAAATAAATAAATAAATTAAATAAAATAAAAAAAAAACTAAGTGTTCCTCAAGGAACATTGCCATCTGTTCTGGGGGAATAATTAGTAGACCTTTTGGTGTAAGCTTTGGGATGATCATAACAGGCTATCCAAGATTTTGACTTTCTTATTGTCTCTATTGGGAAAATAAGCATGCAGAATGTAGGACATTGCTGTATGTCATGTTGACAATAAGTGTGTTGATGATTTTTATCTTACTTTTAGCTCTTTGCTCTTTTGAGGGGCCCACCACCCAGTTCCCAAATAAATCACACATGGAGACTTATTGTTACTTATAAATGCCTGGCCTTACCTTGGCTTATTTCTAGCCAGTTTTTTTATTAACTGAAATTTTCCCATCTACCTTTTGCCTCTGGTCTTTTATCTTTCTATATTCCTTATACCTTTCCTTACTTCTTACTCTCTGGCTGGCTGTGTAGCTGGGTGGCTGGCCAATGACATCCTCCTGTCTATTTCTCATTCCTTGATTTTTTCCCCCAGATTTCTACTCCCATTTATTCTCTCTGTCTGCTAGGCTCACCT
Organism: Peromyscus eremicus; assembly: GCF_949786415.1. NCBI lineage: Eukaryota > Metazoa > Chordata > Mammalia > Rodentia > Cricetidae > Peromyscus > Peromyscus eremicus. The sequence goes on from NC_081417.1 coordinate 89,133,119, forward strand.
ATTTCTCTCTCCAGCCTTGCTATTGGCTGTTCACCTCTTTATTAGACAAATCAGGTGTTTATACAGGCAAAGTATCACAGCTTCACAGAGTTTAACTAATGCAACATAAAAGAATGCAGCACATCTTTGCATCATTAAAACAAATGTTCCACAGCATAAATGAATGTAGCACATCTTAAAACAATATTCCACAACACAAGTGAAATTGTGATAGTTAATCTTTAGTTTTCAATTTTAGTGGATATGGAACAAACTAAGAAGTATGTCTTTGATGAGTCTGTAACGGCATTTTGAAGAAGAAATAGAGAGAAGACCCACCTGCAAAACTTCAGCACCTTCTGACAGGTGGAAGACAGAAATGTAAGAGAGGATTCTTTGGCCTTCCAAAGTGAACTGGAGAGCAGTGTCTCTCCAGGAGTTGTCTGGACCTTCAGCGCATGATTGGAACTGCTGAAGCATTCAGCTTGTGGACTGTATAGCTGTCAGTCTTACCTACAACTTTAAATACAAATAACACTCAAGTATTTATTAATTTAATAATAGATAAATAAAATGGTTTATCCATACAATTGAATACAATTCAAGCCAATAAACACAATTCTACCTCGGACATAAGGATCAGCCTCCAGCAGTGCTGGGCTCAATGAGAATCCACAGATTGGTGAACTAAGACATTTATCTGAGGGAGTAAGTTAAAAAACACACACACTCTCAATGGTTTCCTTCTGACTTTTCCTTTATTCTTCTTCTGTATTCTGATTTTTTTTCTCTAAAACTTATACACCCCAACAAATTCCTTCAGGCAATATAAAAATTGCAATATGTGTTAAGTCCATTTGAGTCATGATATCTGTTAATTCCCTTATTTCTCTGTTACGTTTCTGTCTGGCAGACCTGTCCATTGGTGAGAGTGGGGTGTTGAAATCTCCCACTAGTAATGTGTGGGGCTTGATGTGTGATTTAAGCTTTAATAATGTTTCTTTTACAAATGTGGGTGCCTCAACTTGATTGCCATGTTTTTTTGACTAATGGGATACCTTACCCTTTCTGAGAAATGGATAGGGGGTAGAAAGGAGGTGGGGGGGAGGGAATGGGGGAAAGGGGAGAAGGGAAACTGTGGTTGGTATGTAAAATAAATAAAAAATTTAATAAAAATAAATTACATAATTTAAAAGGGTGAATTTTATGATCTATGAAATATATTTCAACAATAGTAAGAAAAGCAACAACTACAACAATAAATACCCACTTTGAATTCCAAACCTGCTGCAGGCTTCTCTTAAAACCATCAGGCTATGTTTACATTGCAGATTTTAAGCTATGTGAGTAGTTCACATCTAACTTACTCTATAGATACTGGGGATTAACAGTGTTCCTTTGGGAGGCAAGAGTACCTGGTATCCAGCACAGGAGAATGCTGGGTCACTACATATTGTATATTGTCGTTGAGTTTGTGTTGCTGTTGAAACTAATAAATGTAACAACATTAATTAAATTTTACACAAAAAGTCTGCCCAGTGCTTCACTTTTCAAAGAGTTCTAGTTCCTAAAACATTTATAGTTTTCTCATTGAAGGAACACCAAGACAGGTAGAAATTCACAGAGATTAATTTGTTGTACTTAAAGTTTTATTTATATTTTGTTAAAGGCTTGCCACATCTCAAACTGTTGAATCCCAATGCCTTAGAGAATTAATTAGTTTTTCTCAAGCGACAAATAACAAAACCACTAGGTGTCTAGTAAGCAAGGTACTGGATAAAGCCAATGAACCACCAAAGATGTAGCTATCATTTCGTGGAGACATCATCTCGCATTCCTCCTCTGAGAAATGACAGGAAAATTTGTTCTGATAAATGACAAGGAAGCTGCCCACAACCAGTGTGGCTGCCTAATCAAGGCCCAATGATGCCCAAACTAATAGCCAAGCTAATATGCAAGGGGGGTGGTGATTTCACAGGGCCTCTAACTCCAGACAAAGACTACAGGTGTCTAAAGACTTCTGAAAGAAAGGTAATCTTTCCCAGATCTAAAGGAAAAGGAATCTTTCCCAGACCTGAGCCCTCTCGTTGGTTTTACAATACCAAGTGGTTAGGATCTATTTGTATGCTTGTGTTTATATACATATGTAACGATAATAATGAAATAAAAACTAGGCCATGAATTTGAGAGAGGATAATCGGGGAAATTTTTGAATGGGGGGAGGGAGAGAAAAGACACAAGAGGGATTTGAGGAAGGAAAGTGAAGTGGTAACATAATGCAATTACATTTTAATTAAATTTTTAAAATTATTATGAAAATAATATAACTTAAAATTGTTTTATTCTAATGCAGCTGATTTTTTTTTTTGCAAAGAAGGTCTGTTTAAACTTCATACCCAAAGCAAGTGTGTTGAGGGTAGAGTATCATAAGTACTTATTCTGCAGTGTCTGGTGTTACTTTAGATTACAAAATTTTTAGAAGTGTTCAGACATCTGAAGTTTATACCTGCTCCTCCATCTGGATTATGTTTTCTACCTCTAGAACCCCTGTTGTATGAACCCATCACTACCTCATGCTCCTGCCATAGTATAGCTATTCCATCATACCTTCCCCAATATGCTAGACAGAAATCTCTCTGAAATATGAGCTAAAATAATAAGAAACCCTCCCTCACATAGGTTGCTTCTGTCAGGCATTTTGTTTCAAAGAAGAAAAGACAAAACATTAGGGTGGGGTTTCCCAATTCAAAAACCCTAATGTAAAAAACAATTCCTTATAAGTATGCCCTGTAGTTTGTCAAATTGATTTCAAATTTCAAATCCAGCTGAGAATTAATGTTAATCCTCATAACCTCTCAGTAATCATTGTGTCTTTTGTTCACTTAGTTCTCTCTAAATAGCAGTTATTCACCACTGTGCATGAGTTAACAACACTTGAGCATTGTATGTTACCTGTTATTATAATGGTGTATAGCTTTTATCTCTCTTGTGTCCTCAAGCTTTTCTTGATTCAGCATTTCTCTTGAAGTCCTAGTATCTACAATATTTTACTTCTAAACATTGTGCAGTGCAAAATCAAGTAGTGTATTGTGGCTACATTTATTTTCAGGCATATTTCTTTCTGTAACTAAATTTTTCCCTCAAATATTCACTTATTTAGATTTCAGTAAGTTTAGTTTCCTCAAATATTTGAACCACTTTTACTACAATGTTTATACTGCTCCAACATTAATAACATAGTCACATCTTTCTCCACAACAGATTTCTTTTGACATTGCTCCAATTTACTCAAGCTTTTAACTTTTTTCTCCTATCAGTATGGCTCTGCTGGCTTCACAACCTTGTTTCCTGGATTCTGTACAAACCTGTATAGAGTCTATAGAGACCTGTACAAAAACTGTGAAGAGTCTGAATAAATTTGTATAGAGTTTTTATAGGTTTCTATGAAGTCTGCATAGATCTATATGGAGTCTGCACAGATCGTTTGGAATCTGCATAGATCTATATATTATCTTTATAGCACTGTCTAGAGTCTCCATATATCTGTATCAAGTCCATGTAGATCTGTATAGAGTCTGAATAGACCTGTAGAGAGTCTGTGTAGAGTCTGCATGAATGTATATAGTATGTAGAGGTCAGTATAACATCTATATAGCTATGTATAGAGTCTCTAGAGTTCTGTACAAATTCTATATAGATTATTATGAATGTGTATAGATTATTTCAACTTCTGATGGCATTTTATTTCACTGAGAGGTTTTTCTTAAATTTATAATAAGTTTATTTTGATTGGCATATATGTTTTTATAAAATATTTTTGAGAAATTCATGTCAGCATACTGCATCTATTTCATTACTGCCTCTTCTTTCCCCCCACTCCTATGCTCTCTTCCTCTCAAATCCTATCTTTTAAAAAAATATTGTTGTTATACTCACATACATATAAGTATGTGAGTGTAACCATATGCATACACACACACACACACACACACACACATACCTATTGTAATAATATATATGTACGTATACACATGGACACACATATGAGTTCATTCAGTGTAGCTTATATATACATGGGACCAGATAAGACCACTAGGGATTGAACAACCAATGCTAGAGCTTGTCACTGAGTCTTCGTATCTATGGACTACTTGTAGCTCTTCATCTAGCAGTGGAACCATGTGGAATTTCTCTTGTCCATCTTAGCACATCAACTGGTCTGCTCATTATATTTGTCTTATTCAGGAAACCATATCATTGAGAGTTCATGGGTGCATTTTGCATGTCATGTGCCAGGGAAAATATTTGACAGAAGGTGTCCTAGACCTCTTTCAACCTTTCTTCCTCCTCTTCAATGATTTTCTATGAACCTTGGTTATAATGATTATGTTGTAGATGTATCAGTTGGAATTCAATCAATGCCCCTCAGCCATTTAGTTTCTATATTTTGACCAGTTCTGAATCTCTGTAATAGTCTCCATTTTTGCAAAAAGAAACTTGTTTGATGAGGGATGAAAGCTACACTTATATGTGAACATATGTATAACTATTTTTAAAACAGTTAGAAATGATATTAATTAGCATATATTTAATCAACTATGATTTGTAACAAAAAATAAACTCATTGGATAACCATAAAAGAAAAACAACCTCTACAAACAAACAAAAATTAAAATAAAAATTCAAGTCAAAGTGGCTTAAGCAAAAGAGGAAATATGTAATAGCATATATTTTAAAATATTAATTAGTATTAGAAATAACTGAATTAAAAAGGTAATCAATTTTGCAATAATTTATTTTCTCTCCAAAATAGTGTTAATGTCTGTAATATGAAACGAGTGAAAGAAAAAGGAGAAAGAGGGAAATACTACTTTAATGAGAGGGTTGTAAACTGAATGGGAAAAATGACTGTTATCATATAAAGCCTCTTACAATGATGACATGTTACATATAGAACACTAGAAAACTACACTTTTGTTTGGAGTAATGTGGACTTTGGGACTGTGCATTAGAAAAGCAGTTGAACACTTTAAGTGGACCTTAATGGGCCATCTTATTAGGAATGTGGAAGACAGTGGTGCTGAGGATGATTTGAACTGTGGGGGCCTGAAACAAGAGATTTAAGATGAAAAGAACATTTGTATGTGGCCTAGAGATTATTTTTTATGATATTCTGGCAAAGAACATGGCTGCTTTTTGTCCTTGTCTGAAAAATATGCCTGAGGCTAAACTAAAGAATTTTGAATTAATGGTATTGGCAGAGAATTTCAAAGTGTTCAGTCCAGATTGAAAAGGAGCAAGATGAGCAAGGAAAAGTACAAAGTATACAGTTCAAGGAGAAAAGAGCCACTAGGAAACAGAATGGAGCTAAGTCCCATGTTCAAGGAGAGAAACACATTAAAGAAAGTCCTGATGTTAAATGGAATGAAGGGAGTGGTGACCTCACAGCAAGATCTCACCCAGCTGAGCTTTCAAATTGTGAAGGGGAATTAAAGAAAAGCTTAGATCCAGGTGTAGTGGTGCATGACTTTAATCCCAAAACTCTGGTGGCAGAGGCAGACAGTTGTCTTAGTTTGAGGCCAGCCTGGTCTACAGAGAAAATTTCCAAACAGCCAAGATTAGGAAAGGAAGGAAACCATAGAAAAAAGAGAGCTGGTGAAGATGTAGTTGAACAAAAGGGCCATATTGCAACCCCAGCAAGAAGCAGAATTAAGCAGTTTTGGGCACATGATACTGGCTTTAGAGTCAAAGATAGAAGAAAGGGGTTATGGATTCTTGCCTTGTGACTAAGGAAAGCTACTGAGACCATGCATGTTTCAGGGGTTTCCCTGCATGGAAGCCTAGAGAGATTATTCTGTGAAGCTGTATAGGTGAAGCCTAGGCTGCCTCAGAGAACACAAAATGTTGGAGATAGTAGAGCTGTGGGATACCTGCCACGAAAATCTGCTAATATTGAGTGGAACCAGCCTAAGAGAAAGAAGTGTGTTGCACTCAATAAAAGTAAAAGGAGTTGGAGATCTGAAGAGCACTTGGACATCAGACATAGAGATGCAGAGTTTGGAGTTTGTACAGCTGGTTTTTGGTCTTGCTTCGATCCAGTATTTCCTCAATGTCCTCCTTTTCCTCCTTTTTGTAAGAGTAATGTATATCCAGTGTCATTGTATGTGATCTGCTTTTTGATTTTGATTTAATAAAGGATTACAATTAAGATATTGCATGAATCACATAAGACACTTTGAACAAAGAAACTTTAAACATTGTTGAGAGTGTAATAGACCATGGGGACTTTTGAAGGTGGACTGAATGCAGTTTTACATTATGATACAAGCATTTGGGAACTAGGGAGTGGAATATGGTAGCTTGAATAAAAAAATGACCCCTATAGGTCCATAGGGAATGAGACTATTAGGAGGTAAGGCCTTGTTGGAGTAGATATGGCCTTGATGGAGTAAGTGTGTCAATAGGGGTGGGCTTTGAGGTCTCATATGTTCAATCCAGGCTCATTCAGTATGGTGAGTCTCTTTCTGCTGCCTGAGAATCCAGATATAGAACTCTCCATTATCTTTTCAGCACCATGTCTGCCTGTGTGACATCATACTTCCCACTATGATGATAATGAACTAAACTTTTGAAACTGTAAGCCAGCTGCAATTAAATGTTTTCCTTTATAATAGTTGCCTTGGTCATGGTGTTCTTTCATGGCAGTAGAAACCCTAGCTAAGATATTTGCACATAGAGATATACTATTTATCATAAACATATAATTAGGAGTATGACTGCTTGTGAGTTTGTGTGTGTATGTGCACTCTTGCATGTATGTGTGCATGTGCATGCATGCACATGTATGTGTGGTCTCGCTAATTTTATGCCAACTTGACACAAATTAGAGTCATTTAGGAAGAAGAAATTTTAATTGAGAAAATGTCCCCAAAAGTTTGACTGATGAATAAGCTTTTATTTCATTTCCATGTCTGATGATTGATAAGGGAGGGCCTAGCACATCAATGCTAGTTCAATCCGTAGGCCAGTGATCCTAGGTGGTATAAGAAAGTGGGCTTAGCAAGCCATGGAGAGTAAGCCAGGAAGCAGCATTCACCCATGGCCTCTGCATAAGTTCCTGTCTCCTGGTTCCTACTTCCCCCAGTAATAATCCATTATCTGAAAGTAAAAGATAAACAGTTTTCTTTCCAAGTCATTTATGGTAATGCTGTTTATTCACAACATAGAATCATTAACTAAGACAACATATAACAGGAAAAAATATATTATCTTTCAAGACTGACCTTGTGATATTTCCTCATTTTAATAAATTATGAAATGCATTTGAAGTGTTCACTCAGGAATGTTGGTGTAGACACAGAAAGTCTTTAAGATAGTGTTTCTCAAACTTTAATGGACATAGGAGTCCTTAGGGCTCACATTCAATGCAAATTCTATTAGACTATTGAATAAGGTTTGGAACTCTGGATTTCAAAAAAGTTCTTAAGTAATATTTATTTCCAAGAGTTTTATATCCCACTTGAATAACCAGTATTAAGAGAATTAATTTTAAGTTTTCAAGTTGCCTTTGGCTAGCAAATCTACCAGAAAACCCAAAACCTCACCTTGCCTTCGGAGTGCTGCTTCACAATGTCATGTTTGGACTAAGTTCTTCATTGTTTTGGACTTTGTGGGAATGGGCTAATGCTTTAAGAATTAATAACTCCCATTGAGCATAGAGAAAGCCACACAACAGGAAGAAGAACATGACTTTCTGGGAGGCCTGGGGATACGTATTCCTGTGCTCCTTCCCGTATGTTGCACATCACCTTCTTTGGTCAGCTTTGGCAAGGACACAGTTTAACTGGTCCCATCTGATAGGAAGCTTGCTTCCTAGACTCACTACATAGCTCACAATGTACTTTGAATAAGTCATTTATGAAAGAAACCTCAAGCGATGCAAAGCCCTGTATATAAGTCCAATAAGAATATGAACAGAAAATCTCATCCATTCCAGAAGCAGTTTATAGTTTTCACCCAAATAAAAACTACTAAAATTTAACAGAACAGCCAAGACTAGGAATGTTAAACATGTAGGATTGTCTCTTCAAAGGAAGCGATATATAACCTGTTTTTCCCCCAGAAGGCAGGAATGGATGTACTTAGTAGCCTGGTGACCTCTGCACTATCTGTATGGCTAGGCCATGCCTGGCTCACCTATTCCCTTACAAAAAGAACTGGAGGTAGTTAATTGTCTAGTGACTTTATGGCCAGCCATATGACTGAGACCACAACAGATCCTCCCTCACGTCCTTGAGATAATACACATACTCGGTCTAATAAACCCATCTTCATGGGAGAGGTGACATGTACATTGAAAAGGGTTTTGACACAATTATGCCTTATTGTATACACAGGGTAGTGACATACAGGGTAACTTTCCCCAAAATTGTACTATATTTAAATATGCCTCAAATAAATCAACAGTTTCTTGCATTGTGTTGAACAGGATTTTCTTTTTGCATCATTTGGATTAATACCCTGCTGGCTGTGAGGTTTGCACAAGACCACAAACATCCAAGTCAGAAAACTAGTGTAAATTTTGAGATAACTTCTGTCATAGGGTTTATATTCCTGTAAAAAGACACCACAACCATGGCAAGTCTTATAAAGGAAAGCATTTAATTGCGGTTGGCTTACAGTTTCAGAGTTTGAGTCCATTATCATCATGGTGGGAAGCATAGCAGTGAGCAGGCAGGCCTGGTGCTCTAGAAAGAGCTGAGTTCTACATCTTGATCTGCAGGCAGCAGTAGGAGATTGTGTACCAGACAGAAATAGCTTGAACATGTGAGACTTCAAAGGCTGCCTGTGCAGTGGCATACTTTCTCCAACAAGATCACATCTACCCTACTAAAGTCACACCTCCTAATAGTGCCACTCCCTATGGGCAAAGCATTCAAACAAATGAGTCTATGGGGGCCATACTTATTCAAACCACCACATTCCATTCCCTGGCACCCATAGGCTTATGGCCATAATATAATGCAAAATGCATTTAAATTGACGTCAAAAGTACCCATAGTTTATCACAGTCTCAACAATGTCTTAATGTCCAAAGTCCCTTCTGGGATTCATGCAATATCTTAATTGTAATCCCCTATAAAACCAAAATGAAAAAGCAGATCATAGGGGGAAGTTGAGGGGGGGCGGGAGGGGGGAGAACAAGAGAATCTGTGGCTGATATGTAGAACTGAATTGTATTGCAAAATAAAAATAAAAAAATTTAAAAAAAGCAGATCATGAACTTCCAAAATATAATAGCACTGGATATACTTTGCTCTTCCAAAAGGGAGGTAGGGGAGGATAATGGGGGAAATACTGGACCAAAGCAAGACCAAAAACCAGCTGGACAATCTTGAAACACTGCATCTCCATTTCCAGTGTCCAAGTGCTCTTCTGATCTCCAGCTACCTTTTTATCTTTGTTGTGTGCAACACACTTCTTTCTCTTGGACTGGTTCCACTCCCTATTAGTAGCTTTTTTTGGTAGGTATCCCACAGCACTGGCATCTCCAACATCTTAGGGTCTCCAAGTCAATCCAAGATTTACATCTATAGCTTCATATAATGGCCTCTCTAGTCCTCCATTCAGGCACACCCATGATAAATGCCTGACCTCAGAAGCTTTCCTTAGTCAAAAAGGGAGATTACATAACTCCTTTCTTTGATCCTTTATTTTAACGCCAGCACCATGTGGCTAAACGTGCCAAATTCTGCTTCTTGTTGGGGCTAGAACATGGTCCCCCTTTTCAATTACAACTTCACCAGCTTTCTGTTTTCAATGGTTTCTTTCATTGCCCAATCTTAGCTGTCCTGACACTTTCTGTGTAGTCTAGGCTGGCCTTGAACTCAGAGATCTGACTGCCTCTGATTCCAGAGTGGCGAGATTAAACCTGTGCACCACCACATCCAGCTCTGAGTTTTTCTTTAACTACTTCTCATAAGTTGGAAGCTTAGGTGGGTAGGATCTTGTCCCTGAGGTCTCCACTCCCTTTATCACATTGAACATCAGGCTTTCCTTTAATCTACTTATCCCCTTGAATACATGATTTAATTCTACTGCACTTCCCTGTACTCCTTTTCTCAATCTGTACATTTTTTTGTTTTTTTTTTCTTGCTCAGCTTGCTCCTTTTCATTATAAATCTTTATTAGAGTTAATACTAATAGTCACATATCCGAGTCTATACTAGGCTGTTTTGAGATTTCCTCTGCTAACAAAATTAATCAAAAACTCTTCACTTTAGCCTCAGGCAGACTTTTTGGACAAGGACAGAAAGTAGCCACATTCTTTGTCAAAATATCATAAGAGTGATCTCTAGGAAATATACTAGTACTCTTCTCCTATGAAACCTCTTGATCCAGATCCCCACAGTTCAAATAACACTCAGCACCACTGTCTTTCATGTTCTTATTAGGATGGCCCATCAAGCCCCACTTAAAGTATTCAACTGCTTTTCTAATCCAGTTCCAAAGTTCATATTCCTCCAAACAAAAACACAGTCCAGCCTATCACAGTAATACCCCAGTCTCTTGTACCAACTTCTGTCTTAGTTAGGGTTTCTATTGCTGTAATGAGAACATGAGCCTGGCAAACTCTTATAAAGAAAAAGATTTAACTGGGGCTTTCTTCCAGTTTCAGAGATTTAGTCCTTTATTGTCATGGTGGAAAGCATGGCAGCGGGCAGGCAGGCATGGGGCAAGAGAAGGCACTGAGATTTCTACATCTTGATCTGCAGGTAGCAGAAAGAGATTGAACACCACACAGTGTTTTTTAATTTGATGTATGAAACCTGAAAGCCTGACTCCACAGTGTCACAATTCTTCCTACAAGACCATACCTAGTCTAATAAGGTCATACCTCTAAATAGTGCTATCCCCTGATGGACAAGCATTCAAACAAATGAATCAATGGAGGCTATACCTATTTAAACCACCACACCTTGTAGAAACCATAAATTTGTAAAAGAAAGCTAAAGTGAAGTTTTAATTACTAAATAATTCAGTATGTTTAATATAAAAGGAAGCTGATACATATAGACATTAATTGCCTGGGCTGATGATATAGAAAGTGAAGACTTTAAGCCAGCAAGAGAAAATAGCAACAACAACAGCAAATCCAGAAAGACAAGATCAAGAAAAGTGAGGGTTACTGAAGGTATTCTAAATGTCGGATATCTTGTTACAATTCTTCACATAAATGAGTCAATTTTTTCCTCATAGCAAAGCTTCAGTGTGTTCCACACAGAGGATACAGCTTGCAAACTGCAATAGCACACATACAAAATAATGGGGCAGCCTATGTGTGGTGGTGGCTTAAAAAGTTTATTGTGCTACTTTTCTTTCATGTGCCCTGATGGCTATTATTAATTGTCACTTTGGCAAAATCTTGACTCACTTAGGAAACAGGTTTTGGGAAAGCCAGTGGTGAATTATCTTAACTGTGTTAATTGATATAAGAAGACCCATCTTAATCATTAAAAAGAATGGTCCCTGGATAGGGATCCTGAACCATATAAAATAGAAGACATGAGCTGAGTGGTGGCTTGCATTCATCTGTTTCCTGATTGTGGATGTAAGATGAGCAGCTGCTTCAAGGTCCTGATGCCTTGACTTCCTTACTATGATGCACTATGCCCTTAAACTGTGAGAAAAATAAGACTTTTCTCCCTCAAGATATTTTTGTCAGAATATCTTCTCACAATAAGAAATGAAACTAAGGCACTAGGTTTACTCATGTTAATTGAATAGTAGCTCATGGCTATAATTCAAGTGCTTGGGAGGCTGAGTTATTAGGGTTGATGTGAGTCTGAGAGAGTCAGCTTGAGCTACAGAGTGGGTTCTAGGACAATCTGGGCCATATATAGGGACACATTATCAAAGAAATGTGAATCCAGGATAGCACTAGCGTGGTCAAAAAGCTGAGAAAATTGATGCAAACCTACCTGAGGCATTTGATACTGAAACAGAGTCCCAAAGCCAAGCCTACACCAGGTCCCATGTTCTCCATCTAGAAATGGCACTAGTTCTGGTTTCCAGGTACAGTTACCAGCTTCCTCAGGCTGTCCACTTAGACAGCTTTGGTATATCTCTCTTCTCCGGGATTTAATCCATTGGCCTTTGAGTACTGCAGTGTATAATCAGTGAGTTTTCTTTTTCATTAATAAATCACAATTAGCTACTGAGTATGATTACACATGTTGCTTACTTTCTATATATGAGAGAACATGAAACTTAGGATGAATTCTCTGTTTTCTATAAATCAAGTTCAAGGTTCTCTGTAGCCTACCAACATATTTATGAAAATATCACATCAGAAATGAAGTCAAAATGAAGAAGGGCATTTTAAACTTAATTGACTGATTAATTAACTACTAGCCAATTAATTACTATGAAACAAGTATGCTTAAGAATTAATGTCTAGGGCTTCTGCATCCCTACATTGCTTATTTAATCATGCTTGTTTACCAATCAAACCCAAACTATACGAGTTTAAAATAGCAAAAATCAATTGGCATCTTTCATTTTTTAGTTGAGAAGCTTTTAGTCTTCCAGACTCTTACCATTTGGTTATAGAAAATTTATTTTACATGTTAAGAGTTTTTTCTTGTGTTTATAAAATGAGAAAAATATTTTGTTATCTGAAACTCTTTGGAAAAAATCACATACACAAGACATTTTTTTTTCACATTTTTCTTGGCTGCGTATATCCTTAAGTTTGTTAGTAAGAAAGTTTACACTTGGGGGATCAATAGTTATGAAACTGTAAGTAAGTAAGCTCTGTTGGTAATGATGAGCTTATTATGAGCAGCACAGTTATAAGAATGGCATCAAAGAAACTGGGATTGAGGACTTATTCAAATTTAAGATGGGATTTATATTAAACTGAAGAATTGAGTCAATCACTTAGCATGACAGTTGATGGTTTGTAGATTTGGGTTTTTTAACTTAATTCACAGTCACAAGTTCAAGTATGGCTCATTTTTTCTTTGATATTTTCATACTACCAGAGTAAGTCTATTGGAGAATAAATATCTGAGCCCTTGCATTTATTTATTACTATGTATTTTGCCTATCACTGCCCATCAATCTAGCCCAAAATATAGTGATTTAAAACAACAATCATGTCATTTTTCATGACTCTTTGGAGCAGAAGCTGGAGTAGATGGACTTAGTTGGGGTGCATTGGCTCTACATGGCAAGGCTAGTCTGACTCAGTGATGCAACTGTCCCATAGCTGGGACAGAATAGACTGCTACCTGCTTGCTTTCTTAATATCTAGAGGCTGGACAAATCTTTTCTACCATCATAGTCAGAGAAGATAATTGCCATGGCACACACTTTTTTCTAGGTTCTGTTTGCATCATGATTGCTTAATTCTCATGGCCTGAGCATTGCTCAATAGAGAAATCATGGGGCAGGTCTATATAGGAAATAGCAATGGAGAATGAATGCTCTCTAGAATCACATAAAAATTAGTCAAAATGGATCACAATTACTAACACAAAATGCATAAAACTGTTTAATCTTCTAGAAAATAAATATTAGACTGGATCATGTGGACAAACTATGTCCCACAGAACAAATATGGCCTGATACCTGCTTTTATAAGCATTATTGAAAATAGCTGTGAGTTATGCTTATGAATTTATATGGTTGATTTAATTCATAGTGGTGGAATTAAATAAATATTACAGAAACTATTATGGTTCACAAAGACTAAGACACATTCTGAGCATTAGAATAAAATGTTTCCTGACCATGAATTAGATATTTGACTATTTTTATGTCTCCATAAATAGGTCAGTGAGACTTTAACTGATTACATTTTAACTGTAATTAAGTTCCAGAAGTTAAAATTTAAATGTCTTTTGGAAAATAAAACTAGGAATAGTAAAGGTGGTCTTTCCATGCAGTCCATCAAACAATAGTGCTTTCCCTATGAAAGAAGATAATCTGATTTATACCTCAGACAAGCTGTGCAAGATTTGGAAGAAAAGGCAGGAAGCTAATTCTTTTCATATCCTTAGGTTAGTACATATTTTATATTTTATGCAGTAGCATAGAAAGTCAAGTGTTGAGTATCAGTCCTCCTTGCCTACTCCCTCACCTCCCCAGCTTATCTGCCAATTTCAGGAGCTCCTTATTCTTTCAGTCTCACAGTGTGAGTAATAGAATACAATGCAATCACCCTGTATTCTACTCCACACAACTGGATTTTGAGATCTGATACACTAGGTGATGTATATCTGTATTGGTACTTGCTACTGTGACAGAATATCCAACAAAAGAAGTTTAAAGAAGGTAGAATTTATTTGGCTAGCATAATCAAGGGATATAATCTATCATAACAGAGAAAGTATGCCAGTTGGGAAAGCCAGTGTTAGCCAAATTGCATTTAGAGAAAAGAAGCAGAGAATAAAGAAATCTTTCATTCAACTCACATTATCTTTCAGTCAGGCTGGGATCCCAGCTAGTTGAATGGCACAACCTACATTTAGGATGTCTTCTTCATTCACTTAAATTAATATATTGTCCAATAATTGCAAATAAAATATCTCCTTTAAAAATGTAATGTCTTATAAGCTTAAGGAGAGAGAGAGAGAGAGAGAGAGAGAGAGAGAGAGAGAGAGAGAGAGAGAGAGAGAGAAAAGAAGACTGTATGCTTTCTGGGAGCTGTTAATAATATATAGACAAGGGTAATAAATAATTGACAGTTGTCACCTTATGACTTCTTATTTATTCATGGAGTTTGAGATGGTCCCTTATCTTAACAGCAGCTAATCATATTATATCACATAAACTTTTCATTATCAGCATTAATATGTCTCTCAGGGACATTCACTGTACCAGCTTTTCAGAGATATTACAAACTGCTGATCTGTGCCAGTCAAGAATAACACAATTGTTACTGACAGATAGAAATATTACCCTCACACAGAATAGTGTAAGTAATACAGAAAATAACCTCTAACATCAATGATAAATCTCTATAATGAGAGAAAGGTCTCTTCCATTATATTCACAGTACAAGTTTCCTAAAGGAGAACTGTGGTAAGGAAGGGGAAGCAGCTGATTTAGTGAGACTGAATACTGACACTCCTTGGTTTTGTGCATTTCAGAGATAAGATACTCATGTGGACTAAGGAGAAAGGCAGTGAGCGGCTGTATATGAATATTTTACCTTTTTCTCCTGGATGCCTATACACATCCACACATAGATGTCGAGGTGCCACAGAAAACTGTCAGTGATTCCCTTCTGTGACAACATGGCTGCATTAACTCACACTGATTTCTAAATTCTAAATACAGGAAGAATACAAGCACCAAGGAGAGATGTACTATATTCATATGGAGGAAGGCAAAGGATGTGCTTTAATTGGTAGGTTAAGTTACTAAGGTATTAGCTCATTGTATTTGAAAAGTGTTTAAGGAAATGCTACTGAGGAAATCCATTAATCCAGTGATGCAGATCCCCAGGCACCTGTGGAAAAGATGATCCTTTCTTCCTCTTTGTCATCAGAATCCCAGTTTTGAACAGGATGGCTTGGCGATGCCCCAGGGCCTGGGAGACACAAGTTGAAAGCAGGTGGGGATTTCTGAAACTATTTTGTTTTCTTAATGAAAAGTCTGGCAGCTTTTGTAGCCATTTTTTTTTCATTCCTACCTTTTCTCCTTTTCAGTGTCACTAAGCACAAGCCAGAGACTCTCCATTATAGACTTTGACAGCACTCATCTACTTTCTCTTATCCAACATAAACTTCTTTTTCTTCAAACTGCCACATATCATGTTGTATTATTTCATCACAATCTAGTTTCTTATTGTACCAACAGTCCCAACATTAAAAATTCATTTAAAAGGCACCCACAGCTGGGACAACAAAAAACAATGAAAAACATACTAGATCTTTTCTCTGAGACACACTTTGTACCACATATTTTTTAAGTGCGCTAACACAATTCTTCTAGCTTCTTAGTGATATGTGTTCTGTCATACACACCCATTTCATGAAACAGAGGTATAATGAAGTGAACCAACTTGCCTCGGGGCTCACAGACAAGGAGGGATAGAATCAAGCTTTCTGGGTACCAGAATATAGGCAATTTCACAAAAGCACAAAAATTAAGTTAATATTTTCATTGATGAATACGTGGCTGTATGTAGAAGCTCTTTAATGTGTCCAAAGTAGGAAAGATATTCTGTTTTGAGCTATGATTATAGCCAATATTTTCTTTGTGTAATATTTTTGTTTTCAGAAGCTCAAAATAAGAATTTACATAGCCACCAGTCCATCACATGGACATTACCATGAAAACTCTCTACTCTGTGTTCAATACATTTATACTGGTGTATATTGAACTTGCCCAAATCTTGAACAGTGACATTTAAAACAACACATTTTTTTTTTAATTTGGATCATCCCAAAGTGAACGTGTAATCTAGCTGCATTGCTGATTTTATTCCCTAAAGCTGATTACATCTGTTTGTTTATTCATTATCACTGAATATGAGAGAATGGATGTCAAAATATTTCAGAAACTGTCAAAGAAAACTCAATATAAATATGAATAATTATGAAGATATTTTAATGAGATAAAGTAAGAATTAGAAAACTGGAGTTGTTCTTCTGGCTGTATCCTTGAATTACTGATTACTGTGTGACAATAGAGGAGTTCAATAGCTATTCTTGTTTTCTGGTCCTTTGTGGTTACCTGTCTGTGACTGTGCTGGTGCCTGTGCCTTTTTCCTTACTGCTGTTTCTCTGTTTCCCTAGAAACTTCTTACATAACATTTGCAATTTCCATTTCTTCTGCTAGCAAGAGAATCCCCACTGACATGATTATAAGATGAGAGAACACTTCACAGGCCTGTGAATTGGTTACAGGACTTTAGTCAGCTCAATTGTGATCTTTACAAATATGAGACAGATCAGGCAAGGCCATGTCTCTCTGGAAACTGAAAAGGTATTAAAAATTATAAAAATTTGATTAAAATTACTATTAGTGTTATTTAATTTCTCTTTGTAAGCACTTCTTTGTATATTCTTTTCCCTGTGCATGAGCAAAGACAACGTGAATAGGACAATTTGACTCCTAATTAGCTGCTATGGATACTCTCTTGATGCTGAGTTTGCTTCGGGAAAAGAGACTACAGTATAACATCCAACTAGACTACCCTTATGCCAAAACCAGCCATACTGTACACTCCATGGATGCCTTGAGATAACTATACAAAAGGATACAGTTGATTATCCCAGCTCCTGAATGTAAAGTCTTAACCAAAGTTGTGGGCTGTTTAAAACAGTGTATACTAGGGTTTTTCCTTTCATAATTAAAAACAAAGACCTAATAAAAATGAGCTATGCATCTGAACAGAGCATTCTCCAAAAAAGAAAAAATATATCTAAGAAAATCTTTAAAATTGTTCAACATAACAACTGGTCTGGCAAGAGATGGACTTTGATGAAATAGTGGCATGAATATGAAGGGAGCAACCAAACACTTCCTGATTGGATTTAAGTATGGCACCACAAG
Source organism: Peromyscus eremicus (assembly GCF_949786415.1). Classification (NCBI taxonomy): domain Eukaryota; kingdom Metazoa; phylum Chordata; class Mammalia; order Rodentia; family Cricetidae; genus Peromyscus; species Peromyscus eremicus. The sequence continues at coordinate 89,150,669 of NC_081417.1, forward strand.
ATTAAACTCACACCTGGAGTTTAGTGCATCTAACAACCTATGGATAAATAGGTCATAGGCCCTGGGGAAGAACCTACTACTATTGTTCTACTAAATGAACGTAGTGTTAAATTAATTTCTAAGTTATCATTATACACACAGATTAAGACATATCTCAACCATGATCAGAGAATTTTCATTTTGCAGCAGCTGGCAATTAACACAGAGAGCCACAACTGACCAAGGGTCAGAGCATAAGAGAGTGTGGAATACTCATCCCTAAATAGGACATCTGTACCTTATCCCCTCTTCCCAGTGCTTAGAGATTTTTGTAAAACAGGTGGTAGAAAGTTTATAGGAACCAGAGGAAATAGACAACTATAATGAAACAGTGTTTTTTTGGACACAGTAGGGCAGTTACTTATATGAACTCACAGTTATTGTGATAACATACATCATAGCTGCACAAACTGTAAAGTGTCAGCATTGAGGGGATAGACGGGCATGAAATCCCAGGCCTAGGCAAGGGTCTATTCCCAATTAAGAGTTAGGAGAGTCAGAGTCAGTTTTTTTAAGGGTGTGATCCCTTGTAGCTCCACTACACTGAAGCAAGTAGTCCCATATCCAGGACTCTTTGGGCAGCATGAATGAACTTGATGGGTTTAGAAAAAAAAAAGCAAAGCAAAGAGAATGATTAGGAAGGTGATGGTAAATTCCTTAAGAGTTGAAAGTTGGTGATGCAAATATGATCAAAATGCATTGTATGAACTTCTCAAAGAATTAATAAAATATCATTTTAAAGGAACATATTCAGCATCATTTTAAAGGAACGTGTTCAATGTTGTGGGATATTTTGATTGTATCCTGACAATAAGATTTGCTTTGAATCAGAGGGTGGAGCTAGCCACTAGCTGACCAAAGTTAACCATTAAGGATAGATAGAGAGATGGGAAGTAGTAAGGCAGGGCTTAAAGAGGATCTCAGGCCTTATGGATGGAGGGACAGAAGAGAGAGGGGGTCACTGTTCACTCCTCCCCACTTCTCTGATCTTTTAGGGTCTTACCATGATGTTTGACTCCCAATCTTTTATTGATAAAGAATAATTAGATAAATGCATCAGTTCAACATCCTCAGTAATCATAAAGATGCAAATTAAAACCATGTTGAGATTTTATATTATTTAACCCGGTCAAAATGGCCAAGATGAAGAAAATAACTAACAACAAATGATGGCAAGGATGTATAGAAAGAGGACTCTTCATTTACTGTTGGAGTTATTGGTGTGTTGCAAACTGGTGCATCCAGCATGAAAATCACCGTAGAAGTTTCAAAAAGCTAAAAATAGATGTACAACTAAAAGTAGATGATCCAACTACACCGATCCTTGGCATATACCCAAATGACTTGATATTGTATATACTACAGAACATTTGCTCAGCCACGTTTATTGCTCCCCCTACTCACACTAGTTAGTACATGGCAGCAGCATATATTTCCTTCAACTGGTGACTGGATAATAAAAATGTTGGACATTTATAAAATGGAATTGGTTTTGGCTGTAGAGAAAAGTGAAATCATGAAATTTGCAAGCAAATGAAAGGAGCAAGAAAAGATTATGGTGAGTGAGATAAACCAGACCTCAAACTGCATATTCTCTCTTCCTAATAGGCTATAGGTCTGCCTCTTTTGATTTGAGAATGTAACACAAAAGTCAGAAAAGAAACATGAGGGTATAGGGGAAAGGAGCTGTAGAGATGGAGAAAGCAGGACATAGGTGCTAAGAGTGGGAAAGTGGGATTTAACTTGTAAAGAGCAGGAAGCATAACACACAGTGGGTGGGATGTATCTATATCTATTTTCTATATCTATATCCATATCTATATCTACTTGCAGGAAATATGTGTTCTAAAGTGGTCTCATCTCTACCTAAAGTCAACTTTCCAAAGAGCAATGGATGCCCTCCCTCATATCTAACAGGCAAGAATCTCAGTTATCCCACCAATAGCTAATATGTTACATAGGGGTTTGGGTATCTAGCTGCTTGACATAGAAGAATTGAACTGGTCAAGACCATCATAGACAGGAGGAAAGGAAACAGGAGTAGAGAGAGCAGAGGTGGAATTAGATTGGTACAATGTTAATTGAGTGTATTGTTGAAATTGGATATTGAGATATATTTCTGATAAAACAGTTATGTTATATATAACTTTAAGGTACATTTCTTGCTTTATTGTTTTGCTAATATATTATGACTTGATTTTTATACCATGGAGATGATGTTAGACAAAAGCCAAATTTAGTGGCTCAAAAAGTTTTGCAAGGGAGACAAGAATCTTGAAGATCAGTTATTTAGTACCTAGCCATTGGAAGTTGACAGTGATCAATTAAGACCAATAATCAAAGCTTATATTCTTACTACTTTAGAAGAAACTGTTGAAGAGTTAACGTGGGCCACTCAATGGTTCTTTTGTGCTTAAAGCAAATTCAAGTTTTTAAAAAGTAACTACATGTGTTCCTTTTTAGTTAGCTGACCAAAAATAAAAAAGAACACCTTCATAATAAACTGTAAATCTTATTCAACACAAGAAATCACATCATTTCTGAATCAAACTGTAAGTTGCAATGAAAAGTAGATCGTGTGTTGCAAACACAGCAGTTGGACTGTGATGCTCCGAAGTACTTCCCAAAGCCAAACCGCTTGGTGGCCTGTCCTCAGCTGACACACAGAAGCTTTCTGAATCCACATGAAGCCATTGCATCTGATAAGTGTGCTCTGCAAACACACCCAGAAACATAGGGCCTAATTCTTCTTTATAGCAATGTCAGACCCCCACATCAGACTACCAATGCTTCAACTGTTGAATGAGTTTGGCTGTAAAGTTTTGACACATCCACCATACTCAATGGACCTCTTGCTAACTGATTATCTCCTCTTAAAGGATCTAAGCAATGATTTTTGGAAGGAAAATGCTTCTACATTTAGCAGGATATTAAAATGCTTTCCAAGAGATAAAAAAATTAATTCAAAAACTTGAATTTTTATGCTAATTTATAAACAAATTTATTTATTTTTGGAAAAAAATGTGTTGATTTTAGTGGCTCCTATTTTGATGACTAAAGATGCATTTGATTCTGCATTTTCAACCCACTGTCTAAACTGCAATTCTTTTTGCATCAAAGTATAAAAGACTCTAAGGAGCCATGGGAAAGAACTTTCAAGCTCTGTGTTTCAGAGAAATTACAGAGAGCTGTCAAGACTTCAGGATCAAGGTTCTTAGATATCAGTCTGGGAGTTCCTTCTTCTTATCCACTGCCACCCTTAATGTCAAACAAGGGAAAGATAAGCTGCTAGATACCAACATTTGTTTTGCTTCTTGACTATGCACAGTTTCTATTCTGACACACCGAAAGAGCTAAAGTGCTGCCAAAGTCACCAGAGGCAGTGGCTTCTACTGCCTTCCTCCGATAACTCAGAGAAGGAGTTTCATAGTCAACTTGACAGTGTATTTTAAAATGATTTTGTATATGATCATGTTGAGAGCCTTAGTGAAAGAGAGAAGAGAGAATTCTCATAGCAGAAGTGGATCCCAGAAGTAGGGTGCCACAGAACTGTTAGCCTAGGACATTTGTAGGACTAATGTCAGAAACTGAGGTGAGTCACAAGGAGGTGGGCTTGTCTGTCAGTCAATTCAGGTTAATCATATGCAGTCCAGGTACCTATCAGTTTCAGCCACAGCTACATGTATAACTTCCAGAATAATTTAGGTAATATGAAAGGAGAAGAAATAAGACAGTGCAGAGTCAGAGACCCTTTTAGTATTTTTGGCCTCTAGCTAGCACAAAACTGAAATAATTTCTGGCCAAGGACAAGAATTGTGATGCCTTTCCCTAAGCTGCCTGACCTGTTTCTGATTCTTGTTCTTACTAGCATAACTATGCTGTTCATATTTTGGAAAACCATGGTGTCAAGGCAGCATGAAGTAGCTGGTCTAAACAGTCAAAAGCCTGACACCAGGACCTATTCTGGCCAACTAAGCCCCACCTTCTCAAGATTCTCAGCAAAAACCTACCCAAATAGCAATAGCAACTGGGAAATAAGTGTGCAAACAGAAACCTGTGGGGACATTTTAGATTCAGTCTGTTGGGCACACAGAGAACCATTAAAAATCTTTTGACCATACTCCAGAACCAGTTCCTTGGAGCTCCCTGACCCTGCCTTCAATGTCTCAGTGCCAAGAGCCCTGCTATCACCTACTTGACTTCAGCTTATAATCCAGGACAATAGTAATAAAATATATCATAATAGCAGCACAAAAAGGGGCATATAAATCAATGGAACTGACAAAAAAAAAAAAAGACTGGAATGTAAGTTGACCTGATTTTTGACAAGGATCACGAAAGTACACACTAGAAACAATGATAGCCTCTTCAAGAAATAATTCTGTGAAAACTGCATATCAACATATAGAATGAGTCTAGATCCTTGATGATGTGTTAATGACATAAAATCCACATGGGGGTTGAGAAAAAACAGACCAGAAAGTTGAATTGGCTAATAATATCTGTGGGCTACAGGATGCTGGAAGTTTCTGATAAGCAGATCAACATACCAATGCCCACCAGTGCCTTCCACTTTGAGACTGTAGGGGAACTGACCTCCAAATTAAATCTTCCATCCTCAAAGTTCCTTTTTCCACCCTATTAAACCCCCAAACCCTCTCTGCTACAAGCACACAGTCAACTCCTGCAGAGAATCTAGTATCCAAGTTGTTTTGATTAAGTACAATTCTGCTCATTTAGGGATTGGTTTCTGCTTTCTTTCTTTTTTTCTTTTTTTCTTTTTATTTATTTTATTTTATTTTTTTATTTTTCAAGACAGGGTTTCTCTGTGTAGCTTTGCGCCTTTCCTGGCACTCACTTGGTAGCCCAGGCTGGCCTCAAACTCACAGAGATCTGCCTGCCTCTGCCTCCCAAGTGCTGGGATTAAAGGTGTGCACCACCACCGCCAGGCTGGTTTCTGCTTTCTTTTATTTGTACTCCACTCCGTGATCAATATCAACCCTAAATTTGGTACTAAAATCCAGGAGGAGTTTTGTGGTTCTGTACTTCTCTCTCTCTCTCTCTCTCTCTCTCTCTCTCTCTCTCTCTCTCTCTCTCTCTCTCTCTCTGTCTCTGTCTCTCTCTCTGGGTGACTTCACTATCTCACCCTACCTGTCTCATTCCCTTTTCCAATATCCATCTCATCTGTCTGATGCCATATAAAAACCTCTGGCTTTCTTCCTCTTTTGTCCACTTAAGCTATGCAAGCCTGTTCTGGGTTTTTATTAGTGTGGTACAGAAACTCTGTTCATGTTTTTTTTTTCTCATCTCTTTTCCTATCTATCATCTATCTGTCTGTCTGTGTGTCTATCTATATATTATCTGTCTATCTATCTATCTGTCTATCTATCTATCTATCTATCTATCTATCTATCTATCTATCTTCCAACCTCCAGAGCAGAGGCCTTTTACTATACTACCACAGTACACTCACATAGGCAAGGTCTAGGTTTAGTCTACCAGCACTCTAGACAGACACCTTAGTCCAGACCCTGCCTTCAGTTTACTGCATTTGGCTTTGTCTGCCAAGTCACTGGAATTCAGAACACCCTTTCCAGCCTCTTGTCACTCATTTCTGGCCACTTTCTGGTTGTAGAGGTAACAGTTTTTTAAGAGAAACTAGCCTCATACTTACTTGCCTAAAATGGGGTCAAGATTTCAATTCCTATAAGATTTTCCCTTATCTTTAAACAAAATTGGAGGTGTTAGTACAATTGTCAACTGAAGAATGAATTCAACAAAAATTAGATAATACTATTGACTTTCATGGAATGGCAAAATATTCGAAGTTCCCCACCTTCAACTGTCTTTTCTATCCTCCCTCCTGTCCTTTGCTTCATTCTCCATTTCTGCGCTTCATGTTTTTCCAGCTCAGACTCTAAACCTCATTTCATAAGTTCTCTCTTAGATGCAAATTTGGGCAACTAGTGCCCTTCCTTTAAAGGATAGCAGCTGCTTCTGACAAGTGGAGGGGAGAGAAGTTGACTCGAGGTGGGGCTTGTCCTTCCCATTTCAGACTCAAGTCTTTTTATCTCAAAAAGTCCTTCAAAACCCTGTCCTAGATTAGACTGCCCCCTGAATTTGAGACTGGAAAAAAAAGAGTAAAACAGCCCAATTCTTTCCCCATTCTGGAACTGGGCTGGCAATGTTCCTCATGACTTTGTTCTCAGAGCACTTTTACCTTTGTCTCCTTTCTCTTTTTCAACTCAGAGAGAAACATGATTCTAGCTACTGCTTCAGCTTCATGCTGAGACCCTGAAACTCTTCCACTCTGTGTCTTTAATTTGTTATTTTGGGTGTACCTGTGTAGGTTAGGGGTATAACCTCCTCCTGTATTCACATTAACCTATCTACCTAAAGTGTCCTTTTAAAGAAAAAGGTGTAACAATCCACATTCGATCTGCAAAATGGTGTGATGACTGGGGATAGGCTCACTTTACCATGGTGCTGAGTTCACCATTAGCATAAAGCAAACACGTGGTCTGCTGTCATCTTGGAGAGTGACCTCATCAAAAGAGAAGCAATTATGTATTTGGCTGTCATCATTGCCGATGATAGCATAATGAAGGAAAATACCATGTGACTTCACCACCAAGTTGATTAATGTCACCATATGGCATGAAGCAAAATGGTGAGAACCATAAAACTTTATGGTTCCCCTTTTGTCCTCTGGTGTCTGGTGATTATTGTACCCCCTTTATATTAGACTAAGTGAAATACATCAGGCCTACATGTGTTTGCTATATAATTTTATTTTTTTTGTTTTGTTTTGTTCTAATTCTAAAAAAGTTTTGACATGATAAATTTACTGGCTGCTACCAAAGATATAAAAGTTTTCCCAGACACTTGTCTCCCAGTACTAGTGTCTAACAAAAAGAGCTAACACTGAGATGCACAGATCCCAACAGAGACTCGAAGGATTAACTAAAGCTGCTCCAAGTGAGAAGCTGTCAAGGCAGGCTCTTCTGAGCCTTAACCTTGTTACTTTGGCCTTGTATCACGAGGCCCATTTTTCTCTAACTGGGGTAAAATGTTTCTTACCCCACTCTCAAAAATCTTCTTCCACTTCTGTCTGCTCTTTATTCTGCCCAATCTAATGATATGTTTACTTTTAAGTTTTCCTTCAAAATGAGGACTATAAAAACATAATCCAAACAAACAAAAATGTTCAAAATCTTGGTTTATTAAAGGTATCTTAAATGATCAAGCATGGCAAATGCTTAAAAAGTATAAATCATTTGCAAGTTATGAAGGTCTGAGTAAGTTACTTAAGATAGTCAAAGGATGAAACTTTGAGATAATATATGATGTTAAAGTTTCTAAGATCAACAATTATAAGAACTGTTTGAATTGTATGTGTAATCAAAGCTTATGCAGAACTTTCTGGATATAAAATATTATAGAGTGGTTAATAGTACCAGATTGGTGTATCTGATTTTATTGGTACTTAATACCTGTACGTGGAGGTTATTCTAATGCGGATGCAGTTAGGGGGACTGAAAGAGAGAATATTTTCCCCTTCACCCTTCAAGATCAATGAGATCCAAGGGGACTGTGGGCCATCTCTAGAAATTTTCTTAAACTGTGGAAATTTAGCCTTTCTCTTATTCAGAGAGACAATGGAGACCACACTCAATGAATTCTAACCAGTGTCCACTCTATAAATAGGAGGGTCAACAGAGCAGAAAAATGTCTTTCAAAGAGAAGCCATAGTCAGCCCAAGCAAGACCTTTCACTTGTCCTCATGTAGATGGACAATTGATAAAGGCCCAAGGAGTCCAAGATTCCTCATAAGCTCAGGATTGGATCTGTGTTTGGCATTCACACTACAAAGACAAACAATAATTTTGATTCGCTATGTGCTCTTAAACACCCAGCAGGAAAATATAACCAAGATTAAAATGATAAGCATATTTCTTTTCCAGTTCAAGGGACTACCGTCCTCAAACATTATATTTAAGCATATGGAATGCTGTTTGGACAACTATGCCTCACTAATGATACTCTTCCTAATATGTTTATTGCCCAGCTATAAGAGAAGTTCTTGGCTTACATCAGCAACTACAGTACCAATCCACAGCTGAGAAAAACAACAACAAGAAAAACAAAAACAAACAAACAAACAAACAAACAAAAAACGCCTATCTTCTGAAATACTGAGGACAAATCTAAAAGCTGTATTTACCAACTAGGGAACACTGTATCTTTCTGGAAGAGTTCTACACTTGTTCCCTAATTAAAGAAGGATGCCAAACTCACAGGTTTAGGAAATTATTCAGGATATCCACCTGGTGTCTTTTGGACATTGCTAGACAATCTTATAAAAGATGCAATAGGATTCTATTTCTTTTTAAATTGTCAATTAAGATGCTGGGTTTAACTGACTTTTCTTATAAAGATTCCAAGTGTTTGTTCCTTGAAGGTGTGTGATTTAACATATAGCTGATTTACAGTTACCTTTTTCTTCCTTAGGCCTCTGGTACCTGGTGGTCCATCCAGTTGTACAATTATATGTCACCTTATTACACAAAACTTATGTAAACCATGTTGTTAAATTTTTTCCTCATTAAGTTTATTATACAAGGTTGAAATAGAGGAGAGCCAGTGGCTAACTCCAAATTTATGCTGGCTAGTGAAAAATATGTCTCAAGCTCTTCCATCAAATCAATAGTTTAAATCTTGTCATTGCAAACAAGGATAAAAACTGCTGTTTTGCTAACACAGATGACAAAGCCTGTCAAGTGTTCTTTAGCTTGTTTTCTTGCCTATTCTTCTCTTCTAATAATAGCAAAACTACCAAAACTGTATTCTTAACTACAACCTCAGTAGGATTTTTGAAGTACTAGTATTCTAACTCTTTGTATGTAAGAGATACTACCCTCCTCACTGTCTTAGTTAGGATTTCTATTGTTGTGATGAAACACCATGACCAAAAAGAAAGTTGTGGAAGAAAGGATATATTTGGCTTACACTTTGATATCACTGTTCATCATTGTCTTAATTAGAATTTTATTGTTGGGAAGAAACAGCATGAAAATGGCAATTCTTATGAACTGGGGCTGGCTTACAGCTCAGAGGTTTAGTCCATTATCATCATAGTGGGATGCATAGTGGCATGCAGTCAGAAATGGTGCTGGGTAGGTAGTTTAGAGTTCTACATGTGGATCTGTAGGCAGTACAAAGACACACTGAGCCTGACTTGAGCATCTGAGACTTCAAAGCCCATCCCTAGTGACATACTTCCCCCAACAAGGCCACACCTATTCCAAGAAGGCCACACCTCCTAACAGTGCCACCCCCTATGAGCCTACGGCTACCATTTTCTTTCAAACTACCATAATAATCAAAGGAATTTAGGACAAGAAATTATGCAGATCAGGAACATGGAGGCAGGGACTGATTCAGAGGCCATGGATGGGTGCTGCTTCCTGGCTTGTTTTCATGGCTTGTTCAGCATGCTTTCTTATAGAATCCATGACCATCAGCCCAGGGATGGCACCACCCATAGTGGCCTGGGCTCTCCATGATCAATCAGAAATTAAGAAAATGCCTTACAGCCAGATCTTATGGAGGCATTTTCTCAGTTGACATGCCCTCTTTTCAGATAACTCTAGCTTGTGTCAAGCTGACATAAACCTAGACAGCATACTCACATAACACGTTCTAAGAATACATCTTATTACCAAATATCTGTCATATGTAGTGGTATTTGCTCCACCCATGACCTTGGGCTATCTGGCAGTGCTTTTTGCCTGCATAAGTGACTTCTTGACATTTTACCTACATACATGACCTCTTGCATGGGTACATGACCTCTTAAAAGCAAAGAGGAAGGGGTCATGCTCTTCTTGTGATCAGACACTGAATGGCCAGGTGTATTTGCCACTGGGAAGAACAGAGGACGAATTCAGCTGTTTCCTCAGTTCTGTATTCATGAGTGTATTTTCTCAATTTATATCTTAATAAATTTTCCAATTAGCCATTAAACAGACTCACATGGCATAGATTGTTCTTAACAGTCATATGTTCTGGATTTTTGCCATTTCTAAAGTTTTATTGTAGACCCACAGATGTACTTTTCTCTGTTGCACTATGACTGCTGCCCTTTATACATCACTCCTTCTGTCACCTTTAAGTAGTCAAGAGAGAACTGTAACCCCATGCATGCCCATAAAAGCAGTTTGAGTAACCTCTGAAAGAAAACTAATGGACCATCCAACTAATCCCTCTTCTTACCACTCTAGGCATTGTTTCAGGACTCAGAGCTAAAACAATTGGACTGAGGTCTCTTTGAATTAGTTAACCTCTCTGTCTCACTAGCTCTCAGAAATCCTTGAACAAATTTCAGATCAGCTAACATACTTTAGGACTAGCTCCATTCTTTGGCTCCTGCAGTATTCCAAAATTAAAGAGGATTTGATCTTTTGGCTACAGCTAAATATAAAATTTGTGCCTCCTCTAGTAACTATACTGTGTCCACACCTACAATTTCAAATTGATTTGACTAGACAAAAAAATTCAATGACAAGACTCCCCTCCTGTGGAAGGGCTTTTATATACCCTCTCCTCCTCCCCTTTATCAATCCTCTTCTCTCTTTTGTTATCATACTTCTCATACTAATAATTTTTATCCTGCCTTTTAATGTTTTACAGAAGTTCCTCCTGGATCAAATCACTGTCATCAGGAGTTCCGTGTTAGGACAATGGCTACTTTGTCAAGGTTCCTACCGGGTCTCCTAAGTATTGATCTCCTCTTACCCACTATAGTTCCTAATCTAATGAACTGCTTCAGAAAGTTTCTCCAGAAGTACACAATGGCAAGTGCATGACCCACTTCAGGTGATCAACTTAAAACACACCTCCTACTACATGAAATCATTCTGACCTATGCTGTCTTAGATCTTTAGGAAAGAACCTAGACCCTCCATTGTCCCCCTCCCAGAGAAGGTAACCAATGAGAGAATGCATCACTGCCATTATTTTTTTATCTGACCTCAGGGTCTGAAATAGAGCCTCAGGTGGGCTGAAAATCTCCGGACAGAAAAGTTGACCTTATGGATAACACCTGTGAGATGTCAGGATCTTCTGAAGAGGAAAGCAAAATATTAACCTCCTCTGGTATCTACCCCTTTGAGACTGTGGGAAAACTGACCTGTAGATGTAACCTTCCTGTCACAATTTTCCCTTATTCATTTTACATAACCTCCAACCTCCTGTACCACAAGCAAAGTCTCCACTACTAGAGAAAGACTACTGTCCCTTAGTTGTTCTGATTAAAAAAAAATTCTGTTCATATGGAGTTTGGTCACTTCTTTTATTCTTTTATTTCCGTGTTGCCTCAACCAATCCCAATCTAACACTTGATTTTCACCCCACACAAACCTGAACTCCAAATGTATCAATGACTTCAACATAAGACATGATATTCTGAGACTACTACATAGAGAGAAAAGCAGGGTCATAGGCAAACTATTTCTGAGTAGGCCACCTGTAACATAGAAAATAAGACCAACAATTGGTAAATGAGATCTTTTGACTCTAAAAAGCTGTAGCAAAGAAAACTGTCAACCAAATAAAGAGGCAACCCAAAGAATTAGAGAAAAATCTTTGCTAGTTGTTATGCTTCGGCCAGAGGATTCGTGTACAGAATACACAAGAAACTCAAAAGAAGTAAATGAAAAGATAAACAACCCTATTTAATAATGGACTAGGTACTTTACCTGGTACAGTTCCAACAGCAGCTATTAGTTGGTGTGTGCAACAGCAATGCCATTTGCAAAAGTAAGTGTTTTACAGCTCTCTGAATCACACACTTGCTTCTACACTTCCCCACCATATTTGCCACCTGAACTTTGGAAGGGGAGAGATTCATGTAGTTAATGTAACCACATCTGAGCACTCAGGTACCTAGCATTTTGACTAGTCAAGTGAACCTCTACATTAGCTACTGCACACAGCAAGAAACTTCTTTGGCCTGGCAGTGGTGGTGTACACTTTTAATCCAAGCACTCGAGAGGCAGAAGCAGGTGGATCTCTGTAGTTTGAGGCCAGCCTGAGCTACAGAGGGAGTTCCAGTAAAGGTGCAAAGCTTCACAGAGAAACCCTGTCTCGAAAAACCAAAAAAAAAAAAAAAAAAAAAAAGAGAGAGAAAGAGAGAAAGAGAAAAAGAAACTTCTTTGACTAAAATTGAGAGCGACTCAAATCTATGGATATAAAAACAAATATTTAGAGGGCAGTTTAAAAATACAACCACTGTAACATGAATTTTTTTTTTTTTTCGAGACAGGGTTTCTCTGTGTAGCTTTGCGCCTTTCCTGGAACTCACTTGGTAGTCCAGGCTGGCCTCGAACTCACAGAGATCCGCCTGGCTCTGCCTCCCGAGTGCTGGGATTAAAGGCGTGCGCCACCACCGCCCGGCGTAACATGAATCTTAAACATTGTTATTAAATAAAAATCTAAGGAGCCAAGTATTGGGGTGAATGCTGAAAGATCAGAGAAAAAGAACAAGCCACAGCTAGCCTCACCTCGCCAACTTCTCAGCCGATCCTGTTTCCTCAAATTAAAAGATTCTGAGACCTCACCCAAATTGATCTCAGCTGAACTACTGCTAAAAGCCTAAAATTTTAAAAAAGTCTCTAGTTCCTGGTCCTCATGCCTCATATACCTTTCTGTTTTCTGCCATCACTTCCTGTGATTAAAGGCATGTGCCACCATGCCTGATTGTTTCCAGTGTGGCTTTGAACTCACAGAGATCCAGATGGATCTCTGCCTCCGGGATGCTAGGAGTGTGCTACTACTGCCTAAACCTATGTCTAATATAGTTGCTGTTCTGTTCTCTGACCCCCAGATAAGTTTGTTGGGGTGCACAATATATCAACCACAGACCACTCAGCAAAATATAATAGCATATTTCCCCTTATTACCTATAATCTTCCCAGTCATGAGCTTTTGACAGTATCAGGCATGAAAATCCTCCTTAAGAGCAGGCCTTGAACAAATATATGAAAATTCCAAGGAATAAATTGAAAATATGTTTAAATTAATGAAGTAATTAAAAAAGAAATATCCCCCAAAGCAAACTTTAAAATGGCTAATAAATACTTTTAAAAAATGATCAACATCACTAATCATCAGGAAAATCAGATTAAAATGACTTTCAGATTTCATTCCAGCTCAACTAAAACGTCTATTGTGAGTCTTCATCCTCCTCAGGGATTGGGGATCCTTGGCTATCATTCCCTGATTGAAAAGGGTTCAGATGGCTGTGAACATGACCGAAATAGCCTGCCGGGAGTCTGCTTCAGCCTCACAGCTCAACTTTATTTCAGAGTAAGGGAAATATCTAGGATGGTGACAGTGGCTGGGGCATCATCTAATTTGCATTTGGCAGCACAGTCCTGCTATACATAAGGAGCACATAATTATCATATGGATATCAGGCACAGAGCATTTGCAGGGAACCATGTCAAAGGTCACACTTAAGTCAGGTATCCAGGCTTAGGATCAGCTTCCAAATAATGTTAGGCATCCAGTCCTAGAGACACTATCCAAATGGGGTAGATAGGGAGTCCTGCTGCAAAGCACATGGTGAACTGGAGCCTTAAGTAGCAAAGTCCCCCAATAATCAATCATCAAACATACAAATGACAACAAATGCTGGTGTGAGTAAAAGCATACCCTTGTGCACTGTCAGTGAGAGTGGGAAATAGTGCATTCATTTTGGAAATAAGTCTGTAAATTTGGAAAAACAAAACAAAACAGAAAGGAAATTCCTGAGCATATGCCCAAAGAAATCTAGATCTTCAGAGATTTCTGCACATTCATATCCATTGGCTCACTTTTCTCAGAAGATAGATATCATAAGCCTAGATATTCATCTACTGATGAATGGATAATAAAAGTATGGTACGTATACACAGTGCAATTCTATTCAGTTATAAAGAAAGATGATACTATGAAATTTACAAGAAATATGGATGATGGATGAAACCTTACTGAAGTAATTCAGTGACTTAGTTAGGGGTTTTATTGCTGTGGTAAAATACCAGAAACAAAAGCATCTTGGGATTGAAAAGGTTTATTTCATCTTACACTTCCAGGTAAAAGCCCATCACTGAGGAAAGTCAGGGCAATAAGTCAAGCAGGGTGGTACCTGGGTCAGGAACTCAAGCACTCCTGCCATGAAGGAATGGCTGCTTACTGGTTTGCTCTCCATGGCTTGCTCAATCTGCTTTCTTATACCATCCAGGTCCATCTGTCCACAATGTACCGAGCACTCCTACATCAATCACTAACTAAGAAAATAGGACAATTTATAGCTATGTTTCCTTAACTGTGGTTCCCTATTATTAGATAACTCTATAAATGTCAACTTAATAATGAAAAACAAAACAGCGTAATGAAATTAAGAAGAAAACACTGCTTGTTCTCATTAATATGTGAATCTCAGCTTCAACATTTAGTTTGTGTGTTTAACTTGGGGAACACGAGGAAGGTAGGGAATTAGAAAGGAGTCATCAGAGTGGAGAGGCTAATAGGAGGGTGGGATAGTAGAACATATGTAAGATGAAAGTAGAGAGAGAGAATACTGGGGGAATAAGGGCTAAAGAGTCAGGGGGTTATGGGAGTATAGGAAATATGATAAGAGTCATAATCAAAGCAAGAAGATATGACAAAGCCATTTGGAAATATTATCTCATAACCCAATTTAAAAAGTATAAAAAAAGAGGAACTTGAAGGGAGATAACTAGCATGGCTAGTTTAATTTTGTGTCTAGAAACAGTTAGATACTAAACAAAAATACCAACACCAGCTATGGGATGCCTCTTTATGAGTTGTTGGTCAGGTAGACTGAAGAGGTCCCTAAAACAGTACAGATGTTTGCCTTTCCACTTTGTTGACCACCAGAATTAGATGGTAAGAGCCTATTTTTGTAGACACTAGGTAACTCAACTATTATATATATATATATATATATATATATATATATATATATAATATCTATTTATCTATCTATATCTATATCTATCTATCTATCTATCTATCTATATATATATATATATGTATATAAAATATCAGGTAGGAACAAAGCTGGAAACTTTCTCCCTGTTAACGAGTTTTCACAGTACCACAAAATTTGCAGGAAGCTGTTTGAGGAAGAAAAGAAACCCACGATCTTTTCCAGCTGTGAACTTTACAAACTATAGTTCCAAACTTCCAGGCAAGATGTGCCCAAATGAGTAGTAATGAAACAACTATTATGGCATTATCACCAGATCCTAGATTGGATTTTAATCCCATTCAATGAAAATAGACCCATGTCTGTTACTGTAAACCTGGTAAAAATCCAAATACTGAGAGATCATAGCCCTACGGGGGATCATACTATACATGTTTAGCTAAATAAACATAACATCAAACTGTCTATCAATATCTATGTTTATAGCCAAAGACAAATGAGATCATCAGTCCTAATCAGGGAAAATCCTTTATGGAGTGAACAACCTGAACTCTGGATTCATGGGTGTCCAGAAAACTGAGAGTAATAGCAATAGCAGCATATTCAACCCTAAACAAGATATCTGAAGCTCAGAGCACGTGATGGAAAATGGCATCGAATGAATGAAAGAGCTGGAAAAAAGGAACAGTGGCTGTGGAACGCCATCCTTTATACAATGCCACCACTGTAATTAAAACTTGCATCAGCTGAGATTCTTTGCACTGAACCTGCAAAAGACAGACCCTGTCAACAGTCAGTCATAGATAGGAAGGGGACTCATGGGATACCATCCATTACCGTTGAACTATTGGTTACTGATAGATTCTAGGAGAGAGGACTATTGTCCCAGTTTTATACCCTCTGGTAAGCCCATCAGGCTTCAGTGGGCAGTCTCAAACTATCATTATCACAGAAATGGCCCTGATCACATGCATAGGGACACAAACAAAACAAAGAGCCATTAGTGCAGGAAAATTAAAAATAGGGAATTGGGGTGGGTGGACAGAGCAGTAGGAAAAATAAAAGATTATGAATATTAAAGCAATCATAATATTACATGAATGAAAGTGTCAACATATTTAATTAATATTAGAACGTATTTTTTTCCTGTTATCCTTAAAAGACACTCAGGGTGTTTATGGCCTGGCCTTTGTTGTGTCCAGAGGAATAGAGAGATAATTGCCCACCACAGTGGTGGACAAGGCATGGGAGCAGCAAAAGGGAAGAGAGGCAGGAGTAGCAAATGAAGTGAGACTATAAACACTCAAAGCCTATTGCCAGTGAAATACTTCCTAGAGCAAAGCTCCACCTCCTGAATGTTCCTATCCATTTTAACACCATAAACCTTTGTTCTGCTGACTAGTTTGGGAAACATTTCTTTTCTCTTCTCTGGTTAGTCTCAATTTCAAATATTCTAAGAAAAATTCCTTTTCCACCACCACCCTGAAGATTGGATTAGGACTTCTTATGATTTTCCCATTGTTTATGAAATTTTTGGCCAATGTTAAGTCACCTTGAGTAAAAGTTGTCTTAGTAGTCACAGTTGTAGTCTAGAGCCTAGCATAGTACTCAGCCCATTAGACCTCTTCATGAAATATTTGCTGAATGAACAAATGCAGATTGAAACAGGGTAGGAGTTAAAGATTGCTCCATAGTTTCATACTTCACTACCTGAAGGAATGGACTTTTGTACACTCTATGTTAAACATTTTACACTTTACCCTTAAGGAAACAAAACAAAACAAGAAAACCAATGATGAAAAAACTATAAAACACAAACTAATTTAGCTATACCTCTTCCCTTCACCTTTAGCTCTTTCAGAGGAATAAGGATCAGAGTGCATGGAACCTTATTGTGAAACTATGTCCATCACCCCTATGTGTGATATATCATGCTAGAACTGAGAGCCACTTGGCTATTTAGTGAATGGATTTTTGCATTTAAAAGGAACCTCCATTTCATGGAGAGAGAAGAAAGGCAGAAAACAGGTTACCTTGACTCTGGAAAGAAGCAGTTACCTACTTTGTGTGTTGACTTTCTGTTTGTGAGATATATAGGCAGCATTTCTAATGAATCCGCTGGAAGCGGCTGGAATATTATGATTTATAGTACTGCTCCACTCTCTATCACAGCATTTTATTAGATGGATGGGAAGCGGGTAGTAATGAGGTTAGGAATGAGCAAACATTCATCAAGCCCTGCTACATCTTCTCAGGAAAGACAACACACTATCTCATATGTCACAGGCAGTGATCTAGGTCACAATGATATAAAATGTGTGATTAAAACCAAGCATTTGACACTAGGTAACAGGCATCTAGTTAAAAAATAGCTGTAGTGTTCCTGACTTTTAATTAAACCCAACTCATAAATATGTACTATGGTAAATATACTGCAGATGGGGTTGTTTTCGTTCCACCATGTAACAATTACCTCCAGAATGGGAGCTTTCTTTCATTCCATGGTGTTCTCATGAACTGAAATATGAATGTTAAGCCACAATATCAGGCAGGTATGAGGCACAAACTGCATCTGTTGAACTTCCATTTGCCTTTCCGACCTGTCCTTGTAATGTTGCCTGCTTCTTTTTTCAGTATCCTCTCCATAAGGCTATCAACCTAAAGTAAAATCTATTTTATATGTAATAATTTCTAATAGTCTCTCATAATGTACCTGATTGTTTGAGTAATGATTGGGATAGGAAAGATTTGTCAAATACTGAAATTTAGACTTCAACAAACCTTTCCTGGTTACATGCTTATTCGTTGAAAGGGGATTCATTAATCAGAATATTTTTATGAATATCAATGTCTGGTACTAGTATAATAATAATAATAATAATAATAATAATAATAATAGAAAATTAGTTATGGTACTGATGGGAAACCAGCTAATTGAGAAGTTTTGAAAATTGTCTTAGGTGTTTAGAAATTCTTAGGTAATGAAGTAGACTGTGGACAGAGAGCTGGTGTAGAGAAGGAATTAACTTTCATGACTTTTGAAACTGACTTGTTGTATCATAAGCTTTTATATAAAACAAACCTTTTGGTGATCTGGTTAAAATCAGATTCTCAGTTCACAGGTATGTGTGTAGCCTGAGATTCTGTGTTTGTGATAGGGTCCCAGGAGATAGTGATCCTTCTTGTTTCTGAAATACACTTCTCATAAAAATGTTTTAAAATATGGGGTGGGGGTCATTTCTTATCATTGCAAGTTTTAAGGTTCTATATCTCTTATCTCTTTTCTCCAGTGTGATTACATGGAATTTATATAGCACCCACAAGGAGAATACTACCTTCTTTGAAAGGCATACTGTCAAATGTCTGCTATCTTTAGAGCAACAGCATTAAATTAAGGCCTTTTGTGAATATATCCTCATAAAATTTAGTTTTCAGGTAATATTTCTCATGCCACATTCTAATTTAGTAACCATCCTAATTAGACAAATCTTTGTCAGAGCAATATCATCCTTTTATATTCCACATGTTCCTGTTTAAGCTATTCCATCTTTTCTTCATCTCTTTGAGGCTGATCACCTGTCAAGTCAATTATCCAGCAATTATTTTAATTCCTTTGGAGATGAAGTCCAGATGTCTCATCTTTTATTTACTCATATTTGTATGTGATTGCTGTAACTATGTGCTATTCTTCAACCATGTTTTATTGCTCTATTTATTGATAGTGTTACTGTTGTTACATAGTGCTTTGCTCATTGGTGAACTCTTAAAGGATTTCTTTGCACACATCATACTTTGGAGACAATTAGTATTCCCATTGTTGTGATAAAACACTATTTTTGAAAGGAATGTTGGGGTAAAAGGGTTTGTTTCATCATATAGATTGTAGTCCGTCATCCAGAAAGTCAGGGCAGGAAATCAAGGCAGCAATCCTGAAACAGAAACTGAAACCAAGGCCACAAAGGAATGCTGCTTACTAATTGCCTCATCTTGAGTTTAATTATATATAGCTCTAGAGTCAACATAGGTGGTTCCTGAAGGACATCAGAATTGCTGTGATTGGCATCTCCTTTAGAGAAAGTCATTGCTTACACTATAGAGAATGCAGGATTAATTTTCTTAGTCAAAGTTGGAGGGCAATATTGTAGGCAGTGGAGAGACATGTTTTTCCTGTTAATAGGAGATACTACTTCTTAGGCCCATCAGAATTTGAGGATCCAGTACTTTCAGCCTCATTAGAGTCCTCTTACATATCACCATTCCAAGTCACAGAATCCCATTCTTTTTAATCCATGTCCTTACTTTAACTGACAACACTCTATGAGGCTGACAACTCATTGAACATGGAGAAGATACTCCACAGACTAGTGTTTCTGGTACTGAAAATTACTTTGCACACTACTAAAAGGTAATAGTAAACATCAGCACAACTACAAACTGTTTAACCTACATTGATGGCCTGCCTGCAAGACATGCTAGTGCACTAGTGACACAAAGCTTGTGGGAGTAACCAATCAATATCTAATTGAATTTAAGGCTTACTCTATGAAATGGAACCCATCTTTTACACTGCCTGGGTAGCCAAGAACCTGAGATAAGGACCTGGGGAAAACCAAATGCTACTGTCCTGTTAAAGAAATACAGCAATAAAATGACTCTCAATGACATTCTGCTATCATCATACATTGGCATCTTACTCAGCCATCATTAGAGAAGCTTCCTCCTGAAGTAGATGGGAACAAATACAGAGACCCACATCCAGACAATGTGTAGACACTAAGAGACCTTGGAATACTCATTCGCAAATGGGATGTCTCCAAAAAAATCTATCACCACAGGGTTCAAGGAATCTTGTAGAAGAGGAGTTGGAAAGATTGTAAGAGACAAAGGAGTTGGAGGACCACAGAAAGAAGAGCTTCTAAACATAGAAGGACTGATACACCTATGGACTCACAGAGAATGGCAGCATGCAAAGATCCTGCATGGGTCTGCACCAGATTGGGTCCTTGCACTGAAAGAAGTAGACATAAGACTCCATGACTAACCCAGAAGCTATCTCCAGCTGATAACTGCTTCCAAATGAAAGCTTAGTTTTTCTCCAATGGAGTCTCCCTAGGGATACAAACCACTTTTAAGGGCAGGACCCATGCCCAGCAGAAGATGGAAAACACAAAAGGAAATTAATGGCATCTTTGGAGGTTCTTTGTCTCATAATGTTTTGTGAGAGCTTTTTGTTTTTCTTCATACAGGTCATTTGGACATGGCTTCTGCTTTTATTTTTATGGGACTCCTGTGTATATGAATGTGTGTGTCTTGCTGTCTGTATGTGTTTATTGTGATTTTTCTTTGGCTCTTTTTCTTCTGCTTGTTTTTTCGTATTCTGTTTCTCTTTTTTGTTGTTGTTGCTGTTGTGCTTTATCTTATTTAGTTTCTTCTTATTATTGTTGCTTATTTATTTTTTAAACAGAGATAGAAATGGTGTGGACTATGATGGGTGGGGACATGGGGAGAGTCTGGTTGGAGTTGACAGAGAGAAAACCATAGTCAGATATATTGTTTGATTAAAAAAATTATTTTCAATAAAAATATAACAGGAAAAGATTTACTTGTGATAAAGAGATATTGTGACTCAGCTAAATGTCTAATGAGTTTGATTTTGGATTGAGTTTAGTTTTCTGCAGCTTGAGGTCTAGGGACATAGAAAAGAATTCTCTCTTCCAGCACACATTTAGAAACCTTTAGATTGTCATGTGGAGGTGGTCAACTTTATTACTGAGCTCATTTTTTCTTCTGTAATTTTGTTCAAAGATGATAAAGAGAACCAACCAGCATCATTATTTCTTCATTTTTCCACATTCAGGTGTTTCATATACAGACTCACTAAATTTATTACGTCTTAGAAGAGGTTAATCATGTTCATCATATTCATTTATCTCAACAAGTTCTTTAAATAGTGTACATCCTGGATATTCAGTGCATTTTGTATTATCTTAAATGTTTTAGTGACTGTGGGTTCCATCCAGCTAAAGATCAAGTTCTACCTCCCACTAAGCCTACTAGGAAAACTCATCAAAACAGATTCCTACAATTCTTGTTATTAACACATAATATCACAATCTGTTTTAGTTAAGTACTCTAGAGAAAGACAACCAGGTGGGGTGTGTGTGTGTGTGTGTGTGTGTGTGTGTGTGTGTGTGTGTGTGTGAATTTTATTAAGTGGGCTTTAAAATAATGATACCTTCCCAAATCATACCTGTGATAATAACATCCCTGTAGTAGGAATTGTTAGAAGGTCTTATTAATAAAAACAAAACCAGGGCCAGGTATTGGGGTGAACGCTGAAAGATCAGAGAAACAGAACTAACCACAGCTAACCTCACCTCGTCAATTCCTCAGCTGATCTCGATTCCTCAAACTGGAAGCCTCTGTGTCCTCATCCGAATGGATCTCAGCTGAACTGCTGCTAACAGCATAAAAGCTTAACAGGCTCTAGTTCCTGGTTTTCATGCCTTACATACCTTTCTGCTTCCTAGCATCACTTCCTGGCATTATAGGCATTTGTCACCATGCCTGGCTGTTTTCTAGTGCGGCTTTGAACTCATAGAGATCTGCATGGACCCAGAATGCTAGGATTAAAGGTGTGTGTGTCACCATTTTCTGGCCTCTATGTCTATCTAGTGGCTGTTCTGTTCTCTGACCCCAGATAAATTTATTAAGGTGCACAATATATTGGGGGACACAATATCACCACATATCCCAGTACTATCCTTAAAGCTGGGTGCCTCAACAGTCAGAGTAGTTCTAGAATATCTTTCTCTCAGTATATAATGCAGGGTACCTCACTTGTCCCAATCTGGTGCTATACACTCAGAAAGTTTCTGGAGAATTACTGCTCCCTATTTCATGATGAAAGATGTACAAGCCTGCTGTCAGTGAAAGAATCATCATTAGGCAAAACAACAGGGTAAATCAACTCATGTTTCAAGAAAGAAGACCAAATCAAGCCAAAGGCAAGAATTAACTTTCTCCTGAATTTTATCTGGGTTGCTACCCAAATGTAATGAGAACAGTTGGGTTGGGTCTTCTCACATCAATCAGAGCAATCAGGAAAACTCTTCAGGTGAGGTTCTGTACTTAGGTGCTTCTAACTTGTGGAAAGTTGACATTAAAACTCACTGTAGTAGAGACAGACTTCTATGTGCTTCTCAATGGCATTATCATTTTTGGAAGAATTCATAATTGCTCTGAAGTTTCAGTTGGCTTTTCTTGACTAATATAGTAGAATATTTTCCATTGCTGGGGCATGTTGTTGCTGGGAAAAATAGCAATCTAATTTGCCAGTAGCATAAAAAAAAAGTAATGAATCAATATTTTTCTTTCAACTTGTAGAGATAGCCCACAATGTTTTAATTTTCAAAGCACTATTTTTAAATTGATTATTGTTTGTTGTGATAGGCTGTGTGATTCTAAATCTGCTTTCCCTATTGACAGATGTTATCTTAAGTAGCTGATCATTTGAGCCATACTTTATTCATCTGTAAAATGCTTTGCATATAATTATATCTCAATATTTTTGTATCAATATGAATCTAAAATTTTATATGGAATATAGCAGTATGCTCAGTGCTGGGAAAGAAAGATAATTAAATTTAACAAATATTTAGTACTTTTATCTGATATAACTTTTTAACTGAAAAGCAATTCTCTACCTCACCACTCACTGAAAACCAAAAAAAGATCAAAATACAGTTTAGCATATTAGTGTTATGTTTGCACACATACACAATTATTTCAATACGCAGGGTCCTAGGACATACTCTTCAAGGATACAAACAGTCCTACCTCATTTTAGCCCCATCATTGCCTCCCACTTGGCTACCTCCATAAGTATTTGACATTGTTGGAATCCTAATTTCTTTGTTTCTTCATTATATTTTTCATTTGTACCTTTACAGATATACTCAGTGCCTTCTCAGAAACTACCTTCAACAATTCTGATATTAAAATGTATGGTAGCTTAAAAGAGAAATTTTTCCCATAGCCTCACATATTTGGACATATGACCTCTAGTTGGTGGTGCTCTTTGGGGAGAACCTTCAGAGGTGCAGCCTTGTTGGAAAAAGTATGCCATTGGATTGAGTTTTGAAGATTTATAGCCTTTCCCTACTTCTAGATCTCTCTGTCTCTCTACTCTCTCTCTCTCTCTCTCCCTCTCTCTCTCTCTCTCTCTCTCTCTGTGTGTGTCTCTCTCTCTCTCTCTGTCTCTCTCTCTCTCCTTCCTTTATATGGGTGAAATTTGATATCCCTTTTTTCTGCTTCTGCTGATATCGCTTTGCCACCATTATCGACTCCCTATCTTCTTGAAATGTAACCTAAAATATACTTTTTCTTCTTTATATTACTTTTAGTCATGACATTTTATCAAAGCAACTGAAAAGTGATTCATTCAGAAGGACAAACATAGTATGTACTCACTCATAAGTAGATACTAAATGGGAGGGAAGGGATGGCCAGATTGCAACCCACAACTCCAGAGAGGCTAGCTAACAGGAAAAGACCCTAGGAGGGACACATGGATGACCCTGTGAAGGAGAAGTGGATGAGATCTACATGAGTGGACTGGGTGTGTGGGGGGCGTGGCAGAGGGCGAGGAGTAGGGGATGAAAACATAGGAAAATGGAAGGGTCAAGCTGGAACAGGGACAGAGTGGGAGGGCAGGGAGGAAGATACCATGATAGATGAGGACATCATGGGAATAGGAAGAGGCAGGGTGCTGGGAAGACTCTCAAGAATCCACAAGGTTGAACCCACCTTGATCTGCTGGCAGTGGTCCAGAGGGTACCTGGACCAGTGTACTCTGGTGACCAGTCTAGCAAATAACCTAGCTGTCATCATAGAGGCTTTGTCCAGTGACTGATGGAGGCAGATACAGAGATCCATGGCCAGGCACCAGGTTGAGCTTCGGGAATCCAATTGATGAGAGAGAGGAGAGATACTGCAGGCGAGGGACGTGGAGATCATGATGGGAGGATATGCAGAGATGACCAGCCACACTAGTGAGAGCCCATGAACTGTGGATTGGTGGCTGTGGAGCCCCCATGGGACTGGACTAGGCCCTCTGGACATGGAAGACGATTGTTTGGCTCGAACTGTTTGGGGGGGGGACCCAGGCAGGGGGATCGGGATCTGTCCCTGCTTCATGGGCAGGCTTCTGGAATCCAGTGCCTGTGGTGTGACACCTTGCACAGCCTTGGTGCAGTGGGAAGGGGCTTGGACCTGCCTAGGCTCATTGTGCTGGGCTCTGCTGACTCCTCATGGGAGGCCTCAATTTGGGGGATGTGGGGGTGTGGGGTGCTTGGGAAAGAGGGATGGTTGGTGGGAGGAGGGAATAGGGAGGAGGGGGGTCTGTGGATAGCATGAGGAGTGAGTAGAAAATTTCTTAATAAAGAAAAAAAAAGGCAGGAAAAAATATGATACCAGAAGAAGCAATATTGATATTGTGAAGAATCTGATCATGTTGGCTTTTGGAGGAATGTGGAAGATTTAGAAAATTTGGTCTAGAAAACTGATTGAACGTTGCAAGCAGGACTTAGACTGTTCTAATTGGTGCCTGGAAGAAAGTAGTTCTGAGAGTAACAGACAGTGGAGACTTGACTTCTATGGTTTCAAAAAGAAACTATTAGCAACG
This sequence comes from Peromyscus eremicus, assembly GCF_949786415.1. NCBI lineage: Eukaryota > Metazoa > Chordata > Mammalia > Rodentia > Cricetidae > Peromyscus > Peromyscus eremicus. Next base: position 89,175,391 of record NC_081417.1, read on the forward strand.
GGTTTAGAACCATTTGTGTGATATTTTGGCAAAGAATCTGGCTGCATTCTGTCCATATCCAGAGAAGCAGTCTTAGGCTAAATTAAAGATTAATGGACTAATTGCTTTGGCAGAGAAAATTTTCAGGCAACATCAAGTCTCTGACATGGTTATTACTGATTGTTCTTATGTAAACTTATAATGGAAAATAGCAAGACAAAAACATTTTAAATGTGTAATTTATAGGGGAAACCAGACACTGGGGGAAAAAGTTACAGCCAAATCATGTGTAAATAACAGGCTTTAATTGTTAAAGAGTTGAGCACCATTAGAGGGCAGCTGACTACTCTGCACTGGAAACACCTGGAAGATGCTTTTAGGGCAAGACTTCACCCAACTAGGCCTCCCCTTTGTGCAAGAGATTCCAAGGGGTTATTTTCTCTTACAAAACAACTGCTTCAACATACAAAAGTGGTCAAAGGGGAAGAAGATCCATTCTTGAACTTCACAGTGTTGTCTACTTGATACTGGTTTTGGGGATGAGAAAGATGAAAGATTGGGGGATTTCTAGATTTCTTCCTCCATAGTTTCAGAGAGATGTTGAGGCTAGGTAATGTGACAGAAATTGTTCCTGCTGCTGTGCCATGCCTATGTTGCTAGGATGGACTTCATCTCTCTGCATGTATAGACCAATATAAAGCCTTTCTTCCTTAAGTTGTATTTAGTCATTGTGTTTATCATAGCAAAATGAAAAATAACTAATATACCAAGTATTACTTGGATTCCCAGATAGCCCTTTGGAATGTGGATGATAGCCTCCATAATCCTGTATTTTTGTACTCTGTATCTCTATGAAATCACCATTATATTTATGATGCCAAAGTGTTCTTGAGCATCATGTATTTCATACTGTGGCTGCAATGGCAATCAAAGACTGGAATTACTGGAAACATATTCTTTGTGTGTATATGTGCTTAGGTGATTGATATTAATATTCATGTTGTACTTTGTTCAGACAGCATCTTATTAAATGTATAATATGAATAAGTTAGTTAATTGATCAGCTAATGTATTAAGCCATATTGTTGCCAGATATGGCACTTGGAAACCTGAAAGAGAAAAACAGTCATGTGTTTGAGGCCAGCCTGGGCTGGTACAAATTACAAAACAAAACAATGAATACCTATAGTTCAGTTATTTTCTTTTTTTATTTTCATAATTATACTTTTCTATCTTATCTGTTAAAAAATAAAAAGTGAGTAACAATAATTGTGTTACTGTCGTGATTATTTAATCTTAAATTTTTAGTATAAACACATTGATATCTTAACCTATATGTCCTTCATTAAATGCAGTTAATGGTATATATACTCAACTCAAGATCATTCTTTTTTATAATATGAAATGATAATGCTTAAAGTGTAATGGCCTTGCACTTATACTTATTTAAGAAAATAATACATAGAGATGCACAATATCTCAAATAAATTCACTATCATTTGTCTTGTTTTCCAATTAGCTTTGCACAGCCCTCATTTATTTTCTGATTTTAGATAATATTCTATGTAATACTAAAGTTGGTTTTATGTAGCTAGAGTTTTCCTGCCTTGTCCACAGTCAGGACAAATCTCTGTCACCTGCCAGTCCCACAGCCGCTCAGACCCGACCAAGTAAACACAGAGACTTATATTGGTTACAAACCAATATATGGCCATGGCAGGCTTCTTGCTTAAATTAATCCATTTCTATAAATCTATACCTTGCCATGTGGCTCGTGGCTTACCAGCATCTTCACATGCTATTTGTCATGGCGGCGGCTGGCAGTGTCTCTGCCTCAGCCTTCCACTTCCCAGCTTTATTCTCCTCCTTGTCCTGCCTATACTTCCTCCTGCCTGACTACTGTGTTTTATTTACCAACCAATCAGAGTAACACATTTGCCATACAGAACATCCCACAGCAGTTTTACATTATCCTAGTTATTTTCTAGTAGCAAGATTTTGTCTGTTTCAGTTTATTGTCTTATTCAGTAAGAATTATAATTTTGTTTTATTTTTCACATTCCCCTACATTTTTCTTTTTTCTTTTTCTACTTTTAAACATTTCTTTATTTTATCTTGTGTGAGTGAACATTTTACTTGCAGTTATATATGTGTACCATATCTGTTTCTGTTTCCTTTAGAGGTCAAAAAGGCATCAGATCTCTAGAACTGTAGCTCTGGATGGTTGTGAGACACCATGTGGGTGCTGAGAATTGAATCCAGGTCCTCAACTTGGCTAGTAAATATTCTTTTTTTTTATGCTGGGATTATGACTTTGGTTCTATTTTCACCCTTTATTTGGAATACAGGGCAACAGTAGTTTTAGGTTTTTAAATGATAAACATGGTGATAAAAGTGTTGAAAATAAGTCTGGCCTGAATTTGGAGAGTAAGTGGTTTTCCAGTTTGGGGGTAGGAGAGAAAACAGGTGCAAGATCATCTCCAAAGGAGAAGAGAACACATACTCAGTGAGCCACCAAGGGATTTGGCTTCCACTCACTAAGGGCAAGCAGTGCAGTCCAGGCTAACCATCCATGATCTTTGTCACAGCAAATCAGAGTCTCCAATTGTTCAAAGCAATTGTCGGTACAAGTGAGAAAGCAACTCCAGACTGACTTAGTAAGCAATCTGGATGACTATGAAATGTCCCCCAGTCCAGAGGTGGCAAAATCTTCAGAGTGACTGTTGGAGCAGGGAACCTTTCATGTGCTCCCAGTTGTTATACAGTGCATAGAGACTGGTGAGGGTCAGTCCTGCCAGGCCACCACGTGCTATTCCTCGAAGACCACCTGTACATTTATACAACATTCCCGTCATGGTTCGGGCTGCTACTGTGTTGAGGTCATCTTCTGCACCTCGTGTTTTCTCAGTGGTAACACCAAATGCACTATAGAGCAAAGCCAGGGAGCCTAGAGTATTATCCCAAAGTGCCCCTTGCCTAGTCACCATATTCAAAATCTGTACGTTTCTTGGTTTGGACCAGGCCATGCTCTGGGTTTCCTTCAATCCTAACCGCAGACCGTTCACTGCCCCAAATGCAGCCCCTGTCATGCTACATCCTCCAATGGTAAAGAAAGCTAGCTCAAATCTGCCTCGGGTTTTGTTAGCTCCAGTTGGCAAAATGAACTCATCGGTATCCTGAACAAGATAGCGTGGATCCACATTTAAATACGGAGACAGGGGGTTCATACCAGTTAGCGGAACACCGGCCAAGTCAGCGTGCGAGTAATTAACTACTAAGCCACATCTCTAGTCACCACCCCTACATTTTCCTAACACTATGCCTCTAAAAGTCCTGTGACTTTCACTCTCACACATAAATAAATAAACAAATGTAACAAAACATTTAAAAATAACTATAGATACAGTAGTTATTCTTGAAAGGAGAATATTTTAAGAGAATATTAGTTTAAAGAGAAACTGTTATTAGCTCTTAGTGTTTTAAGAGACAACGTTGGTGGTTTCTAACAGGATTATTTCAGTGAAGTGGGGCAGGAACACAAAAATATATACTGTGAAACTGAATGACAAGGGTGTAATCTTCCTTCCTCAAACATCTCTCCTGTGGCTTTTATGATCTATCTGCTCTACTTCCTTCTTCCTCTCCACATGACTCCTTTTCCTCTGAAGGTACTCTTTCTATGTGAGACTTCTGCACCTGGGCATTTTCGATGGCTGATCCTTACCTCTTTTCTTACATGGCTCTGAAGCTCCCATGAATCCAAAATAGCTAATGTCAAACTCTTACCCCAATCTATCCCTTGTATTTTTGATCCCTATCTCTAATGTTACATGTTGGAAAGGTGATGAGTCTTTCACTTCTTACATTCATTCATTTGAACCCTTATTTGTCTCTTCCTTCAAACATGTTCCTTAAATCTTACTGGGCAATTCAGCCAATGCCAGTGTCTGTCTATATCTTCATTTTTTTTTTTTTTTTTTTTTTTTTTTTTTTTTTTGGTTTTTCGAGACAGGGTTTCTCTGTGTAGCTTTGCGCTTTTCCTGGAACTCGCTTTGGAGACCAGGTTGGCCTTGAACTCACAGAGATCCGCCTGGCTCTGCCTCCCGAGTGCTGGGATTAAAGGCGTGCGCCACCACCGCCCGACCCTATATCTTCATTTTACATATCAGAAATTTACATTTTTTTAATCATTGCTTCTCTGATTTCTCTTTTTCTTCATTTGTTCAAGCCTTGTGGATTCCTCTTTTATAATAAGTGATAGCTTATTGGCTCACTTCTCACCCCTGTTCATGCTTGGATTACTGCGCTAGCCTCCTACATCATTTCTCATTTCCATAAATGTACCCCTTAATGCTCTTCTTCTCAACATAATAGTAATGGGGGTCATCTTTTTTAAGACCATATTCAAGATTCTTCCAGGATTGCTTACATAGGTGACATAGTGTCTGACTTGTAGGACATCCACACACTAATAAATAAAGTAGTTTTGTTCATAATTACCCAAAGTTGGAAGACATCACTCAAGATAAACAGAAAAACTGTGTGTAATTCAATATAATTAAAGATAAAAATGAGGTTATCAGACCATATTCTGATGCAAAGAACCTGTAACACAGGAAGTGATAAGCACTACTGTCTATGAGAATAATACTACTGGCTCAAGGACTGGGAATTATGAAATCAAGGGGTCTGAAGAGAAGATTTTATATGAAGACTTTATGCTCATTTTTTCTGTAACTTGAAATACTAAAAAATAACACTGACTTGAGAACATCAAATGCTTTCCAAGATCCACAAAATGTTCTTATAATTAGCCCTTTCAAGAACATGGAAAATTGAACTACTTTTCTATTTTATATGAAAATCTTTGCAAGAACAGCTTCAATTTTCCTTTTTGAATGGATTCTCCATGCCTAATCTGTTCCTTTAGAGAATTGTTAGGTAATTACTGAATTACTTCTGTATTTCAATTACACACCCATTTCCCCCAAATCTCAAGTTCTTCTGTAAATCAGTCTTTGTGTTTCAGCCAATGTAAACATCTTTCATTAACTGAAATACACAGGGTTTTTCTTTGATTGTTTGTTTTCTTTTGTTTGCATGAGAATATTTTAGGATATCTTTTCTCTTTTCATAAAAGACCTGGTACCTTGGACTGCCCTAGAACTTACATCTTACCTCGTTACCTTTTATTTACACATTTAATCTCCTTCATAATGATTATCACACTTTGCAACAGCTACTCCTTTACTTGCTTGTTGACCATTATCTTTCTGCACTAGAAAGTGTCTGACGCCATAGGTACCTCATCCATGAGTAATTACCCAGCATCCTGAGTACTTCCAAGCACAGAGTAGATAGTGTTCATGGAGCCTTGTTGGAGAATATTATTTCAACCCAGATTTAAAGATCAAATTCTAAAAGTGAAAGATATAAACAATCTCTCATGCAAACTAATTTGACATAGTTAATAAAATGGATGCTTCTTATGATAATGTGAATTTAACATTGCAACTCAAAGGAATAGGAAATCTGAACACTTATGAAATTAATTTTTAAAAAATAGTTCTGAAGGAAATACCCAGTTAAGAATATTTTAAGTATAATTTCCCCATTCCTTAAGAATGGAAAATCTTGCCGGGCAGTGGTGGAGCACGCCTTTAATCCCAGCACTCGGGAGGCAGAGCCAGGAGGATCTCTGTGAGTTCAAGGCCAGCCTGGGCTACCAAGTGAGTTCTAGGAGAGGCGCAAAGCTACACAGAGAAACTCTGTCTCGAAAAACCAAAAAAAAAAAAAAAAAAAAATGGAAAATCTTAACGTATTATTTAAATTGTATTGAGCTTTGAAAAACATAACTTGATCTTACATTTAATTGATTTGAAAATGCATGTTTCACAAAATAAGAATGATTCAGAAGCACAAAATAAATACAGCCACTGAAACATACACCACAGTAAATAACATTCACTAACTGGTTTTATTAAGGTAGGAAAAAAGGTGAGCTGTAGATATAGTGAGCCCATGCCAGGCAGTGGTGGTTCACACTTTTAATCCCAGCAATTGGGATGCAGAGGCAGGTGAATATCTGAGTTCATGATCAGTCTGGTCTACAGAATGAGTTCCAGGACAGCTAGGGCTTCCCAGAAAACCCCTTTCTTAAAAACCCAATGTGGGAGGTGCTATCCTTGGCATGGTGGTCTTGAGTTCTAGAAGAAGGCAGTCTGAGCAAGCCATGAAAGGCAAACCAGTAAGTTGCACCCTTCTGTGGCCTCTGCATCAGCTCCTGCCTCCAGGTTCCCGCCCTGCTAGAGTTCTTGTCTCAACTTCTTTTGATGATGAACAGTGATGTAGAAGTGTAAGCTGAATAACCCCTTTCCTCTCCAAGTTGCTTTGGTCATGGTGTTTCATCATAGCAACAGTAACACTAACTAAGACAAGAATCAAGATTAAGAAACACAAAACAGTATCTACAGAAATACATTATTCTAAAATCACAATATACCCTGAATAAATTTATCAAAACACACAAAGAAGTTGTAAGTAGAAAATGTACTAAAATAATTCATCATATTAAGAAATCAAAAGAAAAAAAAGGGGATCAAAATTATGTGATCATGTCAAATGGTACCAAAGCAGCATTTGAAAATTTAGTATCAGACTTTAAAAATGTCTTATAATATTGGCATAATAGAATGTATTTATCAAGAAAGAAAACATTCTAAACTCTAAGGAGCCATTTGACCTAAGTGTGGAAATCTAAAGGTAATAATAAGATATGATGCTATATTTTATCCCTGTAAATCTAAATTTCTCACCTATAAAACAGAGATAATGAAATTTCCTTCACAGAGTTTTAGAGATTATATCATATAATTTTTATTGTTTATTTTATTTTTGAGATTAATATAATTAAATCATTTTTCTTCCTTTTCCTCCCTCTAAATCATCCTATATAACTCTCCTCAATCTCTTTCCAATCAATGTCCTCTTTTTTTTAATTGTTGTTACATGCATACACACACACACACACACACACACACACACACACATATATATATAAACTCTTAAAGTGGGTTTCATTGTATCTCATGGTTCATTCCTGCCACATAGTAAAATAACAGTAACCACATAGAGGCTTAATATTAATTAGAAATGCTGGGCCAATAGCTCAGGCTTGTTACTAGCTTACATTTTAAATTAACCTATATTTCTTACCTATGCTTTGCTATGTGGCTTGCTAGCTTTTCTCAGTACAGCACACCCATCTTGCTTCTCTTTGCCCCTGCTCACAAATCTTCCGACTCTGTCCTTCTTCCCAGCATTCTCTGTTTGGCTCTCTAACTTTATTCTGTCCAGCTATTGGCCAGTCATATTCTTTATTAAACAAATCACAATGAGATATATTCACACAGTGTAAAGAAATATTCTACAGTTAAGATCCCTAGGCCCTTGCGTCTCTAGGCTCATGTTCCTATGCCTCAACCCTAAAAGATCTCAGAGAAAACAGAGCCTTAGAAAAACCAGTGCTTGAGTGATTGAAGCAAAGAGTTGTCACAAGAACTGTATTCAGAGGTCACAAAGAGTAAGCTTGTCTGACTTATGGAATCAAACCAGACTCGGTTTGAACAAGAATCCTTTTGTAGCCAGATTTCATGAGAATTAATAGCATGTTATTGGTGCCTTTGTTTCTTGTGTATCATTATGTTTTGGTTTGAGATAAATTCTGTGCCACTTTAATGCTTTAATATGAACTACTTTAGAAGACTAAGACTTCTGAGTAAGTTGCTTTATGATACATTATGAAGGTGAAGCTACAGATTACATTTGATATCTATAAAGTAAGGAAGAGAATGATTCTCATTCTAGATTTCTGAGGGTGATTTAAGGCATCTTGAACTGGTCAAAAGTTGTTACTTCTGTGACAAAGATTGTCAGCTAATGATACAAATTTGTATTACTATTTAGTTTTACCTTAGACTTTCCAGTACAAATAAAAAGAAGCATAAATTACTAGAATTATAATTATTTTAAAATTCTAAAATAGTCTTACATAGCAAAACTAAAAAAGGTCAAGTGTAAAGATGTCAAGATTAATGATACAAATGGACCTCATTAAGGTTATTTCTCAGAAATCACATTAACAAAAAAAAAATCATGTGGTTCTCACAGAACAGCAATTACTCTTTTGGAAACATAAAGAGACAAGTATTTAAAATGAGGGATTGGGGGTTAGACAGACCTTCTGATAGGCAGATAGGGAGAGGGATAATAACTAGGTAAGAAAGATGGTGAACTTCTGAGATGGCTGCCTTCTTCCTCATCCTCTTGACCTGAACTAAAAGCCTGGCACCTTAAAACAAAGGACTTGCAAGCTTTTTCCTAAACCAGTAGGGGACCTGGGTAATGGACTGGCTCAACAACCTCAAGAAAGTATCAGGGGACAATTTACAAAGCAGTTGTGGGCCAATCAACTATCCTGTCTTTCTTCAAAGAGACTATCCTAATTAGGGAAAGCCCAGCCCTCAAGGAGAGGCCAGGATTTCTGAGTGCTCCCACTTCTTTGCAGAGAGTATTTCTCTGTGTGCTTTCTGAGATCCAGTGAATTTGTCACAGTACAATTCATTATGATTATAGGATTCCGAGGCTAAACACAGGAAACCAGCAATTTTGATTATTACTTTACTACACATAAAACATAAGTAAATTTGTGAACTAGTTCCTGGTATGACCACAAAGTAGAGATAGCCTTTAAACTAATTGGTCAAGATTGACAAGTCTGGGCATAAAAATAGAATGGATGCCACAGTAATAGTCACATGAATGATTGTTATGACAAAATTATACACAATTATCATTAAAAAATGAAAATAACATAAATACATTTATAAAAACAAATGACATGTATACCTATAATTCACAGTTAATGACTATTGCTGTTTTGAGTTGTTTCAGTATTTTTCACTTGAAATATTTATTTAACATAAAGGGCTTTTTTCATGTAATTAAACTACTTTTCTAGCATGTTTAATACACAATAATTTAAAATTACTTACTAATTTTAAATTACAGACATTTTGAAGACAAATTTTCAAATTGCCATTCCAAAAGTTTATATTAACCTAGAGGCTGATTAGCAATGGAAGATGTTTCCCATTCTTTATAAGTGAGAAGCAGATTTTTAATTATTTTATCAAGTCTTTAAGTTCATATAATGTATTGTGATCATGTTCACCCCCACTCTTTCCCATACTTCCTCCTAGATCTACTTCCCATTTCCCCACTCTCTTCTTAGCTTCAAGTCCTCTGACACCACAAGAAATCCCACAGAATCAATTAACCTGGACTCATAGGAACCCACAAAGACTGAATTGACAAAAGACAGCCTGCATGGGACTGACCTAGGCCCTCTTCGTGTATGTCACATTTGTGTAGCTTGGTCTTCTTGTGGAACTCCTAACAGTGGGATCAGGGGCTGTCTCTGACTCTTTTACTGGTTTTGGGGAGCCTACTTTTCATACTGGATTGCCTTATCAGGTTTAATATGAGGGGAGGTGCCTAATCTTACTGCAACTTGATATTCCATGTTTGGTTGATATCCATGGGAGGCCCATCCTCTTCTAGAGAGAAATGGAGGAGGATTAGATGAGGTACAGAAGGTAGATGAGAAGGCACTTGGAAGAAAGAAGGGGGGATAAACTATGGTTGGAATGTAAAATAATAATGATAATAATAATTAATTAATTAATTAATAAAATGAGAAGAAAATTAATTTTCTATCAAGTCTAACTTATGCTGCTGTGTATTTGTGGATGTGGAGTCACTCGTGGGAGCATGGGCATCCTAACTTGGGCCACATCCTTGAAGAAAACCAACTCTTCTTACCCCAGCAGCCTTCAGCTGCCAAAGCCCTTCATGAGGAATGTGGTCTGATGAGCCCTTCTCCCATCTATGATGGAATGTTGTTTGACTGGATACTTTTCAGTTCTTGTGTGGGCAGTCACAGCTGCCATGACTTAATGAAAGCAAGGGCCCTTATAGATCAAGAAGAAACCATTGCATTAGTCCTGCTGAACTCTGACTCTGATTGTCTGACGTCTGTTCCACTGTTTCCTGAGTTATGTCAAGAAGGGGTAAGGTGTATGTCTCATTTAGGACTCGTCACTCCAGAGTTACATTCTATACTCTGATCAGCTCCAGGACTCTGTATTAATTAACTTCTAGTGAAAGATAAATAAGATTTATTTTTAATGTTAGCTAATTTTGCAGATGAAAAATAGCATCTATTAGTTTAATTAACCATACTAATCTGCGTGGCCTGTGGTGCCACTGGTGCCATGGTGACATCCATGCCTGAGCTGCTACTGAGGGCTATGTCTGGGTCTGTGTTCCTCCAGCAGCTGGGGTCTGTGATGACGTCCATGGCCTAGGTTACCACAGGAGGTCACAGGAACCAAATGTGTTGAAATCCAAGGGCCATGCTGAGCTGGCCCCACCCCTCACTCATCCTGGGATAGTTGGCCCTTCCCCTGTTGGACACTGCAGCAGGAGAGTTGGCTTTGCCCCCATGGGAGAGCTGCTCCCTCCTACTTCAGTGAGATGGCCCTATCCCTCACTGGTATGGGAAAGCTAGTCCCCTCACTTGAGAGGAGCAGTTGGTCCCCAGTGGTGCAGATTGACCAGCATAGCTACCATACATCCTCACATCCTGGGCCTTATGTTGGCTCACACTAATATCTACTGCATCTATGACCTGTTGGAGGTCACGAAGGGACTGGCACTGTGGAATGATACTACAGGAATTCTGTTACTTGGGGTAATTGCAGAATAACCCAGAGGAGTTTGGATTAGGATCCAGTGACAAAGGTGTTCCAGAGGCTTTGAACCAAACCAATGACTCATTGCAATGAAGGTTTTGCAGGAGGGGCTGATTGGACAAAAGGGTATACTTCATGACACACTGCAGCTCCCAATGCCATTAGGATAAATGAAGAGTGTTGGAAAGATGAAAGGACAAGGTGATTTTTTGTTTTGTTTTGTTTTTAATTAATTTTCAGGGGTTCTTTGCTGCATGGGTGAGGGGCAGATATGGAGAGACTGGGATGAGAGTGGGATTGAAGTGGATGATGTGAAATTCCCAAAGAATCAATAAAGAATTATGTTTAAAAAAGAATACAAGCTTTTATAAATATTTTATTATATTCAAACATATATCTTTTTCTAGTTATCTTTTGAAATACATATTTATGAGATGTTAAAAAGCATTTTAGGGACTGGAGCCATGGTTCAGGTTTGGTTTTTTTCTTTTTTCTTTTTTTCGTTTTTTGAGACAGGGTTTCTCTGTGTAGCTTTGCGCCTTTCCTGGATCTCGCTGTGTAAACCAGGCTGGCCTCAAACTCACAGAGATGCGCCTGCCTCTGCCTCCCTAGTGCTGGGATTAAAGGCGTGTGCCACCACCGCCCGGCCATGGCTCAGTTTTTAAGAGTCATCTTTGGTCTTGTAGAGGACCTGCGTTCAGTATCCAGCACCCACATGGTAGCTCACAACTGTCTATAACTTCAGTTCTAGGAGATACAAATCCCCCTTTGATCTACCTCAGTGGACACAAGGCAGGCATATGGTGCACCTTCATTAATGCAGGCAAAACATCCCTACAAGTAAAAAGAAATATTTAAAAGAAATCATTTTAAAATGCTAATGAATTTAAGCTATATATAGTTATTTTCTTAATGTTTATTTCTCATTTAAAAATTGTGTCTTTTTGTTATTGTTTTATTTCTTATGGATTTTGAAAGTATTCATCATAAAATATGAATTTAATTATGGCATTTTCATGTATAGGCTGTCCTTATTGGTCTTACTTTCCATTTACTTCTTCATTTGCTTTATATCCTTCTGCCTGGCCCTCTTTTTAGCGTGCCACAGCACCTCAGGGTTTATGTCATGTGTATTCCATTACCCTCATCCAGAGATGTGTTCTCTCCATCTCTCCATCTAAAAGTGTTCTTCATATTTTTATTGTACACCCACCTACCCCCACACACACCACACCACACACACACACACACACACACACACACACACACACACACACACCCCACACACAGTCTAAGTTCTGCATATGAAAATGTGTTATTTGTCTGGCTAAATTCACTTGACATAATGGTGTATATTATCTATTATCCTATAGATGTCATAGTTTCATTCTTTACAGCTTTATAAAATTTTCTTTTTAAATAAAAAAAGATTTATTTATTTATTTTATGTATGAGTGCTCTATCTGCATGTATACCTTTATGCCAGAAGAGGGCATCAGATCCCACTAGAGATGGTTGTGAGTCACCATGTGCATGCTGGGAATTGAACTCGGGAACTCTGGAAGAACAGCCAGTGCTTTTATATTATTATTATTATTATTATTATTATTATTATTATTATTATTATTATTTTGTGTATATAAAATAGTGTATTTGAATGACAAAGAAAGGTCACATAGAGACACATGTTCACACATACAGTACAAACACAGAAGATTTCAGTAAAATTTGCTTTTCATGTGACAGGGACTAGCAAGTTGCCACCCAGTGCTCTTAATGGCTGAATCATATCTCCAGGCACATATCCCAGGTGTATGAGCTGGCTTTCTGGATCCCATTACCTATGGTTGGAAACTTTGCTCACCCTTGATGCAGGAGGGAGGGGCTTGGTCCTGCCTCCACTGAATGTACAGGCTTAGTTGTCCCTCCATGGGAGAACTTACCCTGTTGGAGGAGGGGATGAGGAGTGGGTTGTGGGAGGGTAGGCAGGGGTGGAGGAAGCAGGAGGAGGGATGAGAACGATGATCTGTGTTTGGTATATAAAAATAATAATAAAATTTTTTAAAAAGTCAAATGTTAAACAGTAAAAAAAAAAAAAAAGAAGGAAAAAAGTTATTTTTTGCCGGGCAATGGGGTGCATACCTTTAATCCTAGCACTCGGGAGGCAGAGGCAGGCAGATCTCTGTGAGTTCCAGGCCAGCCTGGACTACAGAGTGAGTTCCAGGAAAGGCATAAAGCTACATAGAGAAACCCTGTCTTGAAAAACAAAAAAACAAAAACAAAAACAAAACAAACAAACAAAAAATAAAATAAAATAGTCATTGTTCTGATAGTATAAAGTTTTCTCTAAATAATGTAGTAGATTTTACTCTAATCCAGCTAAAATTATTTTGCCTATTATGTTTGCAAATTTGAATTTTTCACATGAGGAAATTTTGTTTTAATTAAACTTCAAAACTTTTCAAAATTTTCACTCACCACCACCATTGTAGTTGTGATATGTTTAATATATTTGGGAATCTTTCTGGATTGCTTATTCTGATTAATTTCTACACCATTCTAAATCTTCACCAATTTCCACATTATCATTATACTAGTTTTATAGTATTTTGATAGCTGATAACGATTTTGGATCTTTTTTATTCAGTGAACCAATATAAAGGGGGCATGAGCTCTGCTACAGGTAATGTCCAAGGTGCCTGAAGGTGTAAAATTTGGTGAAAAAAATCTGTCATGCTCTAAAAATATAGAGAGTCGTTTGAGGAAAATCTACCTGATGAACAGAAAACTACAGTATAAACACTGATGCTGCCCTGTATGGATATGGTTAGGGCAACAGTGTCTGTTTGCAATAGGAAGGATGTAGAAATCATGAGTTGAGATTTTCTTTTCCTTTGTTTCACCTTCTTTCCTTTCCTTTTTAGTTTAGGTAGGATGATATATCTATTCCTGAGAATTTTGTCCACTTGTGTAATATCATGACCTGGGAGTTGCTGTTGGATCTCCTACTGCACTTTCCACCTTTGCAGATGGCCAGCATTACTAAAGGAAGAAAAAGACAGACTACCTGAACTTGAGGACAACATAGAGAAACTGGAAGGTTTTTGCCTAATAAGCACAAAGACAAAATAATAATGAGGTACTACTGGGACTTCTGAGATGTACACACTTTGAAAATGCCAAACCTATGTGTTATAGACAACAAGGAAGGGGGAAAATCCCATTTTAAAAGCATAGAACACATATTTAAAAGAACCGTAGCAAATTTCCTCAGCATTAGGAAATGTCAATTGAGATACATGAGTTATTTAGCATATAAAATATAAAATAGCAGAAAAGAACCTTCCCTCATGCTGGGCGGCAGTGGCACATGCCTTTAATCCCAGCACTCTGGTGGCAGAGGCAGGTGGATCTCTGAGTTTGAGGCCAGCCTGGTCTACAGAGTGAGATCTAGGACAGGCACCAAAACTACACATAGAAATCTTGTCTCCAAAAACCAAAAAAAAAAAAAAAAAAACAAAACCTTCCCTCATCACATTATAACTAAAAGAGCAAATGTACAGAACAAAATATGAACATGTTGACTGCAGCAGGAAAGAAAGACCAAGGCAGACCCACCAGAATATTCAAATGAAACAATAAAAGAAAGGCTTTGAACAATGTACTTCAGGTAATGGACAACCAGAAAATAATACCCTTCAAAGTTATATATTATAATGGTGGAAAAAACGCAAATCAAAACTCTCTATTATTAAGACAGATTAAAGGAATTAAGTTAGTTTTATAGAAAATACATGAGTTAATCCTTCAGATTGAAATGAATAATATTACTACATAAGGCCACATGAAAGAAAAAACATGCCAGGATAATACTAAGTGGTAGAAGAAGAGCATAAATGCTAGAAACTCAAAAAATTGGCAGGGATCAGTTCACAATTTTCAATAGTAACTCAATTTTAATATTAATGATCTCTGGGGTTGGGGATTTAGCTCAGTGGTAGAGCACTTGCCTAGCAAGCGCAAGGCCCTGGGTTTGGTCCTCAGCTCCGGAAAATTAAAAAAATTAAAAAAAAAATCAATGATCTCAATTATTATATCTGATATTTTTATATTTGTGTGCTTAACTTGGAGTACCTGTAGAGCTCAGGAAGCTATATCAGGCTTTGAGAAAGGAAGGAGATATCGTAGAGTGTGAGAAGATAGTAGAACACATATGATATGATGTAAAGGGGGTAAATAAAATGGATTTAAGATTTAAGTAGTATAGTCAGAAGGTTTCTCTGGTCCTGCCTGGCCCCACAGTCCCACAGCCGCTTATAAAATAATCACTTCAAGGCTTAAAATACTATTTACATACTGTGTGGCCTATGGCAGGCCTCTTGATAGCTAGCTCTTATATCTTAAATTAACCCATTTCTATTAATCTATGATTTGCCACGTGTTCCATGGCTTATTGATCTGCTGACACGTTGTTCCTTAGGCGGAAGGCTAGCATCTCCACACACTCTACCTTTCTCTTTTCTTTCTCTCTCCTTGGATTTCCTGACTGCCCCTAAGCTGCTTTGCCATAGGCCAAAGCAGCTTATTTATTTACCAATGTGGACAACACATATTTACAGCATATAGAAAGATATTCCCCCAGCAAGGTAGAGATGGGGATGGGGAGACAGGAGAGAGTGGGTTGGAGAATGGGTTCAGTAACACTAAAGGTGTATGAAAATACAGAAATCCACTGTATTTACTGAAAGCAGTAAGACTGTTTAAAAATGTAAATATATATTTACACAAGTATATGTAAATATATAACATATTTAAATACACATACACATATGGAAATTGGAGGTTGTACATAGGTACTCTGAGTAGTGTATACTTTCTCCAGAATACATGAATTTTTAAAGAAACATCTCAGCATCGGTCAGGAGATAGCTGCCTATGAGTTTCTGAGAAGCCCCAGACAAACAGAAAATAACATAGAATACAGCCTTTTTCTTTATTTTTCTTATTAAAAAAATCTTTCCTTTTACATACTACATCAGACAAGATAGTTAGAAATAACATAGACTATAACTTTGTTCTTGATTACGTGTCAGATAAGATAGTAAGAACTTACTACTGAAGACATTTTTTTTCAGACATAGAGCAATCAAGCTGAAACTGGCCTTAAAACTTCTTCTCTGCCAGATAGCCTTTCATAGTACATACTGAGAGAAGGGGCAAAAATCATTAGTACTATTACCCAGTCCTGAATATGGAATAATGCAATACTGACTTGCCAGGCAAGATGTGACCACTAGAACAATAATGACAAGAAAGTAATGAGGGTAACCAACTGCTTTTAGATTAGATGTAAGTTTTGTTTCACAACAGGGTCTTTGTATCTGGTACTATAAATCTGTTTAAAAACCTGTCTCAAGAAACTCTTGGAGGTCTTGGAAAAAAACTTACTGCTGTTATCTTGATAAATGCTCATGTTGTCAAACTACCTTCTAAATATTTATATTTCTTTCCGTAGATTAATTCTGGTTTCATCCTTGGTCAGAGAAATGTCTTTCAGCAGTAGGTAGCAATTAATGCAGAGACTCAAAGCTTGTATAACTGCTAAGACAAGTGATTACTGAGTGCTCAGCCTTAAATGGGTCATCTATATCAACTGTGAGAGAAATGGAGTGGAAAGACTATAAGACCCCAATTATGGGAGAGAATGCTGTGAAATACGGTCTTCTTGACATGATAGGACAATTACACTCATGTATGCTCTTACTGTAGAAAGTAGTCAGTGTTATTTGTCAAGAAATTTCTGTGAGTGGGTAAGGTTTTCCAGATATTTGTTGTTTTTATTCAAATCAATAGTCCCTTAATGTGTTAAGAATAATACTCCATGTTAGAAAGTCTTGTTACATTTTGTTTTAGCCCTATTTTATATAGAGGAGAGAGTTAAATGTCCATCAGTTACCAGACTATGACTATTAGCTATAACTGATCCCACTGGTCTTTTGATGATTGTTCATTAATCACCTGAACTCACTAGCCAAACTCTTCAAACAGGAAAATGATATACAGTTTCATTTCAAATGCTACTGAGCTTATATTGCTATAAATAATAATTTTAGACACAAAAGACAAAGCCAAGATAGAGTATGAAGTCCTTAATTTAGGGAGTACATTTTTTTGCCCTTTGTATTATTCAAAGTGCACAATACATACTGGATCAAATAGGAAAGAACTGACATTTCTTGGTAATTGTGAAAACTATCTGTTAGGAGTAGAAAGTTGGATGTTATATTCATATCCACACATTTGTTTTATAAACACAAAACCAATATAGTCAATGTCCTTCATGAATGAAGAGCTAGCCAGGCAGTAGTGGGCACATGCCTTTAATCTCAATAATCAGGGGTAGAGGCAGGTGGATCTCTGTGAATTCCAGGACAGCTTGGTCTACAGAACTTGTTCCAAGGCAGCAAAGGTATTACACAGAGAAGCCCTTTGCAAAAACCTAACAACAACAATAACAACAAAGAGGAAGTTCTATTAGTGCTGGGAGCAAACAAAAGAGAGTTGGATTTGAGCTATTTCATTTTGAACATATGATAAGTACATTCCAAATACTTTAAAACTTAGTAAAAACAATATAAATTTATTTTCCACAATGGATAAACATTTCTTAAATAGAGAAGGATATAAAAAACATACATAGAGCAAGAACATGAGGGCATGATAGAGACAAAGAAACAGAGAGATAGAAATAAAGAAAAAAAGAGAAAGCAGGAAGGGGAATTAGGAGAGAGGAATTCAGGACAGAGAATATTAGTGCTAAGGAAGCTTGATTTCTGACTTTTGCCAAAGGATTCATCTCTACTTCCAAAGATGATATCAAAAATTTATATTTTGAGTTATATACTATTTTAATGACTTTAAAATGGTTAAAGCCTGCTTTGATGGTTTTGAAAACCAAATTTTACCAAGCTTTCCCTACTTCAGAACTGTGGTATTGAAAGAAAGCTCAAGAGAAAGGGGCTTCAAGATGCCATATATGATGGCAACATTCATTCTTTTTTTATTTTATAATTTGATTTAATTTTACATATCAGCCATGGATTCCCCTGTCCTCCCTTCTCCCAGCCCCACCCCCACGCCCCCGCCGCCCTCCCTCCATCTCACCCCCATTCCCATCTCCTCCAGGGCAAGGACTCCCCTGGGGATTCAGCTCAACCTGATAGATTCAGTCCAGGCAGGTCCAGTCCCCTCCTCCCAGGCTGAGCAAAGTGTCCCTGCATAGGTCCCAGGTTCCAAACAGCCAGCTCATGCACTAAGGACAGGTCCTGGTTCTACTGCCTGGGTGCCTCCCAAACAGTTCAAGCTAATCAACTGTCTCACTTATTCAGAGGGCCTGATCCAGTTGGGAGCTCCTCAGCTATTGGTTCATAGTTCATGTGTTTGGCTATTTGTCCCTGTGCTTTATCCAATCTTGGTCTCAACAATTCTCGCTCATACAATCCCTCCTCTTTCCCACCGATTAGATTCCTAGAGCTCCACCTGGGGCCTGGCCGTGGATCTCTGCATCTGCTTCCATCAGTCATTGATTGAGATTTCTAGCACCACTCTTGGGCATATACCCAAGGAATGCTCAATCATACCACAAGGGCACATGCTCAGCTATGTTCATAGCAGCATTGTTTGTAATAGCCAGAACCTGGAAACAACCTAGATGCCCTTCAACTGAAGAATGGATAAACAAAATGTGGTACATATACACAATGGAGTACTACTCAGCAGAGAAAAACAATGACATCATGAGGTTTGCAGGCAAATGGATGGATCTAGAAAAAATCATCCTGAGTGAAGTAACCCAGACTCAGAAAAACAAACATGGTATGTACTCACTCATAGGAGGATACTAGATGTAAAACAAAGGATGACTGGACTGCTACTCACATCACCAGGGAGGCTACCTAGAAAACAGGACCCTAAGAAAGCCACAGGGATCGCCCAATGACAGAGAAATGGATGAGATCTACATGAGCAAACTGGACGTGAGGGGAGGTAATGAAGGGCAAGCTTCGAGGGAAAGAGAGCTTAGGGAAGTGGGAGATCCCAGCTGGATCAAGAACAGAGAGAGAGAACAAGGAAAAAGAGATCATGATAAATGAAGACCCCATGGGAATAGGAAGAAGCAAAGTGCTAGAGAGGTCCCCAGAAATCCACAAAGATACCTCCACAATAAACAACTAGCAATGGTCGAGAGAAAGCCCGAACTGACCTATGCTGTGGGATGTTCTGTATGTGAAATGTGTTGCTCTGATTGGTTAATAAATAAAACACTGATTGGACAGTAGCCAGGCAGGAAGTATAGGTGGGACAAAAAAAAATTCTGGGAAATGAAAAGCTAAGGCAGAGAGATGCTGCCAGCCGCTGCCATGAGTACCAACATGTATCAATAAACTAAAATCTATACAAATGTAAAATATTTTAAACAAGTTGCTCTTTAAAAGTAGGTTCAACAATCCACATTTTTATCTTATCATATCTATATATTCTATGTTTCTATATAATATCCCCCTTTCTTATTTTAGAAAGAGATTGACTATGACCAATAACAATTTGAAATCAACAATCTAAAGAAAGACAAACATTCATAATCCGTTTTTTAGAAATGTGGACATAGTGTTCTATGCTACTTTCTGCTGATAGGGGGTGCTGGTAATTGTATGGGGATTCTGAAAAAAATTGAGATACTTGTCAAGTCCTAGGAAGACCAGCTATAACCTTTTTTGATAGGTATCATCTGTTAAGTTTCAGGAGGTCTGGCTTGATAAAATCTGATCCATTTTAACCTGGAACAAATCAATACCCTCTTGCTTCCGTGGAAACAAAAGCAGAGCAGTCTTTCCAAAGCAACATATCCTTAGATCCAAATTTTGAAATCAAGATACTTTAATATATACATATTGGTTTAACTGAGTCGCTTTTATAATTAAATGTCTTTCTGCAGTTAAAAATCTCAAAGACAATATAATCCAGACTCTGTGTTTGATTTCCTTCTTTATGTGGCTTTTTTTTTAATCTTACTTTTACTTTCTCTTTAAAGACTTTATTTTTTAAAAATTTCTATTTCTTTATATAACTGTCTATATTCCTTTTCTTCTCTGTTCCAAGTCTATGTACATTTTTACACACACTGTTAACTGTTTAGGGTTTATCCCATCTGAATCTGACTTATGGTGAATCTATTGCTTTAAACTGCAGAATTACTAGGACTGAAATGACAGCTTTGGCTGCTGGCTCTTCCCACCTCAGCTTTCCAACATGGCGGAACTACACCTACCATAAGCTCTGGAGGAATCATTCTGATCACTGAGTTTGTGAAGCAGTGGGTCTATACTTCTATCCAGCACCATGTAGCCCAAAAACCTTTTCTTTTTTTCCTTTATATTTTGGCTGTACTATCAAAAGCTATATCCACCACTCACTATGTTGCATAGCTTGCAGATGCCACTGTGTACAGTGGCAAGAATCCGCCATGCTGCACTCAAGTCTATATGCTGTGAACCCGCCATACTATAGCTCAAGTCTGCACACCACAGCGTCTCTGTACCTTGGCATCTCTATATATCGACCCACATGAGATATGAAGTAGAAAAATGTTTTTGACTCCATTATTGTGTGTTTAGAATCCCCTTTTTAACTCTTTTAGGCCTCATAGAAATTCGAGAGTCCCGCGTTGGTACACCAAATGTAGCTGGAAGTTTTTCTGTGTTCTGGCCAGCCAGCTGGCTCGTGGTCAGAAAAAAAAAAATCTCTCACCCATAGTCCACAGACTTTTATAAAATAACCACACAGAGGTTTAATATTACTTATAACTGCTTGGCCATTAGCTCAGGCTTATTAGTGACTAGCCCTTACACTTAAATTAACCCATAATTCTTATCTATGTTTAGCAATATGGCTTGGTACCTTTTCTCAGTTCTGCCTTGTCATCTTGCTTCCTATGTGTCTGGCTGGCAACTCCTGACTCAGCCTTCCTCTTCCCAGAATTCTCTTTGCCTGCTTATTCCACCTATACTTTCTAACTGTCTACTGGCCAATGAGCATTTTATTTATCAACCAATGAGATCAACACATATTCACAGCATACAGAATGACATGTCGATTATAGGTCAAAGGTTTTTTGGCTGGGTTGGTGTCCTAGTTGTACCTCTGGAATTCTTGCCTGTTTTCAGAGGATGGTCAGTTCAGACTCAGAATGCTCCATTACTAGGAGTTCTCTCTAGGATCACTCCTGTAGAATCCTGAGAGTTTCTACTGGACTAGGTTTCTACCTTGCCCCCACCACCAAATGCCCTCCATTTCCAGTATCTTTCTAAGTACTCTCTATTCCACACCCTAACCTTGCCTGACATCTCTAGTTCCCATCCCCACCTGCCACCAGTCCACCTACAAAATCTATTCTACTTCCCCTTCTTGTTACTTTGCCTTTCTTGGTCTATGAATTGTAGCATGATTATCAATATTTAACAGCTAATATCCACTTGTGAGTCAGTACACACCATGTTAGCATTGCTGAGTCTGGGTTACCTCACTCAGGATAATTTTAGTTCTGTTCATTTGTGTTAAAATTTCATGATATCATTTTTTTAACAGTGGAGTAATACTCCATTGTATAAATCTACCATGTTTTCTTTATTCATTCTTTGGTTGAGGGACATCTAGATTGTCTCCAGTTTCATGCTGTTGTGAATAAAGCCACTATGAAAATAGTTGAACAAGTGTCTTTGTGGTAGAATGAACTGTCCTTTGGTTATATACACAAGAGTGATATATCTGGGTCTTGAGGTAGATTGATTCCCACTTTTCTGAGGAAACATCATATTGATTTCCATAGTAGTTACATGAGTTAGCACTCCCACCAGCAAAGGAGTGTTCCCATTGCTCTACATCCTTGCCAGCATGAGCTATCACTTGTTTTATTGATCTTAAGCATTCTGATAGTTTAAAGATGCAATCTTGCCAGGCAGTGGTGGCACACACCTTTAATCCCAGCACTTGGGAAGCAGAGCCAGGCAGATCTCTGTGAGTTTGAGACCAGCCTGGACTACAGAGGGAGTTCCAGGAAGGGTGCAAAACTACACAGAGAAACTTTGTCTCAAAAAACCAAAAAAATAAAATAAAATAAAAATATAAATAAATAAATAAATAAATAAATAAATAAATAAATAAATAAATATTGAATCTCAAAGTAGTTTTGATGTGCATTTCCCTGATGGCTAAGGATGTTGAACATTACTTTTAGTGTTTCTTAGTCATTGTGGTGGTTTGAGAGAAAATGACCCCCAAAGGGAGTGGTACTATTAATAGGTGTGGCCTTGTTGGAGTAGATGTGGCCTTGTTGGTGAAATTATGTCACTGTGATGTGGGCTTTGAGTTCTCCTATGCTCAAGCTACTCCTAGTGTCACAGACCACTTCCTGTTGCCTGCAAGATGTAGGAATATCAGCTACTTCTCCAGCACTATGTTTTCCTATACACTGCCATATTCCACTATGATGATAATTGTCTGAACCTTTGAACTTTAAGTGAGCCACCCTAATTAGTTTTCCTTTATTAGAGCTGCTGTGGTCATGGTGTCTCTTCACAGTAATAGAAACCCTAACTAAGAAAGCCATTTTTGCTTTCCTCTATTGAGAATTCTCTGTTTATGTCTATACTCTATTTTTAATTGTATTATTTCTTTTCTTGATATTTAGTTTCTGGATTTCTTAAGATTTTGGATCTACAAAGCCTTCTATCAAATGTGGAGTTGATGAAAACTTTTTCCCATTCTATAGGCTGTCTCTTTGTTCAATTGATGATGTCCTTTGCCTTACAGGAACTTTTATGTTTCAGGATATCCCATTTAATAATTGTTGATCTTAGTACCTGTGCTATCTGTGTTCTGTTCAGGGAACTGTCTCCAGTGCTAATGCATTCAAGGCTATTCATCACATTCTTTTCTGTCAGGTTCAATGTATCTGGTTTTATTTTGAGGTCTTTGATCTGCTTGGACTTGAGTTTTGAGCAACATGATGAAGATACATCTATGTCCATTCTTCTGCATTTTGATATCCAATTTGATCAGCACTATTTCTTGAGGATTCTTTATTTTTTCAATTGTTTATTTCTGCCTCCTTTATCAAAAACTATGTGTCCTTAGTTGTGTGAATTTATGTCTGGGTTTTTAATTCAATTCCATTGATCAACATTTCTGTTTTTATGCCAATAACATGCAGTTTTTATTACTATAGCTCTGTAGTACAGCTTGAAATTAGGGACAGTAAAATCTCTAGAAATTCTTTAATTGTTCAGGATCGTTTTAGCTATCATGTTTTTTTTTCCATATAAAATGGAATGTTTCCTTTCAAGATCTGTAAAGGATTGTGTTTGAATTTTGATGGTGATTGTTTTGAATCTGTAGATGGATTTTTGGTAGGATAGCTATTTTAACTATCTTGATCCTAACAATCCATGAGCATGGGAGATCTTTCCATCTTCTGATATCTTTGTCAGTTTCTTTCTTCAAAGACTTGATGTTTGGTTAAAGTTATTCCAAGATATTTTATATTATTTGTGGCTGTTGTGAAGGGTTTTGTTTCTCTGAGTTTTTTCTCATTTCCATTTTTATTTGTATATAGGTGGGACATTAAACTATTTTCAGTGAACCTTGTATATAGCTACTTCACTGAAGGTATATATCAGCTGTAGGAATTTTCTGGTAGAATTGTTGGGGTCACTTGTGTAACTATCATAAAATCTGAAAATAGTGATACTTTGACTTATCCCTTTCCAAATTGTATCTTCTTAATCTCCCTCAGTTGTCTTTCTGCTCTATTTAGAATTTCAAATACTTTATTGAATTAGATGCAGAGAGATTGGACAGCCTTGACTTGTTTCCAATTTTAGTGGGACTGTGTTGAGTTTATCTACCTTTAATTTGATGTTGGCTATAGGCTTGTAGTAAATTGCCTTAATTATGTTGAGGTATTTTTCTTGTATCTATACTATCTCCAAGACTTTTTTCAGGAAAAGGTGTTGGCTTGTGTCAATTACCTTTTATGGTATCTGGTAAGATGATCATGTGATTTTTGTGTTCTTTTTTGTTGTTGTTGCCTTTTTTCTTCAGTTTGTTTATATGGTGGATTTATTTTTGTTTGTTGAACCATCTCTACACTTTTGGGATAAGTCTTATTTGATTCTAGTGGATGACCTTTTTGATGTGTTCTAGGATTTGGTTTTCAAGAATTTTATTGAGTATTTTTGCTTTCTACATTCATAAAAGACATTTATCTATAATTATGTTTTCTCATTGAATCTTTGTGTGGTCTAGGTATCAGGGAAACTATGGTTTCACACAAATGAATTTGGCAATGTTTTATCTATTTCTACTTTGTCAACTAATTTGAGGAGTATTGGCATTAGAGCTTCTTGAGAGTTTTTCAGAATTATTCACTAAATCTGTCTGGTCCTGGGCTCTTTTTGGTTGGGAGACTATTAATGATGGCTTCTATTTCCTTAGAGTTTGTACACCTATTTAAATTGTTTATGTTGATTTAACTTTGGTAAGTGATACCTATCGATAAAATTATCCATTTCTTTTAGATTTTCCAATTTAGTGGAGTACAGGTTTTTAAAATATGATCACATAATTCTTTGGATTTTCCTAGTTCTGTTGTTACATACCCCTTTTCGATAATGATTAGTTTCGATAATGGTTTGTTTTTCTTGTTGATTTTTCCAAAGAACCAACTCTGTTTTATTGATTCTTTATATTGTTCTCTTTGTTTCTATTTTATTGACTTCTGCCATGCATTTGATTATATTCTGCTGGCTACTCTTGCATGAGCTTGCTTTTTTTGTTCTAGAGTTTTCAAGTTCTAGTATGTTAAGTTACTAATATGAGATTTCTCCAATTATTTTATGCAGACATCTAGTGCTACAAACTTTCCTCTTTTACGTCTTTCATTGTAGCCATTGTTGCTGTTCTGGCTCTACTGGCCCAGGTACCCTTGTGGGCAGGGAGTAAAAAAATTCAGAAACAACAACACAGATTCTGTGATTTGTAAGCAAGCTCATTTTATTAAACAAAGGTCTGAGGTATTTTTGTGTGTGCTGTTTGGCTGGCTTTGCTTCTATGACTATTGTGATATTTCTTGATTTGGCCCTAGGTCTTACATAGGCAGTTGTCATCTTGGGTGTCCAGTTTCAGGCTCCTCTGGGTCAGGGCACTACTGGGCATGTCACTTTTTTTTTTTAACCTGAAGCTTAGCCTGTTCATCTGGCATGTGGACCTTATGTGCCTCATCCCATAAGTTTGGGTATGTTGTGTACTTATTTTCATTGAATTCTAGGAAGTTTCTTATTTACTCTTGTTTTGACCTAATAGTCATTCAGGTTCAGGTTCCATGAGTTTGTATGCTTTCTGTTGTTTCTTTTGTTGAAATCCAGCTTTAATTTGTGATTGTCTGATGGGATGCAGGGTGTTATTTCAATTTTCTTGTACTGGCTGAGATTTGCTTTGTGACTGACTATGTGTTCAATTTTGGAGAAAGTTCCATGAGGTGTTGAGAAGAAGGTATTTTTTTTTTTGTGTGTGTGTGTGTTTGGGTGAAATGTTCTGTAGATATGTTCCATCATTTGTTTTCTTATAACATCTGTTAGGTCCTGTGTTTCTGTTTAGTTTTTATCTGGATGCCCTGATCATTGGTGAGAATAGGGAATTGAAGTCTCCCACTGTCAATGTGTGATTTAAGCTTTAGTAATGTTTCTTTTACTAATGTAGATGCCCTTTCTTTTGGGACTTAGATGTTAAGAATTGAAACATCATCTTGGTGAAATTTTCCTTTGATAAATATGAAGTGTCCTTCTCCATGCCTCTTGATAAATTTTGCTTTCAATTCTATCTTGTTAAATATTAGAATGGCTATACCAGCTTGTGTCTTAGGTCCATTTTCTTGAAACATCCTTTTACATCCCTTTACTCTGAGGTAATGTCTATCTTTGATGTTGAGGTGTGTTTCTTGTATGCATCAGAAAAATAGGTCCTGTTTTTGTATCCATTCTGTAAATCTGTGTCTTTTTATTGGGGAATTGAGTTTATTAATATTGAGAAATATCAGTTACCAATGGTTATTAATTCCTGTTTTTGTTGTTGTTGATTGTGGTGCGTGTGTGTGTGTGTGTGTGTGTGTGTTTCCATTTTTTTTTGTTTTGCTGGTGTGAGATTATTTGTTTCCTGTGCTTTTATGAGTGTATTTAATGTCCTTTGGTTAAATATTTCCTTCTAGTATCTTCTGTAGGGTTGGAATTGTGGACAGATATTGTTAACTTTTGACTTTATCATGGAATATCTTGTTTTCTCCTTCTATAGTGAATGAAATTTTTGCTGGATATAGTAGTGTGTGCTGGAATCAGTAGTCTCTTAGATTCTGAACTACATCTTTCCAGGCTCTTCTGGCTTTTAGAGTCTCCTTTAAGAAGTCAGGTATAATTATAATAGGTCTGCCTTTATATGTTAATTGCTCTTTTTCCCTTGCAGCTTTTAATATTCTTTCTTTGTTCTGTATATTTAATGTTTTGATTATGTGGTGAGAGGACATTGTTTTCTGGTCCAATCAATTTGGTATATTGTAAGCTTCTTGTACCTTTATAGGCATCCCCTTCTTTAAGTTAAGAAACTTTTCTTCTATGATTTTGTTTTATTTTTCTAGGTCTTTGACTTGGGATTCTTCTCCTTCTTCTATCTTTATTATTCTTTGGTTTGGTCTTTTCAAAGTGTTCCATATTTCCTGGATGTTTTATGTCAGAATTTTTTTTAGATTTAATATTTTCTTTGACTGATATATCTATTTCTTCTATTGTATCTCCAGTGCCTGAGATTCTATCTTCTATCTCTTGTATTTCATTGGTGATGCTTGGGTCTGTACTTCCTCTTCACCTACTATGTTTTCATTTCCAGAATTCCAGGGTTTTTGTGCATGTGTGTGGTGGTATTGTGTTCCCCAAATATTGTGCACCCTAATAAACTTAGCTGGAGTCAGAGAACAGAACAGCCACAATATTAAACATAGAGGTTAGGCAGTAGTAGCACATGCCTTTAATCATAGCATTCCAGAGGCAGAGATCTATCTGGATCTCTGTGAATTCAAGGCTACACTGGAAACAGCCAATCATGGTGACTCATGCCTTTAATCCCAGGAAGAAATGGCAGGAGGCAGAAAGGTATTTAAGGCGTGAGGACCAGGAACTAGAGCCTGGTTAAGCTTTTAGACTTTTGAGCAGCACAGTTCAGCTGAGAGGCATCCAGTCTGAGGAAACAGGATCAGCTGAGGAATTGGCAAGGTGAGGAGGATGTGGCTTGTTCTGCTTCTTTGATCTTCCAGCATTCACCCCAATACCTAGCTTCAGGTTTGTTTTTATTAGTAAGAACTTTTAAGATTCGTGCTACACATGTGTACATGTTTATTGTTTCTGTTTCCATATTTAGGTCTTGAATAGTTTTATTCATTTCCTTCAACAGTTTGTTCATTTTCCCTGGCTTTTTTAAAAAGAGATTTATTCATTTCCCCATATTTTTTGTTTATCATTTCCTCAATTTCTCTAAGGGATTTATTTATTTCTTCTTTAAGCAGTAAATCATCTTCATGTAGTTGGATGTAAGTG
The DNA here is from genome assembly GCF_949786415.1 of Peromyscus eremicus. Taxonomy (NCBI): domain Eukaryota; kingdom Metazoa; phylum Chordata; class Mammalia; order Rodentia; family Cricetidae; genus Peromyscus; species Peromyscus eremicus. The sequence continues at coordinate 89,202,878 of NC_081417.1, forward strand.
TAGCCAGAAGATTTCCTGTGTTCTGGCCTGCCAGTGGTTGAGACAAATCTCTCTCACTCACATCCCCCAAGTAAACACACAGAAGCTTATATTAATTATAACTGCATGGCCATGGCTCAAGGTTTTTCTAGCTCTTATATCTTAAATTAGCCCATAACTATTAATCTATGTATTACCACATGTTCCATGGCTTTACCTGTATGTCATTAAATGTTGTTCCTTGGGCAGCTCACTGGTGTCTCTTGACTCAGCCTTTTTTTCTGCAGAATTCTCATTGTCTGTTCATCCTGCCTATACTTTCTGCTTGGCTTCTGGCCAATCAGCTTTTTTTTTTTATCAACCAATCAGAGCAACACATTCACAGAATACAGAACATTCCACTGCATGTAAGGTGTTTTACTTGTGCTTCTGCTGTGTTAGAATATTCAGGAATTGATGTAGAAAGACATCTGGGTACTCTTGGTAAAATATTGCCTTGGGCTGTTGTTGATTATATTCTTAAGTTGGCCTCTAGGAATCTGAGTTTAGAGTGATTATAAGTTTAGGTGTTGAGTTTATCTTTGTTGGATGTGTGTTTTTTACCTTGGTTTCTGTTTCCTCTTTGGTCTTCTGACCAGTGTGTTCCATGGTTGTGCAGGGGATCTCTGCTACAGTTGGGGGCTGGACTCTTAGCAGTTAGCATGGTCTCAAGTAAAACTTGGAGTCTACACCAGAGTTGGTGGCTGCAATAATGCAAGTAGGAGGGTGCAGGACCAGTGTTAGGGTGGGTGGAACCAAGAGAGTGAGAGATTTGGGGAATTTGGATGTGGGACAGCATAACTGGGATTCTGTTTGCCAACATGGTCTCTGATAGATCAAAGAGTCTCCTTCCAAGTTGGAGGCTAAGGAATGGTGACACTGAAGGGGTGGAAATTGTGGGTAGGGTTGGGGGGGCACTAAGAGAGTGGGAAGAATTTTCCATGCAGGCAGTCTACCTGATATTCTAGTGGTCAGCCTGGACTCTAGAAAAGCAGGGAGTCTCTACCCCAGTTGAGGTTAGGATAAAGCAACTAGGAGGGAAAGTGGCTGGGGATAATGTGTTGAGGTTCAGAGAGATTGAGAGAGTGAGATAGTTTGACAGGTGGGCAGCCTACCTAAATTTCTGGCAACCTGTGAAGTCTCTCCTTTGCAAGATTCTTAAGACTTGAAATCTAGTTGGGAAATGTAAGCCCAATAAATTCTCCCTGAAATAGTTAATCTTCACTTTCAACTTGACTGAATTAAGAAAGTCTTAGGTGACTGGCCAAGCACAGCTCTGTTTATGGCTCTAATATGTTTCCAAAGATGATTAGATCATGAAAGCTCTGCCCTAATGGAACATTTAATCCACTAATAGCACTAAAACACCAAGGTTCTAAATGCTCATAAGGATCTCTTTGTGCATTGTTAAGCCATTATACTAATAGCCTTCCATTTTATTCACTGACAAAAGGACAAATGCCAGTTACTATAGTTTGTCTCTCCAGTCATTCTTCTAGACCAGAAGTATTGGTTCTTAAAATTCTCTCAAATGCCAGAATCTAAAAGCCATACATCTGAAAAGAGGTTGAGGAAAGTCTTTACAGTTCAATAGGCAGAATATTACTTTGGCATCCTCTTTTCAGTTTAGATTGACAACCCTATCCTCAATTGTGCCTTCAATGTGCTCAATGATTAAAACTTTCCAAAGATGAGCAAGACACTTACTCATTAACAGACAAAAGATGATGAGAACATGGGATCTGAAACTTGGAATTGGGACAATTATTTCATTGTGTTCAAATTTACTGAATGTCTGTTATCAAATTGTAAAGTCACAACCTGTAACCCAGCAAGTCAGTTTCCACCATCTACCCACTAACTACCCTCAATAATCCAATGAAAAGAGCCAAATTATTAATAATGAGAAGCAGAAAAATGATATTTTCTATGTGACCATATTGAAAAGAGGGGTAAAGAGATCCAGTGTCAACCCTACCACCCAAAGCTCATCTTCAGGATATTGGTTAAATATTTAGGTTAAGAAAAATATTTCTTTTCCTCTGATGTATTTAGACCTTTCACCATCATTTCCTTATATTGTTTTCTAAGATTTCCTTATGGTTCCATATATGGCATGTGTTCATAGCATTCAAGTTTAAAGTGCTCTTTGAATTGGTATAATTACATCTTTTGGTGAATATTCCATTTACTAACACTAAGAAATGTGAGTATCCTGTTTAAATACTAAAATAGAAAAAGCAACCCAAGGATTAGAAAAAAGTCATTCTGTCCCAGAGAAAGCTCCTAGAACATTGGTGTGTAGAATCCCTGTCAATGTTTACACAAATATCTGAATGTTTGCATTAAAATAAAAATCACAGACTAAGTATGAAGGCATATGACTCCAATTCTGATACTCAGCAGATTAAAATAGGAAGATTATGAGTTACAGGTAGCACTAGACTACATGACAAGACCTAATCTTTAAAAAAGGCATAATAATAATAGTATAAAAGTAAAAATGATTAAGAAATAAAGAAAAAGAAATTAATATGAAATCATTTTATTTTGTACTTTATGTACTTTCTTCTTAAAAATTTCCAACATCAAAACTCTTTCATATTATTTATGCTGTCTGATTGCTTTGGTAGCTTATTTGTATAAACATTGAACAATTTATAATATATCCATATGATTGAAACTTTCATTCACTTATAAATCTTCTTGTCAGTATTTCTTTGCTTTCTGCTATCATATTTTCTTCTGCATTATGTTATAAGCTTGAGAAGTCTGAAAAGAAAAAGATTTACTGTCTTTAGTGACTTCAGAGTGCAAATTGAAAAATATATGATTCTTAGTATTCTGTTCTTCATAGCCCCTCTGTTCCCTTCCTCCCCCATTCCCATTATATCCCATCTCTTCTTCTTTTTCACATTTTTTCTCATGTTCTCACACTTACTCTTACCACCCTGATCTATAAGAAACATCATGTACCTTGTCCAAGCCCCGAGTGAAACTCTAGATTGCATGTGATAAGGAACACCATGTACCCTGTTCAAGGCCCAGAGTGTCACCCAAGATTACATGTGATAAGGAACTGCATGTACCCTGTTCAATGCCTGGAGTGATACCTAAGATTACATGTGATGAGAAAAACCATGTACCTTGTGTAAGGCCTGAGGGACACCACAGTTTACAGAAGGTATAGAACACTATGTATACTACAGTTATGGGATATAGGTGTACGGTAAAGTTTACTGTATAAGTTAAGCACTGTAAGAGATTAACAACTCATAATAAATATAATTATAAATATATTGTAATAAAGTAGATGAAAATATGTGCTCTCTCAAAATAATGTTATAACTCTGTGCTATAGATCTTAGCAACATCAACAATGATTTTAAAACTTTAAAGATTTTATTTTTATTTTTAGTTATGTTTATGTGTGTATGTGTTTATATATGCTACCTGCTTATGGGTAATTCTGGAGGCCAGAAGAAGGTGTTCAATGCCCTGGAACTGGAGTTATAGCCAGGTGTGTGATGCCAGACACATATGCTTATGAATGATCATAGGTCCTCAGAAAAAATAGAAACTATTCTTAAACACTGTCATCTCTGTAGCCCCTGATTTTGCTTCTTTCCTTTCCTTATTAATTTGATTAACTTTACTCTATTCCTTTCATCTAAAGGAATAACATTATAGCATTTCTTTTGCATTTTCAACTTTCCAGCATCACTAGTCTTGTGTTTAAGACCTTTATTAAGTGAATAATGGTCAGTGACCTGAACACATGTGATACTGTGACAGTGAGCTTGATAACTAAGATAGCTGCTGTAGCTAGAGTTTTCCTGCCTGGCCCACAGTCAGGACAAATCTCTATCACCCGCCAGTCCCACAGTCACTCAGACCTGACCAAGTAAACACAGAGACTTATATTGGTTACAAACTGTATGGCCGTGGCAGGCTTCTTGCTAACTGTTCTTACAGCTTAAATTAATCCATTTCCATTAATCTATACCTTGCCACGTGGCTCGTTCCTTACTGGCATCTTCACATGCTGTTTGTCATCTTGGCAGATGGCAGTGTCTCTCTGACTCAGCCTTCCACTTCCCAGCTTTATTCTCCTCCTTGTCCCACCTATACTTCCTGCCTAGCCAATGGCCAATCAGTGTTTTATTTATTGACCAATCAGCAACACATTTGCCATACAGAACATCCCACAGCACTTCCCCTATTTTTTTTTTCAAAGAGGAAGGTTTTAACCTTAACAAAGTAAAATTACATATAATTTGGGAATTTGGGCGTAGCTTCTCTTACTACTTCCTGCTGGAGGGGGGCGCTGTATCTTATGGGGACACAAAGAAAATTTTAGGATTATGGAATAGTCCATGAGGCTGTATTGTCTCAGCCAGTTGCCTTCAAATGGTTCTGGATGTTGGATCATCATGGCCATCGGAGACCTTTCAGGGGGTCTTGGCTAGTCAAACTTGATGTATCTTAATCTGGAACAAATCCATAGCCTTTGGCTTTCTGTAGGAACAAAAGCAGAGTCTCCTTTCCAAAGCAACATATCCTTATATCCAAATTCTGAAGTCAAGGTACCTTTAAAATATACATTTTGGCATAACTCAACAGCTTTTACAATCAAATGTTTTTCTGCAGTTAAAAATCCCAAAGACAACACGATCCAGATTCTCTGTGTAATATTCATCTTCACGTGGCTTATTTTTTATATTAATTTTACTGTCTCTTTAAAGACTTTATTTTTTAAAACTATGTATTTGTTTATATAACTTTATATATCACCTTTTTTGTCTCTTTCAAGCCTATGTATATTTTACACACATTGTAAACTATTACATCTGAATCTGTCTTATTGTGAATCTGTTGCTTTAAACTGCAGCAGCTGTGGCTGCTGGCTCCGCCCACCTCAGCTTCCCAACATGGCTATGTTTACTGCCAGCTCTGGGAGCTATCATGGGTCTATGCTTTTATCCAAGCAGTGTGTAGCCCAGAAACCTCTTTTTTTTTGTTTTCTACTAGCAAAGGCTAAGTCCACCACGCAGCTTAATGTGCCACTTGCAGAGGCCTCATTCCTGCCAAACTGCAGGTCGAGCGTGCACACCAGAAACCCACAAGTAGCTCAAACTGGCAGCTGCCACTCATTTGAGAGAGACAATTAGGAACCTGTTTTTAGCTCTGTTTTAGAATCTTTTTTCTCAGTTTTTAGGTGGAAACTCTTGCCACCACGTTGGACGCCATTTGTAGCTAGAGTTTTCCTGCCTGGCCCACAGTCAAAACAAATCTCTCTCACCTGCCAGTCCCACAGACGCTCAGACCCGACCAAGTAAACACAGAGACTTATATTGCTTACAAACTGTATGGCCATGGCAGGCTTCTTGCTAACTGTTCTTACAGCTTAAATTAATCCATTTCTATAAATCTATACCTTGTCACGTGGCTCATGGCTTACCAGCATCTTCACATGCTCTTTATCATCATGGCGGCTGGCAGTGTCTCTCTGCCTCAGCCTTCCACTTCCCAGCTTTATTCTCCTCCTTGTCCCGCCTATACTTCCTGCCTAGCCAATGGCCAATCAGTGTTTTATTTATTGACCAATCAGCAACACATTTGCTATACAGAACATCTCACAGCAAGCTGCTCTATTACTAACAGAGAAATGTAGTGTGTGGCATGCCAGCACTGTTAAAATAGACATTTTAACATTTCACATCCCAGGACATTTCACGTCCAGGCAGAATGGACAAAAATGGCATCAGACTGTCTTATGCTATTGAGAATGACATGAAGCCTAAAAAATTATGAATTGCTTATTTTAGAAAATTTCCACTTAATGTTCTCAGACTATGGTTTATTGCATTCAACTAAAACCTGAAAATGAAGCTGTGAATGAAGAGAGCCTTCTGTACTTACAAATGAACCTTTGAATGAGGAGGGATTACTGTATTCCCTGCCTACTCCTGTCCACATCCCCTGTCCCATCAGCTTCAGTGTAATTTGGTTATTAACAACAAAAACTTTGTTAGTAGATGAAGTATATATAGGATTGTTCTTGTCTCACTTATATAACCATAATCTAAAGTTTTTTTTTTTTTCTCTTTGTAACCCCGGGTTTTTCTCATATCTGAACAGGTGAGACTATAAGCAAGATTATTCTAATATGATTTTTCTATGACAGTTGAGCTAATGAGATAGTATAAAGTGTATCCATAACTGGGAGAGTTTACTGTATCTAACTACTCATAATTGCCATAAGAAAAACATTATAAATGCAGATAATAAATGAAAATATTCTTCCTACAAATTGAATTATTCCAAATGGCAAAATTATGTTTTGGGTTTCATGAAAGCATAAATAGATCTCACACATTAATTATTTAGGGGCCTTTATGAACTATGAGTTATGCTCTTAGCACATAAAGTAAAAAGCTATATCATAAAACAAGCTTAAGTTAATACATAAGCTATAACAAATATTAATATTCAATTTCTTTTATAGATAGAAATCAGAGGCATTTGGAAATGTACTCAGTGATAGAGCATTGTCTAACCTGAGTTGGCAGAAGGTTGATAAGAAATATGGGTCAATTTAAGATGGGAGAGCTAGCTAGTAACAAGCCTGAGCTGTTGGCCAAGCATTTATGATTAATACTGTCTTGTTATTTGGGAGTGAATTCAAGAAAGGAAAACTCCACATACAGTTTCCCTTGGAGGACATTCCTCCCAGGTGTTATCTTGTTCTTGCCATTTTCCAAAGTCATGTAGCCACATCTCAGTCATAGTTTATTCCTAAGAAAAAAATCTATATACCATCTAGACCCATGACAAATGCAGAGAGATCATAGCTAGTCAAAGTGTTGTTGTCAATTTTTTCACAATCTTCACATTAAGATCCCCTCTATGGGATCCTGATATTCAGTTTAAAACCTATGTACTGTATACCACATGATAAATGATGTATTTTATGTGTGTTCAAGTAGTAATAAAACTGTAAAATAATGTGAATTTATTATTCATAGATTGAAAGAAATTAACTCCATTATATGGTTATATATTTAACCATATTGTGAAACTATGCATAAATAATTATTACTGTCTACTAATTGAAACCTGAATCTAATCTTAATTAGAATGTTTTCCTAGGTCATTAATCAATTACATTAGTAAAAACAAGTGAAAGACTGTGTGAATGGGAGCAGGAAGCCAGCCATCACATATATAATCAATTCTTGAAGAGTCTAGGAAAACATCAAAAGGATGTTTATGCTTTAGAAGAGACTTTCCAGAGGTACCTTAAGGAGAATCTTTTGATATTGCCTTAATTGAATGTTAAATAATTGCTATTAAGTTGATCATGTTAGTTGTGGATTTATGCTCATGGTTTTATCTTGTAGACATATGACAAGTTGTAACTGAAACAAAAAAGATGAAATGTCATTCTATACTGAAAGTAAAACATCAACCAGATTCTAGACATAATTAGAATATATATGGTAGCATTCTCTGTCCATGCCCACATTCTTTTAAGAACTTCAGGAATCTGGTGTTCTGTTTGGTTTCAAACATATATGTAAAAGACTCATGTTGCTCAGCCTCATATAATGTTTTCTTGAGGTTTGACCAGGTTATTCTTTTGCTTCAGGCTTTTAATTGTACCAGTTGTGAGCAACTCTTGAGTAGTTTTCATATTTAATTATTCTTAATTATATGTTATATAGCATATGTACTCTTCCTCACAGGCTGATGGGAATTCAGGGGACATCCTATTAAAATATCAGGCCACAAAAAGCATTAGTGGAAATGTTTTGCCAGGCCAGCCATTATTATAGCTTGCAGGGCTGACAACTGAGTATAATTGGTGATTACATTTCTCCTCTAGTATCATACATAGCACTTTCAGGCACTATGAAAATCAGCCAGTAGAAAGGAAGATTCTAGGAGAGTACTGGTATTGACTTCCCATGTTCTATGTCTCAAGTGTATGATATCATAAGCAAAAGAGTCTTAGCATCAATTTCTGGAGGGTAAACAAGACCATTAAGAATGCAATGGGAGGACAGGGTAGATAAGGGAATGTGAAGAGGGGGATGACTAACACTAAAAACATTTATAAAAATGTTATATTGAAACCTACTACTATGGAAACTTCCTAATATATGTACTTACACATATCTAAGGAATGTAAATGGGGTTACCTTATGATGGGGTAAGAATACCAGATAGCAAAGGATAACAAATAAAAAGCCCAGTGCCAGAAGTGAGCTGAGCTACCTGCTATGGAGTTGTTGGCACATGAGGTCCCATAGACCACCAACATTATAGTTTATTTTCAGTGTTCTTGGTTATCAACTTGAATTATGACTTCAATCCTTCCTTTCTCATGGTATCAGTAACTGACCCATGATTTTAATTCATTGTTTTTTCTTGGTTTCTTAAAAAACATTGTTTTTACTAGAAAAGCAAGCCAAACAAACTGGCACAAAGCAGAGCACAGTAACAGTAACAAGAAAATCCAATAGATAACCAATTGGTTCAATTTCTTGGACTTGTGGGTTCATTGATTTATCTTAGAAAAAATTCTTAGCAATATTGCCTGGCTGTACAATTATTTAAAAGCCAGTGACTTTCAATAAATAATGTTTTATTTCGCATGTTTGGAGAAAAGAAAGGAAATTTCAAATGATAATATCTATTCTAGAGAACAAGAGCAGTAGGAATGTTTTAAGATAATTTGTATATGAATAAGTCTCAAAGATGTTATTTAGATCTAAGAATATTGTTGCTTCTCCAGAATGGAAGGGACTCTTGAAAGGTAAATGTAATTGTTATTGATTGTGTTTGAAACAAGGTAAAATAGGTAGGAACAATGAATAAGCCAGTGTCTTTACACATGTTAGACACCCAGATAATGAACACATTAGTAACAAATGTGTGTTTTGTTTTCTTCAACATTACGTGGTGATATTTGGGGTATACTCTCTCATGATATTGTCACTCCCAGTTTACAACTTTATATCCTAGACTTCTTGTCACACATTAGCTATGTATTAAAATTGTTGTATGTCACATATTATATGCAACTTAGATAATGATTTTCATTGAGGAATGAACTTGAAGAAATGAAATATTTCCATGAAAAGCAATTTGCTTTACTAGGCTTTGCCAATATTCCTGTATTCCTATATTCCTACAATTACTGTAGATTACATGAGTTTGAAAATGAGCTTTCTTCTTTGCAACCCACTTTTTCCCTCTGTTTGATTCTCCTGTGAAGTCATAATCCTCTGTTTGCGCAGTGTCTGTTGCCATGGAGAGTAATATGATGTTACAAATGCTATTATTTATGACTTCATTGTAGGATGGATCTGAATGAGAAATTAATCTCTGATTTCTTCACCAAATATTTGATGAGATATATGGGAACAGAATAGGACATTTCAGTTTTCATTTATTAATTGGCAGGTGAAACTTTTGTCACTGGTGACAATATCCATATTCAGGAAATAATTTCCAATGTTAAAATAAATAATAAAGTGGGAAGCAATAGGAAAACCCTTATGTTCTTTCCAAAAACAATTTGCTGAGAGACACAAACTCCTCCTTGAAAAGCTGCTTGTCAATGTCATTCTTTAAGTTTCTGCTTGATCCTGCTGTGTTGACTTTCTTTGTTAAGAAAAGCTAAACAGCACTCTGGTGCATAAGCCCCTCACCCACTGTGATATTGAATTCTGATCTTTAATAAACCAACATTGATTTACTTCGCTGCTTCTGTTTGCTGAGCTAAGCCCCACTGGCATAGTTGAAAAGGCACACATAATTTAATCAAATTGCTATTTTTTTCATTTTAGTTTTTTTTGTGCATAAAGCATGTTCTAAGATTCCAGAATTTATTTTTTTGCCTTAAAATAATTCCTTCTTAGAACAGAAATTTTATATTACAGTAGTTTCCTAGTAGACAAAGTCAAATAAGCTGCAGTAGGCTCATTTTTTGTTGCAAATTCCGTTCTTTTCTTCACACAGGGATTGAGTCTTGAAGACCCAATGTAAGAGCTAACAAACTGTCACCATGAGAGCTTCACATTTCAGATCTCAAGCAGCCTGTAAGTATCTTGAGCACTAAGTTAGGCAGTATTTTGCAAATATTGCAGAGTGGAGAAATAGAAGATATGGGCCAGTGGTGAGCATAGATCTATTAAATCAGACAGGTATAACACTGGCCTTATTTATTCCTTTTCTGTGAGATAATACACACCAATACTAGACAGGGTGAGCTTTGTTCTTCCCATTCTTAAACTTCTCTTCTGCCTTCCAGAGCTCGGTTATCACCCTGGTTCTCAGATAGAATGAAGGAAGTTTATGCCATAAGTCCTTCCATGTCTGTTCCTGTTAGCTATTTTTCATGTGCAGTGCCACAGTGGGTCTAGTATGCAAGTTCATTTACCACATTTTTGGGTTACATGCCAGTGTTTTTTTATAGGACTCAATAAACTAACCAGTCTAAGAAAAGAAGAATTAGACAAAAGCTGGAGAGAAAGTGGCTGATAAAGTTTTATCTGGTCCTCTTGATGGACTCAGGATGTAACAGTTCTGTGTAGCAAGCATTTTACGTGAGTAAGTACATGATTGTCTTTTGAAGACACATAAGTGAGGTAGCATATACAATGACATCTTTCTCGCAACTCTTACTTTGCTTAGATTATACCTCAGGTCCCAATTAATTTATTAGCAGATAAAGTTCATTTCAGGTTTTACTCTCCAGGATTCTACATTCAAGATTCCTTTAAGACTTAAAACTGGCATATTACATAGAGGGAATAAGAATTGTTATCACAATATTTTTACCCCCTAACTTCAGAAACTTTCCATATATCTTTTTTTCATGTGTCTTGATGTGCTTAATTTCACTTGCTTATTTTTGACCCATGTTCCATGGCAAAGCTTCTCTCTGTGTCCTCCTAGAACTTACTCTCCTTGCAAGCATCCTAGCAGTCTCTGACACAGAACATTGCACTTTCATAAGGGATGCTGCTGTTTTCAACTTGCAGGTGAATTTTTGTCCTTCTATTTGATCTTGTCTTCCACACAGTATTCTAACACTTCAGCAACTGAACTCATTTTACTTGTTAATATACAGATTATTTTTCATTTTCTTTGTTATTATTTTCCTACTTAGACCCCTTCTCTTTATATGTATTCCAGGAATGTGTATTTTGTTCCACTTGTGTCAATGGTATAAACAACACTAGATAGTAAATATTCAGTAAATGTTATTTAGTTGAAGTTTCTGGTAGAGGAAAAGTAAAGTGTTTTATCAAAACGGTCTGTTTTGATTTTTTTGAAAAATGAATCATGTTTTCTGGTATGTTAAAATGTATTATGAGATTGATTATATTAGTATGTTTATTATTTTAAAAGTATTATTTATTAAAACCTGGATATATAGAATTACTGAATAGTAAACTTGTTTAAACCATAAAATCTCTTCTGAAACATGATATATATATATATATATGTTTCATATATATGTATAGCTAATACATGTAATTCTGAATGATACTTTATACTTTATTTTGAATTAACTTTAGTCAGTCATTGCTGAGGTCTAGATGGTCTGTAGTTCCTTTCAAAGGCACAAATTCTGACTGAGATCTGGATGCAAGAGAGTAGAAAACTGTGGTCAGGTGTCACTGAATAGGGGGAATGTCCTCTCATGCAAAACAAGACCACAGGAACAGGAGAAGGCTGAAGGAGGAACACAGATAAAGTGTTCAGAAGAATAGCTCTCTTTGTAGGGTTATGTTTAGCCCAATGTTTAGCAGTTGTTGACTATGAAAGGGTATGTAAACAGTAGAGAGAAGAATTAAAATTATTCATTTCTGAAGTTAAAAAATAAATAATGACAGCAAAGGGGACTTCTAAAGCAGAGCCTCTGGTCATCAGTTGCCCAACCTAGAAAACAATCTAGTTTTAGTTGATATTGATGTGGGGAGAGGAAACAGTCTCTACCATACATAGCCACTTTTAAACCACCTTAATAGTGAACTAAGGAGCATTACAGTTACGGAGAAGTAATTGGAAAAATAGACAGTGAAGTTTTGAGGAAATTAAACACAACAGTACACAACTTATGGTATGAGGTGGTCGCTCTGAAGGCATTGGGGTATTCCCTCCTCCAAAAAGAAATTATTCAGATAAAAATACATTTATGTAAGCTATGTCAAGAATGTCATAGGACTTCAATAGTATACTAAAAAGTAGCTAAAATAACAAAAAATACAATCAATTAAAAAAGAGAAGGATTAGGGGCCTATTATAAATATGATAGACAGCTACAAAGGAAATAAATCCCCTATGTCAAGGTCAAGCCTAATAAGGAAACCAAAATTGAATATTTATTTTATTTTTATTGAAAATGTATTATTCTCTCATACAATATACATTTTCTCCTTCCTCCATTCCTCTTAACTGCCCACTGTAGCTGGAGCTTTCTCCCATCCCTCCAGGGCCCGCAGTCACTCAGACCCAAATAAACACACAGAGGCTTATATTAATTAAAACTGTACGGCCTAATGGCTCAGGCTTCTTGCTATCTAGTTCTTATATTGTAAATTAACCCATTTCTATTAATCTTAAAGTTGCCATGTGGCTTGTGGCTTAGAGGCACTTTTACATCTTGCTTCTTCTGTGTCTGGCAGGTGACTCCTGACCTTGCATTCCTGTTCCCAGAATTCTCCTCTCTGTTTATCCCACCTATACTATACTTACTATGTGGCTACTGGCCAATCAGTGTTTTATTTATCAACCAAATGAGAGCAACACATTCATAGCATACAGAGTGATGTAAAAGTAGGTTCATTAATCTACCCTTTCATAGTGAAAGTTTTGCTTTGTAATATGACTACAAGTTTGATTGTAATGAATAGCTATTAACTTTCATTTCTTTATATTCCAATTAGTTGGTAATAATAACTTTCAAAGACTAGCAATTTGCATTACATTGTTAAATGAACTGTTTAGGTACAATACCTTGAACAAGATTAGAAATATATGAACAGTATCTTCTAACAAATTCTATGTCAAATTCATATCAATATACAAAATTTGTATACAATATGTAAAAATCCAATCCAATGTAAAATATTTAAAACTAGTAATTGCCTTCTAAAAGTAGATTCAATAGTCTACCTTTTTATCTTATCATATCTATATGTCCATCTCTAATTTGTAGCAATATACATAATTTGTATAAAATATACAAAAATTTAATCCAATGTACAACATTTAAAACTAGTAGTTGCCTTCTAAAAGTATATTCAATAATTTACCTTTTTTAAAAAAATCTATATCACATCTATATCCTCTCTTCTTTTCAGAATAGATTCAATAATCTATTCTTTATTCTATCATTTCTATATTTTTTTCAGAGTAGATTCAATAATCTACCTCTTATCTATATCCTCTTTTTTTTCAAACAGGAACCTTAAATCTAATTTCCTTTGTTTATCCTTTTGCCTGACCATTAACAATAACAAATTATAAACAATTATCTTAAACAATGACTATTATCCAAAAACCCATTGAAAAACCAAACACCAACCACCCCACCTCTTGGGAATGTGTGTGCCATGTTCTTAAAATTACTTTGTGCTGTCTGGGGGTGAAGGCATCTTTAGGGTAACCTGAAAAGAAAATTTTGATTTAATTGTCAAGTCCTGAGAGAGGTTGCTGTATCATTTGTTGTCCAGTTTTTGCATAATGTGAAAATGCAAGGCTTGTCTCAAGTACTTGCTTGAGTAGTCTGTGAGGCTGAATCACTCAGCTAGTTGTCTCAAAATTTTCCTGAGCAGTTTGTAGTCCAAAGCTGATCTTTAGGTGGTGTTTGTCAGCCTAGTGTTATTATTATCATCCATATGGAATTGTCATTGTGGGGCCCCATCATCATTTTGGAGACTTCAAATTTGCTGTTAGGTATAAAACTGATAGAGACTCAAACACAAAAGGCATGTACAGGTAGCTAGATGAAGCCCTTTTTTCTAGAATTAGTTAGTACTCTATATGACCATTAATATCATAATAAAAGTTTAGTATATATAAACCTTATAAATTTTGATATAAAATTCATGCCTTAAGAAAAGTTTTAAAGACTCAAAATAGAGCCAAAAAATTGTGAGATTAGTGGCAATAGAATAGTATCTAAATTTTGGTTTTCTTCTGTCCCATATAGGATGGCTCTTCAGACATGATACAGAGGTTTTGCACTTTTTTTTAACAAGCATGCTTGGGTTTAGAGAAAGAGAGAGCCATTCTCTCTCCAACTCGAAAGCCAGCTTTAATTTTTAATTGAACTGGGACTACATAAAGACCATTTGTGTTAAGTGTCTGTTGAGACAAGCAAAAATAAACATTTAGGAAGACTTATGAAATTTTATTTGTGATAGACCAATAGACCAATTTACTCTTTTTCTTGGGACATTTTTTCAGGATGATTTGTTTTTTTCTTCAGATTTCTCATTTGCCCAGTGTTCTTCAGATCCCCCAGCCTTCATTCTCCTGAAAGACAAAAACAAAAACCCTTGCCCAAGCCTAACTTTGGGGAGTTTCCCTTTTGGCAAGTTGTATCTGATTAAATGAAAAGCATTTGTTAGTAGTATTAATTAGTTTTAAATTGGATGGTCATGCTGGTTAATGAACTATCACCTCTTCCAATTAAGAGTTCTCTCTGTTAAAATCGAACCTTTATCTATTTTGGTGGTATCCATAGATTTTCTTCTCCTGTAGAAACAAAAGCAAAAAAGTCTCATCTGCAATGTAATACATATCCTGGTTTCCATTCTGAGGTCAGCAAATCTTCAAAGTGTATAGGTTGATTTAATTACATAGTTTTTTTTCTTTTATACAATGTCTCTCTGTCTCTCCTTTCTAATTAGCATTGAGAAAATTCAAATTTAATAGAGCATTACATAATCAATTGTAAGATGAATCTTAAAAGGTCTTATTAATAGAAAACCCAGAGCTAGATATTGGGGTGATAGCTGAGAGATCAGAGAGACAGAACAAACCATAGCTTGTAGCACAAATCTTAAAAGATCTTGTTAACTAAAAACAAACCTAGAGGAGCCAGGTATTGGGGTGAATTCTGAAAGATCAGAGAAATAGAACAAGCCACAGCCAACCTCACCTTGCCAATTCCTCAGCTGATCTTGTTTCCTCAAACTGAGAGCTTCTGAGTCCTCACCCAAATGGATCTCAGATGAACTGCTGCTAAAAGCCCATAAGCTTAAAAAGCCTGAAGTTTATGGTTCTCACGCCTTATATACCTTTTTGCTTCCTGTCATCACTTCCTGGGATTAAAGGCATGTGTCTTTCCCAAGCAAGACATGAGATCACAAGTACTGGGAATAAAGGTGTGTGTTACCATGCATGGTTGTTTCCCATGTGGTTTTGAGCTCACAGAGATCCGGATGAATCTCTGCCTCCAGAAGGCTAGGATTAATGGTGTATGTGTGTGTGTGTGACCATTTTCTGGTCTCTATGTCTATCTAGTGGCTGTTCTGTTTTCTGACCCCAGATGAGTTTATTAGGGTGCAAAATATATTGGGGGACACAATATCACCACAATAGCTAACCTCACCTCTCCAACTTCTCAGCTGATCTTGTTTCCTCAAACTGGAAGCTTCTGAGTCCTCATCCAAATGAATCTTAGCTAAACTGCTGCTAAAAGCCTGAAAGCTCATGCCTTATATAGCTTTCTGCTTCCTGCCATCACTTCCTAGGATTAAAGCCGTGTGTCTTTCCCAAGCAAGACATGAGATCTCAAGTGCTGGGATTAAAGGTGTGTGTCACCATGCCTGGCTGTTTCCAGTGTGGCCTTGAACTCGTAGAGATCCAGATAGATCTCTGCCTCCAGAATACTAGGATTAAAGGTGTGTGCTACCACTGCCTAACCTCTATGTTTAATATAGTGGCTGTTTTGTTCTCTGACCCACAGATAAGTTTATTTGGGGTGCATATATATCAACCACAATCTATTTTTAGGGGGGTTGTTATCCCTTTCTGTTTATTTAGCATATCCTTTAGAGTTCAATTTGATATTTCTATGACTGCTTGCCCTGTAGGATTGCGTGGTATACCTGTAATATGATTTATATTGTAATAAGCAAAAAACTGTTTCATTTCAGCAGAGATGTATGCTGGAGCATTGTCAGTTTTAATTTGTGCAGAAATAGCCATGATGGCCATAACTTCTAGCAAATGCCTGATTACAGAGTCAGCCTTTTCGGAACCCAGAGAAGTTGCCCATTGAAATCCTAAATAGGTATCAATGGTGTGGCATACATATTTTAATTTTCCAAATTCTGCAAAGTGAAACACATTCATCTGCCAGAATTCATTCTTCAGAGTACCCTTTGTGTTACATCCTGCTGGTGTCTCATTGTAAAAGGAACAAGCAGGACATTTCCTTGGCTTTTAAACCTTTACTATTGACATGATATCTTTTTAATGAAATTATGAGGCCTCTAGTACACTTTCTATCAATAGGTTACCAGTCTCATCATTACCTTGTGCTAGATGGCCTGGCAGACCCATATGGGATTGGATGTGAGTTATATATAAGGGATGATTCCTATTCCTGATTATATCTTACAACTAAATAAATAACAAAGTTAATTCTGACTCATTAGGGATAAATTCTGAAGTCTCAATATGTAAGATCACTCAGCATACTGAGAATCAGTAACTATGTTGAGAGGTTCTTAAAAATCCATTAGTACCATTAGAAGGGATGTTAGATTTTTGTCAAAAGCTCTTTTTTTTGCATCTAATGAGAAGATAATGCATTTTTTGTTTGTTTATTTATATGGTGGATTATATTTACTGATATTCCTATTTTGAACAAATCCTGCATTTCTGGGATAAAGACTGCTTGATCATAGTAGATGATCTTTTTGATGTGTTCTTTTATTTGGTTTGAAACAGAGCTCTTCCTTTAGATTCCCCATCTCTATCATTTATTTGTGTTTGTTTCTGCAGGAGAGGAAAAGCTATGGATACCAACAAAATTAATAAAAATTTATTTCAAACAGAAAAAAACCCCTTGATAAGGAGAAGTAGTAGATCATCCACTGATGTGACAACTCTACAAGTTGTAAGAAAAACTCAATAGAAAAGGGTCAGGGCAGGGTTCTGTTTTTTGTCTTTACAGGATAATAGGAATACCCATCTTCAAGAAATCATAAGGCCCTGGACACCCATATGTCTACAGCACAAGGAAGAACCAATTGGTACCAATATACTCTACAGGGTGATTTCTCAATGCCTAACTTCTATATCTCTTTAACTCTAGAACAGTTGTAGTCCCAATTCAATTATAAATCAAGCTGACTTTGGAGTTGGAATGAGGCTCTTTCTTTCTCTAAACCCAAGCATATTACTAAAAGGAAAATTAGGAGATTCCATCTAATATTGGAAAAGTCAACAAGTGTGAGACAGCAGAAAATCAATAATCTAGGCACCATTTTTGTCAACATTCTATTTCTTTTCATGCTTATCCTTGATTTCTATAAATCCTTTCTTAAGTCATCCTAAATCCAAACTTTCCATTTGGACATTAATAATGTTTAAGTTTTCCACAGTGAAAAATAAGTCTTTCAAACAGTAATTTCTGAAGTCTCCAGAAAGAAGATGGGACCCTACAACAACAACTCTACTCAATCCAGGAAGATGTCATTGTACCTAAGAACATTACTCAATGATCAGCTTTAGACTGCAAACTCTTCAGGACAGTTCTAAGGTGAGATGGTCCACCATGCTACACCTCTAGCCAGAATTTCAGACAATATTATCCACTACTCTGAGACAGGCTGCAGACTCTATAGCTAGCCCTATTGAGACCTAACTATATAAGCTTCCTTAAAGGACCCCACAGAGATACCATTTCCCCTTAAACAGCAGGAAGAAATTCTAAGAAAATAACACCCCCTCTCCCAAAGTTTTCATTTTTCTCATGGTTATGGATGGATGGTTACAGGGTTGGAGGTGGAACAATAAAATTTGACTCAATATTCTCTTTTAGAAAAGAAAAAGGGGAATGGACAGGTATAGAATATTAAAATAGATTATTGTATCTACCAGTAAACTGATTTAGCAAACTATCAGTCTTGGATAATTTGTACTGATATGGATTCTTGTATATTGACACAAATATAAACTATTCTTATATTCCTATTTAAGATAATTTGTATATTATCTTATTATATATTATATTATCAAATTATATAAGATAACTTATTGTATTGTACATATATTTCTACTCCTGTTTGAAATATTTGTATATTGATACATATTAAGGATATTGCTGTCATATTGTATATTGCACTATACATTTCTACCTATGTTTAAGATATTTTTTGTATTGTTAGAATTTTGAGATATTTGTTCTTATATGGTACATCTGCTTACAGACTACTTGTCTTGTTAATGTGAAGCCTTAGTCTTTAGGTTATTTAGATAGATCAGACTTAAAGAACTATATTCATCCATGCTTGTCATTTCTATAGTTATGTTAGTTAGGTTCTCCAGGTTTACAAAAACATATGTCAGATAAATAGGTGATATTCAAACACTTCATAGACCTAGAGAATATGGCAGTTAAATGTTTTGATAACTTAGAATTCTGTTGATATTCCTGGCAGTACTGATCCTGAATGTTGGGCTGCTGTAGGTAGAGTTTTCCTGCCTGGCCCACAGTCAGGACAAATCTCTCTCACCTGCCAGTCCCACAGCTGCTCAGACCTGACCAAGTAAACATAGAGACTTATATTGGTTACAAACTGTATGGCCGTAACAGGCTTCTTGCTAACTGTTCTTACAGCTTAAATTAATCCATTTCCATTAATCTATACCTTGCCACATGGCTCATGGCTTACCGGCATCTTCACATGCTGTTTGTCATCGTGGCGGCTGGCAGTATCTCTCTGACTCAGCCTTCCACTTCTCAGCTTTATTCTCCTCCTTGTCCTGCCTACACTTCCTGCCTAGCCAATGGCCAATCAGTGTTTTATTTATTGACTAATTAGCAACACATTTGCCATACAGAACATCCCACAGCAGGCTGCTATACATTTTTGTTTGGAAGTTTGTCTTCTTCTTGGCACAAAATGGCCTACTGGGCAGGAAACTGTTCTTGCCTCCACTGCTGATAGTATGAATGTTGTACTTTCCAGATGAGCAGGACACAAGGAAAAGCAACTACTGAACTCTGCCAAGACAGGATAAAATGATTCTTCAAAATTTCTGCTTCTGAAAATGGTCTGTCAGATATTCTAGGCCTGTAGACAAATTGGATGCCCCAATGATGCTAAGAAACTTTAAGTGATTGTCCCGGCTGCCAGCTGTCTTTGTCTATTCTCACAAGAATTTCAGAAATTGCTTGCTTGCATTTTCCATTTTCTCAGGTATTATTATGTTCCTTTGCAGGTCTTTGATGGAGCTGAAAACTAGTTACAGTTTCAATATTCTTGTATCTTAACTAGAATATATTAGTACTAGAGTTAGAATCTTCAAGACAGGACAGCTAATGGAGTAATCTCAGTAATTTGCCATTTACCTATGTTCTGGACATTTCTGGATATTTAGCAAGTCTTTATGGTTTGATGTTATTCTTGTTGGTTATAATTCCATTTTTGTTTATGTTATTACCCTTTGTTCTTCCTGGACAATACTTGATAATCATTCTTACTGTATATAGTTTATATTATGTTTAGGATTTTCTTATTTAGACAAAAAGGGGAAATGTAGTTTTATTTGCTCTGCCCATGACCTTGGGCTATAAGGTGGAAGAAGGCAGTGCTTCCTGCCATTGTACATGAACTCCTTTTTTTGTTTGTTTGTTTTGTTTTTTCTTTTTTTTTATTAAGAAAGTTTTTATTCATTTTACATACAAATCACAGACCCCCCCTCTTCCTTCTCCTACCCCTCCATCTTTACTCCCACAACCCATCCTCCATTCCCTCCTACATATAGGCAAGGCCTCCCATGGGGAGTCAGCAGAGCCTAGTATATTCAGTAGAGCTAAATCCAAGCCCCTCCTCCTACCTCAAGGCTATGCAAGGCTATGCCATAGGTAGTGGGCACCAAAAAGCCAGCTCATGTTCCAGGGATGGATCATGATCTTACTGCCAGGAAGCCCCTTAAGGAGATCAAGCTACACAATGGTCTTGCTTATGCAGCAGGACTAGTCCCGTCCCATGGAGGCTCCACAGCTCTTGGTCTAAATTTCCTGAGTTCCCACTAGTTTGATTTGATTGTCTCTATAGTTTTCCCCATTATGATCTTGATGCCCCTTGCTCATAGAATCCCTCTTTTCTCTCTTCAACTGGACTCCTGGAGCTCAGTCTGGTATCTGGCTATGGATCTCTGCCTCTGCTTCCATCAGTTACTGGATGAAGGCTCTATGATGACAATTAGGGTATTCCCCGTTCTGATTACTGGGGTAAGCCAGTTCAGTTCAGGTACCCTCTCCACTATTTCTAGTAGGCTAAGCTAGGGTCATCTTTGGGGATTCCTAGGACCTTCCCTAGCACCTGTTTTTTTCTCTATCCCCATGATGTCTCCTTCTCTCATGGTATCTCTTTCGTTGCTCTCCCACTCCATCCCTGTTCCAGCTCGACCATTCCATTCCCTTATGTTTTCATCCCCCATCCCCTACCTTCAATGCTCCCCCATCTCCAGTTTACTCATGGAGATCTCATCTATTTCCCCTTCCATGTTTGTCCTTCAGAGTCCCTTAACTGAAGAATGGATTAAGAATATGTGGTACATATACACAATGGAGTACTACTCAGCAGAAAAAAAAATGACATCATGGAATTTGCAGGCAAATGGATGGAACTATAAAATATCATCCTGAGTGAGGTAACCCAAACTCAGAAAGACAAACATAGTATGTACTCACTCATAAGTAGATACTAGATGTAAAACAAAGAATAACCAGACTACAACCCACAGCTCCAGAGAAGCTAGCTAACAAGGAGGACCCAAAGAAGGACACATGGATCCCCCTGGGCAGGGATGGCAGATGGGAACAGAAGAAGGGCATACCAAGGAAAGTCCCACTGTCTTCAACTTAACTGAAAAATGACATCCTTTTCAAAGGTACATATCTAGTCACATTTGTCAACTAGTTAAAAAAACCAAATAAAAATAGCCCTTTTTAATAAAAGACAATAGTTTTTGAAAAACATTATCATGTACCATACTAGTGCTATCAACCAACCCCCAAACTCTATAACAGAAAATGATTATCTTGTTGAGATTTTTTGATAAACAGAGTTTACCTATAGGGAGGCTACATCTGGATTGGTGCCATAGACTCTTCCTTGGAGTGCAACTGCTGGAGGCATTTTCTTCTCATGGAAAAGGCTGGTCACAGGGGAGCATGCTGAACTGTGCATGAACAATTTAAGTTTTCTCTCCTTGAGATAGGGCTGAATGTATCCTAGGCTGTCCTCAAACTCACTGTGTAGCTAGCTGAAAATGACCTTGAACTCCTTATCCTATTGTGTCTATCTCCCAAGTGCTGAGATTAGAGGCACATATTACCAGTACAAGTTTATTCAGTGCTGGGGAAAAAATCCCAGCTTTCACAATGCCCACAAAAGCATTCTATGAACTGAGCTACATTCCCAGCACAATTTAAGCAATCCTTAATGGCACATTCCCTAACACTCCTCAGCAAGGTCAATATCTTAGTTAAGGAAAGGAAATCCCTTCCACTCCTGTTAGGCTATGAACCAGGTTTGAGAGTACAATGCCATTACAGGAGAGAAAACAGAGCAATCAGAAACCAATCAAACATACTTGTAGAGTTGTTTTTGTTACAAAGGAAAGAAACATTCTCTTCCACTGACTAAGCATTTCTTAGGTTTTTCTGGTGGTTAGAAGGATGCTGAAGCCTATCATAAGTGACTCTGATCCGGAACATATATTATATCATGTTGCTGACTCAGGATGATGATGATGTATTTGTCAGAAAACATTCATCTAAGCTACAGGGGCACGTTTCCTTTCAGTCAACCTACTCATCAGAGGTACAGCTACAGCCTCTGTCCTCCAGTGCTCCAGAACATCTTAATAGTCTCCGTATAGATCAGTCAATTTCAAAGAATCGATCAGTGCTGATCCTATTTAACTTAGGTGGGCAATCAAACTCTCCTCTTGAGGTGATATAATGTCTACAGGTTTGGGTAAAGAATGACTAAGTAAATATCACAGAGGAAGGGATAGGAAGCAATGTCTGTCTCTGCCTGTAAATGTTGACAGCATCTTTAAGATCATCTTTACTGTTACCTGGCATGCATTTACCTTAGTTGTTTTTGAGTTTACCACTGCAATAACTTGTGCTATCCCTTGTATCTCTTCCCATAAGATAGGCAGTTTACAGTAATAGCATTGGAAAGAAGCTCAGCTCCAGGCAGAAAAGGTTAAACGTATTTTAAAATACAAAGCTGATAATTTTTTTAAAACCTCAAATAGTCTTGGAAGCATGATGCCTCTGTGCCCAGCCCAGCTATTCTCTTAACAAAAGAGACTCATTTGGTATGCAAGTTTCTCATTTGTCAGAGGAGATATTTCCCTGTCTCCTCAGCAACACACTGCATAATTGAAGGTGACTCTGTACAGGAAGGTTCACCTTCCATTAGCATGTTTTCTTTGGTAAGCACTCTCTTGCAAGTGCTGTAGTGTAAACATGAGTGCCTACGAATATGAACATTTATTAAATAGTGCTGATGAATATTTCAATACCTCTGGGAGAGCAACTCACAGCTCAATCATTCAGGCTGTTTTAAGTGCAGCACAGGACAATTCCACTACATCTTCCATTAATATTTAATTGCCCATTTTATTCTGTTTACCTTTTTGGTTAATACATAATTTAAAGCCCTTCTACTAAAAAGGGGGAAAGAACAGCTGTTCATCTGCTTTTAACAAATCTCTGGTGAGAGCTTTTACCTAATTTAAAATTCATTGCACAGAGTTTTTTTTATTTAATATCAGTAACACAAAACCTCAGGTATGAAAGTAAAACTTGGAAGTGACTCTCATGCAAAAAGCCTAGCTATAACTTGGGTTTGATTCCACTTCAGTTCCTGAGTGGCAGGCATTGACAGAAAGCATCTGAATCGCCAATCATTGCACCATTTGTCACATTCTCATGAAACAGAACACCATAACTCAGACTGACATATTTTGACAACATGTCGGAAAGTTATTATGTACCCTGCAGAAAGTGAGTCCTGTCATCCTAGCAATGCAGATTTTACTGACAGGATAAAAGACATCTCTGCTTGCTAAAGCACAAGGGAGTCAAATATGTGCATGGCCTCCAGAAGCCAGAGTCCCTGCAGTACTACCCTTCACTCCTCCTTGTGCTGGCCTACCTCTTAGCTTGCCCTTGTCTCAGTCAATTTAGTTGTGTGTATGTCACAAATCTTTTTCAGTGGCAGGGACTCTGAAACCTAAGACATTTCTCCCAAGACTGCAAAGTCCCTGAAAGCTCACTGAAAAGTCACCCTAAAGATGATGGTCCTATGTTTTAATGCTAGATCATCAGGGCTCAAAGGTTTCAGAACCGTGAGCTAGATAATCTCTTATTTCTCTGACTCAACTTTACCTGTGCATTGTATTTCCCCTGGCACAGCCAAGACAACTATAATAAGAACCTCACAAGCATATCACTAGTTCCATTTTACTTAAGTTGGGGATTTCTTCTCTAGATTTCCTAAATTCTGCTGCCTTGTCATTGTTTCTTTCCCAAGTCTCTGATGTCATTGATTTTTATTTCCCTATATGACTTCATTGATGGATCTTTTTAAGTGATCTTCCTTCTACTCATTCATCTGTTCATTCATGAATGCTTAATGAACATCTTATGGAGGTAATGTCCTATATATCACAATAAAAGAGAAAGAGAGGAGGAGAGAGCAGAGGATGGGAAAAAGGATGAAGAAAAGGAAGGAAAAGCATGGGAGAGAGCACTTTTGAAGATAAAACTGGAATATATGACTTGATCTTGAGTTTGACTGATGGACCAAGTAGCACAATGGTGTGCTACATTGTTGAAAGCTGGGGTATGCCTCTGGAGGTGCCCAGAATGCCCCCAAACTTTCAGCAAGAAAAGACAATAAATATTGCTATTGCTTGCAACACATAATGTGAAGTCTTTCTGCTTAAAACAGGGAGACTCTTGTTAACAGTAAAACTTGGGAACAAAATACACTCTAGTTCTATGTTTCTCTTTTTTATTGAAAATAAAATATTTTATACAGCATATTGTGGTTATGGCTTACCTTCCCTCAACTCTTCTTAGATCCTCCCTACTTGCCTACACACCAAAATCCACATGCTTTCTTTCTCTCTTTCATTAGAAACAAACAGGCATCTCAAAAATAATAATACTAATAAAATAAGATAAAATAAAAATAAACCAGAGTTGGGAAAAGTACCAGAAAAAAAGAGCCAAAGAGAAAGCACAAAAACAACACACAAACAGTGACACAGACACAGACACACACACACAGACACACACACACGCACGCACGCACGCACACACACAAACAGAAAAAAAAACACCAAAGCAAACAAACAAACAAACAAATCCCTCAAAAAAAATCCATTGGGTTAATTTTGAGTTGGCTATCTACTGTTTATCATGGGGTTTGGCCTTAAACATGGTTTGTATACCTAGTGAGAAACCTAATTCATCCTTTTTGAGCAGCTCCCAATTGGAGATAACTTCTGGATTAGTAATGGGGGTTTCTGTGTGTTTCCCCACCTAGCTCTGGGACCTCATTTGGTGTAGAACTGTATAGATTCCATGCATGCTGCCACAGTCTCTGTGAGTTCATGTAGCTCAGTCCTATTTGGTCCAAAAGGCACTGTTTCCTTGGTGTCTTCAATCCCAACTGCCTCTCATAATCTCTGCCTTCTATCCCACAGGTTTCCCTGAGCTCTGAAGGAAAGATTTTAATAGCCTCATTATTCCAAGGTCCCTTATTCTCTACACACTGTCTAGCTGTTGGTCTCTGTATTTGTTCCCAAATACTACTGGAAAAAGTTTCTCTCATGATGGCTGAGCAAAGCGCTCATTGATGACTATAGAAGAATGTCATTAGTACTCATTTTATGGCTATATTCATTTAGAAAAAAACAATAGTATTTGTTTTCCCTTTAGATCTATAGCCAATAAAATCTCACTTTTATTTCTATCAGACTTCATGTGTTTGCCCTTATTTTGTGGTCTTTGATAAATTTCGAGTTAAGTTTTCTGCAGCATGATGAGTATGGACCTATGTGCATTCTTCTACATGCAGCCATCCACTTAAACATCATCATTTGTTGAAACTGCTGTGTTTATTCAATTGTTTGTTTCTGGCTTCTTTATAAAAAAAATCATGTGTCTATAAGTGTGTGGACTTATATCTAGGTTTTTAATTTGATTCCGTTGATTAATGTATCAGTTTTTATGCCAAATACCCTGCTGTTTTTATTACTATAGCTTTTTAGTACAATTTGAGACCAGGGATGCTGACACCTCCAGCTCTCTTTCTCTCTCTCTCTCTCTCTCTCTCTCTCTCTCTCTCTCTCTCTCTCTCTCTCTCTCTCTCTCTGTGTGTGTGTGTGTGCGTGTGTGTGTGTGTGTGTGTGTGTGTGTGTGTGTGTGTGCATGTGTGTGTGTGTGTGTTTCCAAGCTGAAAACTGTCCTATCAAATTCTGTGAAGAATTGTGTTGGAATTTTGATGGGGATTCCATTAAGTCTGTAGATTGATTTAGGTAGAATGTCCATTTTCACTATATCAATCCTACCAATCTATAAACATTGGAGATCTTTCCATCATCTGATATCTTATTCAATTCCTTTCTTTAATATCTTAAAATTTTAATTATACAGGACTTCCATTGGCATTGTTATACTTAACCCAAGATACTTTAATTTTTGAGGCTATTGGGAAAGACATTGTTTCCCTGATTTCACTCTCAGTCAATTTGACATTTTTATATAGGAAGGCTACTCTTTTTTGCATGATAAATTTGTATCCTACTACTTTCCAGAAAGTTTTTATCTGCTGTGGAAGTTTCTTGGTGCAGTTTTTAGTGTCATTTCTGCATAAAAATCATATCATCTGAAAATAAAGATGTTTTGACTTCCCCTTTTCCTATTTGTATGCCCTTGACCTTTTTTAGTAGTCTTACTGCTGTATCTACAACTTCAAATATGGAATAGGTATGTAGATAATGGACAGCCTTGTGCCATGCTTTATCTTTTAGGCCACCAACTAGCTCCCAAACCATGACACAAAGACTTACTATTAGTTTTGAGTGTTCAGCCTAGCTTAGGCATGCTTCTGGCTAACTCATTAACTTAAATTTACCTGTTTCTATTTTTCTAACTTTTGCCTTAGGGCTAATTGCTTTCCTTACTACTTATGTATATCTTACTTTCACTGCTTGTCTATATCTGGCTGGCTGGGAGATTCCTGGCTTCTGACCCTGGGTGTTTCCCTTGTGCACTCCTCTCTTCCCTCATTCATCCCTTGTTTTGAGCCTAGATATCTACTCCTATTTATTCTGTCTGCTTCCAGCCTCACTTATTTCTCTTCTGCCTAACTATTGGCCATTCAGTTATTTATTAGACCAATCAGGTGCCATAGGCAGGCAAGGTGAAACAGCAACAATCTTTATATAATTAAACACATATCCTTACATCATTAAACAAATGCAGCATAAACAAATATAACACACTTTTACACAGTTAAAGTAATATTCTGCATCATAAACAAATGTTTGCCCAATTAAAATAATATTCCACAATATTTTCCCATCTTTGTTTAAAAAGGAAGAGTTTTAACTTTAATAGACTAAAACTATATGCAATAAGAACAATTATCAAGTCAGGATTATATTTATCATATCCAGTCCATTTGTATTTGGCAAATTCAGATAAAATACTCCATTATTTATCTTAAATTGGTAAGTCCAAAGCTCTGTACCTAATTTACCTGTTATCATAACTAAGGAAAACCATAACTATAACTGTCTACACTTGAACTACATCTAAAACCCCAGAAAAATATATTACTTGAGTAAAGAGAAAGTACAGTGCAAGACACTTCTAAAATCTGGCTATCTAGGGAGTCACCCAAGGCTCCTCTGCAAAGTTGGGGCATCCAATCTTTGGTGTACAGGCCTAGAATATCTGGCAGACACCTCTGTGAAACAGAAAATTTGAAGGTCTGTCCTGCCTAGTCTTGGCAAAGTTCAGCAGTTGCTTTTCAGTGTGTCCTGCTTGTCCAGTTTGTACAGCACACTCTCAGCAGCCAAGGCAAAAGCAGTTTCTTTCCCAATGACTAACTTTTCCATAATGAAGGCAAGCTCCAGATGTAGTGTTTTGATGCCTATCATCTTCTCTGAAGTAAATTGGTGTTGCCAGGAGCAGACGTGTCTCACTGCCATGAAGAGCCTTAAGTTATTAAACATCTTAAATGCCATATCCTTTGGTTATTGAAGAGTTTGAAGATCACTCATTTATCTGAAATGTATCTGTTTAATCTTGAAGACAGACCTACTATGACTACAAATTTGATTATAATAGATGCTTTACTGGTAACCTGCATTACTTAATTATACATTACATTTTTAAATGAGCTGCATAAGCATAATACTGCAACATATATATATATATATATAGTATAAATATATATACAGTATAAAAAATAACTTTAAATTTCTAGCACGACAATTAGGGTGTTTGGCTATCCTATCACCAGAGTAGGTCAGTTCAGGCTTTCTCTCACCCATTGCCAGTAATCTATTGTAGAGGTATCTTTGTGGATTTCTGGGGACCTCTCTAGCACTTTGCTTCTTCCTATTCTCATGTGGTCTTTATTTATCATGGTCTCTTATTTCTTGTTCTCCCTCTCTGTTCTTGATCCAGCTGGGATTTCCCGCTCCCCTAAGCTCTCTTTCCCTCGAAACTTGCCCTTCATTATCCCCACTCACATCCAGGTTGTTCATGTAGATCTCATCCATATCTCTGTCATTGGGCAATCCCTGTGTCTTTCTTAGGGTCCTGTTTTCTAGGTAGCCTCCCTGGAGTTGTGAGTAGCAGTCTAGTCATCTTTGTTTTACATCTAGTATCCTTCTATGAGTGAGTACATACCATGTTTGTCTTTCTGAGTCTGAGTTACCTCACTCAGGATGATGTTTTCTAGATCCATCCATTTGCCTGCAAACCTCATGATGTCATTGTTTTTCTCTGCTGAGTAGTATTCCGTTGTGTATATGTAACACATTTTATTTATCCGTTCTTCATTGGCCAAACACCCCAATTGTCATGCTAGAAATCTCATCCAGTGACTGAGGGAACTGGATTCAGAGATCCACAGCAAGGCCCCAGGTGGAGCTCCAGGAGTCCAATTGGCGAGAAAGAGGAGGGTTTGTATGAGCGAGAATTGTTGAGACCAAGATTGGAAAAAGCACAGGGACAAATAGCCAAACGAATGGAAACACATGAACTATGAACCAATAGCTGACGAGCCCCCAACTGGATCAGGCCTTCTGGATAAGTGAGACAGTTGATTAGATTGAACTCTTTGGGAAGCATCCAGGCAGTGGGACCAGGACCTGGCCTCAGTGCATGAGCTGGCTGTTTGGAACCTGGGGCTTATGTAGGGACACTTAGCTCAGCCTGGGAGGAGGGGACTGAACCTGCCTGAACTGTATCTACTAGATTGAGCTGAATCCCCAGGGGAGTCCTTGCCCTGGAGGAGATGTCTTTATTTAGTTTAAATATCACAGTAATTGCGGCTGTGTAAAAAGCATTATGCAATGTTCCTTCTATTCTTATTTTGCAGTATAGTTTGGGAAGTATTGGTGTTAATTCTTCATTGAAAGTCTGGGAGAATTCTGTACTGAATCCATCTGGCCCTAGACCTTTATTCTTTGGAAAACTTTTAATTACAGCTTCCATGTTACTAACGGTCATGGGTCTGTTGAATTTCTTATCTGATTGTGATTCAAATTTGGCAGGTGTTACATATCAAGAAATACAACCATCTCCTCTAGGTTTTCCAATTTGTTGGAGTACAGTTTTTAAAGTATGTCTTTATTGTATTCTGGATTTCCTAAGTATATGTTGTTATATCCCCACAATGTAAATTTCTAATTTTATTAATTTGGATCTTTTCTCTCCTTCTTTAAGCTAATTTGGCTGCTGAGCATTTATCAATATTATTGATTTTTCCCAAATAACAATACCATTTCATTAATTCTTTGTATTTTTTGTTTCTATTTTATTGATTTTATCCCTCAGTTTGAGTACTTCTTGTTATATACTCCTAGTGGACATGATTTCTTCCTTTTATTCTAGAGATTACAGGTGTGCTGTTAAGTTCTTATTATGGGAGCTCTCCAATTTTTGAATATAGTCACTGAGTGCTATGAACTTTCCTATTACAACTGCCTTTGTTGTTTCTCATATGTTTGAGAATAAAGTATTTCCATTTTTATTAAATTCTAAAATGCTTTTTTTCTGTTAATTTCTGTCTAATTTTTTTCTTCTGTAATGAGTTGTTCAGTTTCCATGCTGTTATTGTTGTAAATATCCAGCTTTAATCCATCATGGTCAGATAGATTTTAGGGTGTTATTTCAATTTTTTTTTATATCTGTTGAGACTTGCTTTGTGTCTTAGTATGTGGTCAATCTTGCAGAAGGTTGCATGAACAACCTTCTGAGAGGAAGGAATATTCTTTTGTCTTTGGGTGAAATGTTCTATAAATATCTACTGGGTCCTTTTGGTTTATGATGTCATTTATCTTCAGCATTTCTGTTTAGTTTTACTCAGGATAACCTATCTGTAGGCAAAAGTGGGATATTAAAGTTACTCACTATCACTGTGTGAGGGTCAATATGTGATTTTAACTATAATACTATTTCTTTTATGAATTTGGATGCCTTTGTGTTTGGTGCATAAATGTTTATATTGCAATACCTATTGCTGATTGTGATTCTTTTCTTTGATAAGTATAGAGTGTCCTCTGATTTTCTGGTTAGTTTGAAAACTAATTTTGTCAGATAAAAATGTCTATTCCAGTATGCTTCTAGCGTCCATTTGTTGGAATTTATTTTCCCATCTTTTTTTTTTAAGTTGGAGTAATGTCTATCCTTGATGTCAAGAAGTGTTTCTTGGATGCAGCAGCAGGTTTTATCCTGTTTTTTAATCCAATCTGTTAATCTGCATCTTTTTATTGAAGAATTTTTTTTTAAATTATTTATTTGGCTAAAAGTTCACCAGTGGACAGCTGGTGAAGCAGCAAGGTTTCTTTTTTTTTTTTAATTTTTATTTTGCAATACAATTCAGTTCTACATATCAGCCACAGATTCCCTTGTTCTCCCCCCTCCCCCCCTCACCTTCCCCCCAGCCCGCCCCCCATTCCAATCTCCTCCAGGGCAAAGCCTTCCCCACAGACTGAGATCAACCTGGTGGACTCAGTCCAGGTAGGTCCAGTCCCCTCCTCCCAGGCCGAGCCAAGGGACCCTGCATAGGCCCCAGGTTTCAAACAGCCAACTCATGCAATGAGCACAGGACCTGGTGCCACTGCCTGGATGCCTCCCAAACAGATCAGGCCAATCAACTGTCTCACCCACTCAGAGGGCCTGATCCAGTTGGTGACCCCTCAGCCATTGGTTCATATTTCATGTGTTTCCGTTTGTTTGGCTATTTGTCTCTGTGCTTTATCCGACCTTGGTCTCAACAATTCTCGCTCATATAAACCCTCCTCATTCTTGCTAATTGGACTCCCAGAGATCCACCTGGGGCCTAGTCATGGATCTCTGCATCCAGATCCCTCAGTAGTTGGATGAGGTTTCTAGAACGACAATTAGGGTGTTTGGCCATCCCATCACCAGAGTAGGTCAGTTCGGACTGTCTCTCGACCATTGCCAGTAGTCTGTTGTGGGGGTATCTTTGTGGATTTCTGTGGGCCTCTCTAGCACTTCGTTTCTTCCTATTGAAGAATTGAGAAAAGAGTATTAGAACAGCCTAGAATGTCTATATTGATGTTACCAGTAATCTCAATTGTTTTTCTATGGTCCAGTTATGGGGACATAGTTGCTTACTGTTTTCTTATCCTGGACACAATCGATCTCAAACACGACATTTTGCACTTATTTTAAAATTTTTCATCAAGTTCTAAGTTCAGCATCTGGTCGTATCCCTCAGAAATTAAGCTTAGTTCACAGTGGTCTAGAACAAAAGTGGGAGCCAAATAGTGACAGAAGATTTGGTTTAAATTCATTGCAGAATAGATGACAGTTTGAATTGATTTGTTTCTCATCAGAAATGGTGGATGTATTTCTGGGTAATTTTTAACTTCAATGGAAAAGCTAATGCTGTGATACAGCTGTACATAGCTCAAATTTGTGATTACAATGGGATATTCAACCTCTTATGCCCTGATCATCTATATTAATTCAATCTCAGAAGTTAGGTAGTTGGACGAGGAGACCTACTAAGTCATCCTACTTTTCCCCAAGAGGCAGATTTAAATTTCTACTCATGGTATTACTTCAAATGTGTTGTACAATATAGTTGGCAACATTTTGAGCATTGGTCTACAAAACAAACTAACTGGAAACATGTTCTATAGAAACACTTTATTGTAAGAAAAAATAATGCAAAATTTTGAGTTTTATCATACCAAACCCATACAAGCAAATAAATTTAGGCTAGTGGTCACATATTTCCCCCCTCTCTCTCTCATATTGAGGAGTCAGTGGCCTATAATGTGATTACTGAAACTATATTAGTGTTAGAATTAGGTCCAATAACGATTCAAGAATTATCTCAATTTGCCTGGCTGATATAAATTACTTAGAGATAGCCGAATCCTCAAAGGTTTCTCAAAGTCAGAAAGTACTGACATATGACTTATAAGAAGAATAATTTGGCCCAGAGGGAGCTGTGATCTTATTTTTGTTGTAATGACCTTATATATAAAGGTTAGTGGTTGCAAATTGTGCTTGATGAGCCTCAAACTCTAAGTCTGTGCCCTTGTGATATTTCTACTTCAGTTATTTATAGAACAGCTGTAGCCTAAAAGGTGAGATAATTGGAATAGTCTCTGAGCTCAGAGAATTTTCATGGGTCTCTATGCCATCCAGTAAGGCTTGTCTTCCTCTCCCTGTGATACTTATCACTATTCAAAATGTATACAGTTAGGCTATTCAAATAATAAGAATTTGGAGAGATGATTCAGTGGTTAATAGTGTTGCTGAGCACTGTGTAGCAAGCTGGATCTTTCACACACACCTACAACCACAGCTTCAAGTGGGACAGAGGCAAGAAAATTTTTAATGCTTTCTGGCTTCCAGCACAATCAAGAAATCATGAGCCCAAGGTTGATGGAAAAATCTTGACTCAAAGAAAAAGATTCAAGGTGATAGAGGAGACACCTGACATCCTCTTCTGGTGTCTGTATATGCACAGGCAAACATATCTGCATACACACATTTTTGTTCACTAATACACATAGACACTTAAACATTCACACACAAATTAATATATGAATCTTTTAAAAAATAAAATCCAAATAATAGTTATATAAGAGATAAAAGTTAAATTCTCACTATATCCATTTAGAAACTAAAATTCACAACAAGGACACAACCAAATACTGTCATGAATAAAGAACATTGAGAACTCTTACTTATTGATGGTGGGAAAATGAAATGATATAGCTATTTTGGAAGATGACTTGATGGTCCAACAACTTGTTATAAAACAATGTATATTTTTGGCCTATAAGATACCAGGTGTTTTCTTGATATTTGATCACATAAATTAAATTGTTATCTTCACACAACAGTCTCCTCAAAGGGATTTAGTCATTATTGTCCAAACCTGGAAGCAACTATGATGACCTTTGGTAGGTGAACAAATAAATGATGCAGAAAGTAGAATACTATTTCACAGACACACACACACACACACACACACACACACACACACACACACACACGTACATGCACACAAATAGTTTACCAAACTACCAGGAAATGTTATAGAAGAAACTGAAATGCATATTACTAAGTAAAAGAATCCAGTCTAAAAAGGTGAAATTCTAGATAATTTGAAAAGTCAAAACTATGAAGACAGGAAAGAAATGAATAGTTTACAGATATAAAGAAGAAGAAGAAGAAGAAGAAGAAGAAGAAGAAGAAGAAGAAGAAGAAGATGAATAGAGCAAGCAAGAAGATTTTTTAGGCAGTAAATTATTCTGTGTGGTTACATATTAGTAGACACATATCATTATATAGTTGCTAGAACTCAAAGAACACACAAGAGTAAATCTTAATGAAAGCTGTGTATTTACATGGAAATGAGTATCAGGGATGCAGGCAATAACAAATTCTCTTCTTAGAAGATGTGTTGACAGTATAGGGGCTGAGTATGCTGGGAAGGAGCATGAATCATAGCAGAACATTGTACACTTTCCACTCAATCTTGCAATGACATTCAAGACAGTCTAATAAAAAGTCAATTTACCCACATTTAAGTCTATTAGATAGCTAATAACTACTGTTATTACCATTTTGTTAGATTGAGTTCACCAGGATTGAAGTAAATATTTAAAATAAAATGACCCGTATAGTGTTCCAGACCCCATGTTTGATGACTCCTTGAGTCTTCTGATTACCTCTCTGCTCCTACCTAAGTAGGTGGTGAAGCATGTGCACCAGTCTAGCTGTGCGAGTGCCATATTCTCTACTAGACTGAATGTCCCCATACTACCAGGCCTATCTTGGATAGTGAAGATTGTGCAACAACCTAGCAATACCCAGCTTGAAGTCACATCCCTGTGTGTTCTTGATTATAATTGATTGGGAATTATATCATTACTAAAATTAAAGAACAAATACCAAGAATCTGAATGACTGATGAACTCTTATACCTGATTTGAAATCAAAAAGTTTGCACAATAGCAAATACAGAATCTACTTTACACTTAATAGAAGTGGACTATAATCTCATATCAGCTGCAGAACCAATAAAAGAAATCCACATGTCCAAGTCAGTTATCAAAAACAGAAAGAATATGTAAGGCCAAAGTATTGTATCCATTCCCCTTAACCACTAGTCCTATATAAATGATATCCAATGAGAATAACCTAGAACCTCAGAGCATGGTAGTTTAAAAATGATCACAAACATGATCAATGAATTCAAGGGTTTAAAGTATATATATGAACAAATGCTTCAAGAGGATAGGCATAAACTACTAAGTCAAGTCTAAAAAAATACAAATAACTCAATTAAATGATGAAGGTAATACAGGATAGGAAAAGTGAAATTCAATAAAGATCTAAAAATACTGAAGAACTAAAGCTGGGATGAAAGTAAATAAAAAGTTCAATAATCTAATTAGAAAAATCAAGAGAAAGCTTCATCAGTAGAATAGGTCAATTAGAAGATAGAATATCAGGAATTAAAGTAGAGGAATTAGACCATTCAAATAAGAATAACGTTTAAAAAATCTAAAAGAGAATATACAGAAACTTCGAGATGCAATGGAAAGGACAATTTTTAAATAGTAGAAACAGAAGAGCAAAACATCTCATAACAGTGGCACAGACCAGACACTTAAAATTATTATAGAAGAAAGTATTCCCAAATTAAGGAAAGACATAACCCACACAATTACAAGAGATACAAAGACTGTCAAATATATAAGGCAGAATAAAAACTTTACACAACATATTATAATTAAAATGCTAAATATACAGAACAAATAAATGATGTGAAAAGCTGTAAAGGAAAATCCATAAGTCACATATACAGAAAACCCATTAGAATAACACCTGATTTCTCAATGGAAACTTCAAAAGCCAGAAAAACCTAAAGCACTGGACTCCAACTTTAAGAAGGCCACATATACAAACCCAGACTATTTTATTTATTAAACTTCATATTATGCTTGATGGAAAAAGTAAAAACTTCCTATGTTATAAGCAGGCTAAATTAATTCATATCTAACAAATCAGCTATGCAGAGATTATTGGAAAGAATACTTTAGACAGAAGAGAAAGATATAGCCAAAGACTACAGACAGAAAACAAATCAAGGTAAAATCACTGAAACAAAAAATAATACTGAGAATACAGACAGAAAAAGAATTCAACATACATGCCTTACAAAAATAACTTTAAATATTAATGACCTCAACTTTCCAACCAAAAGACACAGGTTAATTGGATGGATTATATAACAATTTTTTTTGTTGTCTACAAAAAACTCATTTTACCTTTAAGGATAGGCCTCATCTTAGAATGAAAGCTTTGAAAGATTATTCTAAGCATATGGGTCCAGGAAACAAATAGACCTTGCTATACATGATCTGAAAAAAGTCTTTAAATTAAACCTAATCAGAAGAGATAAGTAAGGACATTTCATTGTGATAAATGCGCAACTATGCAAGAAGACATTACTATCCTAGTCACATAAACATCACACTACTCTGGCACATGCAATTTCATTAAAAAAATAAGAACAACAACATGCTACTGGGCTTCAAGACACAGATTAACTGCATCTCAATAATAGTACTTATTTTTAATAAACTCCACTTTCTAAAAAGGACCAAAATTTTGCAGTGCAAAAAATATTGCACACAGGAACCTATGGCAACTCCTCAAAAATACACCACATACTGGAACACAAATCACATGTCATCAAACAGAAAAAAAGATAACTCCATCTATCCTGTCTGATTACAATGCAATAAAGTTTCAAATAACTAGTAAAATAATATTTAGATATTGCATATGTTCATTGAAATTAAGTAAGACATTACTAAATGATGAATGGGCCATAGAAGAATTCAAGAAAGAAATTTTTTAAAAGTCTTCCGTAAATAAGGTAAAACAAATCTTCAAGAACACATTGAACAAACTCTTAAAAGACAAATTTATAGGTCTAGTTGCCTACATTTAAAAAACAGAAGGAACAAAATCATGACTGAATGATGAAACTCAAAAATTTGGAAAAACAATGACAAACCAAGCTCAAATGAAGTAAAAAGGGAAAAGATAATAAATACTGTCACAGAAACTATTGAAATAGAAATAAGAATCAACAAACCTAAGAGCTGATTCTGAAAAAAAGGTGAACAATAATAATAAACCCTTAGTCATATTAATGGGTGTGTGTGATGTTTTGAAATAATAAAATCAGAGGTAGATAATGGAAAATTATAAGAGATGGCCAAGAAATTCTGAATATCTAAGAAAGTATGTTTAAAACCTATATTCTATTAAATTGGAAAACCTAGAAGAAAATGGAAAATTTCTTGGTTCAATGAACTATCAAAATTTAAAATTTAACCAAGAAAGGGTCTGCAGCTTACTCAGAGCGAAGTAAATGAGGATATGGTAACAGACATAAAAAGGTCTTCTGCCAAAACCCAGATCAAACCAAACCGAACAAAAGCAAAACAAAACAGGTTCAGATATATCCATTTCAGAATTCTAATATACTTTTAAAGAACTACAATGAATAATTTTCAAATTGCTCAAAAGTGTAGAAACAAAAGTAATACTTCCAAACCCCTTCTATAAAGGCAATCTAAAAACCAAGTATAGGTCAATATTTATTAGTAACAAAGATTCAAAAAGTCTAAATAAAACATTTGCAAACTCAATATACATATACATCTAAAGGTCATCTATCATAATTATGTAGGGTTTATTCCATAAATACAGGTATGATCTGATATATGTAAGTAAATAAGTGTGATAAACTGCATTGAATGCATTTAAAGACAAAAATTACACAATAAACTTAGGAGATAAAAAAAGTCTTTGAAAAAAATCCCTATATGTCTTCATGATAAAAAAAAAACAGGAAAAAATTTGGAGAGAACTCCCCTCAAAGTAATAAAGGCTATATATGACAAATCCACAACCAATGTCATTTTAAATGAAGAAAGCTAAAAGAAATCCCTTTAAAAAGAGGAATGAGACAAGGCTGCCTACTATCACCACTTCTTTTTAATATAGTACTTGAATCACTAGGCAGAACTATAATACAAAAGGAAGAAATGAAAGAGATACAAAAGAAAAAGAAGTCAAATTTTTCCTCTTTGCAGATTATATGATTTTTTATATAAGAAATTCCCCAAATTCTTTGAAAAACCTACAGAAATGATCAACACTTTATGGGAAGTGACATGATGTAAAAATACCTTAGATAAATCAATAGTCTTTCTATAGTCTGATAACAAATCTGCTGAGAAAGGGATCAAGAAAACACTCCCGTACATTAAATCCTCAAAATAAAAATAAAAATAAAAATTAAAAAAACCCAATGGAATAAACCTATATAAGGTAAAAGACTTTTGCAAATGGAAACTTGAAATCTTTGACAAGAGAGATTGAGGAAAACTGTAGAAAATAGAAAAACATATATGTTCATGGATTAGTAGCAATAATATTATCAAAATTTTCATCCTGCCAAAAGGAATTTACAGATTCAATATAGTCCCAATAAAAATTCACATACCATTCTCCACAGAAATAGAAAAAAAGCATCCTGAAATTCCTATGGAACTGCAAAAGCCTTAGTTATCCAAAGTAATCCTCACTGAAAAGAACAATCCTAGAGGGATTACCACACCATATCTTTAGCAACTTTATAGAACTATAGTAATAAAATGAATCTGATACACCCAAACAAACATAGATAAACGGAAGAAAATAGAAAACCTGGACAGGAGTTCATGTAATCATATCCACCTGATATTTGACAAAGATGCTTAGAATACATACCACAAGAAAGGCAATTATTTTCAATAAATGGTAGCAGAAAAACTGGATATCCAAGTATGGAAGAAAGAAATTAGGCCTACATCTATCATATTGAATAAGTATCAAAACCAAATTGATAAAAGCTCTCAAACATAAAAACAGAAATGCTGAACATGCTGGAATAAAACAGGCAGTACCCTATAAAATGTAGGTGTAAGAAAGGAATTCCTGAGTCAGACTTCATTAACACAAAAGTTAGGAATAATAATTGAAAAACAGGGCACCATTAAAAAAACTTGTGAAGAGAAAGCCCACATTATGGACAAGAATCTTCACTCACTAAACATCATATAGAAAGTTATTATACAAAAGATAGAGAATTTAAAAAAAAAACAAAGATTCACAAAAACAAATTACCTGATTAATAATGAGTTATGGAACAAAGAATTCCCAAATTAAAAAATAAAAATGCCTAAGAAATATGTTTAAAATATCTTAAAAGCTAAAAGTAGATTTACCACATGACCCTGATATAAAACGTCTTGGAGTATACACTAAGGATCAATATCTTACTACAGAAACACTTGCTCAGCCATGTCAATTTCCACTCTACTCAGAAGTAGGAAATGGAAACAACCTAGATGCTTTTCAATTCATAGATGAAAAATGAAAACGTTGTACGTGTATACAACAAAATTCTATTCAGGTGTGAAAAAAATGAAATGAAATTTCCTGCTAACTGAGATAGAATTGGAAAATATTGTACCACTATACAATTTAACTCAGATTCCAAAAGACAAACAATATATGTTCTCTCTTATTTGTATATATTACCTCCAAATCTTTAGATTTGAGTGTATAACTTGGAGTTACCACAGAAGTCAGGAAAGTATGATGGGATCATGGAGTTAGTGAAGAGGAGAAGTTCTAGAGATGGGGTTAGAAACAGGTACTATGAGGATGGAAAGTAGTAAATACTTAATGTATGGGGTTGTTGATTAGTTTTTTATTCTGTTTTATTTATTTATTATTTTGTCAACTTAAGACAAAAATTATCTAGAAAGAAAGATTCTCAACTGAGAAAATGCTTCCATCATATTGGCCTGTGGGCAAATCCATGGTGTATTTTCTTGCTAACAGTAGCTTTACTACGTGACCCAGTTACATCATTGATAACTGATACATGAGGACTCAGTCCTCTGTCCCACCACTTGGCTGGTACTTCCTTGGAAACTGCCTTCCTTCACAGTCTCTTCTCTAGTTAT
The DNA here is from genome assembly GCF_949786415.1 of Peromyscus eremicus. Taxonomy (NCBI): domain Eukaryota; kingdom Metazoa; phylum Chordata; class Mammalia; order Rodentia; family Cricetidae; genus Peromyscus; species Peromyscus eremicus. The sequence goes on from NC_081417.1 coordinate 89,242,028, forward strand.
TTCCTCTGAGATTTGCTTGAGTTCCCACCATGACATTAACATGAACTGTGGCATGGACACATAAGCCAATTAAACCCTTTCTTCCCAAAGCTGCTTTTGTCATAGCCTTCACCACAGCACTAGAAACCATAGTAGGATAGGGGGAAAAATACAGTGTGAAGTAGTGTAATAAATGTGGGAAGGGAGAAAATGGAAATAAATAGCAAAGATATTTGAGAAAGCATGAGAAAACATTGTTTTATCACCTTAGTTAAACACGAACATATATGTAATGCATACACACATATATTAATATATAGTATATGTATTTGTATATATATATGAATATTTCTCCCACATCATCAAGAGTCACAGAATCTAACACAATTCCAGGCTTGATAAACCTCTCTTTCAGTTGTTCATTACAGAAATTCAAGAGACTTTCAAAATGATATATTCTATTTCTTTTGTCCTTCATTGCATCTCATCATTTGAAGGTATGGATATATTGCAGAAGACATCCTACATTTCTTAAACAGGTGTTGGAGGAGTCAGACTGGAAATCATCGGGTAATCTCTCTAAAGACTGTTATGGAATAGTGATTTTGTACACTGTGAAGATGTTTTACTCTCATTGGTTTAATAAAGAGCCAATGGGCCAATAGCTAGGCATAAAGAGGTTAGGCGAGAGATCTTGACTGAGAGAACACTGGGAAGGGGGGCGGAGTTGCCAGACAGACACATAGGAAGCAGCAGATGAACATGCCATGCTGACAAAAGATACTGCCATGTGGTAGAGTATGGATAAGAAATATAGGTTAATTTAATTGAAAAGTTGAGCCAGTTTAGGAATAAGCCTAAGCTATAAGCTGAGCATTTATAATTAATAACAAGTCTTTGGGCAGTTATTTGGGAGCAAGTGGTGGGACAGAAAAGTCTACCTACATAAGACTAGCTCTCATAGTATTTGAAGATGCTATGCAACCTCTAAGGGAGAAAAATAATCAATAGTCATACCTAGTTTTAAAGCCTACAGATCAAAACAATGACCACCATGGAAAAATTATCTCTAATGGTGCAATAGTGGCATCTTTATTTGTGGTAACCAAAAGGTATCTAATTAGACTTAAGGACCACTAAATAGGGGTGTAGAATCCATTCCTGGTATTATAAATCTAGACATCTATGGCTCCAAAGAACATAGGTCATAGAGAACTTACCACTATCATTTTCTGAAAGTAATATAAACTCTAACTTGATTCTAAAAATTTACCTTTACATCAACAGATAAATTTAGCTCTCACCCCTAATCAAAGAAACAGCCTACATAGGCTACAACCTGGTTTTTTTGTCTACAATTTGTCATAATGCAAGGAATAAGTGGCTATAGGATGCCCAGGCCCAACTGGTAGATTCACAATACAACCCT